>NC_083316.1:116266028-116891803 GCF_963455315.2 Globicephala melas | reverse complement strand
TAAATAATATAGAGTTATGACATCATTTAATATTCATTCTGAGCACCCAAGACTGAAAACAAAGAATGTAGATTATGGACTGTAACCTAAACACCTTCGTAACCCAAACTTTTTAATCTCAGAAATGCAGGCAATCACTATGATTTAAAAAATGTCTGTAAATTTGGAATGCTTGAAGCATCCTATGAGTCCTTTTTTATTAATATCATCTTATACCAATTCTCAGAAAAAGGACTGACACAAGGTATAACTTCCTTGAAATAAGGTGCAGAGAGATCATAAAAGACAATATAAAGCAGCTCATATGTGAGTGACTTACCTACATTTTGGCCACTCAATCAGCAGTCATTAAGGGGTCTTTACTATTTATGACACACCTTCATTTCTTTAAAAGATCATGCAATATTATGTACAAAATAAATGCTTTATTACTTTGGAAGGTTAGATTATGTTGTTAAAGCCCCAAACTGTGAGGTTATGATAGTTATAATAACTTACCAACTGGACTAGTAGAAACTCGCTGGGAAGGTGATCTGAAGCCAGGTGCCTTGGAGTTGTCAGGGTGCACGTTTTCCAAGTGTCCAAGTACAGAGTTACCCAGGAACGCTGACTGAACAGTGAAAGAGGCATCTGCAGTAACTCGTGAGGACAGTGGACCATCTCCCCAACCCTGGTTAGCTGGCACCTGACTGCTGTCAAAAAGACTACTGAAGTGATTGAAAAGTGTGGCTGGGCCAAACGTAGGTGGCAAAGATTTATTTGCTGGGTTAATGTGCATCTGAGAACCATTCATAATGTTCATGGCTGAAGAAAGCTGCACTGCAGCTGGTGGGCCTTGAGGTGGTGTTAAAGGAACTGGATTTGTCACAAAAATAGACTGGGGATCCTGGTGTATAGTTGCATTTGGTACCACCGAGTAAAAAGAACTTCTGGGTTGCATTCGATGAGAAACTCGAGGTGCTGGTACAGCTAACTGAGGTAAATTACTGGTATCCTGATTATCAGCAGCAACCAATCTAGGTGATGCCAAAGTCAATGGAGCAGGTTCTGAATTAGATGCAAAAGGCATTGACATAGGACTTAAATCAGACACACTGGATGGCTGTGTTTCCTCCTGTGTGTTATTGGAGGGAGGAGTGGGACTACCAGATGGGTGAGTTTCTGGAGCTCCTGGGGTGTTGCTGGCAGAGCTACTGCAGCTGTTGGCAGTTGAAGAGGGGGTACACAGGTTTGCCATGGACTGGTCCTGTGTGGACACTTTCTCTTTGGGGGCTGGCATGGCAGAGAAAGACTCCGTCTTTTGTGAAGAAAGCTGTGCTTGAGGAGTACTTGCAGGCAGAAATGTGGTGGGAACTTGCCCACTAGTGATAGGTGCAGAGGAGACAGAAGGCAGGGAACTACAAGTGCTTGTCACAGAGGAAATCACTGCTGCTGGAGGACTTGTCTTAGGCACACAGGCAAACAACTGCTTTCTGACTGATGAAGGAGTCCGGGTATTAGTCACACACAGTTGCTGACTGGCAGCAACTACAGAAGAGACAGTGATAGGACAACTGGCAGTAGCTAGTCCAGCAGACTCTGAGGGTAAAACAGTCCCGTTCTGGTTAGGTAGACGGCCTGTATTATTATGCTTTGGAGAGCTATTTGTGTTGCCAGGATTCACAGGTCTCACTGGGAATGGTCCCCAAGTGTTAGGAGAAGGTGAAAATGTTCCTCCAAACTGGGCCATGGGTAAACGAGGATGCCGAATCTGTTGCATAGTTTGAGCAGCCAGCAGGGCAAAATGAGGGTGAGGATAAGCTAAGGGTAGAGAAACTGGGAAAGAAGAACGTACATTTGCTGGAACGTTCTTATTAAGTTTATTAGTGGGCTGGAACGTAGATAATGTTGTTGCCTGTGAAGTTACAAGACTTGGAGCACCCAAGGGAAATGCATTTTTACTGGAAGCTGCTGTGGTGCCTACTCCAGATGAGAAGTTTGCATGGATGGCTTTGGTGCTGGCAGGTGTTCTGATATGGTTTTTAGGAATCAAGTCTTCCAGTTCCTTAGCAGGATCTTGAATAAGTGCACTGATAAGTTGAACTGCATATCTTGTTGATTCTGTACCACCCCTGGGGAGAAAACAAACAAAAAACAGAACAAGATCAAAAATATACAAAACTAGGTAATCTTTATCATGAAACAGAATTCTTGATTGTACCATACCTAACAAAAATGTACTTCTAATAAAATTTAATTTCCTCATAGAACTAACGATATGTATATCTCACAATTACCTTATTGTGATCATTCTCTCGCCATTCTTATCTTTTTGTTTATCCACATCAATATGGGCACCAGTAACATCTTGTATTGCAGTGATGTTGCATCCTCCTCTTCCCATTATCCTGGAAACCACTGAGGCTGGAACAGACAATTTCTTTGACCTACAAAATGAAGACCACACATAAGCTTATGAAATCAAAAGGTTTATTAAAAAAGATGTCTCGGGCTTTCCTGGTGGCCCAGTGGTTGGGAATCCGCCTGCCAATGCAGGGGATATGGGTTCAATCCCTGGCCTGGGAGGATCCCACATGCCACGGAGCAACTAAGCCTGCGTGCCACAACTACTGAAGCCCACGCGCCTAGAGCCCGTGCTCGGCAGCACAAGAAGCCACCGCAGTGAGAAGCCCATGCACCACAGGGAGGAGTGGCCCCTGCTCGCCGCAACTAGAGAGAGCCCGCGCACAGCAACAAAGACCCAACGCAGCCAAAAATAAATTAATTAATTAAAAAAAAAAAAGATGTCTCAGTAAGTATGTTCATGAACATTTGTAGAATAGTATTTCTCAAACCTTAAAGAGGAAATTACTAGAAGTTTTTATTTTAGAAACTGACCTCTTATTATATTGAATTTAATTTAGTGAAGGTAAAAAACACACTGCCATTTAAAAAAATTATATTTAAGTCACTCATGATCTCAGCATTCAAATCTGCATAAACTATCACATGTTAACTAAACTGCAATGATCATATATTGATACTTTCAAAATTAAAATAATGCATACCACATTGTTAAACTCCATACTGAAAATGAATAAAGGCAGCTTATCAGTGTCAACAACTTTACTTAGCAATAAAAAATAAAGCCTCAGATTTGTACATAAAAAGCAATCCACAAGTGGAGCCTGGGACTTCCACTTGTGTGAGAAAACACCAGAGGCTGATTTTGGGATCTGACAAGATGGCCTGGGTGTCCTGCAGGATTATCACGGAAACCCAGTGTTTGCTGGCAGAACCAAATGAGAGCAACACCCATTATTTTCATGTGGTCACTGCTGACTGCCAGGATTCCCTCCTAGGGAGGGACCCTCAAACTTTGAACTATACCTTCCAGAAGAATACCCAATTGTAGACTCTAAAATACATTTCATGATCAAAATTTAATATCCTAATGTAGACAAACTGGGAAGAAAATATGTAGCTATTTTGAAAGCTAGAGCATAGACTAGGCCATGAATAATACTTAAATCAATCTGATCATCAAGTGTGCATCACTTCTGTTCTGCCAAGACTTCTTCCTTTTTTGTTTGCTTTTAATGGACACAAAGTCTTAGAAAAATTACAGAATAAAAACTCAGACATCTTAGTCCTTTGGTGATTAAGTGCACATTAGCAAACCTATGTCTTATTCTGATTCCCTGTTGTAAAGCATGAGCAGAGGCTAGAAATACCTTCTGGATTGTGTGAAACATTTAAAAGCAATGGCTCCTGTCTGCTTTTATTCATTTCCCCCATCATGGTTTAAGTATAAAGCAGTGTGAATGAAGGGAGTTGTCAAAGTTAGCTGCAGGGGTGTTGGTACTTGTATTTATTTATTTTTTTTGAGGGAGAAGGTAGTTTTAATTTTATGGGCTCTCCCCCACTCTTTATGGTGATCTAACTGCATTGGTTAAAAGCAGATATAGATTCTCTAGCGAAGTCTAACTTTATTTAAATGCTGTAGATGGACAAACTTGTCTGAATCAAAATGGGACCATTAAACAAACATCATAGCCTTCACAAATAGCATTATGACTTTGCTGTCAATTGAATCTTCCCCTTAAGAAGCCTGTGACCTTTTTGTATGGTTTGTCTGTAAACTGTATGTCTTATGTTTTAATAAAATATTTTTTGTTATTCTAAAGCCAACATTTCTTGTATCATATAAAATATGCATACAAAATTTACATACTGTTTCTAATTTTGCTTTAGCCTACTCTGGATGTAGTATGGCATTGCAACTGAATATAATAACCACATTCAAATTATTCATTAATTAACTGGATAACCATCTCACAAGAGGAGAAAAGTTAAAAAGACGAGACTAATACTACTTACCTTCGAACAACTTCTTTCCACCCTTCCTCTCTTTTTTGCCCCCTTTTAGGGCTAGTCAGATTCAGCTTTATGTTTGAAGAGCTTAATGGCAACGACACTGACTTGTACGTTGTTGATAAGGAATTAGGATTCACTTCACCTTCAAGTCTGAGAAGAGAAATATCAAGGCCAATAAATGATAAATTTTAAGATAGAAACTCAAGAGATTTGCTGAAGTATCTGAATTAAAATTTGGCACACCAGGGCTTCCCTGGTGGTGCAGTGGTTAAGAATCCACCTGCCAATGCAGGGACACGGGTTCGAGCCCTGGGCCGGGAAGATCCCACATGCCGTGGAGCAACTAAGCCTGCTCACCACAACTACTGAGCCTGCGCTCTAGAGCCCGCGAGCCACAACTACTGAGCCCACGTGTCTAGAGCCCGTGCCCTGCAACAGGAGAAGCCACTGCAATGAGAAGCCCGCGCACCGCAACGAAGAGTAGCCCCCGCTCGCCACAACTAGAGAAAGCCCGCGTGCAGCAACCAAAACCCAATGCAGCCAAAATTAAATAAATAAATTTATATAAAAAAACCCAAAAACCTTGTTAAAAAAAAAATTTGGCATATCAAATTATTAACAATTCAGAAAAATAGAAATAGGGCAAAGAGTCCATTATTTATTTTAGTATTAAAATGGATTCAGAAGCCAAAAGAACTATATATAATCAATAAAAATGACATAGTTAAAATCAAGGAACGCTAATATTTTCAGCTTCAAAGTTGAATGTTAAAAGTTCTAACAATTTCATTGCATAACTAGCACATGATAAGGAGGACACTGGTGAATTTCAGTTTTAAATGCTGAAGACAGGTAATGTGGTAGACTTCAATTGTTCAATACAACTTATGTTACTTCAAGTTCTTGTGCCAGGCATGAAAAAGGAAAGGTAGGTGCAGAGTTAACAAGTCAGAAAATTTTACCGTGTCTGAGTTTTGGAAGCAGCAGTACTTGTCTTTTCTTCTTGGGAATGGAGTAGCAGTGAGGGGTATCTCCTATCACTAGAGGAATTCACATCCATAGTGAAATTTAACTCTTGGCTTTTACCACCACTACTACTCTCACTGTTGCAATCTGTGCTGTCCAAGTTATCTGAATCACTATTCCCACCTGCACCGCCACCTCTGGGTTCTCCATTTATTTTATTCTTATCTGCCTTTTGCTGTGCTAAGGATATATGTTGTTCTGGTAATATTAAATGTGCAGTGGGAGGGGTCTCTTTTGTTTTGTTCTTCTTATTTTTCCGATTGGTGCTGGGAGTTGTCACAACATTGGCCCTTTTTTTCCCAAACACATTTGTGAATGTTGCAGATGTTGCAGAGATTCCGATTGTGGTGGTGGTGGTCGCACTAGGAGGTTCTATGGGAACTTCTTGCTCCACTGAAATTATGAAAAAGGATAAAAATCACACTGAGAGCCACAGATCTCAAAACAAATTGTGACAGAATATACCTAATAATTCATAATAATTCAGACCCTTAGGTCATATTTTCCTTTTACCAGTATTCACTAGTAAATAAATCTTTACTGTTGTGCGAATATACTATATCATATTTTGATGTCTAACTTGGTATAAAACATTAACATTCTTAAGATCTGAAATGCTAGTCTCATAAACTAAACAAAAATCACAATATAGTTTGAATTTAAGAAATTTTTCAAATAGCATTTTAGAATTAGAAGTCAAATAGAGCAAAATTATTTGCCTACTACAACCACTGCCAGACTGTACAATAAACAACTCTGAGAGTAATGGACCTCAACCCTATAGAGCTTCAAGACTGAACCTTAGTTAAAAATTTATTGAGGAAATGAACCTCTTCCCAGTTTCCAACTGGGGAAGGAGAGGGTAGAGAAGAACCTGAAGAAAAGCTGGCAAACCTCTTACTGTATCACTTTTAGGACATACATAATGTTTTTACAGGGAAACTTAAGTTACAACTGAATGTCTTCAAATTATGTGCTTGCCTTCCCCCTTCAGTTTCTCTGTGTCACTTTACAATGTAAAATATTTAGAAGTATTTACTATGGAAGTCAACTGTCTATTTCAGCTTAAAGTAACTGAATATTTAACTAGAATTAGTTTTGAGAGTTTTGAGAGCAAAGAGCACTCAAAATGAAGTTGATAAACACAGAAGAATTTTATCACTAATTCAGATGGTTCATTTCTCACCATCTTCATCATTCTCCTCTTCATCTTCATCCTCTGGTAGTTCTGAATTCTCCTTAGGTTTGTTTTCCTCATCTTCTTCCTGCTTCCTTTTCTGCTCCTCTTTTTTCTTTTTTCTCTTTTCTTTTCTTTTCTCTCTTTTAGCTGCAAGAGCCTGCTTTCTGCTCTCCTCTCTTGACTGCAAATAAAGTAGGTATCTCATTTTATCAATAAGGCAGTAATTTAAAATAAATAATGAAATGATATTTTTGTTTATGATACATGGGGTTTCCCATAGATGTCAGTCTTAACACACATTTATAAAAGCAACAAAAGAAGAAATAGATAAGCTGGACATAATCAAAATTAAAAGTTTTTGTGCTTCAAAGGGATCATCAATAAAGTGAAAAGACAACCCATAAAATGGTGAAAAATTTTTGCTTATCTGGTAAGGGCTTGTATCAAGAATTTATAAAGAACTCGTTAACTCAATAATGAAAAGACAAATAACTCAATTAAAAAATGGGCAAAGGATCTGAACAGACGTTTCTCCAAACATATACAAATGGCCAATAAACACATGAAGAGATAGATGCTCAATATCACAAGCCATCAGGGAAAAGCAAATCAAATCAAAATGATACCCACTTCACTGTCACTAGGATGCCTATAATCAACAAAAAGACAGATAAAACAAATCATGGTGAGGATATGAAGAAATCGAAGCCTTCATATACTGCTGGTAGGATCATAAAATGGTGCCGCTACCTTGGAAAACAATCTAGAAGTTTCTCAAATGGTTAAACACAGAACTGCCATATGATCTAGCAATTCCATTCCTAGATATATACCCAATGAAAACATATTCATACAAAAACTTGTACACCATGCTTGCTTCAGCACCATATATACTAAAAAAATTGAAATAACACAGAGAAGATTAGCAGGGCTCCTGCATAAGGATGAAACACAAATTCATGAAGCATTCCAAGTTAAAACAAACAAAAAACTTGTATACCTATGAAATAGAAACAACCTAAATGTCCATCAACTAATAAATGGGTAAACAAAATGTGGTATATCTATATAATGGGATATTATGCAGCAGTAAAAAAATAAATAAATGAAGTACTGATACATGCTACAACATGGATGAACCTTGAAAACACTATGAATTGCAAGAAGCCAGTCACAGAGGACCAAATACTGTCTGATTCCATTTATATGAAATGTCCAGAATAAGCAAAACCATAGATTTATGTGGCATTTGTTTGACTGAAATGCAGCTATTGCTGGAAAGGGTGTGGAGAAAAGGGAACCCTCTCGCACTGCTGGTGGAAATGTAAATTGATATAGCCACTATGGAGAACAGTATGGAGGTTCCTTAAAAAACTAAAAATAGAACTACCATACGACCCAGCAATCTCACTACGGGGCATATACCCTGAGAAAACCATAATTCAAAAAGGGTCATGTACCACAATGTTCATTGTGGCTCTATTTACAATAGTCAGGACATGGAATCAACCTAAATGCCCATTGGCAGATGAATGGATAAAGAAGATGTGGCACATATATACAATGGAATATTACTCAGTCATAAAAAGAAATGAAATTGAGTTACTTGTAGTGAGGTGGATGGACCTAGAGACTGTAATACAGAGTGAAGGAAGTCAGAAAGAGAAAAACAAATACTGTATGCTAACACATATATATGGAATCTAAAAAAAAAAAAAAAAAAAGGTTCTGAAGAACCTAGGGGCAGCACAGGAATAAAGACTTAGACATAGAGAATGGACATGAGGATGGGGGAGGGGGAAGGGTAAACTGGGACAAGTGAGAGAGTGGCATGGACATATATACACTACCAAATGTAAAACAGATAGCTAGTGGGAAGCAGACACATAGCACAGGGAGATCAGCTCGATGCTTTGTGTCCACCTAGACGGGTGGGATAGGGAGGGTGGGAGGGAGAAGCAAGAGGGAGGAGATATGGGGATATATGTATATATCACTTTGTTATACAGCAGAAACTAACACACCACTATAAAGCAATTATACTCCAATAAAGATGTTAAAAAAATAAAATAAAATGCAGCTATTATGCTTTTATAAGGTATTAACAAATTTCACTATGAAAATATCCACAGGAGGCCATTATAGAAATTACTTTCGCCTTACTTTATAGTTTTGCTTTGCTTAGTACTAGAAAATATATTTTTTTCAGACAGGGGAACATGGTAATGGTCACCTCACATCATAATGAAAACTCAAAACAAACAGAAAACACATCAAATTACTCATATTTGTGTGGAAATTATCTAAAAAAGGTTCACCATAAGAATCTGTCAATGAAGTCCAGTTGTCCTGGTAATTAAGTAAAGCATTTTCCTCAAAACTATAATTTACCATTCTGAGTCATAAGTTACTCTTTGACATTTTTACTTATCTAATCAGGCATTGGCAAACTATGGCCTGAATGTTAAGACTTTTACATTTTAAATGGTTGAAAAAATAAAAAGAAGAATATTTTGTGACATGAAAATACTACGAAATTAAAATTTTGATGTCCATAAATTAAGTTCTATTGGAACACATTCATTTAGGCATTGTCTATGGGTGCTTTCGTGCTATAACAGCAGAGTCAAGGAGTTATGACAGAGATCGTATGGGCCTACAAAGCCTAAAATATTTACTCTTCAGCATTTCATAGAAAAAGTCTGTTGGGAATTCCCTGGTGGTCCAGTGGTTAGGACTCTGCGCTCTCACTGCCAAGGGCCTGGGTTCAGTCCCTGGTCGGGGAACTAAGATCCCACAACCACGAGGCGAAACCAAAAAAATTTAAAAATTAAAATTAAAAAAATAAAGAATAAAAAAATAAAAAGTTGGGTTTCCCTGGCGGTGCAGTGGTTGAGAGTCCGCCTGCCAATGCAGGGGACGCGGGTTCGTGCCCTGGTCCGGGAAGATCCCACATGCCGCGGAGTGGCTAGGCCCGTGAGCCATGGCCACTGAGCCTGCGCGTCCAGAGCCTGTGCTCCACAACGGGAGAGGCCACAGCAGTGAGAGGCCCGCGTACCGCAAAAAAAATAAAAAAGTCTGTCAACCCCCTATGTAAATGAGAAAGGGGCTGAGCATTAAGAGAAAAAATAATTGTTAACTGAATATGCAGTTTCATCACTCGGTTGGCATAAGAGCAAAACGGCTGTTTAAGGAATTGCTGACCATATCCCTGGGTAGTTACACAAAAATAAAAATTATAGAACACAGGAGGGACCTTAGTAGTCATCAAACTTCAAACTTCATTTTAAAATGAATATTAGTTTCCCCCTTCTGATTTTAACTGTAATCAAGTTTATCATGGAGGTATTAAATTTATTTAATTTCCTAATGATAAAACTTTAAGGTTTATACCCTTCCCCCTGTTATAAGCAATTTAACAGTGAATGTCCTTTTGTATGTTCACATCTTTGAGCATTTATCAAAGTATTTACCTTAGGCTAAATTTCTAGAAGAGGAGTGACTGGAGTAGGTATGCACCCTTTTTAATTTAATGCATTTGTCAAATCATCTCCATTAATACTTATACTAATTTATACCATACATCAAAAATCATACTAGAAGGCTAATTTCTGCATACCCTAGCCATCAATATCTATTACCAAACCTTTAAATTTTAAGTTTTCCTAATCTGGTAAAAGAAATTTAAATCACTCTTTCACTGTGCATTTCTTTGTTAATTCATGAAGTTGAGCATTCTCCATGTATTTATTGAACATTTATATTTCTTCTGTGAATTGCCCATTTGTGTGATCATTTTTCATTCTGGGCAAGTTATCTTTTTCTCATTGTTTTTTTTTTTTTTTTTGATGTGACCATTTTTAAAGTCTTTATTGAATTTGTACAATATCGTTTCTGTTTTATATTTTGGTTTTTTGGCCCCGAGGCATGTGGGATTAGAGGCAAAGTCTTAACCTCTAGACCACCAGGGAAATCCCTTTCTCGTTGATTTGTAAGCAATTTTTTCTTCTGTTTTTAACTTACAAGTTTTGATTTTCTTTAAAATTAAAAATTGATGTCAAAATTTTAGCATCTCTCAAAATGATCTTTTTCCTTCCTTTTATCATCAACAAAATATCTTAATATTAAGCTATCTCCTGCATTTCTACAATAACTCTACTTGATTATGCTATTTATTCTTTTAATATAATTTCTGGGTTCATAACAACACCCTCCTTTTCCAGGTAAGCACACTAAGCCTCAGAAAAGCGACCTTTTTTTTTTTTTTAACTTTTTCAATTATACTACCACACATCCTAGGAAACTTAGATACTTACTCTTTAATTAAGGATCTAATAAACCACTTATAGCCCATATCTTATAATAAACGAAAGATTTCCAATGTTTAAAAAAATTTCTTCCCAGACTAATATTAAAACCACTTAGGCAGTAATGTTATTTGGAAAATTTGTGATCTGCTCAGAAACTAATTCCTCACTTATATGGTTAAAAGTATTTTTTATGTATAGGTCAGAATCAAAAAATTGATGGTAGTTTGATAATCTATTAATCATTTTTTAAAAAGAGATTTTGTTAAGATTATGGTCATATCAGTGGCAAATTTATTCTACTAGATTTTCAACCATTTCTAATAAAGAAAATTATTTTTCCCACTCACCTTTTCCAGATCAAGTTCCTTTAAAAGAATACTTGCATTCTTATTTGCTTCTGCAGCCTGCTGGTCTTTAGCCTTCACAATTGTCTCAACACACTGGTGACATTTTTTCAACAGTTCCTATAGTGGAAAATGGAATTATATAAATATAGGAACACATGAACAGGCCAATAAAACTTGAGCTGATAAGTATACCAAAGTTCAGGGCTTAAAGCCTCAAATTACTGAATATTCACTAAACCAAATTAAGCTATCCTTTGAGTCTAGTCTTTGATTGAAAAATCAAAATAAGGTACCATTTTCTAAAAAGTTTGTGTTCTTAGAAAATTTTCTAATCAGGCTAATAGTCTAGTAATAAACTTTAGCTGCAGTCACTGTAATTATGGTCCATAATAGGAAGGAAATCTCAAAATAATTTATAAAAAATATACTCATTCTTCATTTGCAAATGGGGAAACTAAAGCATAGAAAAATCAGATGATCAGTCTCATAGAGGATGAAAAGAACGGGCTGCTAACATATACTCTGGCATATAATTCAACAAAGAACAAAAATGTGCTTCAACAGCATATTAAACCTACCTTATCTGTGATTGTTGCTATGTATCTCATGCATTCTATATCAGAAGGGAACTGATTGACCTCTTTCACCAAATACTGAACAACTTTTACATGACCCTGTAAGAAGTATAACAAAAAATACACAAAAGAATACTTTGAAAATTGGCCCATATGCTTAAAAACTTAAGGGTAAAAGGTACAGTAACACTTGAGAGTTTACTAAACTTAAAATTGAAATTATGAAAATAGAAACAGTGTTGAGTTTATAAACAGAAAGCGGTAAGTACAACATGCTGGGAAATATATGGTGGACCAAACGACATTTCTCCTGAATTTAATCTGCCCACATCCCATTGAAAATAGACAAACTTTAAAAAATATATATCTCCTAGAATAAATCGATTAGTAAAATAAAAATTGGTGATGTGAAATGAATCTCAATATAAAAGGGAAATTAGTCCGAAAACAAAGAGGATGTTCTAGATTTCAAAGCATTATTTTGGCTCTATCTTACGAAACTAAACACGGTAGGTTGTCATATTTATCTTGAGTTCTATGACTTGAATCTAGGTAAAACACTTTCTAAATGCCATTATCAGGGGCTGGATGATCTGTAATCAATTATAAGTACGTCTATTTTAACATAACCAAACTTGCATTGTTTCCCCTCCTACTAAAGCTCGTTTACTCTTCAAGAATTAGTCTGATGGGGGGACTTCCCTGGCAGTCCAGTGGTTAAGACTCCACACTTCCACTGCAAGGGGCACAGTTCGATCCCTGGTTGGGGAATTAAGATCCCGTACGCCGCACAGTGTGGCAAAAAAAAAAAAAAATTAGTCTGATGGTGACAAAAATCAGAAAAGTGGCTTCTTCTGGGGCAGGGAATTAACTGAGGATGGGCATGATGAAACTTTCTAGGATTATGGAAGTATTTTATACCTTTATGCAGTGTGGGTTACATAGGTATATGCATTTATCAAAATTCATGTACCTTAGATTTGTGTTTTTACTATATATAAATTATACCTCAATTAAAAGGAAAGAAAAAAATTGAAAAAAAAGTAAATATTTAAGATTTTTTTTAAGACTCATAACTTACACTGCTCTCATTCAATAGCTATTTACTGACCATCTAGTATGTGTCAGGCACTGAGCTGAACAACTGGGCACAAACACTGGTGAAAAAGACAGTCATGAATCTTAGCTTTCATAGATCTTGTAGTCTAACTGGGGAGATAGGCATTAAAAAAGTAATGCATGTTTGAATGTATAATTACAAAATGAGATAAGGAAAGTAACAGTGAACTATAAAAGAGAACAAGAGAAACTTTTCAGATTGGGAGTTAGAAAAGGACTTTCTGAGAAGTGATATTTAAGGATGAGTAGATATTAAAGGATGAAGAGAAGTGAGCCAGGTGAAGAGCAAGGGAAAGAACATTTCAGGAAAAGAAAACCAGTGAGCAAAGGCCCTCAGGAATTTAAAAATTTAGTGCATTCTAGGCCAGTGGCTGAAGTGTAGTGACCAAAGGGGAAGGGGAGTAGAAATGATTGGTCTGAGGCTGGCATGAGCCATTCATGCAGGGCTTTGTGAGCCACATTAAGTAGTTTACATGTTATCACAATTGCAATGGGAAAGCTTTGTAAAATAGAGCAGATAAGTAAGCCTTAATATATACAGGAGGTATAATAAATTTTTATGAGAGTCCACTTGTTTTTGTTCTTTAGGTAGAGAAAACATTCATCTACATATAATATCTGTCCTTAAATCTCACGTTTTATGTACAAAAACATAACAAAACTAGTCAAGACACCAAGTGATTTAACAACCAAGTTGCTTATAGGGAACTACCATATAGCTCTTAGATTTGGCCACAAAGAAAGTGGAAAGACAGCAAAGGTTTGTATATAGAAACAGAGTCGATTCCTCAAGACCAATTTATCTTTCTCACGATTTCAACTTAAAATTTAGTAGTTTTAAACAAATTCTATCCTTTTTCCCCCACATCAAGTTACCTTGCGAAATGCTGACATAAGAGGTGTGATTTTCCGGTTATCTGCTGCATCCACATCAGCACCTGCTTGCACTAGCAATTGCACCACATCAAAATGACCACCATTGGATGCCAACCAAAGTGGTGTGTTTCCCTTCTTGTTACGAACATCAATATGGGCTCCCCTATAAAAATCAAATAATGTTAATATAGTTTGTTTCCTATGAGAAGAGGCTGACTTTTTCTATTTTTCTCTAATTTGTCTTTCATCTTTTATAAAATAGCAAACAAATAATCTGTTCTTTAAAATGTCAATAAAGTAAAACAATTTTATTAACTGTAAAGGCTCTGACAAGTGAAAGGGATCATAGAAATTCTATAAATAAATATAAAATTTACCCACCTATTAATCAGGAGCTCACAAAATTTGTAGTGACCTTTGTCTGCTGCTATTGTTAAAGCAGTATCTCTTGAGGAAGGCACAGGGGGGGCATTGACATCTGCTCCTTTATCTAGGAGAACTCTTCCAACCTCTGCATATCCTCCAGAAGCAGCTTCCATCAAAGGGGTAAGACCAGTCTGTTTAAACCAAAAAATTATGTGAGTAAATTATATTAATTTCTTTAAGGGACTGAAACAATTGACTTATAAGTGTATTCTATTTCTGATTTTCTCTCACAAGAGAGCTAAGCAACATTCACTCTTAAGCTTTACTAAACAGCAAGTGAAAATTGTTAGGTTCAGTTAGACATGCTAGAATGATTTCTCTTACTAAAAAATAAAAAAAAATATGCTAAAAAAATACACAATTTCATACTAAAAGAATAAACAATTTCATAACTTCTCTACTGTTATAACTTTACATGAGACAATACCTGCTCTGCACAACAAACAGAAATATTAAAACGAATAAAAAGAAAATTAAATATGGCACAATGTTCAATGGGAAAACTTTGTTTAGAATATACTCTATCTTGTTTAGACTATACTCTATCTAAAAAGGCAGTTTGCTAAATAACCCAGGATAAACTCCTTAAATGCTACTCAAACTTGGGTAAAATAGATTAAAATATCATTTTATAAATTTTATGCATGTGTCTTTGCTCATTAGTCTCCAACATTTCACCAGAAGACTTTTCCTACTGGTATCATTACCAAAATAATATGGCTTTCTTTAGGACTTCTAATAGATAAATGGGTCACACTGAATACTTGTAATACAAAAAGTAATCTGTCGTGGTCAGATTAGATTTTAGTTGTCTTAATTGTATAATCTATGCAGCAATTTATTTTTAATAGTCATGCTTTTATTTATTTATTTATGGCTGCACTGGGTCTTTTTTTTTTTTTAAACAAATTTATTTATTTATTTTTGGCTGTGTTGGGTCTTCGTTGCTGCACACGGGCTTTCTCTAGTTGCGGCCAGCGGGGGCTACTGTGGTGTGCAGGCTTCTCATTGCGGTGGCTTCTCTTGTTGCGGAGCACGGACTCTAGGCGCGTGGGCTTCAGTAGTTGTGGCACACAGTCTCGGTAGTTGTGGCTTGTGAGCTCTAGAGCACAGGCTCTGTAGTGTGGTGCACATGTGGGATCTTCCCAGACCAGGGCTTGAACCCGTGTTCCCTGCATTGGCAGGTGGATTCTTAACCACTGTGTCACCAGGGAAGTCCCTGCATTGGGTCTTTGTTGCTGTGCAGGTTTTCTCTAGTTGTGGCGAGTGGGGGCTACTCTTTGTTGCGGTGTACAGGCTTCTTATTGTGGTGGCTTCTCTTGTTGCGGAGAACAGGCTCTAGGCACGTGGGCTTCAGTAGTTGTGGCGCACAGCCTCGGTAGTTGTGGTGCGTGGGCTCAGTAGTTGTGGTGCACAGGCTTAGTTGCTCTGCGGCATGTGGGATCTTCCTGGACCAGGGATCCAACCCATGTCCCCTGCATTGGCAGGTGGATTCTTAACCACTGCGCCACCAGGGAAGTCCCTGCAGCAATTTTTTTGATTGGGGTTTTTACCAATGGTAAGCACATGCCTCATTAAAGGAGTTCTTCAAGCCACTCAAGGCTGAAGTTGGAAAAAAGTACTGATTCTATTTTTCTTCACTGCCTTTAATAAAAGTCATGAATGGTGATAGTGTGCCACTGACCAATGGCCAGTGACACACTGTATAGCACTATTCTCCAGTCCTGCATTGGGGCATCAGTTTTAACTTATGACAATTTAAAATAGTACATTGAATTTAAGTTGCTCTTTCTATTAAAAATATATCTGAAGTAGAGGACAAGTTATAAAATGCTTACCTTTGCCCTATGTTCAACATTGGCTTTTCGGTCCAGAAGCAAACTCACTACTTCTGCTCGTCCTTGGAAACAGGCCAAGGTGAGAGCTGTGTTCCGATTGGTCTCTATTTGGGCATTAATGTCTGAACCCATATCAAGCAGCAGTTTCACTGCAGGAACATGTCCATTCATTGCAGCCAACATCAGGGGAGAAATACCTAGTTTACTCCCAGTCCTAAGGGGGGGAAAATGTGCTTAGAAAATTAAAATAATATGTTGCCTATTGTTTTCTTAAAAAGCATAGAGAACATAAAAAATGAAAAAGCTTCAGTAAGAAGAAAGATTTCTAACTCCAATGAATAGATTTTATTTGTTTAGACTAATAATTAGAAGTAGGAAAATCTCACAATTTAAAACATAATCCCTATGCAGAGGCCATAAATTTCCAACTATATATAACAGTGTTTTCTGAAAAGAAACCTCTTTAAAAACAGCAACGTTAGCTGAAATAAGCTTTGATTACTTATAAGCACATTATAGGAATAACTGTTGGCCTTGCAACTTTAGTACTATCTTAATTAAAAATGGTATCTGTCCAAATATTTAGGGGAAAACACTTAATTCCAAGGTAATAATTTACTAATCATGAGTAATAAAATAAACAGGTGATAGATACCTTGAATTAATTTCTGCCCCGGCATTAAGCAGAATCTTAATGATATTCACATATCCTCCAGATGCAGCTAGACTCAGTGGTGTATAATCAGACACATTCCTATGTTCTTTATTTGCACCCCGAGCCAGCAGCAAGTCTACTACCTACAAAGTAAAATATGAACAGAGAAATCTAGTTTACACCAAGGGTCTATCTTATAATGAAGGAAGCACAAAGAAATGGGACTTATAACTTCCTTGTCTAAATACCTAACATTTTAATTAAACCCTAAATATTCAAATATCAGCACTACAGAAATGAATTCAATTTCATATCAAGGAATTCAGAGCTATAAAATTCCAATCATACTGAAATAACAAGTTGTTACTGTTTCTATTCCTCAATTATTGAGTGATAAATTTGCATTTCATGTGTTAGGACTATGCTCTATTGAATCCCAATAAACGTAAGGATGATGAGAATTTTTATTTTGCCTGAAAGGCAAGAAACAGATTCTTTAAAAGGGCATTTACTATTCTCATTAAATTTAATATATAGAACATGTCAAAACACATGCAAGTTTTATTCATGTAGCTAAATTACTAAGCATATGCATATTTAAAATACAAGTGTTTACAAAATGAACATTAACATACTTCCTGACGTCCACCAGAACATGCCAATGAAAGTGGAGTATCCTTAGTTCGTTCAGATTGTGCTTCTATGTCTCCACCTTTATCCAAAAGGATTTCAACAACTCCAACATGTCCTGCTGTTGCTGCCAGGATCAGTGGTGTGAAACCTAAATCAGAAAATAAAAATCTTGGTCAAATTTGTGTTTTTTAACATATTAAGGCACTGTTTTTAATTCTCTATTATTTTAGTAGGAAAAGGTCTTTAGGGCAGATACTTATAATCATTTAACATAAAACTGTTTTAAACCCTAATTTGTTAGTGACAAAACCCCATAAACACCTGATAAAAAGAAAATGCTAAGTCAAACGAAACTATTAAAGTTTATACTCATAATAAACTTTGATACCTCTGCATGCTCTACTTTTAGATTAAGGAGAAAGCTAAACACAGCTTGCTTCCTTGATGATCTACAGTCTAATTTTTGAAGAATAATTTGGCTCTGTAGATTAACAAATCCAGATATTCTTAATTGAAATATGCAAACCCATTCTTTCACTGAATAGTCTAGGAACCACTTATTGATAGTAAAAAATGAATTGTTTTCTGATATAATTACTCTCCAACTTTATTTCTCACTAACATTTCTTACCTTTTTTGTCTCTGTGTTCAATTTTAGCATCTCGCGCTATGAGTACAGATACAAGTTCTTCATGACCACCTGCACAAGCTAGCGTTAATGCTGTGTCATGGTTGCTCTCAGTCTAGGAAAAGGAAAAAAACCTTAAGAGTCCGTGGGCCACAACTAAGAGAGCCCACATGCCACAACTACTGAGCCTGGGCACTCTGGAGCCCACGCACCACAACTAGAGAAGCCCATGCGCCACAATGAAAGATCCCGCATGCCACAACGAAGACCCCGTATGCTGCAACTAAGACCCGACACAGCCAAAAAAATAAATTACCTAAATAAATAAATAAATAAATAAAGCAGTCTACTCACATGTGCATCGATGTCAACTGAAGGATACACAGGAGGCACAGACTGGGAAGCCACATTGCTTGGAGACTGCGAACAGGGCTCAGGTGTAAGACATTCTGCCGTCTGAGAGGAACTGTTTGAACCAGTGGGCACTCTGCTACTCACAGCTGAAAAACAATATTCATATTGCTGAATTCTACTTAAAAGAGTAATGTCATTTGTGTACAGAAAAACACAGAAAACGGAAAATTCTATAGCAGTAATATAATGTAGTAATTAAATCACAAGCTTGAGTCAGATGGACATATGTTTGAATCCCAGTTCTACCAATGACTTTCTGATCTTGGGCAAGTAACTTAACATCTCTGAACCTCAATTTCCTTATGTGTAAAATGGGATGATAATTACAGTACCTCCATTGTAAGGTTGTTGGGAAAACCCCTTGAGATAATGAAGTAAAATATTGAGCATCGTACCTGATATTTAGTGCATATACAACAAATGGTAGCCTTTTATATTGTCAATAGGGAGAAAATAGTTTCCAATAAAAAAAAAAGGAATCTTATATCTTAGTTTGTAAAAGGCAATTAGATAAAAACATCCTGAGGACAATGCATTAAAAAAAAAAAGAAGGAAAAAAGAAGCAGAAGCAGCAGAAAAAAGGGAAGAACAAGTTAGAATATTTCTCACATAAATAGCAGAGAGTATGTGTTTTTAAAATTCAATATTTACTCTGAAAATTTGCTAAAATGAATCAATGTCTGAAAATCAAACTATTTTAAAAATGAACATTGGAACTTTTATTTGGGACCTCAAAATCTGATGTCTGAAACTGAATTAAATGAAATTATATCTTTCTCTCTCTGCATATTTCTTTTCTTTCATGAGATGGAGTTTGCCCCATGAAGAGGGAAATAGGACCTATCTCAGAGGGATGTTGTGAATTATCCATGAGAAATGTGCAAAAAGTATTTAACACAGTGTTTGGTAAGTGCCTAATATATGTAATTATCAGGTATTTTATAGGATTTTCAGTACTATTAATCACTGCATTGAAAAATAAAAACATTACAATTCACTGAAGAAAGAAAAAACTCAGAAAAAACATATAATCATTAATAATACAGAAAAAGACAACAAAGTTTCAATGATGGCAATAACTTCCTCTTACCCACACTAAAAGTCAATCAAAAACACACAGGTCTTAAAGAAAAATGTAAGCATTTCAAGATTGGAGAATGCTTTCTCTCTAGAATTTTGATATGACTGGATCCCAATCAAGGATACTGATCACAAGTATGAAAGATAAGTGTAGTATGCTAATAGTACTACACTATTATTATAGTATACTATATTTAATAGTATGCTTTAAATAATAGCAAATTTTAAGATGTTCAGATATGTTTCTACATGAGCTGTCCCTCCCCGCTCGTAACAAATATATATAAAATCACATCTTGATAATATGAATTTCTACAGCTTCTGTCACCACATAAATATACATAATTTAACTATATGGTTACAAATAAAAATGATTATTATAAATATTTCTTTTGCCTGTAAGAACACGCACAATGAAAACACAGCTTTAAAAATTTTTGTCATTGAATGAATTAAAAGCAGATAGTATTTTGTTATGCCTCCTCAAAACAGCTGATATGTTTGGAAACAGTTCCAGAAACAAGACACTAAACATTGATATATGGCACCTTTGTAATAGTAAGATTTTAACAGTAGTCATATAATTATCAACATATATCTTACTAAAGAATTACTTGTCTATCATTAAATTTGTTTATTCATGTTATCTTTTTGTTATTATGAACAACAGATATTCAAAAAATTTAAAATAGTTGACTAGAGTGCTATGCCAGAATATGACGTTATAAAAGACTTTTTTACAGAGTTGGTTTTTAAAAAATACTTTTGTACATTTAACAGCTCTGTTACCAAATATGTATTGTTACATTGATTGTACATTTTTGTACAACAGTATCCTCAAGACATTTTTTCCTCCCTGTAATAATGACAATCAGAAACATTCCACAGAAGTGACTCTAATAGGATTAATTACATATGAAAAGTTCTAAAGAAAAAACTAGAAAGTAGCAAAGATTTTAAAAGTACATGTGGAATAAAGGTTTTATGAAGATAAAATTATACCAGGACTATGAAATTTTTTTCATAAATCCTAAAATGTTTTCTATTTCTGAACAAAATGTCTCTGAAAATGACCAAAACAGATCACTATCACAAAAGTCACTACATAATTCAAATTAAATTTATGCACTATCCTAAAATGGGGTGATAGAAGAACTAAATAAGTGCAGTATTTTACTTAATTCTTTATGAAATTTAAGATAGTTTTGTAGGCAATATGGAAGACAGTAATAAACTTTATTACATAAACATCTCAGATACTAGGTATATGTAAACTATGTTGCAAGGCCTTAAGAAATTAAATCACTGTAATCTGTTTTAGATAATAGTAACTTTATTAAATAGTTCCATATAAATAACAATCTATAAATAAAATATTAACATCTATTAGAAGAAATTATTACTTAAAGATATTTTACTGTAAATTCCCTCAAAGATAATTTCCTAATTACTTTTTTATTCTTAAGCCTAAAATGACTACCACAGGATTACTTAAAGCAAGATACTATGGGGCTTCCCTGGTGGCGCAGTGGTTGAGAGTCCGCCTGCCGATGCAGGGGATACGGGTTCGTGCCCCGGTCTGGAAAAATCCCACATACCGCGGAGCGGCTAGGCCCGTGAGCCATGGCCGCTAAGCCTGCGCGTCCAGAGCCTGTGCCCCACAACGGGAGAGGCCACAACAGTGAGAGGCCCCCGTACCGCAAAAAAAAAAAAAAAAAAAAAAAAGATACTATGGAATTGGAATTTGTTTGAAGAGAGCCTATTAAGATGTCAACAACAGTAACAATGTTCTCAAGTCACAAAATTATATTAAACCTTACATGCACATCAAATCTTAATATAAAAATAATAAGGGAAATTGTTATTTAGTAGAATTTAGAAGTCTAAGGAAATAATATCTTTAATATAAACTCAGAACTTCAAGTTGAATCAGATGCATGCATATTACTTCTAAGGTTCTTAAACTGGCTGAACTGAGTTTGAATCTTAACACTTACTAGCAACTTAATTTCCATTAGCCTCAGTTTTCAACAGAAAAACAGAGATGGGATATGGACTTATTTTATAGTATTACTATAAAGAGCCCATGAGATAATGTATATAAGAGCATTTAGCACTGAGCTTGGTGCATGGTAAGCGCTCAATAAATGTAAATAAAGTGATACTAGTTGATTTTTTAACCAAGCTTCTTTATATATTAAGCCTGAAAATTTTACTAGATGTTTCTAGAACTGCTCAATGGTCAAAGCTATTTTGAATTTCTTTAAATTGCTTTTTATTTTCAGACCTTAATTCTAGACATCTGAACTGAGAATCATTTGCTATTACGATAACTTCTAAAAGCCTGACACTTAATTTCAGAAGAAATGAACCTGAACAACCATGCTTCCAATCAAGAGTATACATATATTCTGGCTGAGACTATATCAAGTATGATACGTTTAAGACTATATAGTTATGGCTGTCAGTCAGCTAGTCAAGTTATGACATTCATAAATTATGTATCTAACCAACTCATTATCATGACAAATATTTTGAGAGTAGAACAGCAATAAAGAAAAATACTCTTGGGCTTCCCTGGTGGTGCAGTGGTTGAGAGTCCGCCTGCTGATGCAGGGGACACAGGTTCCTGCCCCGGTCCGGGAAGATCCCACATGCCACGGAGCGGCTGGGCCCGTGAGCCATGGCCACTGAGCCTGCGTGTCCGGAGCCTGTGCTCCGTAACGGGAGAGGCCACAACAGTGAGAGGCTCGCGTACCACAAAAAAATAAAAGAAAAGAAAAGAAGAAAGAAAAATACTCTTATATTTAAAGAGTGAAACTTATTGCTATTATATATGAATATTATCTAAAGTAAAATTGTAAGATGTACAGTATCCTCTCTTCCTCTCTTTTATTAACTATGAGGCATGATAACTAGATTTAATTTAGGTAAAATTAATTATATCTTTGGTCTGATCTATAATTCTACTGGTATATTAACATGTCATAAAATCAAAGCATTAGGTATTTACCTAATTCATTCTTATTTATTTCATCTTCAATTAAGAAATTAAGAGAAACTTAGACTTAATAAAGTTTTAAATTTTGAGGTAAGTCATCATTTTGAACAAAGAAAATCTAATTATTGCTATATATTTTAAAACGTAAGCTTCAGCAAAATGAAAAAAATTTTAAATGAAGATAATTTTCAGGGAATTCCCTGGAGGTTCAGTGGTTAGGACTAGGCACTGTCACTGCTGGGCACCTGAGTTTGATCCCGGGTCGGGGAACTAGATCCCACAAGCCAAGCAGCCAAAAAAAAAAGAGAGAAAAAAATGTGTAATTTTTAATGTATTGACGGATTTATACTTTAAAGTATATTAATAAAAGAATATTGTACAATATGGTGGGGCAACTGTCACTAGACATTAATGTCTAAGAGAAATTAAATTTTATTCATATTAATGTTAAATATAATTAAAAGATGTTTTCTAAACCAATTTTTTGAAGTTTCATGTGAACTTTGTAAAAGGTCATTTTAATTTAACAAATACTTCAGTGAAATAACCAGAATTTGACCTCCTCTACAAGAAACAGCAGTAAATACTACCATAAAGTTAACACCTACAAGTTCCCTTTAGAGCTGTTTCTCCTTTAAAAAAAAAAAAAAAAAAAAGGACAGGTCCTAAGTTCCAACAAACTAAACTGATCAATAATGTGGGTTTCATAACTGCAAACTGAGTACTTAATTAGGAACATTATAATGATATTTATAGAATCCTAAGTCTTAAAAATGTTACTCTCAGGTCACCAGTTTCATCATTATTATTTATAATCATACTTCACACTCCAATATCTGCTTTTACCAGATTAGAAATCAGAACCATAAATGAACTATAAGAGTTTATTCAAAATTTATAACAACTTGCAATGCTAATGACACAAAGTCAATTTGAGTTAAGTGGCTATGGGTTGAAGATATAAAAAACAAAAGTAAAGAATAAAGAATCTAACTCCTTAAAACATTTCCCAGCATTTTTATTTCCTTTATGAAAACTAAGACATTCCTCCTCTGCACAGCAATACCTATTACATATCAGAGGAGCCTCAAAGGCACTATTATAATTCTATAACCACTCGAAGTCATACACATGCCCAATAAAATTCCTGAATTAAGTAATCTTACTCCACATTTTAAAAGATTCAGTAAAGATTAGGAAGACTAAAGGCTCACAAAAGAAGAAAGGAAACTGGGATAGCATAACTGGGATGGGAGGAGGGGAGGAGAATACGACAAGAAGAAACAGACAACAGTAAAGAAAAAAAATGTTGCAATCAAGAGACAGAGGACTGGCCTGCCTTTGAATATCACTCCAGCTACATCTTAGTTCTTGGTCTTCATCCACTGTCAACAGCCATTCTGGCTGCATTTCTGAACTGGGCTCTCATGGAGGTGATACATTCACCAGCCATCTTTAGGAAGGTAAATGATTAATTGCACTGTTTTCCCACTGCTGCAAGGACAATGAAACGGAAAGTAAACTTGTGCACCTCATTTCATATCTAGTTGTAATTTTCCACACAACAATAAACAGAAACATATACTGTAAGTTTATAAGGCTGGTTTCTTTTTTGCTTTGCTGTGTGTGTGTGTGTGTGTGTGTGTGTGTGTGTGGTTTCTGTGTGCTTTCATCAAGACAGTTAATACAAAAATCCCAATCTCCAAATCGTTATCAAGTTGACAATGATCTTCTAACCACAAATATTTTAAAAACATGGAATGCTATAGTTTTTTTCTGAACATTCCTTTTAATTAGAAATATTTAAATTGATCTAATAAAATTATAAATAAAGAAAAAGCAATGCGATTTAGAATTCTGATTTCCAAATAGGAAAATCACCAGCAGGAAAATTAAATGTCTAACCTTATATGATTATCTCTAAAGCCTACAAAGAAATTCTATTTTGAGATCTCCTACCCAAGATACAACACAGGGTGATTTTGATACCAAAGGGCTAAAATAAAGGATCATGGCAACTTTATTTCTTTGCTTTTGCAAATAACAAAAAAGAAGAGGGAAAACACACTTTTGTGTGTTAGTGTTGTTGAGTTTAGTTAAATTCACTTCCAAAACACCTCAAGAAATGAGTAATTTTATAAAGATAGTTCTAAAATGGAAAAGTACCAAGTTGGTGTTTTGGGAAAGTCATGTAAAGAAGTTGAGCACAAAGATTAAAGAGAAATTATTACAGGTATATTTCTTAACCCACCTGCTATCAGGTCATCAAGAGTGTCGGTAAGCGTCTGGGCTGGAGTTGCAACCATTAGTCCATCTGGTTCTTGCACTAACAGCCCCTGATCGTGTCCAGTAATAGCAATCTGAGGCTGTCCTATAATCTGATGATTACCTGATACTTTCTGAAGTTCAAGAGAATTTGTCCCATTAGAACCTAATTCACTGGAAAAGTTACACTGTGGAGATGATAAAGGCTGGACTGGGACAAAATCAATTTGTTCTGCCGATGGTGGAGACTGTTGCTCATCATCAACATCATTATCTTTAAATAAGATTGTGTCAACCTGAGGTAACTCTGAAAAGTGATCCTCTGGGAGACTACCATCTCCTTCCCCTTCTGGGAAGACTCCTCTATGAGAGCACTGCTGGTGTGGAGATACTGTGTCTTTCTGACCTTTGGTTTCCAAGTATTCTTTGGTAAATTGCTGCTGTGTTTTCATCTGCAACTGCCTTTCCACTTTCTGCAGTTCTTTCAGTATTTTCTTCTTCTTCTGGACTTGCTCTTCTCTGTTCTTTTTAAGTTCTTCTATCTTATCTTTGTTCAGAGGTTCACCTTGAATTAACTCCAATGATTTAAGCTGTGCTTTTTCAATAGCACTAATTCTTTGTCCCAGTTCATTCAGTTTTCCTTCAGTCTCCTCTACTATGCACTCCAAAGGCTGGTATGGGTGAAAAGGTGGCAGTACGTCCTGATCTGCTACCTGCAGGGAACTGGACTTCTGCTTGGATGTACCTAAGCACATGAAAAATGTTTGAAAATGTGCCATGCTAAAAAAAAAAAAAAAAAAAAAAAATCCCAGCCCTCCCTCCGCCCCCCACCACATACTTCCCTCCCAAAACCCATATAACTAATGCTATAGAATGAATGTTCAGATTCATACCAGTTGTAGGTAGATTAAAGACCAGACTCATCTATTTTACATAGCACAAACAGGGATGTTGCCAATTCAAAAAATGTGACTTTTTCAATTAAAAAAATCTAATATTTATAGGATTGGATGATTTTGGAAAACACAGGATTAGGGAGAAAAGGAAATCAAAGAGGAAAGAACCTCAAAATTCTGCTTATTTAATTGGACTTTTTAAAGAACATCAAATCTAAAGCAGTATCAAAATAATGTTGAGGGTATCATTAATATTGGCTTGACTGCCCAATTGTTCTTTTTACAATATTAGTACAGGTTACTGCAAGAAACTGTAACTTGTAGATCAAAGTAGGGAAAAGTGTCTTTCAAACTGCCAAAATGTTTCTTTATTATATTAAAATATAATTTGAAATCAATTTTTAAGATATAACCTTCTAAAATTTTTCATTAAGTCTTAAACACTTCTGTACCTGAACACTGTATTAAACTTATATCACAAAGGACAATTATTCTGAGTTTAAATAAACTCTTCACGTAAAAGTTTATGAGAGAAACAATGAATAATACCTAGGAGAAAATCAGACTTCCCATATAGGATTACTCATATTGACAGTGTATGTTAAAAATGAAGTAACTGTATATTAATTTAAGGTTTTCGATCACACTTAAATTAATTTACTCCCCTCATGGCAAAATAATTATCAATATTAACAATCTTAACATCTGGGCATAAAGTGGAGGAAACATATAATAACTACTTAGAGGCAAATTCAAGGCTTAATCTTGTTTAGGAAGAACTGAGACTATTCAGCAATAAAAAGGAACTACTGATATAGCCTACAACGTGGATGAACCTTGAAAACATTATGCTAAGTGAAAGAACCCAGACACAAAAGACCACATATTGTACAATTCCATTTATAACAGATCTACAGAGAAAAGGCAAATCTATAGAGACAGAAAGGAAAATACTGGTTGCCTGGATTATAGTGCTAAGAATGAGGATTGATCACAAATAGGCATGAGAGATTTTTTTGGAGTGATGGATCCAAAACTTGATGGAGGTGATGGTTATGCAATTATGTAAATTTTCTAAAAGTCATTGTATTGTACATTTAAAATGAGTGAACTTTTATGGTGTATAAACTAAACAACAACAAAGCTATTTAAAAACTGGGGGGGCTTCCCTGGTGGCGCAGTGGTTGAGAGTCCACCTGCCGATGCAGGGGACGTGGGTTCGTGCCCTGGTCCGGGAGGATCCTACATGCCGCGGAGCCTGTGCGTCCGGAGCCTGTGCTCCAGAACGGGAGAGGCCACAGCAGTGAGAGGCCCGCGTACCGCAAAAAAAAAAAAAAAAACCTGGGTAAAAAACAGTTGTCTATTCTTAAGGACTGTAGTCAATATATATGAATAACATATGTAACTTCAGATTTAAAAATAAGCTCATCCAATGCATTCAAAATGATTCTTAGGTTCAAAGGAAAAAAATAATCCATTAGATGTTTAAATGCTCAGAACTGCAAGAGGGTGACAAAACTACTGGACAAAAAAATAAGAGATTTCACTGCTTCTTTTGCTAGAATAGGAGAACTCAAAACTGCAGGTAGCTCAAATATTTGCAACATGTTATTATCAAAAAAAGTCTAACAGGTTTTCCCTGAGATACTGTCTTTAACAAGGTCAGACAACCACAGTTCCAAAATCACTGCAATTAAAGACTTAGTTATTATTATTATTTTTAATACTAACGAATGTTTTATTTATTTTTTAACATCTTTATTGGAGTATAATTGCTTTACAATGGTGTGTCAGTTTCTGCTTTACAACAAAGTGAATCAGCCATACATATACATATGTTCCCATATCTCTTCCCTCTTGCGTCTCCCTCTCTCCCACCCTCCCTATCCCACCCCTCTAGGTGGTCACAAACCACCGAGCTGATCTCCCTGTGCTATGCAGCTGCCTCCCACTAGCTATCTATTTTACGTTTGGTAGTGTATATATGTCCATGCCACTCTCTCACTTTGTCACAGCTTACCCTTCCCCAGCCCCATATCCTCAAGTCCATTCTCTAGTAGGTCTGTGTCTTTATTCCCGTCTTACCCCTAGGTTCTTCATGACCTTTTTTTTTTTCTCCTTAGATTCCATATATATGTGTTAGCATACGGTATTTGTTTTTCTCTTTCTGACTTACTTCACTCTGTTTGACAGACTCTAGGTCCATCCACCTCACTACAAATATCTCAATTTCACTTCTTTTTATGGCTGAGTAATATTCCATTGTATATATGTGCCGCATCTTTATCCAGTCATCCGATGATGGACACTTAGGTTGCTTCCATGTCCTGGCTATTGTAAATAGAGCTGCAATGATTAGTTATTTTTTAAAGGCAAAATTCAGCAAAATGTATTGTCCATATTCAATTTTATACTTCTATCTGAGCAAAGTAGTGGGAACAGACTTTATCCTTTCAGAGCAAAAGCCATTAGTTTGTGAGATAATTTTATAACTATTTCCACAAGATCATATAGGAAATAATAGTTTGCTTTACTTGTTCAAAGTACCTAATGACAATCATTGGTAGGAAAAGGGAGTTTAACTGCCACAAATAGCAATGTATAAATCTGCGAGCCCAGCAAGGAAATTTTCAGTTGTGTAACAAATTCAATGACATCAGCAGAGTAAATTCAGAAGTTCTGAATGCTCCTCCAACATTATTTTAAAACACCCTTGTATAGTTTTTGTATTTTGTAATTTGTGTTTTGTAATTTGTATTTAAGATTAAGAAAATTAGGTAAGAGTTCAACACTAATCAGACTGGTAATTAATTATGACAACATTGGACATTCACAGATTTAAAATCTTATCATAGTAAGATAATCCAAAATAAGGCTAGAATTTTGAGGATAGTAACAGAGAGAAATGGCTGTATCTTGTTAAGAAATAAAATACAAAAAGCTTAGAGCACAAGATTACAAAGAGTAACTTATTTAACTGAACATAGAGACAAAAAGCCCAAAATATATGTAGCAGGAAGAACAGAGGATGGTGAAAGTAATGCACAAAAAGCAGTTCTTCCCCAAATAGACAATGACTGAGTGTCTGTAACCATGGAGTTAGTGGGATTGCCTAGATACACATCAAAGCACTAATACAAGCTACAACATCACGACTAAGCCATGTTGGTAAAAAACAAATGTCACCTAATTATTCCTAGAAGCTGAAGAAACAACTTCATTTTGGGGAAAAGTAGAGAATGTTAACAAGTGTCCTTTTAGCAACAAAATTTTCAGTCTCTAGGAAGGTAGTAGTATAAGACACCAGAATATAAAACAGTTCCATCTTCCTCAGACATCGCCCACTGTCAGATAGAAATATATAAATCTATTCATTGTCTACTCATTGGTAGCATTGAGTGATATCATAAATTAATATTTAGGAACACAGGTAAAGTTACTATCTTATCTCTTTGGTTTGGTTACTACCCTACTTCCTCAATTTTCACTTTTCCTCCAATAATTAAAAAAGTTTGCAACAGGAAACCACGATATAGAGACAGCTTAGAACATGGCCTTTATTTTTTTATGGGCAGTGAGGAAATGAGATGGACATAAGCAGTTATATGTTAAAAGACATTATTAAATTTGGACATATATAAATCCACATAAGCATGATTACTAATGGAAATCTACTAAACTAGAGAATATTAGTAGTAAAATTTCCAGAGAAACACTCAACCTCATTCACTGTACATATAATTTTTCTATACAATTTTAATGATTTGATATTAAAATGAGAACTTTTCATGTTACCTACTCCAATAAACAACTCTGGGATATAAAGCATCATGTTAACCTAATGCTTACTTTACATTTATAGTTCTGTTTTCAATCTGTTCCTCAGCAGTCTAAAACAGTACTTCCTTTTTTTTTTTTTGCAGTACGCGGGCCTCTCACTGTTGTGGCCTCTCCCGTTGCGGAGCACAGGCTCCGGATGTGCAGGCTCAGCGGCCATGGCTCACTGGCCTAGCCACTCTGCGGCATGTGGGATCTTCCTGGACCGGGGCACGAACTCGTGTCCCCTGCATCGGCAGGCAGACTCTCAACCACTGTGCCACCAGGGAAGCCCTTAAATAGTACTTCTTGATTAAGTTCTTAAACATCCCCTTTAATCACAATGTCGCTCTTCTTAAAAATTCTTGGGCTTCCCTGGTGGCGCAGTCGTTGAGAATCTGCCTGCCAATGCAGGGGACACGGGTTCGAGCCCTGGTCTGGGAAGATCCCACATGCCACGGAGCAACTAAGCCCGTGCGCCCCAACTACTGAGCCTGCGTGTCTGGAGCCTGGGCTCCGCAACAAGAGGACGCGACAGTGAGAGGCCCGCGCACCACAATGAAGAGTGGCCCCTGCTTGCCGCAACCAGAGAAAGCCATCACACAGAAACAAAGACCCAACACAGTCAAAAACAAATAAATAAATTAATAAATTAAAAAAAAAAAAAAGAACTGCACCAACATTAAAAAAAATTCTTAATTTTCTTTTGCCTTCAGAATAATCTATATTCTTAGCCAGGCATTTATTAATTTATTCAACAAATATTTAACGTCTAGTACAAGCAAGGCATAGTGGACCATACAAAGACGAGCAACCTAAACCCTGCCCTCGAGGAGCTTACAGTCTAAAAGGGGAGATAAAAATGTACAAATCCAAATAAAAGGATAAAGCCAAGCATTGGCAGATATGGAAATGGGATGGGGGCGTATAATATAGTAACCCTTACACATTGCTGCTGGGAGCGTAAACTGCTGTAGCATTCTAAAGAGTGTATTCACAGTACTTTGTCAGATAAACATTACGCATTCCTATGACAGGTAATTCTGCTCCTGAGTTTATCCCAGAGAAATTCTCATACAGATCCATAAGGAGACTGTACCAGAATTTTCACCACAGCATTGTCTGTGGTGGTGGGGAATGAGAGACAATCTGGGTACCCATCACTGAGAGAAAGGACAAGTAAAAAATAGAGGATATACAGGATGAAACACTATGTATGCTGCAGGCAGAAACAATCTAGAGGTAGACATATGGATAGATCTTAAAAACAGTGCTGGTGAAAAAAGTAAAACACAAAACAGGATCTATAGCATAATACCATTTATGTAAATTTAAAAATATATAAAGTAGTAAACATTTTATAAGAACTTGTAAGAGCAAAAGAATCTGCAAATCAAACACATTAGAATGACTGCCTAAGGGCAAGTATGGGCATGGAAAAAGGGATAAAAAGGAACAAAGTAAAACAAGAGCAGAGCCATGATGACAAAGTCCAGGAATTAAGTATGATTAACTCAACCTTCCACACTTGAAGTCCAAAGGGGAGGTGAAGAAGGTGCAGGAGTGACCAGAGCCAGAAGGAAGATCCAATAAAGTGCTACAGGAGTTCAGAGAAATGACTCCTCAAGAGGGCCTTGAGGTGCACACAAAAGATGTGTATTGTTTATCTCGACATCATTTTAATGCTTTGCAACGGATTAGTTAGTTCTAAGCTATACAACTACAAAGAATAATCAGAATCCTATTTTAGGATCTCTGTAGAATCAGTTACTACAAATGAATGAGATGCAACAAGTGGCTTCAATCAACAAATTTATTTACAATATTAAATTTGGAAAGACAAAGGTTTGATATTACTTATGTATCCTTTCCCAGGTGAATATTCATAACTATAGATGATAAAGCTAAACAATGCTAGAAAACTGAGCATATCACTCTTACCTAGTTTCACATTTTGTTTATAAAGGTGATTCTGAGGCCTCTGTCAGATGCCAGCTAGGATCTCAAATCCTTGAAAACTAACAATGGATAAGTGAGATTAGTTGCCTAAATCAGGAGAATATGAGTCAAGATGGAAGAAGCCTGGATGAATGGTGCACATGAAAGAAAAGAATGTTATAGTAGGATATATAAGAAACACCTGGGTAAGATTTATGGGCATGAATATATTTTAAAAGGATGCAGATATGAATAAAGACTTCAGATAGGAGTAAAATGTTATAAACTTGAAAAGATGATTGCTAGAATAGAAAGAGAGTCCTAGAGAGTAAGAATCCTTCCTCCATCCCTAGCCACATATGCAATGCAGGTATAATCTATGGACTTAGAAAAAAAAAAAGCAAAACGGTCAAACAGCAATTTCATCACTCAAAGAAACTTCTCTAGCTACATAAATGACAAATTTTAAGAAAAAGCCACTTTAAGGAGAAAATAATATATATTTAATAATTTAAGATAGATCTTTCTATCTACCCAGGTGATTCAATGTGTACTTTTACATCATCAATTGATTTTTCCTAATTTACAGTGATATTCTATTACGCACACGATTTATATCAATACTAACATGAAATCTTAACGCAATGCATTATCACAGCTTGCTCCCACATAAATAAATGTTGGGTTGGCAACACCACTTGGCATCTGGCAACAGCAAGTGCCAAGTGTCTAGATACAAGTGTTAATTTTTTCCTTCCCTAATAATTTAGTAAAATGAAAGATTCCTTAAAAGGTTAGTTCATTCTGACACTATTCAGTAAGTAATAAAAAATCAGGGACTTCCCTGGTGGTGCAGTGGTTAGGAGTCCACCTGCCAGTGCAGGGGACACAGGTTCAAGCCCTGTTCCAGGAGGATCCCACATGCTGCAGAGCAACTGGGCCCGTGCACCACAACTACTGAGCCTGCGTGCCACAACTACTGAAGCCCATGGGCCTAGAGCCCGTGCTCTGCAATGGGAGAGGCTGCCACAATGAGAGGCCCGCGCACCACAGCAAGGAGCGGCCCCCACTCGCTGCAACTAGAGAAAGCCTACACGCAGCAACAAAGACCCAACGCAGCCAAAAATAAACAAATAAATTTATAAAAAAACAAAAAACATCGAAGTGAAGAAAATAAGTAGCTACTCAGTATAAGAAGGTATTTCAGTAAGCAAAAATATGATTACTCACTTGAGTATCAACTTAAAAAGTCACTACCCAAACGTTTCAGTTGACTTACATATTAAATCTAAATTTAAAATGTTTTACTTCCTTTCTGCAAATACTCTGTGTCCTTCCTAGCTTATTTCTTGGTTATTTTGTGGCTCTGTGTTAATAAGTATTTTTTAAATGATTTCTTATTTAGTACTGAATTTCCCTAGCCAAAGTTACTACAGTCCTCTATAGGATATAGCCAAACAAAGAGCAACAAAAACAGAGGCATTTAGGTTTAAATATTTTACTAAAGGCTGTTAGCCAGTTAGGATACTCAGATTCCTTAACAAGTACATGCTTAATTTGTTTTTTATTTAAGACTAAAAAGAGCAGTCTTCATTTTCTGAAGTTTGAATAGCTAGGTGTCCAATGGAAAACTGCTAGAATTAGCTTAAGTCAGAGAGACTACAGGTATTTTATCTCTGAAATTAATAGTTCAGAAATGAAGTAATCCTTGGTGAAGGCCCACAATACTCTAAAATTACTAAAATTGACATTAATTTGAAAGAAGATTCTGTTTGCTGCTGTATAGTCACTCCTTACCAACTTGACTTAAAGCTGTGTTAAAGATACAAATACATACTTATACACTTCACTGTGATTTCAAAAATCTAGAACTTCGTTGGCATATAATGAATGAAATACGCTTATACATTTGTTTTACATATAATAGTTTTTAATACTTTACATATTACCTATTTTCTTTATTTCAGAGAACTCAGGTAGGACAACCACATACATTATTACCAAGTGAAGGTACTTTATATCTACAAATGAAAATACAGCAGAAAAATAACAGAGCTCATAAACTTGAGTCCTTTAAATAAGGACACCTTGATATTCACTTGGATATTATTCATATACTTTTTTATGGTTATTTGTCAGTGTTCACATATTGACAGATGTTAAGCCATATATTCAGCATTACATGAAAGAAACTAAATATAATTCTTAAACTTCTCACTCACCAAACTGAATCAATGCTACTAAGACTTGACAGCAAACATATTTTCATTCCTCATATTACTGTTTAGCTAAAGAATTGTGAAATGAAAAATGAATGCCTGACAAATTTTTGCTACTTTAATATAATTTGCTACTTTATTTAATATAATGAAGAACTTCGTATATGCTTAAGTATTTTTGCCTACACCAGATGAAAACGACACCTAGAAGTATGTTAGCATTTTAAGAAATCATTTTTCCTAGTAGTTGTGTCTTTTCTATTTTAAATAATATGTAAGATGATTAGCATTTGTCAGAATTACCTACCTCAATTCTGGATACACAGTAACTGTGTACCATTATAGTACCTTTATGAATTCATACTTTAGGTGATAAAATACCCATTTTAAGGAAATAATTCAAGAACTAACCTTTTTGTACTCCTAAAACAGCAGGAGAGTTCTCCTGTAAAGTTCTGTCAGGTTCCTGTGGAGGTACAACCATGGCGAGTGTATGCATTGGTACACGTGGAACCTAAAAAGTCAACTCAGAAAAAAAGAATCTCAGACCAAAGAATAAAATAAAGGTCCATAAATGAAACAGAGATCCTGTTTTAGATTTTCTTCATATACCACCAAATTAACTTTTTTTGTTTCTTTAAAAGAAAAACAAAGAAGAAGAAGAAGGTGGAGGGGAAGAAGAAGAAGGGGAGGAGGAAGAAGAAGAAGAAGAAGGAGGAGGAAAAGGAGACGAAAAGGAGAAGCAGCAGCAGCAGCATTATTCACCAAGCAGTAATTTCTGAGAATACTGATTGGGCAAATTCAGGCATTCTACAAACAGTCAATGATAAGCTAAATGGAATTAATATCACTCTCTTGTTACGGAGAAATCCTTGCTGGTTTCAGTTATAGCTAGGAGTACAAGTCACATATTCAACTGGCCAATTTACCCTTGTTCAAATTCTATATGGGTCAAAAGAAAAAAATCCAACACATTTCCTGAATTGGTGTATTTCAGTAGTTCTCAGAATAACTTTGTAAAAAACAATTTCAGATTTCACTGAACTTTGTATACTTAGTATACTCTCTAAATTCTCTCCGTAGTTTTAGGTAGGTTTAAAAATTACTTTAATGAATTTTTGGTGCATATATCCTGGTTTACCCACACCTTCCTGGATGACAAAAGTAACGATCTCTAGGATAATTAATATTGTCTTGGGAGGTATTAAGGGAAAATCATTCTCTTGGTTCAAGATCATGCTTAATGTATTCATAAAAAACCAAACAACCTTAAAGACCTAGTTGTAATAAAAGGACAACTTGGAATACTTATACTTATATTTGGTATTAAGTGTTTCTTTTTTTCTTTGTGGTACACGGGCCTCTCACTGTTGTGGCCTCTCCCGTTGCGGAGCACAGGCTCCGGACGTGCAGGCTCAGCGGCCATGGCTCACGGGCCCAGCCGCTCCCTGGCATGTGGGATCTTCCCGGACAGGGGCACAAACCCGTGTCCCCTGCGTCGGCACGCGGACTCTCAACCACTGTGCCACCAGGGAAGCCCTGTGTTTCTTTTTAAACACTATTTTCAGTAAATAAGACAATGAAAAAAATTTCCATGTACTTTTGAAGAAAATCTTAAAGAATTTAGGACCAGGTTTATTCAAATTTAAAAGAGAAATAAGCTGGACTTCCCTGGTGGCACAGTAGTTAAAAATCCGCCTGCCAATGCAGGGGACACAGGTTCGAGCACTGGTCCGGGAAGATCCCACATGCCACAGAGCAACTAAGCCCGTGCGCCACAGCTACTGAGCCTGTGCTCTAGAGCCCGCGAGCCACAACTACTGAAGCCCGCGTGCCTAGAGCCTGTGCTCCGCAACGAGAGAAGCCACTGCAATGAGAAGCCCGCACACCGCAATGAGAAGCCTGCACACGGCAACGAAGAGTAGCCCCCACTCGCGGCAACTAGAGAAAGCCCGGGTGCAGCAACAGAGACCCAACGCAGCCGTAAATAAATAAATAAATTTATAAAAAAAAAAGAGAGAGAGAGAAATAAGCCCATTTTACTAAAGGCTAATTTTAAACGAAAACTCCCAATTTGAAGAATATTTATATTTACAAATAAGCTCTGTTTTACATTACCTGAGATTGATCTTGACAAGGTGGGGTAAGCTGAGACACATCTGTGGTAGGAACTGACAGAACATTGTTTGGATAATCCAATAGATAAGAAACAACATTAGTATGGCCACCTTTTGCAGCTTCAATGAGCATTGTTGAGCCATCCTGAGAAAAATTGACACCATAATTAATTATTTATTAATTTCTTTTTATAATCTGATTACTAAACACATTTAGTTTCTTAGCAGCTCATATAAAATCAAAACTCATTTAAACAGTAATGAATATTAATAATAAATATTAAGCACTAAAATATTTGAAATATATTTTAATAATGACGTATATATTATTTATTTATTTTGAAGTAGAATACCTTGAGACGATGAGTAGGGTCAGCCCCATGAGCCAAGAGTAGCTCCACAACTGCCAGGTGACCTCCTGCACATGCCAACGACACTACTGTATGATCGTTATTGGCTGTAGCCCTATTCACATTGGCACCTTCAAAGAAAAATAAACAGCAATCTTAGCAAAGCCAGTTCAGACAATATGATTTTAAAAACTTTTTTGAAGTACAACATAGATACAAAAAAGTGCACAAATCATAAGTGTATAGTTTGAAAATTTTTCACAAAGTGAACACACTTGTGTGACCAGCACCCAGATCAAGAGACAGAACATTATCCACATACCAGAAGCCCCACTTTGTGCACCTTTTCAGTCACTACCCCGCCCCTCCAATGGTAACTACTATCCTGACTTCCAAACTGGTTTTAGTTTTTGAACTTTATATGAATGAAATCATACAGTGTACTCTTTTGTGCCTGGCTTCTTTTGCTCAATATAATATTTTTGAGATTCATCCACATTGCTATGCATAGTTGTAGTTCATTCATTCAATATCACTTCTAAAATGAAAAATCTAGATTAATAAATATATATAGGTTAATGTGAGCACCAAATCATACCACTGTATGTAAAGACAATGACATTTTTGATCTACTTCTAAAATGTGGCAGTATAGCCAGGTCTCAAAGCAGAGAAAACAGATTTTTTTAAACAATATTTACGAGAAATATAATTCTTCCTATTGTATATTTTAAGGGTCAGAGAGACCTGGATATGAAGAGAAGACAAAAGATTATCCAAATACGTTATCAGAAAGGCTTTTAGTAAGTTGTTCAATAGCTTTGTACAATATGACCAAAAAGAAGTCTAAATGCAAAATCTTTTCTTAGCCTCTTTTTTTGGTAAATTAATTTTGATTCACGGAAAAAAAGACCTCTCATTTTTAGTTCAACTACCTTTTACAATCCCAAAAGGACTCAACTAGATGGTTAAGACTATAGCAACGGGGACTTCCCTGGTGGTGCAATGGATAAGACTACATGCTCCCAATGCAGGGGGCCTGGGTTTGACCCCTGGTCAGGGAACTAGATCCCACACGCACGATGCAACTAAGAGTTCGCATGCCACAACTAAGGAGCTGGTGAGCTGCAACTAAGGAGCTCGCCTGCCGCAACTAAGACGTAGTGAAACCAAAAAAAAAAAAACAAAAGGACTATAGCAACGTTCATTCTTCCTTCTTCCTTAATTCGACTTATTTTATGAAGGGAAAAATAAACCTAGGGGAAACTACTATTTATTTAATTTTCAAAAAGACCCAGCTGAACCTAATCCTAACTTGTATTAAAGTACCTTTGGGAAAGAGGAGGCACACCAATAAACATCCTTACATTACCAACATAAGATTATTTTTAAAGTTGTTAATAATAAATTTAGTTGGGATTGTTTAGCACTTACTACAGCCTAGAAAGGCTATAATCAATGTGTTCTTATTCTTGACAAGCCTGATTATATGCTTAGCAGGGTAGTTGATGGTATGATTAGGAAAGGAGCATGAGAGAACTCTAAAGGTTATCCATCTGTTTATTACTTCTGCATGGTTGAAGTAAATAGCTTTTACAAACTAAGTTATGACATTATGTAAGATATGCCTTACTTGGTAGCAAAATGTGATGTGAAGAAAATAGGCCTAATTTTATCCAATTAAAGAAGAAAGCAAGTATATTTAAAATGATAAAATATTACACTGCATCCTTAATGGTACAAAATGCCAGAATTCTATTGGAATATACAATAGATATAAAATGTTTATTTGAATAATGTGACAACACTTGAGTGGACCTTCCTTACAGTTTAACATCCTAACCTAAGATTTTTTTTATCAGATGCTAGAGTACCTCGAACACTACACAGAGTTAGACTGAACCAAAAGAAATTGCTGCTATTACCATCTTTGACATATACAATGACAATTTTATATGGTTCAACATAAACTGAGTTCAGCAGCATTTCACTTTTCTATAGTAAATAGTCTTGAACTACCTCTTATCCATCATTTGAACTTCTTTGCCTAAATATATTCTAATAATAGAATCTCTAGAGGAATATAAAAATAATAAATAACACCCTTGTGTACTTGGTTGATTTAACTGTACCATAAACAACAGTAGCAGACTTTCTCTCCTCCACCCTTCCCCATTTCCGGCAGAACTGCCTTAAGTGCTGAACGATACTGCATCTACTAAATATAGTTGGACACTTTACCTTTGACATTTCCAACTTTGGGGAGTAACCATATACTCTTTGGTTGATGAAAACTTCAAACTCAAAACTAATAAACAGGACTTCCCTGGTGGTCCAGTGGTTAAGAATCCGCCTTCCAATGCAGGGGACGTGGGTTTGATCCCTGCTCAGGGAGTTGGGATTCCCCATGCCACGGGGCAACTAGGCCCCTGTGCCACAACTACTGAGCTCGCGAGCCTCAACTAGAGCCCACGCGCCGCAAACTACAAAGCCCACGTACCCTGGAGCCTTCGCGCCACAACTAGAGAGAGAGAAAAAAAAACCCACACGCGGCAACGAAAGATCCCGTGTGCCGCAACTAAGACCCAACGCAGCCAAAAAAAAAAAAAAAAAAAAAACTAATAAAGATCCCAGCAAAGCACCTTATGAACTCTGCTTCCTAATAAAATACAGCAACAAAAGACTGGAATATAATACTTATACTATAGGTAAAGTAGCTTTAACAGAAATTGCAACAGTTTAGGAACTTTTTTCAGAAGTTGTACTTTCTTGGAAATGCAGACTTGTACTTTCTTTACCTTTGCTAATAAGAAACTGCACGGTGCACAAATGGCCAGCTCTCGCAGCTTTCATCAAAGGGGTTCTTCCACCTTCAGATTCATGTTCCTAGTAAAGAAACATAAAATAATCCATCAGTGCCAATTCATTAACCATCTATTTTTAACACTTAGTATCAACGACATAAGAAATAATGAAGATTTAATACTTACTCAATGCAGTCACTTATGTTACCTACCTCAATTCCTCCAAAATACAGAATTTCAGTCCACATTAGATGGTGTAACTTTCTAAGAGCACGTTCAGTTTTACATACCAAACAATAAACATTAAGGATAAGACTTATGTTTAGTTTGATCCCCAAAGAGAAGTAACTGCATTTTTCTAATACTAAGGTTAAAAAGATATTTCCCTAACTATTCATCTGAACTATGAAAAAGGAACCTTAATTTTGTGAGGTGATTTTGAGGATCTCATCATATCAGAAGCCAATAAGAGATCTATCAAAGGAGAGAAACCAATCTCTGAAGAAAAAACACTATGGTATTTCAGGAGTAAAGGGAAAAGGAAAAAGAAAAACATACAAATGAGCTGATTATTTTTTAGAGTAGAAATTAAATGCTTGAATAGTCAAAGACAAAAGAAGCAGTCTTACAATAGTAGGAAGATTGTTATTCTTCCTAGCAAGTTTGTCCGCAAGAGGAATGAATGAGAAAACAGCTTCTCAAGCATCCTAATATCAAATGCCACTAAAAAAAGCTTGCTTGTATGGTAAGTAGTACTGCCTGTTGGGAGTACAGTGAACTCTTACTACATTCATCTAAGTATTAAAATGTAGCTGACACATAGCTTTTACAAAAAGTTCTCTCAACTATCCCCTCTTTCACTATGTATGCAAACATTAATTTCTGTTGTTCTTGTCCTCTTTTGTTACTAAGAAAAACTTGATAAAGAACGGTGATTTCTTCTTACATAACTATATCTCACTACAACTTTGGCAAACTAACAATAAGAATAGATTGTCAACCCAATGGAAACTTTAAACTGGGCTGCAGTGACAGGAATTCCACTCTAAAAGAAGTTTTTTTCTTTTATCTTGATAGTGTAGAATTCTCAACCTCCTAGTTTATGTTTTGATTTTTGTTATGCATATTGATTAGACAACAATCTTTATTAACTCTAAGGTATGGAGGATGAATAACTATAGATAATGCCAACAAAATTTGGCTTTAGAATGAATTTTGAACTTATATTCAAATGTAGGTAAATCTAATATTCTGGCAATTTACTTCAAACAAAACGGAATACACATCATGAAGAGCTTACTCAGAAAGACCTAGAAAGTTGTGTCAACACACTACATGCTGGAGTTGTTGTATCAGCTACTCACTGGAAAGAAACTGCTCCTTTAGCAACTGCTATTTCCCCTCCTGTCTCAGGACCTTTGTGCTTAAGCTGCTCTCTCTTCCCTGTAACACTTCTTTGTTAGCTCCTTTTCATCCTTGACTGTCTCAAGTTAAGTGTTATTTGCTCAAGGAAGACTTTCCTGAACCTTCTTGACTAGATCACTTTTCCTACTATTGACTTACAGTTCTACGAACTGCTCTTTCATAAGTTCCAATCACATATTAGTTTGTGTTAACTATTTGGGTAACATGTCCACCATTCAAGTATAAGCTTCATGAGAAAAGCAATCATGTCCATTTTTGCTTATCATTATATACCTAATGTCTAAAACAATGAAGTACTTGAACACTGTTTACCAAGAAAGAACCTAAGCACATCTGACCTCTCAAATCTTCCCTTTCATAGAAATGAAGTTTGAAGTTTAAATTTTCTACTAGGTAAATATGAGAAAGATAAGTTAATTTTAAGACTGGTAGCTAAACTTAGAGTAAGACATTCATTACCTTCATTTGATAATACATTATTACTAGATCATGGGTGGGCAATACTAATGTCACTTTTCCTTGTTTTTTCTTTCTTATCTCTTAAGCCTGGCAGTGACACCCATCAATGCAACTAGTAGTGGCAAAGACAAAAGATTCTGAAAGCCCTGTTTAGAATAAACTTTTAAAGTAACTTTTAAAGTACTTGTTAGTTCTGTATATTTAAAATATTCCCATAGCTGTTAAAAATAAGAAATCAGAAGGTATAATCTCAAGATGCTCACTCCAAGTGAAATTTCAAAATTCAACATACTAATAAAATTTTGGAAATAAAAGGTGTTAAAAGCTGCCTATTTTATTTTCCTCCCTATAAATTCATTCCTTTGGTTCTGAACAACATGTTTGAGGAAACAGTTGATACGATACTACAACTTTATAATGTATTATAATATTTCTTGTCCTAAAATTAATAATGTATATCCCACAACACACACCATTTGTCCCAAAGTATCTGACCACTGAATCCTTTTAGGATAGGAATCAAATTTGTCTATACAGTTGACCCTTGAATAACATCGGTTTAAACTGCGTAGGTCCATTTATATGTTGATACCTAAGTTCTACACTACACGATCACAGGGGTGCAGAACCCCGCACAACACAGGTAGATGTGGTTATATGCGGATTTTCCACTGCACAGGTGGACGTCCCAACCCCCACGTTGTTCAAGGATCAACTGGCTACTTACTTATGAATGTTGGATTTATTATTTCAGCCAATATTTGTTCAATATCAATAAAATTTTAGGATACGAATTATGATTATTTCCTTCATAAACACAGAAAATTATTTTTCAAGGCTACAAACTTAGGTATTGTGCAATTTAACCTTTTTTCTTTCTTCTTTTTGGAGAACAGCTAGAATAATATAGGGATTATCTATTCCTTCAACATTTGGTAAAACTCACCTATAAATCCATCTGGGATCCTCTTACCTTCATTAGATGGATGGTTTTGAACTACTGACTCAGTTGGTGAAATGGTTGTTAATTATTGAGGTATATGATTCTAGAATCTTTTTTTTTTGGGGCCACGCAGCGAGGCTTGTGTGATCTTAGTTCCTCGACCAGGGATTGAACCTGAGCCCTCGGCAATGAAAGCACAGAGTCCTAACCACTGGACCGCCAGGGAATCCCCTTGAATCATTTTTGATAATTTATATTTAAAAATCAGTATTCATTTCATCTAAGTATTCAAACTGATTGTTCATATTGCCTTATAAATTTTAAAGTTCTCTACTATATCATATAGTTATAACTCCCTTTAAGTTTCTATCATATACCTTTTGCCCTTTTGAAAAAAGCTGGGCTTATTTTATCTGTTTCAGAATTTTTTAAAAATCAGCTTTTATTTTGCTGTTTATCCTTATTTTTTCTTTTTTTAACTCTATTTTTTGTTGTTTACTATTCTATTAACTTTTTAAAAACTTTATGTCCTTCCTTCTTTGTGCTGTTGTTCTTTTACTAGCTTCATTTACTTTCATTATACACATACACACACACACACACACACAATTTTCCTTCTAAGGACCACTTTAGCTGTATCCTCTCACCCAAGTTTTGATGTGTAGTTTTGGTGATAACATCTATTTTGCAATTTTTACTGGGATTGCCTTTTTAACTCATGAATTATGTAAAAGTATTTTTCCTCATTTTCTAGTTATATGGGATTTTTAAAATAAGATCTTATTGTTAATTTGTAATTTTAAAAAGACAAAGATCAGAGAATGTAGTTCATATGATTAAGAAGTTTGTTTTAAAGACTTTTTTGTGGCCTAAAACATGCACCAGATTTACACATATTCAATGCACTGGAAAATAGCATATTCCATATTTATTGGAAACAAAATGATAGCTCTCTATTTATAGAAGCAAATTTGATTTTTCTATTCTTAACAATCGCTTTATGTATTTGATCTATCAGTTTCATAGAGAAGTGTGGGAAAAAATCCTATCACTACAAATGTAGAGGTGACTAATTTTCTTGTAATTCTGTAATTTTCTATTTTAATTGGAGGGTAGATGTTAGTTACTGATTAGTAATTGATTGTTATACTAGCTGGAAGAGCATTTATTTATCTCTAAAAATGATTTTGGTTTAAAATTCCATTTTCCCTGATATTAATATTGCCTTACATAACTTTTTCCGTTACTTTGTCAACCTTTCCCTGTCATTTTGCTTTAGATCTTTCTCCTGAAAACAGAATTTGCTAGATTTTGATTTTGAATCTAATTCAAGTCTGTGCCCTTTTAACAATTAAGTTCAGTAGGTTTATATTTGTTCTGATTAATAATATATTTTTGTAAAAAAGAATCTTTAAATTTATTTAGTACCTGATTCTTCACTCCTAAACAATGCAAGGATTCTAGAATGGCTTTTGAACTTTCTAACATATCCTGCTGAATTTCATACTACTGCTGTCTAGATTTTTAGTACTATTTTGGTTTTAAGCATAAAAATTTAGGTTTTATACTCACAAATTCGTATTTATAGTTTACCAATTTCTGTGCTTACCGTAGCTTCCTGCATCCCACGCCTTCCTCCAGGGTTCTTTTTCTCCTTATTGACGTACATAACTTTTAGTAGTTCTTTTGGCAAGGGTCTGAGGTGGTAAACTTTTATTCTTTGTAGATCTGAAAATATGCTTATTTTTCCTTCTTTGGAATGTTAGTTGAGTATAGAATTCTATATTGTGTTATTTTCTTCTGGTTTTTTTTGGGGGGGGCTGCGTTGGGTCTTCGTTGCTGCGTACAGGCTTTTTCTCTAGTGGCGGCGAGCGGGGCTACTCTGCGTTGCGGTGTGCAGGCTTCTCATTGTGGTGGCTTCGATTGTTGCGGAGCACGGGCTCTAGGTGAACGGGCTTCAGTAGTTGTGGCACGCAGGCTCTAGAGTGCAGGCTCAGTAGTTGTGGCACATGGACTTAGTTGCTCCGTAACATGTTGGATCTTCCCGGACCAGGGCTCAAACCCGTGTCCCCTGTGTTGGCAGGTGGATCCTTCACCACTGTGCCTCCAGGGGAGTCCCTCTTATGGTATTTTGAGAATATTACTCTCCATTGTTTTCTGTGATTATTTTTGTTGATGAGAATCTACCATCAAAAATTTAATTGTTGTTCCTTTGAGAATAATTCATTTTTCCTCCAATAGCTTTTAGGATTTTTCTTTATCCTTAAAATTCTGCAGTTTCATTTGTTCTGCTTAGCAATTATTTTTCAATCAAGGATTCATGTCAGGCTTCAGTTCTAGAAAATTCTCCATCATTATCTCTTCAAGCATTGCCTCTGCCTTCTATTTCTAGCCTCTCTTTCAGGAACTTCATATATATATATAGTCAAATATATATATGGCCTCTCAATTTCTCTTTCATATTTTCCATCTCTTTACCTTTGTGCTATATTATCTATTTTATCATTTGATTCATTAATTATTTTTTCTTTCTTTTTTTTTGCGGTACGCGGGCCTCTCACTGCTGTGGCCTCTCCCATTGCAGAGCACAGGCTCCGGACACACAGGCTCAGCAGCCATGGCTCACGGGCCCCGCCACTCCGCGGCATGTGGGATCTTCCCGGACCGGGGCACGAACCCGTGTCCCCTGTATCGGCAGGCGGACTCTCAACCACTGCGCCACCAGGGAAGCCCTGATTCATTAATTCTTTATTCAACTGTCCAATATATTGTTTATCCTATATATTTAGTTTTTATTTCTACAATTTTTTCTCCTGAAAGTTTGTTTTATTTCGTATCTATCTGTTCTTAATTCATAATCATCAGCTTTTGTTTCATTGCCTCACATTGTTTTATGGCTATTGTTCATAGTTTAAAATAAGCATGCTTAAAATCTTTGATTCAAGTCTTTTATTTCAATTTCCTTGGGCCTGTACTCTCCTGTGCTGCTGCTTTTTGTTTGCTTGCATTTTGACTATCTCTCTTCATGTAGATTTGCTCCTGAGCTTTATAATTTTTTTATTTGATAAAGCTCATTTTGCATGGGAGTTGTTTTTTTTCTTTTATTTCCATCCACAAACTTATCCCTTCTCATTAGATGGTCTGAAAGTTACCTCAGTCTGGCCCATTTCAGAAGTAGCTCTTTCTTTGGCAACTTAAGCTTCTTATCCCATGAAGTTATTTCTGTTCTTCTCACTAAATCAAATAATGATGCCCTCCAAGTTCTTAGTTACAATGTTGTCTTTGCATCTTCTCTCTATGAAGAGCAATTTGCTAATTTCTGACTGCAACTCTGGGCAGTTGCTTGGAGTTTTTTTTCCATGCTGCTTCATAGGCTGGGCAATAAGACTGTACCTATTGGCCAGTTCCATGTGAGATGCATTCAGTCCCTATTCCCTTAAAGATGATGAAATTCCAGCCCCCAGCGTCCATTCTTTTTTAGGTTTAATTCTCCTTGGGCCTACAGCTTCAGCTGTGGATCCAGGGTCCATTTCTAGTCCACAGAGTTCGTTGGTCTTGTTTCTGAGTATAGCTATATATTTTTAGTTTAGTTTGTTTTTCTCCCATATTTTATTTATTAGATCTATGTACTTGAATGATAGAGAGCAGAGAGGTTTCAAAATATACTAACAGTGACTTTACTTTCTTGACTGGAAGTCATTTGTCACTTATATTTAAACAACTTTGAGATAGAACTCATTCAACATACAATAACCTAGAAAGAAAGAACTTGGCCTTTAAAAAAAAAAGTGTATTAGGAGTTTTGTGTATTGCACAGATAGTTTTAAGAATCAATAAAAAATTGATAAAAGTTTTCCAGCTTTAAGTAGTAAAGTTTTAGAATATGTATATACGCTACTCCTTAATAAAAAGTTATTTAAAAAGCGGGAGGTCCTATTTAGTTTATTAAGGTAAACTAATCAACAGTTGAAACATATTTATAAGTGGATAATCAGAGCTCATGAGCCTGCTAAAATCTTGTCCATAAAAAATGCACTGCAAAGTTCTGGTTCCGATGCATAAGCATTATGAGAAAAAAGGTGCATTTTTTTTCTATTTGGCTTTAGATAACAAAATTTAATTTTAGATTTAGGCTTTTTTTCTTTAAAATAATTTGATTTCCTTTAAAACCACAGTCCTGGGCAACCAAGGTATATATCAAAGATTGTAACTATATCACAGAGCCGGTGTTTCTTGCAGTTGAAGGAGGACACTGTCTAGGGGGAAGGACCAGAATCAGAGGAGAGGAGAGGGAGACTGCTTTATACTATATATGTACTAAAGGATTCTTACACTCTCCCCTAGGGGATATGTTCTTCCAACCCACCACTGTATATTAATCATTAACTTAGTGATCTGTTACTGATCAGATTCATATCCCTCAGCAGAACTGAGATGGAAAAAGATTAAGAGGCACCGTTTTAGGGTTTGTGTTTAGCTCAGTTTCTAAAAACCACAAGTAACAAAGACAAAAACCAAGCTTACTCAGTTTGGATGAAGGAAGAATGATAATAAAGCAAAGACTGGAAAAGAACAGAACTCAGCAACGATGCAGAATAATCTACAGACTCTAGCAATGTCTCAAAGTGTGGAATATAGAGGACTTATGAGAATCTCCTGGGATATCATTTAAAATGCAGACTCCCCATTTCAGATCTGCTGAATCTGAACCTCTAAAAGTGGGGCTGCAAACCTCAATTTTAAAAAGTATCCCAAGTCTTGAGACTTACAGCTAGACAGACAGATTTAAAATCACATTTTCTTTAACAAGTCCAGGGAGAAAAAAATAACTTTATCTGAACTAACACTCAGCTTTACATTCTTGATAGGAGCCACAGCTATTATATAAACTGAGTAAAAGTTTACATTTTCACATAGTATTTTGTGAAAGAAATTTATTTACTTTCTTCAAAATAGAATGAATATATAACAACTTCTCATTCCAAAAGCCAATAAAAAAGATACTTAATAAGCATTATGGTTAAGAGTGGCTTGACACTGAAAAATTTATTTTAGATGGCCTAAATTAATTGTGAAGCAATCACAACTTATTCCTAATTTAAAAATTAAGCACTGCTCCTGAGTATAAACAAATCTCTCTGGATTACAATGGATATTAAATTTGCTTGACTTTTAAAAGCATCAGGCACAAATTCCACACATTTTTTTTCAAAAGAAATGTTTGTTTATCAACAAGTATTCACCTTCTTAAAAGACAATCTTAGAACGAGGTTACACGAGAGGATTTTAAGAAGAAAATTTTAATTTTATAGAAATTAGGGCATGAGCAATATAGTAAATTTTTCACTAAAATGTTTTGTTGTTGTTGTTTCTTTAAGGATTATATAGAAAAAAATCCAATATATCACCCTAAATCTGAGTTTCAGATTTTTGTTGAACAAAGTTGAATACAAAGGGCTTTATGACTGAGACTTTCTCTCTGGGTTATCTTAGCTCTCTCAATAAGGGAGAATGAATAAGAAAATCTATTTTAACCTAAGAGATTTTTTTTTTTTAGGAATACCACATAAAAAGAATACTAAGGAGGCAAACCACTAGTAATGTAAATCTCTTCTTATTGGAATTTCATAATCTTTTTCAATCAAAGAGGATTTCCTTTGTCACCCAACAGGGTCCTGGAACTTCTTGACTGGAATTCAGATATCTAGAGCTCTGGTTACCTACATCATCTATTCTTTATGTAGTAGCTTACAAGCATCAAAGGCCACCCTCACCTGATGCTTGGCCGGATCTATGCCCTCCAAAATAGTCTTCATGTCCTCCTGCTTGTCCTGTGAAAGGAAAAAGAAGAACTCACGGATCTTATTCCAAAAACGAAAATCACATTTGGCCATGAAGACCTTGTGACCAGTACTTCAGGTGCTGGGCTTTATTAACTCAGGATCTTCAACTAAAAAGATTCTCATCTGTAGAGACCATTATCTCATGAACAGAGTATGATTTTTAAGTACGATAATATGGTTCTCTACCAATATAACTTCAATATAAACCTTAACATACGCAGACCTAATTCTGCTAAAGTTTTTGAACTCATGTCTTTATCTCCAAATACAACTAAAACCACAGAAAATAGAGCAGTATCTTAATATCTAACCAAGGAAAATAATTAAATCAAAAGATTTGCGAATATCAGAAGCTGAGAGATAAAAGTAGGAAAAATACTGTAAGAGATTAAATAGTTCTGTAGTACCTCCTCCCCCCATTATAAATGCACTTAGTGCTCACACTTTTCAACTAAAACAGGAGACTTGAAAGAACTTGAGAGATGGAATGTCTGTATTTTATCTAGATCTAGTCTCCAGACAGGGAGAAAGTACTCGAAGATGAGACAGGGAGATGGTTGAAGAAACAGTAATAAGAATTGCAATCACTGACCAGGATCAACTATATCTCCAAATAAAAGAAATGTGGCCTAGAGAAGGCTTCACCCTAAGTCACTCCTACCTCCTACCCTGGATGATATGCTTACCCTAAGGGGATGCATGCTCCTATGGTAGAGATTTGGTGAGAAAGTATTTTGAGTCAACTCTATGATTTGAACAAGCTGACTGTTAAAGTTCACTTCTCCCTTCCTCAACCCCATATGATTTTCAACAAAGACAAGCTCCATTCAAATAAGAATAAATAAGCACAAAGTATCCAACACAGAACCTATTAAGAAGTTCCTACAAAAATGGAAACAAAATTTTAGTCAAATGTTCCCTTGTACTTTCAAAAATATTACAGAGAATATGAACGCTTTAACTAGTGGAACAAAGTGATATAACAGCAAGAGGAAACTTAAAAGGGAGTTGGGGGTACTTCCCTGGTGGCACAGTGGTTAACAGTCTGCCTGCCAATGCAGGGGACATGGGTTCGAGCCCTGCTCCAGGAAGATCCTACATGCCATGAAGCAAGTATGCCCGTGCGCCACAACTACTGAGCCCGCGAGCCGCAACTACTGAAGCCCATACACCTAGAGCCTGTGCTCTGCAACAAGAGAAGCCACCACAATAAGAAGCCTGTGCACTGCAATGAAGATCCAACGCAGCCAAAAATAAATAAATTAAAAAAAAAAAAGAAGTGAGTTGGGGGACTTCCCTGGTGGCGCAGTGGTTAGGAATCTGCCTGCCAATGCAGGGGACACACGTTCAAACCCTGGTCCAGGAAGATCCCACATGCCACGGAGGAACTAAGCCCGTGTGCCACAACTACTGAGCCCGCACTCTAGAGCCCATGAGCCACAACTACTGAGCCCACGTGCCACAACTACTAAAGTCCGCACACCTAGAGCCTGTGCTCCACAAGAGAAGCCACCGCAATGAGAAGCCCGCGCATTTCAACAAAGAGTAGCCCCCGCTCGCTGCAACTAGGGAAAAGCCCGTGCGCAGCAATGAAGACCCAACGCAGCCAAAAATAAATAAATAAATAAATTTATCAGGGAAAAAAAGTGAGTTGGAAGAGCAGAAGATACTAAGTAATGATGAAACCATGAAAACCACATTAGAAGCAGCAACAAGTATACAGAAAAAATAGTGACCTGGTGGATGGACTTAAGAAAGAAACAATACAGAGGAAAAGGACAAAGAAATGAAAAGAATCAGACATAAAGATAATAAGGGAGATTCAATATGTGGATAATAAATGTTCTAGAAGAAAACAGAACAGAAAAAGAAGTATTCAAGGCTGTAATAGAAAAAAACTGGAGAAGGATGATGAGGAGAAAGAAAAGGAGAGGAGAGAGAGGATGAACTAAAATCTTTAAATAGAAAGCACTCACGGTTTTCCAGGAAAAACTGTTATAAAATAATAAACACCAAGACACATCCTGGCGAAATCATAGAGGTTTAAGTATAATGAAAGAATCTTATGATAATCCGGGCAGAAAGGAAATCACTTACATATAATGGGGAATATTCTAGCAGGCTTTGGCAATATTTAATACCAGAAGACAGTAGAATAGAGGGCTTAGAATTTTGAGGGGAAAAAACAAGTGATTCATTAATTTTATATTTGGCTACATTCATTTATAAATACAACATAAAGTAATATCAAAAATGCAGGCACCTGTGAACTCTTTTTTGGTTGAGGAAAGTAAATTCAAAACAAAATACCAGTATTAGCCAGCCAAAAGGTGAGTCAAGTTCAGGAAATCAGGAATTCAGAGTCTACATAATATGAAAGACTAGTAAGGTAAACACTGAATCCACCTAAATATACAGTTAAACAACTTTGAGAAATAATAGGGTCATAAAACAGAATGTAAATGTTATAAAATCATGACAATGTAATAATAAAATAACTCATGAAAATCCTATGGTGGAAGACACATTAATCTCCTCTTCAGAATGGAGTCAATAAACATTGTCTAAATATTTGATTTTTTAAAAATCAGTTTTTTAAAAGAAATTAACAAAATATTTCAAAATTTCCATTTGTAAATGATGTCTGAATAAATACTTTTCCAGGAAGTAACTTTATACCTATGTTTTATATAGTTCAACAATTAGTTCAGCGATTAGTGAGCAGCTCATAGGGCTACCTGGAGCACAGGGATTTTTTTAGATAAAAGAAACATGGGGACTATGATCAGAGATTAGAAAATTAAACCATAAAAAATGGAAGGAAGGAAGAAGGAAAGGGAAGGGAGGGAGGAAGGGAGGGAGGGAGGGAGGGAGGGAGGGAGGGAGGAAGGAAGGAAGGAAGGAAGGAAGGAAGGAAGGAAGGAAGGAAGGGGAAATCTTACCCATGTTAATGAGAATATAAGAATCAGGAGACCTCAATTGTTAGTAGAAGTATAGACTAGTTCAGCATTTTTGTACAGTTTCGCAGCAGCTATCAAACTTTTAGATGTGGACCCTCTGAAAACTGGCAATTTCACTTCTAGGAATTTATCCCTATAGATATATTCACAAAAGTAGCAAAAATACATAAATCTGCATAACAATATTTAGTGCAGTACCATTTGTAATCTTTAAAAATTATAATAACCCAGATGTTTATGAATAAATAAATGGTTAATAAATTATATAGAACACTGGGTACCTGTGAAAAAGAATGAGAAATCTTAGGAATTGACAGAAAAATATTATATTAAAAAGAAAAAAGTTTCAGAACAGTATATGTGGTAACAAATCTATTCATATAAAAAAGACATATAGCCCACATACACAATATATATATGCTTGAGTGTACAGAAATGTTTAGAAAGACACACAACATATTGCTTAAATTAAAAAAAAAATCTTACAAAAGAGGATATAGAAAAGAAATAGAAATCCTCTATTTCCTAAGATTTAATATAGATAACAAACTGATCCTTCAAAATTTTTGTTTCTTTTAAGGTAAGTCCATATCAAATCTAATTTCCAGGATTAAGAACCGGAGGGTGCTAATGTATCCATGTCCAAATCACCCAGTTTCCACTAGCTCAACTATTCTAGGAAAACGCCCCCCAAAGTTCATTTGGCTAGAACACAGTCTAAGAAAAGCAACAAGGGTCAAAGAGCTTACTTCATGGTTAGGGAGGAAAATCAGTGATAGACCAGTACAACATATTCAAGGGGCGCAATTTACTCAGTGCAGAAGTGCTTCGATTTTCATTCCAACATTAAAAATAATAAACCTTTAAAAGTTATGATCGGGCTTCCCTGGTGGCACAGTGATTGAGAGTCCGCCTGCTCATGCAGGGGACACGGGTTTGTGCCCCGGTCCGGGAAGATCCCACGTGCCGTGGAGCAGCTGGGCCCGTGAGCCATGGCCACTAAGCCTGCGTGTGTGCTCCGCAACGGGAGAGGCCACAACAGTGAGAGGCCCGCGTACCGCAAAAAAAAAAAAAATAAAAATAACTGATTTGCATAGGACCAACTATTACTCAATATGGCAAAGACCCAGAATTAGCAACACTGTGTGCCCACCACACTTCTTTAGGTTGGTTCTATTTATTTTCTTTGATCTACTGCATCTAAAGCAGATTTATTATGAGCTTAAAGAAAGAATCCATGTCCTATCTTGTCCTTGGAAAAACCTCTCCATCTTCCACCCCTATTTTCAAGGTGGCTAACATCTCAAAGTAAAATGGTATTTCTAAATTCCTTGTCTCTCACTGGGCAAAAAATACCTATGCATACTTGAAAGCCAAAGCTGAAAAAACAATCCTAAAGAAAGGAAATTTTGAAAAGTTTGAAGGCATATAAGATGAGAAGAAGAGGATGTAACAAAAGTTTATTCTGCTACTCAAAATAAAGTTTAACCAAAGGAAAAGAAGAATAAATTCATAATTGAACAACTCCAAAGATAACTGGAGAGATTTTATTCTTAAGAAAATAGTTTACTTACAATAAAAATCCATGTTAAGGAAACTTTTCCTACTTCTTTGACAGTATTTAAGTAGGATAAAATACTGACAGTGAAAAGATAGGGTGGGAGAGATAATGATTTAGTGTTATAATGCCAAATTATTCTTTACTGGGATGGCCTTACCACATTACTGTGTTTTCTAGGGATTAGTAACTTTTATCTATTAAAATATTTTATAGTAAGCTAAATTTGCTAATTATTAATTATAAATAATGCCCAAAATTAAGTAATTTAAGATATATTTAATATACCCAAAGATTTTAAGAGAGAGGATTATTTGTGTAACACATCATTATTATTAATTATGACTCACACCTTAAAATTTCATTTTCTTCAAGGATCCCATAGCACTTCACACATTCTTGGGCTAAGTACTCATCTAGTCCATCTGATACCTCCAAAAAGGTAGCTAGTTAACCTGTTCTTTAAAAATCATAAAATTAGATTTCTTAAGCCACGTCATTAAAGATCTTCTGATCCAAACCCCTCATAAAATAAAGGAAAGGGGGGAGATGAGAAAGAAACACAAAAGAAGGCTAGGGAATCTAAGTGATTTGCCCTAGGACACCCAGCATAGCCGAAGAAAGAATATTTACAGGACTTGGGTAAAATAGTCCAGAAAATAACACTAGATTTTATTTTACAGATGAGAATATTGAGGCAACTATTTACTTATAGATCAGTGATCTGCTGGCTGTGATCAAAATTCCAGTGTCTTGTCTAATGCTCAGTAGCATCTCTAATGTTGAGTTCTTTCTAAATAACTAAGTGTAGCCTTTGTCACTCATTAGCCCTCCATTCAGATACAGGATTACAGGATGCCTTCCACTGGTATTTCTTCCTTTTAGTAGATTTACTTTCAAATAGCAATGAAGGCCTGTAACATGCTAAAGTGGGTCATAAAAAATCTTTATGTGAACACAACTAAAATATATTTACCTTCTCTAATATCTATGTCAGTTGTTTATTATGGGAAATACTACTTGAGTTCCTCTTCTAGACATGAAAGGCCAAGGAGCTGTAGAGAAGGAAGGAATACTAATTTACGGGATTTATATATCACTCTCCCTTTCCAACCTTAGCTTTGTTGGCAAATACATGTGAAGGAAGTTCCACAAATATTTCTTTTATCTCAACAAATGTATCAACGTTTTAGTGCTGAAATTAACATGCCATGATGAAAAGAGAAAGATTCCATCATCTTTACAAATGGTTTGAAAATCAGAAACACCACCAAATCAAAGCAACTCTGTACCAACTTCAAGTTATAAGTAAGTACTAGGGATGTATTATACAACATGATACATATAATTAATACTGCTGTATGTTATATATGAAAGTTGTTGAGAGCAAATCCTAATAGATCTCATGACAAGGAATAAATTTTTTTTCTATTTGTTTAATTTTGTATATGAGATGAAAGAGGTTCCTAAATTTATTGTGATTATCACAAGTTAAACTTATACAGTATTGTATGGCAATTATATCTTAATAAACCTGGAAGAAAAAAAAAACAAAATAAAAAACAACAAAAACTCCTACTAGAGATATATATATATATATATATATATATATATATATATATATAAAAAATAGAAAAACAAAACAACACTGACATGTTAACCAACACTGTTGCCACCTAAACATCCTATCATTAGGGCGTTTGGAAACTCTGACCTGATGCAGTCATCTTTCATAGAGATGGATCATCTCTATAACAATAACATGGTTGGGCATGGAAGCCAGGAAAACACAGACAACAAAGTAAGCCAAAATTAAAAGCAAGCAAGAGAAAAAAAGAAAGAAGCAGAGTAGGGTTTTACATTCCAAGTTATACTGTTGAATAGTTAACTATGCAAATTCTCCACCTTGAACATAAAAGTAATAGTAAAGAGGGGGCTAGAGGACTGTGGTAAAGGAAATCAAGCCATATAAATGCTTTAGCTGAAGTAAGCTATCAAGATACAAATAAGAATGAAATATTAAAACTCTGCCTTTTGGTCTAAAGACCAGTAAATGGGGAGAACAGCCTAAAGTAATAATTATACAGGACACCAGGACAGTGACTCAAAGACAATGGAACTGAATCAACTTCAGTTTTCATTTTTTTTAATATTGCAGATGTCAATTTTATTTTTATTTATTATTATTTTTGGCTGTGCCTCACAGCATATGGGATCTTAGTTCCTGGACCAGGGATTGAACCCATGCCCCCTGCAGCGGAAGTGTGGAGTTTTAACACTGGACCACCAGGGGAGTCACTCAACTTCGATTTTTAAATGGTGTTTATTGGTTATTTCTGGTCAAGCAGTTCAATAACAAATCTGTAAGGATACATAGTGTATTCCTTTTCAGAGAAATAAGATTAGTTTCCAAAGGCTGGTTTATTTTTTTCTTTTTTTTAAAATTTCTTTTAGATTTTAAGTATACTACAGAATGCTAATGTGTTTTAATACAAACTTTCTTACGATGGGTTTACATCATATTATACCTGTAATCACACCAAATACTAAATACTAATTTGGGCCCAATAAACAAAAGATGCTATGCAGAGAAAGAAAGTACATAAAGGAATAATCTTTATTTCAATATATAATGATTTCCATTACAGTGGTAACAAGAAGTACAACTATATGGAAGACATGGTTAGGTGACTTGTTCAAGGCTCTCTGCTTATTCAGTAGTTAAAATGATTTTGCATGTTAAATAGGAAGAATTTTCAAAAAGAACTCTGGAATTAATGGACAATTTTTTATTTCATTTAATTTTTGATTTCCAAAAGGAACATTTTAAGTGGCTTATTTAAGAAAACTAATCTAGTCCAAAGGTTTTTAATAATGGATTATTCAAATTTATGCAATTATTACAAAGGTAGACAAGTTACATATCAATCCATAACCTTCTAAATATGATAAATATTTAGGGTTTTTTTTTTACTGGAAATATCTAATATTTTTTCATTTTAAATATTTTTAAAACAAGAAAAAATAAAATTTCAAATAACTAAGTTTCAAATGAGAACATACACATATTTTGAGGATCTACCTGAAAATGCTCAAGTATACTAACAGTTCTGGTTGTGGATTTTAAAAAAAGCATTAAATAAGAAACTGTCTAGATTTCCTTTAAAACTAAGTTCTAAACTATACCTACTACACATGTAGAATGAAAAGTCTTAAAACCTCTCAGTTTCATCTCAGGAAACAATATAAGCAATCCAAATTGTTGCATTACATTTTTATAAAATTGTAATTAATATCCTAACTGATTCTACAGAATATTTTTAAAAATGAGAGACAACAACTTTTAAACTCTTTAAAAAATATATAATAACAGCCTTAAATTGTGGCAAAAGTTAAGCTCTAAAAATCTAACAAAGCATGGTCCAGATTGTGTTTCAAAGGTTGACTTGTGCGTTCTTATTTAAAACCGAAGGTAAAAATAGTTCCCCCCCAAATGAAGGTTCTCAGCTAGCCCACGAAAACAAACAAACAAACAATTTAACTTAAAGAACTACCAAACCTAGACATCAAGAATACATCTATGGGATGCCAGAAATGGAATACATCTCCACTCCACGCAATGGGAGCGTAGTCTTCCAATTCCAAACCACTGGAGGAAATTACTACAGTCCTAAACAGATACTAGGAGGTGACAGAAAAGAATGAAGGACAAGAAAGGTGCTACTGTCTTTTTAGGTCCAGCTAGCAAGAATTATCAGTCATTTTCTTCCTCAGGACTCAGGGACTGATCTGCCTGCTTTACTTACTTCTTGTTTTTCACTAGGTCTTTTGTTTCCTGCGTATGGCTTATAGTAAAGCTGAAATTATTTATAGGTTTTAAATATCAAACTTACTATGCTTTTCCATACTTTCCACATTTTCTATAAAGGACAAGAACTGCTTTTTACAATCAGGAAAATAACTAATATTAAAATTGAAATATCTCTCCACAGATAGCAAAAGCATAAAATAGGAATACATTTTTAAAGTGAAAAATTAATATATGAAATAATTCAAAAGGAGAAAAATGTTATGCACATGAAATTATTAAATCTAGCAGTATTTACAACAGTGAAAAATAAAAAGCGAGTCAAAAGTTCAATAATAAGTGAATGATTATGGCTCATCAACTTGATGGAATATTATGCACAAGTTATAAATATACAGAATATGTAGCAAAATGGAAAAGATTATGACAGAACACACATTCTGGAAAATAGAAAACAACTGTACTATACTATGATTATAATTACATGTGTATATGAATGCAAAGACGGTTTGCAAAAGAGAAAAACAGTTACGTTAGAATAACAGTATTACCTTTGTACTTAAGGTAAATATTTATCTGAGCCATTTTTTAATCTTATATTTTGAATGTAAAACAGTATGGTAAATTCAAATCTTTCAATCTGCTTATTTAATGAAATTCTTCTAAGGAATTTTAATCACAATTTACCTAATTCCAGAAAACTATAAAAATAAAAAATAGAAAACAACTATTTTGTTTTCTATTTTTAAATGCCCTTTGTTTTAAAGGGCATTTAAAAATATTTCATAACAAATTTTTAACTCTGTCAAAAATCACTAAGGTTTTGCTATACTTTAAAGTGCATTTAACAGATAATTCCTCTTTTCCTATTTAATATTTTTAGAAGAACTAGCAAATTAGTCAAGAAAGTGACTTAGCTATGGAAAAATGGAAGGAAGAATTTTGATAAGAATTCAGAGGATAAGAGTATTAAACTTTGCTTATATTATCTAAGCTTTTATGCTCTACCCTGTTTATTCCAAGTGATGAAATGCTTCAATTCTTAATTTTTAGATGACCCAAAGCAACTCTAAAAAAAGGAATGAGATAAAGAAAGAAGGCAGAAGATTAAGATCTACTTAACATATCCATCATAATTTTCAAACGAAAAAAGTACACCTCTTAGAAATTCTAACTGGCAGATCCTAATTAATGAGAATGAATGCTAGTCTTATCACTACAATATTTATTAGAAGTAGAAATGATGATAAATAAATAGCATAATTACACTATACTTATTATAGTCAATAATTATTTTCCAACAATGTTCTCAGGTATTTTGGGGGGAATGTCTGTTATTGGAATTGGTTTAAAAGACAATACTTGCACAGTTTTTTCTAAATAACTGAAATTAATAAAGTTGATTCTGTACAGCATTTATAATTATGCATGTCTCACACAGATTTTTAAGAAATACAAAAGGAAACTCTAGAAAGCCGTTCAAAATAATCTCACAAAATAAAAATTAGTCAAAGCAAACATTTCAGCAAGAAGCATAAACCTTTAAGTGGGATATTATTTATAATTTCCCATAGTTGTAAGGATTATTACACATATGAACCTGCCATCTAATTTGAAACTTTGAAAAGCCAAAATAGAAGATATTAAAAGAAAAGAAAAAGAATGAAATGCTGTAATAATGTTGTTAGGAAGATGACAGTAGCTTTATTTTAAATGTCTAATTAGAAAAACAAAAGAAATCACTCAAAGTGATTTGACAGGTTATTCTATGTTGCAAACATATCACTGAATTTGTATGTCTAATAAAGGGCAGTTAAAAAGGTTCAGGAATGTCAAATGGGACTGGGGTGAGAGGAAGAAAGAAACAAATGTTTTTACCTAGGAAAAGAAACAGTATGCCCTTTTAAAAACTATTTTCAAATACATTTAATAAATGCAACAACTAGAACAAGTAGCCAAACTTTTAAAAGTTATTTTATACAAAGCATGCAAACTATTGATCTTCTTTACTAGTGCTTTCTAAATGTTAAAAATAAAGGAGTATTAACATTCACACAAAAATATTTGAAATTAAAAATATCTTACTAAATCAGCCCCTGCTTGAAGTAAAACATCTGCAACATCCGTATGTCCATTTTCACAAGCGTAGGTTAAGGCTGTGTCTCCTGTTGCTGTTGTAGCATGAACGTTAGCACCTGGCAAACAAAAAAATTACACATTTACTTTGTGAATTTTATAATTTGGTGAAACTCATAAACTCTAAATATGAAAATATCAGATTTTAAGAATCCTAATTTTCCTTTAAATGTTTTGGAAGAATGCTTTTAGCCACAAAGAAAGGAACTATACCAAATGATTAAAAAATACAATAATCTGGACTTCCCTGGTGGCACAGTGGTTAAGAATCCGCCTGCCAATGCAGGGGACACGGGTTTGAGCCCTGGTCTGGGAAGATCCCAAATGCCGCAGAGCAACTAAGCCCATGCACCACAACGACTGAGCCTGTGCTCTAGAGCCCGCAACCCACAACTACTGAGCCGCGTGCTGCAACTACTGAAGCCTGCGTGCCTAGAGCCTGTGCCCCGCAACAAGAGAAGCTACTGCAATGGGAAGCCCACGCACTACAACAAAGAGTAGCCCCCACCCGACACGACCGGAGAAAAACCCACACGCAGCAACAAAGACCCAACGCAGCCAAAATAAATAAATAAATAAATTTATTTATTTTTTTAAAAATCTGCCTATACATCCCCAGTAAGATATACCCTAAGAAATAAAAGGGCTGCTAAAGCCAAAAATATCAAACAGTTTTCAGAAATCATATTGACAGTAGTTTTGGTTTCTATTCTATGGATATTGTGGTAAAAATCAAATGAGTAATCCTTTGGTCAGTGAAATTCGGGGCATGGCTGAGAGAAAACACAGATAAAAGATTGCTGAAGTTAAGTAAAACCGTATGGTTCTGAATTGGAAGTACTGACATGAATTCATGTTGTATTATTATCTGTAAGAAAAATATTTCCTCACTCTGACCAACTAAAAAGGCCTAGAGACAATGAAAGACCAAGCCGAAATAGCATCTCTAGCTAAGATTGTGATCTCTAAGTACCATATCCTACTAAATGAAATTAGGGCTTCTTAAAGAAATAATTGGTTCCAAGACTGGGGGAGAATCTGTATAAGATGGGCCTGAAACACCTAGCAATATCAAAAAGCAAGGAAACAGACTATAATGAGGTCACACCAAAAGGATTTAGGAGCTAAACTTATTGACCAAAGATAGTGAAACTGTCCCATATTTCAGCAATTTTTACATCAAAAAGAATGAGGACTATGATAGAATAAAAGCCATCATGTATGTTTAAATCTAGAAGTTCAAAATGATGTTCAAATCAAAACAAAAAAAACCACTTCCTTGGTCACCAGTGAAGGATACTAGGGGTCCACCTCATTATTTGCGGTGAGCGGGGGAGAGAAAAGGGGGGGAAAATCAAACATTTATACTCCTGTTCCTATATGATTTATACCTAAGAGTAACCAAATAGGTGATGAAGGGAAGTTTCTCTTTATAGACATATGTCTGCTAATAAACAAGGAAGGAATAATAGAATTTAGAATATTACCACTTTGTAAACCTTAACGAATTAATGGATCTAAGCAATGATCATCAATATCTAATAATCAAAAAGAGAGACAATCAGACAGTTACCACCTCCTGAAGAAAGTACAAATACTACCTATGAAGTAGTCTTAAAAACCAAACAGAACAAAACAAACGTACATCATACCTGAATTTAATCAAGTCTCTAGATCTAAGTACTACTTATAGGAAATCCAAGGGACAGAAAAACAAGTTAAATGAAATCGTGGAGGTGCATTTAGCAAAATCCATACTCTGGGAAGCCTAAAGGATAAACATTTCATGTCTTCAACCAAAACTTGCAAGGGAAAAAAGAAAAGAAAGATGATGAAGAGCCCATAAATTAAAGGGACTTAAGAGATGTATTGATCAAGAGTTACTGTATGAATCTTATTCGAATCCTAATTCAAAAAAGTCATTAAACGCACACATACACATTTATAAGATTATCAGGAAAATATGAAAACTGCTTGGGTATTTAATGACACCAAGGAATTATTATTTTAAAAATTTAGGTAAGGAAATGGTTCTGTGGTTACTTTTTTTTTTTTTTTTTTTGCAGTATGCAGGTCTCTCACTGTTGTGGCCTCTCCTGTTGCGGAGCACAGGCTCTGGACGCACAGGCTCAGCGGCCATGGCCCACGGGCCCAGCCGCTCCGCGGCATGTGGGATCCTCTCGGATCGGGGCACAAACCCATGTCCCCTGCATCGGCAGGCGGACTCCCAACCACTGCGCCACCAAGGAAGCCCAAGGTTTTTTAATTTTTTTAAAAAACTGTATACGCAATGTATTAAAAGACCTGTTGGATTCTTCTTTAGTGCTTCACTATGAGAAGAAATGCATGTAAATAAATCACACTCTAATCTGGAAAAAAATTGTTTTAGGTAGTGATCACATAAAAAGTGATTCTCAGGCCCCCGAGACAGTTCCAGAAACTACCTACTTCAAATTAGCAAAAGCAGCTAAATATGAGAATCAGTGGTGATACAATAGAAAAAACAATGTCAGGAGTTCTAAGTTTGAATATTGGCCCTGTCACTTATTAGCTTGATTTGCTTAGGGAAGTTATGTAACATGACTGTACATCAGTTTCTATATCTATAAAATGTGTGTAATATTTCTTACTATACCAGTGGCCAGTGGTAATTAATAGAGTTAACACATGAGCTGAGCAGAATGTCTGCTGATTTCTTAGTTAACATTATTTATTCCTTCTTTTTTTTTTTGCAGTACGCGGGCCTCTCCTGTTGCGGAGCACAGGCTCCGGACGCACAGGCTCCGGAGGCGCAGGCCCAGCGGCCATGGCTCACGGGCCCAGCCGCTCTGCGGCATGTGGGATCCTCCCAGACAGGGGCACGAACCCGCGTCCCCTGCATCGGCAGGCGGACTCTCAACCACTGCACCACTGCGCCACCAGGGAAGCCCCTATTTATTCCTTCTTTTAAAAGCCTCTTAACAATATCTTGACTACTTAGAGGGATGTGGGGAGAATGAAGACTGATAAGCACCGGTAAAGAAAGACTCCTGAATGGGACACAGACAGTTACAGAAAATAATGAGGGAAAAATGACTGAATAATGCCCATACATTTACTAACTACAGCAAATAATAGTATTTGAGTCAAGGAAGAGGTCAGCCTGTATGGTTGGTTTGTGCATTGGTTCAAAATCTAAACAATCATCCAAACCATTAATGATCTGGATTAAGAAATTATTGCAATAATAATCCAAAGGAATAACTGATGCTGGGCTATAATCAAATTAACAATAAAGGATGAATAAAGTTTTGCTAAATATTTCATTTTCCTTTATGTATTTCTTTATATGTCAAGTTTTAAACAACTTATTAGATATGGATTAAAAAATTTATACTACTTCTAAAGGATAAATAAAGGTTTACATCTGTCTGGATCAATTTTTTCTGATATATCCTTAACTTGCTCTATATAAAACTACAAATATTCTATGTAAAAAAAACTTACTTCTTACCACTGGTTAACAATATATAAAGCACAAATTATTATTATTATTTTTTTTTTTTTTGCGGTACGCGGGCCTCTCACTGTTGTGGTCTCTCCCGTTGCGGAGCACAGGCTCCGGACACGCAGGCTCAGCAGCCATGGATCACGGGCCCAGCCGCTCTGCGGCATGTGGGATCTTCCCGGACCGGGGCACGAACCCGTGTCCCCTGCATCGGCAGGTGGACTCTCAACCACTGCGCCACCAAGGAAGCCCAAGCACAAATTATTTTAAAACTAAATACTTCTGGGACTTCCCTGGTGGTCCAGTGGTTAAGAATCCACCTTTCGCGGGGACGCAGGTTCGATCCCTGGTCGAGCAACTAAGCCCACATACTCTAGAGCTCGCGTGCCATAGTGGAGAGCCCATGTGACACAACTACTGGGCCCACGTGCTCTGGAGCCCACGTGCCACAACTAGAGAGAAGCCTGCATGCCGCAACGAAGAGCCTGCACCACAACAAAGATCCCTCACGCTGAAATGAAGATCCCGCATGCCACAACTAAGACCCAATGCAGCCAAATAAATAAATATTTAAAAACAAATAAACAAAAAACCCCAAAAAACTAAATACTTCCGCCAAAAAAAAACATTCCCACTTGTTCGTTCATTCTTTCTTTCTTATTTTTTTTGAGAAGTCAGAAATGTCAAGAAATGAACAGGCTTAAGGGTATCAAATTATAACCTCTATGTCACCCCCACCTCCTCTTATTAATAGACACTAGGAGGAACTAACTTCTCCCCTCCAAAAGCCACAAACATTCAATAGAAAGATAAGGTCAACGGGAAGCCTTACAGTCACCAAGCAAACATTAATAACTCTAAGAAACCTTTTAAAAAAAAATGACATTTTTGGAGATTTAAAAGCCTAAGAAGAGAGTTAAATTATGGCGCTGTCTTTCAACTTTTGTAGAAAGTTGAAAAAGTTATGGTTAATTGTTAAAGTTATGAAAGCAATATAAAAGTCTTTTTCTAAAAGGCGTTTTTAAAGCCACATACCGGCAGCCAGTAAATATTTAACCAACTCCAGGTGTCCCTCCTGAGAAGCCTCCATCAGAGGTGTGGAGCAGCCAAGTTCTATGTCAGCCCCTGCCTTAATCAGGAAGTCTGCAACTTCAGAAAATCCTCCACAGCAAGCCAACGTCAGAGCAGTTTCTTGGGTTTCTTCTGTCTGAGCATTTATATTTGCTCCTGAGGAAAGCATGAAAATAGATAAAACTAGTTACAAAAGACTTAGAGTAAAGTGTTCTGATTTGTGATAATTATCTTTTCTCTGCTGCTGGGGTTCCTTCCAGGGTGTTGATAATTTATTTTATCATCAATGCAAAAAATATCTTAGTTGTAGTAAACTTCAGGGATACTGACACAAAAAAACCAAAGGAAATCGATTTTTTAATTAAAGAAGTAAAACTATTTTACCTTGTGCTAAGAGTAGTGCCACCATCTCTTCGTGTCCTTCCCGAGCAGCTTCCATCAAGGGAGTGTATCCTTCATCATTAACTTCCTCAAGATTTGCGCCCCTCTCAATAAGTAGAGCTGCCAATTCAACGTGTCCTCCACAGGCAGCTAGCGTTAATGGAGACTCAAATGAATCTGCAGGCATATTCACTTGAGCACCACTATCCAAAAGCAAACGTGCCACCTCTACATGTCCATCCTGCAGATTTTCAGAAGTAAAACAAGAAGAAAGGAATTTTTGTTTTGTTTTGATATTTTTTAAGCGAGAGAAGAAAAGCAAGAGATTGAGGAAAGACAAGAGGAAAAAAAAGGAGAGGCAGCTTAGAGGCATATATATTACCATGACCATCTGAACAATTTTTGAAATCTATCTTACCAAAAGTCCATTAAAATTATTTTACCTTACTTTTGAGCAAGCCCAAAATTTTCCACAAGAATCAGACTTGTGAGATACAGTTACAACTCCAAATAATTTTGAATTTCCACATTCTTTGAAGTTCAAAAAATTGTTAAATCCATAGTCAACAGTAACTCAAAATAAAATAATTACTGTTTATACTACAGCCAGAGTCAAACATAGCTATAGCCTCAAACTTAAGTGTCATGTTTAAGTGCAGAAACTGTGTTAGATCTATTTAAGAAAAGAAGACTTCGCATAAAGTAACACAACAATTCTGTGAAGTCATTACCACTTGGGATTATGTCACCAAGGTAAATCCCTGTGGACTGATCCTATCCTATATTTTTTCTCATCACTAACTTGTAATGAGGCAAAGAATTTTACAAAGATGTAAAAGTAAGTCGTATTCACTTGTAAATAATTTTACCATGAGCCCATCTGCATAGACAGTAAGGCAATTAATATTCTCATGGAGTGTATCCATTCTATCCCTCTATCATCATACATACATTTCTTCAGTTTCAAATTCTATGCTACAAAATTTTATGTAACTCCTTAACTCCTGTTGTGCATATAAAGACAAATGGTATTGTTCTTTATTTCAAAAATGACCCAAATATTGCTAATGAAAAGTAAAGACTGAGTACAAAAATAAGGTTTTATAAGGTTGGGCAATTCTTTTACTAAAGAATTAATTAAAGAAACCTTAATTAAATATTAGGTTTCAGGATCCATCTAGAGTTTCATTATACTTAACTAAATAACTAACTTAGCTGTAACCACTTTTGACATGATGTCAAAAACAAATGACTTCACATTAAAATTTTAGTTTTACTAATACTTCAAATATATGTAAAATAAAATATATTTTAACCAAATTCCTATATTGAGTTACTGGTGTTTGATATACAATTCTAATTGAAAAGAAAATAAGGGTTTATGAATGCCCACAGATCAGGGAACTACTATTGCGCCCAGCTTCTCTAGGCTCCCAAGAAATTGTTTTGCTTGAATTTAATTTCTGAAGTCTTTATATACTCTGCTAACATATCTTGAGTACATACCTTACAAAGGAATTGTACTAAGCACTTTTTTTATGTTAATGAACAATATTATTTCTAACAAAGGAAAAAAGAACAAAATAAGAAATTAAAAAAAGAATAATCCACTCTTAAAGGCCTAATATCATTATTAGAATTTTTTTAAATTCTAAGACTTTAGTCTTAGCCTTTGAGCAGTAGCTGGGATTGGACTTACTCTCTATCATAAACAACTATAAAAATTGGGGAAAAAAGATAAAACAACTGGAGGCACTGGACAGCAACCAAGCTAGGGCTAGGGTTATGATAACTTAAAGAAGGGAGCATTTGAGATGCTCCCATTTTTTTTTAATAAAATATATATATATATTTTTAGCATCTTTATTGGAGTATAATTGCTTTACAATGGTGCACCAGTTTCTGCTTTATAACAAAGTGAATCAGCTATACATATACATATGCCCTCATATCTCCTCCCTCTTGCTTCTCCCTCCCACCCTCCCTATCCCACCCCTCTACGTGGTCACAAAGCACTGAGCTGATCTCCCTGTACTATGTGGCTGCTTCCCACTAGCTATCTATTTTACATTTGGTAGTATATATAAGTCCATGCCACTCTCTCACTTCGTCCCAGCTTACCCTTCCTCCCCCCCGTGTCCTCAAGTCCATTCTCTACGTCTGCATCTTTATTCCTGTCCTGCCCCTAGGTTCTTCAGAACAATTTTTTTTTAGAGTCCATATATATGTGTTAGCATATGGTATTTGTTTTTCTCTTTCTGACGTACTTCACTCTGTATTACAGACTCTAGGTCCATCCACGTCACTACAAATAACTCAATTTTGTTTCTTTTTATGGCTGAGCAATATTCAATTGTATGTATGTGCCACATCTTCTTTATCCATTCACCTGTCGATGGACACTTAGGTTGATTCCATGTCCTAGCTATTGTAAACAAAGCTGCAATGAACACTGTGATACATGACTTTTTTTTTTTTTTTTTTTGCTGTACGCGGGCCTCTCACTGTTGTGGCCTCTCCTGTTGCGGAGCACAGGCTCCGGACGCACAGGCTCAGTAGCCATGGCTCACGGGCCCAGCCACTCCGTGGCATGAGGGATCTTTCCAGACCGGGGCACGAACCCGTGTCCCCTGCATCAGCAGGCGGACTCCCAACCACTGCGCCACCAGGGAAGCCCCATGACTCTTTTTGAATTATGGTTTTCTCAGGGTATATGCCCAGTAGTAGGATTGCTGGGTCATATGATAGTTCTATTTGTAGTTTTTTAAGGAACCTCCATACTGTTCTCCATAGTGGCTGTATCAATTTACATTCCCACCAACAGTGCAAGAGGGTTCCCTTTTCTCCACACCCTCACCAGCATTTATTGTTTGCAGATTTTTTATGATGGCCATTCTGACTGGTGTGAGGTGATATCTCATTGTAGTTTTCATTTGCATTTCTCTAATGATTAGTGATGTTGAGCATCCTTTCATGTGTTTGTTGGCTATCTGTATATCTTCTTTGGAGAAATGTCTATCTAGGTCTTCTGCCCATTTTTGGATTGGGTTGTTTGTTTTTTTGATATTGAGCTGCATGAGCTGCTTGTAAATTTTGGAGATTAAACCTTTGTCAGTTGCTTCATTTGCAAATATTTTCTCCCATTCTGAGGGTTGTCTTTTGGTCTTGTTTACGGTTTCCTTTGCTATGCAAAAGCTTTTAAGTTTCATTAGGTCCCATTTGTTTATTTTTATTTCCATTTCTCTAGGAGGTGGGTCTAAAAGGATCTTGCTGTGATTTATATCATAGAGTGTTCTGCCTATGTTTTCCTCTAAGAGTTTTATAGTGTCTGGCCTTACATTTAGGTCTTTAATCCATTTTGGGTTTATTTTTGTGTATGGTGTTAGGAAGTGTTCTAATTTCATTCTTTTACATGTAGCTGTCCAGTTTTCCCAGCACCACTTATTGAAGAGGCTGTCTTTTCTCCACTGTATATTCTTGCCTCCTTTATCAAAGGTAAGGTGACCATATGTGTGTGGGCTTATCTCTGGGCTTTCTATCCTGTTCCATTGATCTATATTTCTGTTTTTGTGCCAGTACCATACTGTCTGGATTACTGTAGCTTTGTAGTATAGTCTGAAGTAAGGGAGCCTGATTCCTCCAGCTCCGTTTTTCTTTCTCAGGATTGCTTTGGCTATTTGGGGTCTTTTGTGTTTCCATACAAATTGTGAAATTTTTTGTTCTAGTTCTGTGAAAGATGCCATTGGTAGTTTGATAGGGATTGCATTGAATCTATAGATTGCTTTGGGTAGTACAGTCATTTTTACAATGTTGATTCTTCCAATCCAAGAACATGGTATATCTCTCCATCTGTTTGTATCATCTTTAATTTCTTTCATCAGTGTCTCATAGTTTTCTGCATACAGGTCTTTTGTCTCCTTAGGTAGGTTTATTCCTAGGTATTTCATTCTTTTTGTTGCAATGGCAAATGGGAGTGTTTCCTTAATTTCTCTTTCAGATTTTTCATCACTAGTGTATAGGAATGCAAGAGATTTTTGTGCATTAATTTTGTATCCTGCTACTTTACCAAATTCATTGATTAGCTCTAGTAGTTTTCTGATAGAGTCTTTAGGATTCTCTATGTATAGTATCATGTCATCTGCAAACAGTGACAGCTTTACTTCTTTTCCGATTTGGATTCAACTATGTTGACTAATAGTGGTGAGAGTGGGCAACCTTGTCTTGTTCCTGATCTTAGTGAAAATGGTTTCAGTTTTTCACCATTGAGAATGATGTTGGCTGTGGGTTTGTCATATATGCCCTTTATTATGTTGAGGTAAGTTCCCTCTATGCCTTCTTTCTGCAGGGTTTTTATCATAAATGGGTGTTGAATTTTGTCAAAAGTTTTTTCTGCATCTATTCAGATGATCATATGGTTTTTATCCTTCAATTTGTTAATATGGTGTGTCACATTGATTGATTTGCACATATTGAAGAATCCTTGCATTCCTGGGATAAACCTCACTTGATCATGGTGTATGATCCTTTTAACATGCTGTTGGATTCTGTTTGCTAGTATTTTGTTGAGGATTTTTGCATCTATGTTCATCAGCGATATTGGCGTATAGTTTTCTTCCTTTGTGACATCTTTGTCTGGTTTTGGTATCAGGGTGATGGTGGTCTTGTAGAATGAGTTTGGGAGTGTTCCTCCCTCTGCTATATTTTGGAAGAGTTTGAGAAGGATAGGTGTTAGCTCTTCTCAAAATGTTTGATAGAATTTGCCTGTGAAGCCATCTGGTCCTGGGCTTTTGTTTGCTGGAAGATTTTTAATCACAGTCTCAATTTCAGTGCTTGTGATTGGTCTGTTTGTATTTTCTATTTCTTCCTGGTTCAGTCTCAGTAGGCTGTACTCTTCTAAGAATGTGTCCATTTCTTCCAGGTTGTCCATTTTATTGGCATATAGTTGCTTGTAGTAATCTCTCATGATCCATTGTATTTCTTCAGTGCCAGTTGTTCCTTCTCCTTTTTCATTTCTAATTCTGTTGATTTGAGTCTTCTCCCTTTTTTTCTTCATGAGTCTGGCTAATGGTTTATCAATTTTGTTTATCTTCTCAAAGAACCAGGTTTTAGTTTTATTGATCTTTGCTATTGTTTCCTTCATTTCTGATCTGATCTTTATGATTTCTTTCCTTCTGCTAACTTTGGGGTTTTTTAATTCTCTTTCTCTAACTGCTTTAGGTGTAAGTTTAGGTTGTTTATTTTAGATGTTTCTTGAGGTAGGATTGCATTGCTATAAACTTCCCTCTTAGAACTGCTTTTGCTGCATCCTATAGGTTTTGGGTTGTCGTGTTTTCAGTGTCATTTGTTTCTAGGTATTTTTTGATTTCCTCTTTGATTTCTTCAGTGATCTCTTGTTTATTTAGTAGTGTATTGTTTAGCCTCCATTCACTCTAACTTTTTCTCTTTGGGCATCTTCCAAACCATGGCCCAAGGAAATATATCCTAAACAAAGAGTGAACATTTTTACGACCAAAGAGTAAGGACCTAGGAGTAAAAGTGATGCTGAATTAAGCCTCAATAGGATCAGGGTGATTCACTGGTAATTTAACTGCCTGCTAGAACAGAATTTAGCAGTCTTAAAAGGAATATAGGATAATCCAGGGCCTTGAAAAGGGATCATCCACAGCATATGGATTACAAAAAAAATTACTAGACATATTAAGGGGCAAGAAAAAGTAACTGATCATCAAGATATAAAATAATAAAAGTTGACCCAGAAGTGAATCAAATATAGTAGTCAGAAGAAAAGAACTTCAAAATAACTACTAGATATATCAAAAAAAAATACAGGGAAAAAAATGAGAAAATGGATGAGGGAAAAAAAAAAAAGGGCATGTACCAAAACAACAAAGCTCCAAAATGTGGGGGAAAAGTGAAGCAACTAGAAGAAGAAATAGACAAATCCACAAGCATAGTTGGGAGATTTCAACACCCCCTCTCAACAACTGTTAGAACAGCTAAGACAGAAATTCAGAAAGGATGTAGAAGAACTCCACCATCTGTCAACAGGTCTTAATAAAACACTCCACTGACCAAAAGCAGAATATTCATTCTTTTCAAATGCCCATGGAATATATATGCACATCCTGACTATAAAATAAACCTCAAGAATTTTTTTTATGGTGTTTACTTTCTTTTTTTTTCTATTGGAGTGTAACTGCTTTACAATGCTGTGTTAGTTTCTGCTGTACAATGAAGTGAATCAGCTATATGTATACATATATCCCCTTCCTCTTAGACCTCCCTACCACCCCCACCACCCATCCCACCCATCTAGGTCATCACAGAGCACCGAGCTGAGCTTCCTGTGCTCTATAGCATGTTCCCGCTAGCTATCTATTTTACTCATGGTAATCAAACCTCAAGAATTAAAGAACTCAAATCATACAGTGTGTTCTCTCATCAGAATGTAATCAAAGTAGAAATCATTAACAGACAACAGGAAAATTTTCAAACATTCAAACGTTTAAAACTAAACAACACATTGAAAGAGAATAACATATACTCCAATAAAAATTAATTTTAAAATTCGGGGACTTCCCTGGTGGCGCGGTGGTTGGGAATCCGCCTGCCAATGCAGGGGACACAGGTTTGAGCCCTGGTCCAGGAGGATCCCACATGCCACAGAGCAACTAAGCCCATGAACCACAACTACTTAGCCTGCGCTCTACAGCCCACGAGCCACAACTACTGAGGCCTGAACGCCTAGAGCCCTGCTCTGCAACAAGAGAAGCCACTGCAATGAGAAGCCCTGGCACCGCAACAAAGAGTAGCCCCAACTCACCCTGCAACCAGAGATAGCTCGTACACAGCAACAAAGACCCAACATAGCCAAAAAGAAATAAATGAATAAATAAATTTTAAAAAAAAAGAAAAGAAAGAGAATAACCATCCAATCAACCCACAGAATCATAAAAAATAATGCATGGCCCTTGTATTAAGCCACTATGTTTTGAGTGATTTGTTATGCAGTAATATACAATTGGAAGTAACACAGGCAAAAATGTGCTTTACTTAATCACATCTCAAAAAACATTTGTACTTCCACGTAATTTTCTTGTCATTAAACCTGTCTTAAAAACTCAGATTGCTCTGATTTCTTTGAATTTGATGTATGCTTCGTAGATATACATATATCTATGATATCTAAGTGCTTACAGATGTAGAAGAAAAATGGTTCCTGGACTGATCTATGACCAAATATGTTGGATACATTTTTGGAATCCAGCACTGTTTTATCAACAAAAGAATATATTTGCTAAGTAATATCCTTTGAAACATGTTTATTTTGAAAATTTGTGCTATCAACAGAAAATTTACATTAAATAGATTTTGCAACTGTTAGTAAAAAATTATTGGCATATGTAAAATATTTCATGTTTAGTGTCAAAATTTTTTCTATGATTTTTCTAACAAATATTCTTATTTTTAAAATTTGGTTTAAATAAGGGTCAGGGTCACGTTAGTGGCAAAAACACTCAGCTGAAAAAAGAAGACCTACACTTAGAAAGGGCTACCACATACTGTTGCACAACCTACACAATTGATTGTGGTGTGCCCAGGACTCCAACATCTGCTATCTAACTATCTAACTCTGCATGTTTTGGGACAAGATTACCCAATTTCTTTGTTTCTCAGTTCTTTCAGTTATGAAATAAAGAGACTGACTTAAGGTTCTAACCTAAAGATTTTATGTTGAGAGCATTAAAGGTAATATTTCTCTTTGATACAAAATGCTTGCATGATATATCTAATTCTAGGTTATCCTGGAAAGAAGCAAATAAATGCATTCTAGGTTATCCATAGATTATACTAGTCAATTTACTTTATAAGGTTTTAATATGAAGCTACAAAAACTTCAGAAAGATGTCTGTTACCTCCAAAATTAGAGTTTTATCAGTAATAACTCTAAAGCCAAATACATTACTTTAGGGTTACATGTTACTGTCCTTTTCCAAAAACATACCCAATCATAATTGTGTTAAATCTAGAATCAGGTTAAGAAATCATACAAACCAGAAACCAATTAAAGAAACAAAAAAAAGAACAAACTAAACCAAAACTAGCAGAAGGAAGGAAATAATAAAGATTAGTGCAGAGATAAAATAAAGACTAAAAAACAAGAGAGAAAAATCAATGAAACCAATAACTCCTTCTTTAAAAAGATCAACAAAATCAACAAAGCTAGAAGAACTAAGAAAAAGACGACTCAAATTACTAAAATCAGAAATGAAAGAGGGGATATTACTACTGATAGTATAGAACTAGAAAGGATTATAAAAGAGAACTATGAACAACTGTATACCAACAAATTGAATAACCTTGATGAAATGGACAAATTCCTAGAAACACAAAACCTACCAAGGCTACATCACAAACAAGTAAAAAATGTAAACAGACATATATCTAGTAAGGAGACTGAATCAATAATAAAAAGTCTCCCAACAAAGAAAACCCCTGGACCTGATAGCTTCACTGGTGAATTCTACTAAACACTTAAAGAAGAATTAGCTCCAATCCTTCTCAAATTCTTCCCCCCAAAATTAAAGAGGAGGTAAGACTTAAACTCATATTAAAAGGATTATACACCATGACCAAGTGGGATTTACTCCTGGAGTTCAAGGATGGATCAACATACGAAAACTGATTGATGTAATATACCACATTAACAGAATAAGGGAAAAAAAACACATGATTGGGACTTCCCTGGTGGTCCAGTGGTTAAGAATCTGCCTCCCAATGCAGACGATGTGGGTTTGATCCCTGGTCAGGGACCTAAGACCCCACATGCTGCAAGGCAACTAAGCCCATGTACCGCAACTACTAAGCCCGCCCAACTAGACAGAAGACCACACACCACAGCGAAGAGCCCACTTGCGCAACTAAGACCCAATGCAGCCAAATTAATTAATTAATTTTTTAAAATTGTATAAGTTCCATTTAAAAAAAACTACTGAGCCCATGTGCCACAGCTACTGAAGCCCGTGCGCCTAGAGCCCGTGCTCTGCAACAAGAGAAGCCTCCACGATGAGAAGCCCACGCACCACAATGAAGAGTAGTCCCCACTCACTGCAACTAGAGAAAGCCTGTGCACAGCAACGAGACCCAACACAGGCAACCCCCCGCAAAAAAAAGATGTCAGTACTACCCAAAGCAATCTACAGATTCAATGTAATCTCTATCAAAGCCCAATGGAGTTTTTTGCAGAAATAGAAAGGACCATCTTAAAATTCATATGCAATTTAAAGAAGCCCTGAATAGCCAAAACAATCTTGAAAAATAAAAATAAAGCTGGAGGACTCACACTTCCTGATGTCAAAACTTATACAAAGCTACAATAATCACAACTTTGTCATCCTGGCTTAAAGACAAACATACAGACCAATGGAATAGAATAGAGCCCAAAAATAAACCTGGGTCAAATGACTGGTGAGATGATTTTTGGCAAGTGTCAAGACAATTCAAATGGGAAAAGTCAGTCTTTTCCACACTGATGCTGGCAAAACTGGATATCCACATGCAAAAGAATGAAATTTAACCCTTAACTAACATCATATACAAAAATTAACTCAAAATGGATCAAAGACCTAAATATAAGAGCTAAAACTATAAAACTCTTAGAAGAAAACACAGAACTAATGCTTCATGATATTGGATTTGGCAATGATTTCTTGGATATGACATCAAAGGCGCAGGCAACAACAACAACAAAAATAGATAAACTGAACTTAAATTAAAAACTTTTGAAAAAGAAAAACAAAAAAACAAACAACTTTGTACACAAAAGGGCACTCTATCAACAGAGTAAAAGGGCAACCCACAGAATGGGAGAAAATATTTATCATGTATCTGATAAGGGATTAATATCCAGAATATATAAAGAACTCCTAAAACTCATCAACAAAAAACAGGCTAATTAAAAAATGGGCAAATGACTTGAATAGACATTTCTCCAGAATATATACAAATGGCCAACAAGCACATGAAAAGATGCTCAATATCACTAATCATTAGGGAAATGCAAATAAAACCTACAGTGAGGAAAATGAAAATCAAAACTATAAACATAAGGATGATAACTATCAGGAAAAAAAAAAAGAAAGAAAGAGACTTCCCTGGTGGCACAGTGGATAAGAATCTGCCTTAAAATGCAGGGGACATGGGTTCGAGCTCTGGTCCGGAAAGATCCCACACGCCGCGGAGCAACTAAGCCCATGCACTACAACTACTGAGCCTGCGCTCTAGAGCCCACGAGCCACAACTACTGAGTCCATGTGCCACAACTACTGAAGCCCATGTGCCTAGAGCCCGTGCTCTGCAACAAGAGAAGCCACCACAATGAGAAGCCTGCGCACCACAATGAAGAGTAGCCCCCGCTCAGCTCAACTAGAGAAAGCCCGCGCGCAGCAACAAAGACCCATCGCAGCCAAAAAAATAAAAATTAAGTTAAAAAAAACCCCAAAACACCCAGAAAATAACAAGTGTTGGTGAGGATGTGGAGAAAATGGAACCCTCGTACACTACTGGTGGGAACATAAAATGGTACACCTGCTGTGGAAAACAGTATGGTGGTGGTTCCTCAAAACATTAAAAACAGAATTACCATATGATCAAGGCATCTCGCTTTTGGGTATATATCCAAAAGAACTGAAAACAGGACTCAAACAGATATTTATACACCCGTGTTCACAGCAGCATTATTCACAATAGCTAAAGCATGGAGGCGATGCAAGTGTCCATCAGTGGATAAATGGATAAGTAAAATGTGGTACATACAATAAAATATTATGTAGCCTTAAAAAACAAAGGAAATTCTGACATATGCTACAACACGGATGAACCTGAGGACATCATGCTAACTGAAATAAGTCAGTCACAAAAAGACAAATATTGTATGATTCCACTTATATGAGGCACTTAATGTAGTCAAAATGATAGAGATAGAAAGTGGAATGGTGATCACAAGGAATAGGAAGAAGTGGGGAATGGAAAGTTGCTGTTTAATGGAAACAGAGTTTCAGTTTTATAAAGATGAAAAGAGTTCCGAAAATGGATGGTAGTGATGGTTGCACAGCATTATGCATATACTTAATAACTCTCAAAAATGGTTAACACGGTAAATTTTATGATATGTGTATTTTACCATAATGAAAGAATTGGGAAGAAAATAAAAGTACATCAGTGTGTTGAAAATGACATAGCCAAGCCTGCCTTTTGTATGATTTCTTACATTAACAGATTTACTATCAAAAGACAAACAAAACATCGTAAACTCCCCCTTCCCTCTCTGATAATGTACAAAATTTTCAAGATCTTTACCATCTCATAATAATGATTTTTCCAAAAGAATACAAATAATTCTCAAAGGCTGAAACACATATGACCCTTTCTTCCCATAAAATCTCATGTGAGTGCAATTTAAAATTACCATGCAAGCCTCCATTAAGGCAGTGTGCATCTCATCTGTTTTGTGCTCTTGATCTGCACCAGCATCAAGCAGAAAGCGAACCATATCCAAATGGCCTTCAAAAAAAAACAACACAAATTTTAAAACTATATTTCTCAAGAACTATCGATTTAATATATAAGCATTAAAATAGGGAATCTTTTTCTTTCAGGTGTCTATACAAAAATTTACAAGAGAACTTATTTTGTGTTCAATAAAGAAATCAATGACAATTTTACAAAGCCAATCCAAAATAATAAGCAGGCTCTCGTCAAGGTCTTATCTAGGTTTTAAAGACTGAATTAGTTCAAAGCACATTAATTCAAGTAAAGCAATAAAGTAATAATACTTATTCTTTGATTTACTCTGTATAAAATATAAATCAAAACACTGAAATCAAATAGAATGCCAGGTAAAGTATGTTTGGATCATATTTTTCAGAAAAAAAGCTTTAAAATAATAACCATAAACTCACTGTGGCAATGAGCAGGCAGAGAAAACTCCATTCAAAATAATTTCAACCCTCTTGATACATTTAGTATATAAAAAGCCCTATAATAGTCAATAAGAAAAAGACAAACACTCCAGTAGAAAAATGGATGAAGGACATGAAATGGTAATTCAAAAAAAGAAGTGAAAATGAATATTAAACTGATGAAAAAAATATTAAACCTTCCTATAAAAAAATTGCAAATTAAAATAAGACACCATTTTTTACTATCAAAATGGCAAATATTAAAAAGAATAATACCCAGTGTTGGTGAGGGTGTAGGGTGGGGTAAAGGGCACTCTCAAACACTGCTGGTGGGAGTGTAAATTGGTTCAACCTTTCTAGAAGGCAATTTGGCAATATGTATCAAAAGCCTTAAAAATGTCCATACCCTTTGACCCAGCAATTCCACTTCCAGGAATTTATCCTAAGGAAATAATCAGAGATTAGGCAAAGATGTCTGCACAAGGATGTTATCACAGTGTTTTTAATAATAGTGAAAAACTGGGAACAATGCAAGTGTCCAACAATAGGCAATTATGGTGCACCCATTTGATGTATTTGGCAGAGATTGCTAGTTTCCTACCCAATATACATTCTCTCATTTTTCCTTAATAACAGAACTCCCGATTTCATCTCAGTGGCAACATGCCTGACTAAAAGACTACATTTTTCAGCCTCCCTTGCTACTATGTGTAGCCAATGAGATGTAAAAGGGACTTATAAGGCAGAACTTCTAGGAAGATTCCTTAAAGGTAGCTTACTAAGTTGGAAGGCATTCCTCATTTTGCCCTTACCCTCTTCATCCTTCCTAGAATACGGATTGCTGGAGCCCTAGCTACCATCTTTGATTATAGTTCCACATCTGAGGATTCAATCAACTTTGGATTGTTTAGTACTATAGTACACACTTACTGAAAAAAGTCTGTATGTAAGTGAACCTGTGCAGTTCAAAACCATGTTGTAAGAGTCAAGTGTATATATATTTGTTTATAAATATACTTAAAAAACAAACTAGAAGTAAATATACTAAAATATTGTTTACATGCTTTTTAAATCTTTAGATGGTAGCATTACATGTCATTGTAAAACTTCTTTACACTATTCTGTGTTTTTCAGGTTTTCTATATCAAGTGTGATTATTATTATTTGAGTGTGTATTATTTTTAAAATAAAGGTTGGAAAAATCATATAAAACAAAAGTTATTAAAGAATGGAAACCCTCTAAGTCTGTGCTAAGAGTTTTGGTTGACCTTATAGCTAGTTGAATAAATTTGAATTAAAATAATAAAAAAACATATACTATGAAACTATACTTTAGGAAATACATGCTAAAATGGACTTTCTATATAATCTCTTAGAAGCTAGATAATTTTATAGCACAGGGAAAGTATAAGAAATGTAAAATTAACTCAAATACTCAATATTCAAATATTTAAATATTCAAAGTTGCTATGAAAAAGACCCTATAAACATATATATATATTTATAGAGTACCTTTGTAGCATGCAAGTGTAAGAGCACTTTCTTTGAATTCGTTAGAATGAGTGTTGATGCCTGCCCCATGATCTAGAAGAACTCTTGCAACTTCCACATGACCTGCACTGGCTGCTTCCATTAAGGGGGTATGTCCATTTTCATTATGATCTTCTATATTTGCGCCTTCATTAAGTAGCACTTTCACAATGTCAACAAATCCTCCAGCACAGGCATAAGTTAGTGCAGTGTTTCCTAAAAAAGAACAAAAAGAAATTAAAAATTATGATAAAACTGATATAATTACGATTATACTACTGCTCTAGTTCTATCTCTTCAATTACCTTACATAAACCACTAGAACTACTATCTCATTTTTTTGTTGTATTGGTTAGAAGCATCATCTTAATTTTTTCACTAATTAAAAGGCTTATTATAAACAAACCAATTTACCTCTCTCCATATTTCCTTAGCTTGTAAAATAAGATTAAGTGCCATCTTGAAAAATTATTTCCAACATATTTTCATATAAAATATTTTAATGTACCACTCAAAGTTATTGCTTTTTCTTTCAACACAGTACAACTTAGAAACACTTAACATTTTCTTTCTATGTACATTCATTTCTTAATTTTCTTTTACCTCTCCTTTATCTTTACAAATTTATTCATTTAGTCTACATTTATGAGACCCAGGGAGACAGATATAAATCCCTCTCAGCATAATTCCTTCAAAATAAAAATTTATTTAAAAGGTCATTATTCCCTGATTTGCCACTTATTCCTTTCCTGATTTTGTTTTGAGGACTCTTATTTATTAAAGGGAGTAGGGAGATGGTTTAACCATCCAACAGTGTGAGATTGAATAAGACTGTTTTAAAGGTTCAGCAAGAAAACTATCATTTCAAACCCAATTTGTTCAGAATTCAACTGTTTAACAGTCTCAGACATGGAGGATATTAATATTACTATGACCTAGACAAGGTGGTCAGCAAAGTAACCTATAATCCTTTTTAAGAAGTCATGGTCGTTTAAAACATAAATTAGGCTACATTTAATATATACTTAATGGTATGGAAGACTGATATGCTTTCATTATTGAAACTGTATTTTAAGCCATGTGCTTGCCTCACTAAATCCAAGGAATCTCATTACTAAATGTACAGCTATAACTCAAGACATATGACCGAGGCTTATAAAGAACCTTACTAGAGTAGCTTTCATGCTGCAGCAGAATATCTTATTAGTAAATGCATTCTGTACACTTGACAGAAAAAACTCTATAGGGTTTTGACTCTCAGGTTAATCTATATAAGGGAGTTGTATTTAAATGAGATAAAGAATTGTGAAAGATACAGTTCATAAATTTGCCTCTTTGTACATTATATATATTGTGGCAAAAAAGAAATTGCCCCCAGCAAAAAAACTGTCAATCTTTTTTTTTTTTTTGCAGTACGCGGGCCTCTCACCGCCGCGGCCGCTCCCGTTGCAGAGCACAGGCTCCGGACGCGCAGGCCCAGCGGCCATGGCCCACGGGCCCAGCCGCTCCTAGGCATATGGGATCCTCCCGGACCAGGGCATGAACCCGTGTCCCCTGCATCGGCAGGCGGACTCTCAACCACTACGCCACCAGGGAAGCCCAAAACTGTCAATCTTGACCAAACAGAATGTAAGAGTGTTTCAAAGACTTTTAAAGATATCAAATTAATCTATATTTTACTCACAGATTCTAAACAAGGGCTATGATTTTTCTGTATGTTTACAACCAGTTTTCCCTAGGAATCAAATTTTTATCTCTCAGGTTACAGTTATTTATATCAATTTGTTTTCCTAAAATTAACACATCATTTTCTACATACCTGTTGCAGACTGGGAGTTGACATCTGCATCATGAAGAAGTAATAATTTCACAATATCTAAATAACCTCCACTGGATGCTGCCATTAGGGGGGTTATATCTCCTTTATTCCCTCTGTCTTCAACATTAGCATGCATAGCAAGCAATACCTTTAAAACACATATGCACACAGAGAGAAACTGTCAATTCTTACTATTAACATTACTTCTAAAGAATATATTGAATCCGGGAAGATATTCTTTTAGAGTGGAGGCAAGGAAAAATAAAAAATAATCACCTTTTGGGAAAATATGCCAATGATGTTCACTGCTCAAAACACCTGGTTAGATGTTATATTTTACAATACCATTACATAGTAATCTTTAAGTAAAGTAGGTAATCACATTAACCATCCAATTATACAATTTAACTGCTCCTGTCAAAGAATTAGTGTTATGCTCAGGATTATTTAGCAAGAGAACAGCAAAACTATACTCACAAGACACAAACTAACTGGTAAACACATGGCTATTTCCCAAAATTGCTCTAACAGGAAAAAAACAAAACAAAATTAAAAGAATTGGGATAATCTAGATGAAATAAAAATAAATCAATATCTTTCATTATACTTGTATATTATTTCTAAAGGCAAGTTTAAAATATTATTATTATTTCTATGTTTTCCTTATTCATTAGGACTATTTTTGAGTAAGCGGCAGAAAAAAACGGACCATGCCAAGTTGCATGTACAGACAACAAAAATTAATTATGTATCAGTTTCTATTTTACCTACTGCCAAAAAGGAAAGACCTTGGCTTCTAATGATAATTTCTCTTATTAATGATAATAATAAACAAAACATCAAAACCCTTCCACAATTTTGATCACTAAAGATTATTTCTGCTTACTTGTGCTAATTCATAATACCCGGCTGAACAAGCCAAACACAGCAGGCTTTCTCCTTCTTCTGTATGTTCATTTACACTTCTGCCTTCATCTAGCAATTTACGAACAGCATTCACATCCCCATCTGAACAAGCTTCCGCCAGACTGCGACTGAAAACAAAACCAACAAAGAAAGACTCAAGGTCCTATGACAACGAGTTACGTTAAATATATACTGTTAGTCATATATAGAAAAATCTGATATGGTAAGAAGAAAATTATTTGAATATTTGTTTGCAATACTAATTTTTCATGTATGTGAACCAAGCCAGAAAGGCAATAAATAAATATGAAAACAGCCGTCATTTTTATCTTTCAAAATGTCCTAACATACTCTCATATTAAATTTTAAATAAACTTTATACAGCATTAGATGCACAATTTTTTAAACTAATGTAATGATTCCCAAAGACATTTGGGATATAATCCTATGTCTTAGAATTTTATTTGATAACAGTGAGGTGACTAGATGAAATAGAAGGTAAAAATCTAAGTAAAATTTTTACTGCAGAATGACTAACAAAATCAGTGAATCTCAAACTTTCATGTGCATACAAATAGCCAATGTTTCTTGTTCAAAGGTAGATTCTGATTCAATAGATCCAAGATGGGGTCTGAAATTCTGAATTTCTATGATGCTGACGCTGCTAGTCCATGGACCATATTTGAGTAACACGGACCTAGATTATTGCATAAACAACCCATTTCATTTATTATTACTCAGGCAGTCAGTTTAGAGTTTCCTACTATAACCTTTAGAATAAGTAACTTCCTCAGAAATGAAAACCAGATATTGAATTGAATACCCAGCAGAAGTCATTAAACACATACGTGTCTACTTGTCCCGCATTGTGGCTGTTTTCCGCTCTCATCCGTGTCAGTGCAGCAGCAGCTTCATCCAGTGCACAACTTACTGAAGATGTCAGTCTTCGGAGTACCTCAGGATCTGCAAAGGCTTTACCATCAGCAGTTGACAATTTGCCAATTCCTTCAGTGTGCATCAATCAGTTCAGGGAAAGAAAAAGCATAAATGTGTAAACTGTAATTACATTTCTAAACACTATTCTCTAAGCCAAAATGGCATAATCTCCATATGCAAAGCTGATAATTTCAATTTTGTCACTAATGTCAAAAGGCCATTGCATAACACCTATGTTTTAGTCTTTTCATCTTTACAGTGCACATAATACTAATTTATCCTCTACCTAACTCCAAATGTTAACTTAACATGATGCTTACTGTAATGAATGAATGAGATTTCTATCAAAGTACAATCACATCATAAGATCTCTAGTATAGGATCCTATCTATTTTCAGTACTAATGAAGGGGCTATTCTGTAATATTAAAACAAACAATCCAACAGTTTCTTCCTTTGATTGAATAGCCACCTAGAACCATTTTCTGGGGCAAGAGTGTAAATTAAAATAAATTAATTCTCATATTTAGTATTTATTATGTGCTTATGATGTGCCAGACATTAGGGGGACAGAAAGGAATAAGACATAGTTCCTGTCCTTACAGAACTCACAATATGGTAAGTCTAAGTTGCCAATAAATCTTTTTCTCTAGATTCAGTGAGGAATCAGTGACTACTGCAACAAAATTTTGTTGATAATATCACCACCTGTTACTGCTGAAAATGAGAAACAGTCAATAAAATTTTATAGAACAAAAAAAAGGGAAACTTGCCCAATAAGATAAAAAATATATTGTGATGCTATTCAATTACAACAGTATGATAGTATGATACTTGCAAAGAAAAAGATAATTTTATCAAGCATATGTAATAGCGGCAAACAAAAAAAGAACTTAGATCACCTGTGAATTCAATATATGATAAAGGTGACATTTCAAATCAGTGGATATAGGAGGGTTTATTTCATAAATATTGTTCAGAAACTGGTTATTTGAAAATTAGGTAAGATCTCAAATTCACACCATTTACAAAAATAAATACCAGGTAGACTTAAATGAAATCTGAAAAGTACTATTATACTATGTAGTATTTTTCTATTGCTGATGTAGAGGAGGTTTTTCTAAGCATGAGACCAAATCACAAAAGCTATAAAGTAAAAAATTAGTAAATGTGATATTAAACATTTTTAATTCCAATAAAAATTTCTATATAATTAAAGACACCATAAATAAAGTTAAGGCAAAATAAAAACTGGAAAAATTAACACCCAATGAATTTATATCATTTATAAAGAGCTACCGCACAACTTATTGATAATATTGAATGAACACAAACTATGAAATTGACCAAAAGAAGACTGAGGAAAGCTGTTGATAGGAATGTATACTGGCATAAACTTGAGGGACCACTTTGATAAAAGCGATCAAAATTTTGAATGCAAAAATATCCTCTGACCCAGCAATATAACTTTCTAGGAATCTGTCCTATGAAGATACTTGCACAAGCAAGAAAAGTTATAGATATACATGGATATGAACTACAGCATTATTTGTGATATCAAAAAAATTGGAAATAACGTAAAAATCCTTCAATAAGCCATTGGTAAAATAAACTGTGGTGCATCCAAGCAACAGAATATTACCTTACCCTTAAAGAAGGAGAAAGATCAACATATCCTGTTATGGAAGGATGGCCACAATAAATTAAGTGAAAAAAAGAAAATTATAATTTGTATAATATGATATAATTTCATTTAAAAAATCATGTATATTCAAACATATACATGTATTTATATAACTACAAGGGAAAGTCTGCAAGTATATGTAAACCTTTACAACGGGCAGGCTTTAAAATCTACTGAATACATTTCATATTGTTTTAGCTATTTTATATATTACATTTATAATTTAGAAAAGACTTGTTAAAAATTCTTCTTGAAATGCCCTTAATTCTTAATTTTCTTTAAAAATCTCAAAGAATCTTAAAGAAAAAAATATTTTCAACTTCAATTTTTTTGGTTAAAATAGCATTAAGAATTCTATCTTCTTAAGAAGCCTAGTAACGTCTAACACATTCTCATAATTGAAAACGATGCATAAGTCTTAAATGTTATAGGCTCAACACAATGTCCAAAAAGCAAATGAAAATACTAATGAACAAAAAAGTATTCATTAAGCCAACTGACTTGCACAGGGCTTCAAAGGAGTACATCATTTTTAAAAAACATCTGACAATTTCTTTGGATAAATATCATACCCAACAATGCCTGGAGTTTAAATTGTCAAAACACACAAAATTTAAAAATTCAGTAATTTCTCACACCTCCTGGAAGACATGATTTTCAAGGTTTATTTTCTCTCTCACAATATAGGTAAGAAAAGCAAGCAATTCTAAGGTATCTTGTATAAGGTATAAGTATATAAGTACTTATACTTAACCATGAACCTACAGAAAAATGCTCAATGTAGCAGAAAAGAGCCATCCCTGAGTGAGACTCATGAGGTGGCCAGAAAAAAGAGAAATAGGTTTAAAATCCTTAATTAGGGGTCTTGGAGTAGTACCCACAGTATAAGTGAAATGTCAGCCTAAACTAGAGAGATGTACTATCACCAGTAAACAAAGCTTGATTTAGGGAAGGAAAGTAACTTAGTCCAGAAAAGACATGGAGAAGAAAAATGCATTTTCTCCACATTTCTCTCTGCTCTAAGCTGGTTCTAAAGCACAGGAAAAAAATTAAAAACTAAAAAAATTTTATATATATATATATATATATATATATATATATATATGGTGGCCATGGCACTCCTATTTCAGGAATCTTACATAGACTATTCCTAAATCAAAAGTAGGAGATTCACAATAAATCCAAAGAAGGGAGGGACACCAAAGCAATTACTAATGTGATTTTTTTTTTTTTTGGCCACACTGCACACTGCATGCAGGATCTTAGTTCCCCAACCAGGGATCAAACCTATGCCCCCTGCAACGGAAACTTTTTTTAAAGAAGGTTTAAATTAAACCGTCTGCTCTAAATTAAACCATCTTCTGCTAGATACTTAAATTGTTTTGTTCAATCTAATTTTATGTTTCGGTCAGTTCCAAAAAGACACATTAGATGGACTAAAAGTCAATCTGCTATAAATTTTACCTATGCTTTTTCATAAGAGGAGAAAGTTAAAGGAATAAAAAGAATCATCAAAGTAAACACATTCCTAACATACTATATATATGTCTTGGGACTTCACTGGTGGCACAGTGGTTGAGAATCCACCTGCCAATGTAGGGGACACGGGTTCGATCCCTGGTTTGGGAAGATCCCACGTGCTGTGGAGCAACTAAGCCCATGCGCCACAACTACTGAGCCTGAGCTCTAGAGCCCGCGAGCAGCAACTACGGAACCCACGTGCCACAACTACTGAAGCCTGCGTGCCTAGAGCCCGTGCTCCGCAACAAGAGAAGCCACCGTAATGAGAAGTCTGTGCGCCTCAACAAAGAGTAGCCCCCACTCGCCGCAACTAGAGAAATCCCACGCGCAGCAAGGAAGACCCAACACAGCTAAAAATAAATAAATTTTTTAAAAATGGTTAAATGTTACTGTATAGCAGGGAACTATACTCAATAACTTGTAGTAAACCATAATGGAAAAGAATATATATATGTGTAAAACTGAATAACTTTGCTGTACACCTGAAACTAACACAACATTGTAAATCAACTATGCTTCAATTAAAAAAAAAAGTTAGTGTTGAGCCTAGAAATCACTCACTGAGAACTTTCAACCAAGAATTTTTTAAACATAAAATGTGAACATTTTCTTTAGGAAATTAAAAAAAACAAATTTTACAGATTTCAAATTTTATATAACATATATAATTTGGGGATAATCTTTTATAACTTTGTATAGAGATGGAGTCTTGGGGTTTTTTTTTTGTCTTTTTTTTTTTTTTCCCCCAGCCATGCCACGCGAATTGCAGGATCTTAGTTCCCCTACCAGGGATCGAACCCATGCCCTTGGCAGTGAAAGCGCAGAGTCCCAACCACTGAACCACGAGGGTATTCCCTGGAGTCTTTTAAAAAGATGAAAAAGAGAAAATAAAGTACCTGCTGCTTCCAGCAATGCTTCTAGTCGTGCCTGTGTCTCTGGATCCACAGTGCGTAAGTCTGCTCCTTCTGCAGTACTTGATAAGAATATCTCTGATGTTGTTTTCAGCACCGGGTTATCCAGATCTTCTTGGTCCAAAATAAATGATTCAACCTGTTTAGGAATTAAAGATGCAATATCCATGAAGCTGATCTTAATATTGTTAGAATAACAGCAATTTAAGGTAATATGACTTCTGATTTGGAATTCAAATATAACCAAATAAATCATTGTAGAAACAGGGGGTTATAGGGAGGGACTTTGAGGGAGCCTCCTGACTATCTGCTTATCTTCAGACACGACTACAGATATAACCCAGACACACCAGATTAAAGTTTCCTGGAGAGCAATGAATCTTCTGTGCCTACCACAGAGCCTGAAAAGCAGCATTTTTTAAATGAAACAAGTACATCAACATAGGCCCTAGGAAGATGTATGCAGGAGTAGATAGTAGAAAGCCTAGATAGCATAAATAGGTCATTAAAGTATCATTTTTCCTCTCTTCCAATTAATATATTCAATTCTGACAAACTAAAGAAGATTTAATCCACTATCAAATATCCTAATTGCTCTAGACAGGAAAACTCTATTAGGTTAGGAATCATAGTCATTTGTTCACTGCTCTATCCTCTGAGCCTATGAATACCTTGTACATAGTACTTATTCAATACATATTTGTTGAAATGAATCCTATAAGCAAAATCAACTTACGAAAATAAACATGCAACCCTCTAATTTCAAATCAAGTTAATTCTAAATTTTCTTACCAAATAAAATATGCACAACCTTTCTGGGAAGCAATTTGGAAATGTGTATCAAAATGCTTTAAAAAGCACATGCCGTACTTCCCTGGTGGTGCAGTGGTTAAGAATCCGCCTGCCAATGCAGAGGGCACGGGTCTGAGCCCTGCTCCAGGAAGATCCCACATGCCGCGGAGCAACTAAGTCTGTGCACCACAACTGCTGAGCATGAGCTCTAGACCCCAAGAGCCACAACTACTGAACCTGAGTGCCACAACTACTGAAGCCCACATGCCTAGAGCCTGTGCTCCGCAACAAGAGAAGCCACTGCAATGAGAAGCCCACACACTGCAATGAAGAGTAGCCCCCGCTCACTGCAACTAGAGAAAGCCCGCGTGCAGCAACGAAGACCCAACGCAGCCATAAATAAATAAATTTATTTTTAAAAAGCACATGCCCTTTGACCCAGTAATTCCATTAAAAAAAAATCTATCCTTAAAAAATTATCTGAATGCCAGACAAAAATGTGCAAGAATGTTCATTGCAGCATTAATTAAAATTCCAGAAATGAAGTGAAAAAAACTACAATAGGGGATTTGGTAAGTACATTTTGTACATTCACAGAATGGACCACTATGCAGTCATTAAGAACAATGTGTTTGAAGCATATTTAATGGCATAAGAAAACAGTCATAAAATTAAGTGAAAACCACAAGATTTATAACAGTATGATATTTATTTTGCTAAAAGTATGTATGTATATGTATGCGAACATGAACATATGAGTACTCATGTATATATAATCATGAGTACATATTTATATACCTATACAGGTCTGTAGTATATAAATATGTCTGGGGCTTCCCTGGTGCTGCAGTGGTTAAGAATCCACCTGTCAATGCAGGAGACACGGGTTTGAGCCCTGGGCCGGGAAGATCCCACATGCCGCGGAACAACTAAGCCCATGCACCACAACTACAGAGCCTGCGCTCTAGAGCCCACGAGCCACAACTACTGAGCCCGTGTGCCACAAGAGAAGCCACCACAATGAGAAGCCTGCACACCACGACAAAGAACAGCCCCTACTTGCTGCAACCAGAGAAAAGCCCACGGGCAGCAACGAAGACCCAATGCAGCCAAAAATAAAGTAAATTTACATATATAAAAAGTGTCTAACCAGGGAGGTTAATATACTTGTAGACAGACAAACAGGATCAGAAAGGTTAAGTATTTCTGCCAGCTAATAAATGGCAAAGCCAGGTTTCAAACACAGGCCATATGGGCTTCCCTGGTGGTGCAGTGGTTGAGAGTCTGCCTGCCAATGCAGGGGACATGGGTTCGTGCCCCGGTCCGGGAAGATTCCACATGCCACGGAGCGGCTGGGCCCGTGAGCCATGGCCGCTGAGCCTGCACGTCCGGAGCCTGTGCTCCGCAACAGGAGAGGCCACAACAGTGAGGGGCCCGCGTACCGCAAAAAAACCCCAAAAAAACCAAAGGCCATATAACTCTTAAACACTAGGCAATAGATACTACCTAACAAATTAATAAACAAAGGACCACAGTATTTGGACTACATTATTTGGAATACTTGACTAGTTGGTCATCAATTTTCACAATGGAGACCAAATAAAGATATCTTAATAAAGACAGTAAAGTTAAAATGATGTGGATATAACAATATTTTATTATCTAGTGATGTACTTTATTTTTATAAAATAAATCTTTAACTTCAGACCCAGTAACAATGAGCCATGTACTATGTTGTAATACAGATTCTTTAATATATAATTACAGACAAAGATGTCATTCTAGATCAATGCCAGCAGATAAATGTAGACTACCAGTTTTCAAATGATTTGAAAGGTAACTGCTTGTACAACAAAGAGCTTGTTGCAAGTGCAAGAAAATATTACATATTTGCAGATACATATACCTGCCAGTTGTAAGGATAAAAACCACAATTCCAAATTCTGAAATTTATTAAATATGGTATTTAGATGTTAATATGTCTATTTTATAAGCAGCACTGTTCTGATGTAGTATTACACATATTACAGAGATGAATACAGATTACATGTATTATGTAACTTTTAAAAAATCCAAGTTAAGGATTTCCAATTCTCTCCCATTCATTCTCCAATATTTATTGAAGTCCTGTTTTATACAAAGTACAATACCAAGAGAGTACAAAAATGTGGTAGAAGAAATGTCAAAGACACCAACAACTATCACAAAAGGCCTCCAAGAGAAATAAATGGTAAAACTATATGCATTAAAGAGAAATCACTTCCAGCTCCAGTAATCCAAGAAGACTTTGTACAAGAAGTAGCATTTGAGCTAGGCTTTGAAGGATGCATAGAATTTCAATAGGTGGTCAGACATGTGGGTGGAGAGTAAGGGAATGAAATAAAAAATGGGCTTGAAGGTGCACTTAGAAAGTGACGAATGGTCAGCTCTCAAAAAAGTAAGGTCCTTTGTACATTGCTAGTGGAAGTATAAATGATGAAGCCACTGTGGGACACTGTTTGGCAGTTCTTCAAAAATTAAACACAGAATTACCATATGACCCAGTAATTCCACTTCTATGTATATACCTAAGAAGACTGAAAACATACATGTTCATACAAAAACTTGTACATAGAAGTTCATGGCTGCATTATGCATAGTAGACAAAAAGTGGAAAAAAACCCATATGTCTGTTAATTAGTAAATGGATAAACAAAATGTGGTATATCCATACAATGGAATATTATTCAGCCAAGTACTGACACACGCTATAACACTGACAACGTTGAAAATATCATGCTTAGCATGAAAGAATGCACAAAAAGTCACATATTGTACAATTCCATTTATATGAAATGTCCAGCACAGGCAAATCCCCAGAGACAGAAAGAAGATTAATGGTCTCCTGAAGAGTCAGGAAAGGAAGAATGGGAGTGACTGCTAACAGTATATATTATGAAATTATTACCACAGTAAGTTTAGTTAACATCTATCACCTCACATAGTTACAACTTTTTTTTCCTTGTGAGAATCACTTGAATTTTCAAATGTAGTTTTAGGCATTTTATATTTAAGTTCTGACACACAAGATCAAATTTTAAATATCTGTAACACTTGTGGGGAAAATCTTAAGTTCCCAGAATGAGTTATACATAACTATACACATAAATGACTTGAATACATTTGTGTCAATCAGATGTGCCAAAGGCACTCAATTCTCATACTTTTTTGTCCTACTTTCCATAAACTTTTAAAAGCCTGTCTCAATGTGGATTCAATAAAAGGATAAAATATCCAGTTATGCCTATTACTTTGGGACTATTTGGGGGATTGTTTTTGGCAGTTCATAAATATCTTACCTGATAAACCTGCTGAAACACATATTGTTGCAATGCCGATTGCAACAGCATTACCTCAAAAGGTACCTGGCCAGTCAAGATGGAAACCATTTATAGCTACATGGAAATAGTAAGACCAATACCATACATTTCATATAAAGGCTCAGTGATATAACACCAAAAAAATGTCTAAATAATAGATAAGTTCAAAGTAATATTATATCTAATGAAATTAGTTTTCATCATGCAAATGAATATATAAGCCTCATAGTTTCCTACATACAGCTAAAGGATCACAGAAATTTCCTTATTGCTTAACAGTAGTTACACAGCTCATCTCTATCCAGCAGCTACATTCAGCAGCAAACATAAAACATCAACCTATTGTGGTACTGTTTTTAACCAATGGCAAAAAAGTTTATTTCAAGTCTTAAACATGGCAGATTTTTTTCCTACTTCTGATTAGGTACAAAAATAAAACGCGGAGGAAAAAGAATGGGAGGAAATCTGGCCCACAAAAAACTACCTGTTTTTTCCCTTATAGGTTACCTCTTCTAAAACGCTAAAGTCAAACTCTTTATGTCTTCCCCCTCAAAAGTCTTTTTTCTCCCTCCCTTCTTCTAAAAAAAAATGAGTGTGGTTTTTAGCTTCAACTAGAATTTAAACAAAGGTAGAAGGGAGGAAAAGGGGAACAAGCATTTTGTCCCATATGACATTTCAAAATGAACCACTGGATGGCAATAGTTACTAGGGAGAATAACCACAGACTCAGCTATTACCACCTAAAAAAAAACAAAACACCTCAGTCACCCTGGCCAAAATCTAATTAGGAAAAAATCATTTATTAACCTAGCTATGATTTGGCCAAAACTCACTTCCACCAAGAAACAAACAAACAAACAACAACAGAAAACCCCACAATTTCGGGACTTCCCTGGTGGCACACAGTGGTTGAGAATCTGCCTGCCAATGCAGGGACATGGGTTCGAGCCCTGGTCCGGGAAGATCCCACATGCCACGGAGGAACTAAGCCCATGCACCACAACTACTGAGGCTGTGTTCTAAAGCCTGTGAGCCACAACTACTGAGCTCACATGCCACAACTACTGAAGCCTGTGCGCCTAGGGCCCACGCTCCGTAACGAGAAGCCAACGCAATGAGAAGCCCATGCACCGCAACGAAGAGTAGCTCCCTCTCTCCAGAGAAAGCCCGCGCACGGCAATGAAGACCCAACACAGCCAAAAAAAAAAGAATAATCATCACTGGGCTTCCCTGGTGGCGCAGTGGTTGAGAGTCCACCTGCCGATGCAGGGGACACGGGTTCATGCCCCGGTCCAGGAGGATCCCACATGCCGCGGAGCGGCTGGGCCCGTGAGCCATGGCCGCTGAGCCTGCGCGTCCAGAGCCTGTGCTCCGCAACATGAGAGGCCACAACAGTTAAGAGGCCCGCGTACCACACACACAAAAAAAGAATCATCATCACTCCCATGAATTCCAACCAGAGCTATGAGAAAGTTCAAGAGGAAGGCTAAACCCTTTATTTTTCACTACCTCTTCTTATAAACCTTCAAAAATAAAGCTTCCTCAAGAAATTCAGATTTGATAATTAAAAAGGAAAAGCCAAATAAAACATTTAAACATCTAAAAAATATATATTTTTAAAATGTACTTGCTATTATTTTTCTTCTCTTAGTTAACATTTGGAGAGATAAACATGTCTTACCTTTTCCCACCCAAAGTCTTTAAATTAGAATCATACCAATTTTAGAATGCAGGTAGCTTACTACTGATTTCTACTTGGAGCAGCAAAAAGGATGGGTCAGCATTCCAAGAGATAATTACTGAAAGACATGGTAATTCCTTTTTGCAAAAAACGTGGTACTCCAAAGTTTCAACAGTTGCATCCACCACAAACATGCTCCAAGATCCACTCAAAAGGAAAAAGTAATACAGATGCAATTTGAGACCAAATAATTATAAATTTAGGAACGAGTTTTGCTGATACTGTAAGGCCCAATATAATCAGCAACAACATCTGGAAGTAATGGAATGCAAAGGCTATATGCCTCATCGTAAAAAGTGTTCAAGTTTCTTTCTACGAGGAAAACTGTATGCCCAATTTCAGATCCACAATCCTCTTCTCAAAAAACATAACTGTTACCTCGGGATTTCTGAAGTTAATTAGTTTAAACAGCACAAGAGAGAACCATCAGGCTTTTCCTAATTCTCAGTTAAAGCTGGAGAAAATTAACTCCACTTTAGTCAACTACAAAAACTTCATCTCTACACCATAGTTTTAATACAGAATCTATTATTTTTTGAAGTTTCTAAACATGGGAGAAAAGAAAGGTTTTTTTTTTAAATAATAGTTACCATTAAGTGCATTTTCCATATATTATTCCACTCCATCATCTTTACTACTCAGTGAAGCAGATTAACATCTTCATTTTAAATGAAACTCAGAAAAGTTAAGTGACTTACCCAAGATCACATAACCACGCAGGTATCTGAAGCCATGTGCTTCAGATTCCAAAGCTCACACCCTTTTCACCACACCAAACTGTATTAAGTGACTCTTCTAAACAGTGGAGTATGACTAAAACAAATGCGTACTAACCAATGAAGTAAACAGAGAATCTACAAGCATCATGATGTTGCAGTTTAACAATAAGAGCAATGTCAGGAAAAACCTTTAAATTAAATTAAATGTAATAGATTATCAAGCCCACAAACTCCTCTCTGCCAGAGTTCTTAGAGAGACAGACAAATCATGCTTTTATTTAGTAATTTCTGGCAGTACCACTACATTATTTCTAACCAACATACATACAACAAAATTTGTGCCACAATATATTTTAAAAAAGGGAAGACTCCTCGCATACTCATTAGGAAAGTCACAAGGAATGAAGAACCTGGCAATTAAGTCCAAGAAAAGCTTAATGTTGAAATGTTATTCTGTATTTGCCCTATCATAATAAATGGGTAAGACTGAGGTTAGAAAGAAGTCCTGGCTTCTGCTCATTACCCTAAATAAAAAAATAAGCATCAAACACACCAAAGAAATACTTAATTTTAGTAAGTTAAAAAGAGACTCAAACACCTCCAATTCATATCAATAATGGGAGGAGAGCATAATGACTAACAGCAAGGTCTCTTAGAACACTAGCCCACTGTTCACAGTGCCATCTTAGCTAACTCTTTTTACCGTTGTTAGCCTCATTTTCCTCAGCTATAAGATAAGGCTAATAGTAGTAACTACATCACAGGGTTATAGATGATTAAGCAAGATACTATATCTAAAATTGTACCAACAGTGCTTAATACATGGTAATCACTCAACAAATATGTTATTATTACTATTAATATTACCATTACTACTATTATTAAGGTCAGTTTGTCTAAGGACCTTGTGTTCCTATACTCTTACTCTCTACTCCACAAAAATATAAAATCCATTATGTTGTCTTAGGCTAACAAGTAATCTGAGCATATTAAACACTATATATATATTCAACATTGGCTTATTAAACCCAACATTTAATAAGCACCTACTAAGTGCCAGACATTCTACTGTATATGGGAAACACAAAAATAAATAAGACATGATTCCTGCTCATTAAGACAGATAATCAAATAAATGCAATAAAGTACTACAGATGCTATTTAACAGGGAGTTATATACAGACAACGTGGGAACACAGAGGAAGGAAGAAATGGTCGATTCCAGTTGGGGTAGTAATGAAGGAAATCAGAGGTGATGATCCGGAACAAGAAGGTATCCAACAGGATGGGGAACGGGGCCATTAGTGACAGCTGCAGTGTAGAGTAGTAGTTATAAGCATGGATTTTACATTCCAAGAAACCTGATTCAAATCGTGGCTCCATCACTAGATGTACAACTTTGTGCATATTATACAATGTCTCTAAGCTTCAGTTTCCTCATCTGTAAATTGGGAATAATATCACTTCCTTCATATGGTAGTTGTAAAGTTTATTTAAGAACGTAAAGGTAAGCATTTAGTCCAGTGGACAATAAACACTCAGTATGCAGTAGTTATTATCATGATTCTAGAAGCCAAAGCAGTGAGAGCAAATTACTTGGGACGTTTAATAGCTTGATATGTTCAGAGAACTACAGCAATTTGGTATGGCTGGAATATAAAAAGCAAATAAAGTAGGATACAGCAAGGATAGAAATAGACAGAAGCCAAATCCTAAATAACCTTGTATGCCATACCAAGGAATTTGATTTATTCTTTATCTAAGGAATGGGAAACCTTTTTGCCAAAGGAGTGACATGATTGAACTGGCATTAGAGAATTTACTGTGATAGCAGGGTAAACGAAGAATTAGAGGTATAATCACAGAGGTAGATAGAGCCAGGGATTACTACAATAAGTTCAGGTGAAAGATGATGACTTGATTTACAGCACAAGCAGTGAGAATACAGAGAAAGAGACAAACAAGACGCTAAGAAAGAACCTACAGGACTTAGTACCTGTTTGGATGTATGTGGTAAGATATAGCAGATGCAAGCTTCAAGGTTTCTGACTACACTGACTAGTTTTAGGGCAATGCAATTTACAAAGGTGGGGGTGGGGAAGGGATAGGCGTAGAGGGGGAAGTGATGAGTTCAGTTTTAGAATTGTGAGTCTGAGATGTTTATGGAACATACATACTGTAGGCAGTAGGAAGGGCTCTTACCAGACTGCTAAAATAAGTGAGAGAGGGTAGCCACACGGATATCTAAGAGAAGAATGCTCCTGTGAGAGCCAACTGCAAATGCCAAAGGCTCTGGAGCAGGACATGCTTGGAGAGTTTATAGAACATAATGAAGCAGTTGTGGTTTTGCTCAAATATCTTATGCTGATGAACTTTGTATCCTTTCATTTTAAATCACTGCCCCTTTAAACCTGTCACTTAAAGTCCATCAAACTCCTGAAGTAAGACATCCAAACATCAACCTTTACAGTGATCATCCAACTAACACAGGGCAATGATCCATATATTGAGTTTAGGATCTTGGACTGTCACAAGACTAGGAAAATATTAAATGAGGTGATGCAATTAAGGTACACATGCCTAGAACAAACACTCAAATATAATTTGTTATTATGTAAAACTAGTTTAGAAGGGCAAATATAATTTGAATAAATAATTTACCTGGTTTTCACATTCTCTGAAATGTTCATGTTCCTGAAAAGCCTGATGTCTTTAAGGGCAGGGACCACATTTTTTCATCTTTGTAATCCCAAAGCCCAGCACAAAGCTTAACAAATAGTAGATTCTAGTTAAATTATTGTGGAATCTACCCTACGATACCAATCAGAATTCTTAAACAGAGTGCCAAGGACACTAATCTTTGAAAGATATAATTTTATTATGCAAGATATCAGTTCATGAAAAAGAGTCTCTACCCCAAACTAAACACTGATTTTCCTCTGTAGAGAATGAGAGCATGCTTTCAACAGATTAACAAGGAGATAGTACATAGTAGTAAGTACTTTTGATACTGTTATCATACTATTCAAAATTTTGTGGGGGGTGGTAATAGGTCAAATACATGCACCTGATTTAAGTATAGCCTTAAATAATGGTCTCTTCAAACTAAAAGAAAATAAACTTTTCTTTGTTAACTTCTCAGTCAAGTCTCAAGCAAAACAGGTACTAAAATATAGTATAGATTCTCACTATTCAGAGTCAAAATAACTAGTAAATTAAAATAATTGGGACCATTTGAGCAATAACATCCAAGATTTGTTTTTGCAGTTTAATCACACAGGTGATAACACTGGCTTGGGTGTCAAGCTAATTGTGTGTTACTCAAATATTGAATTCTCAACTCTTAAGCAATTGTTAGAAGATACCAGATGCAAAAACTCTAATTGCTATGTTTTATATTTTATTCCACTTATCCATTTGTTTATTATCCTGGAAAAAGAAATTCTGTCCATAGTCTTCTTGCAAGCTCTATATAGTCCACATCAGATATATTTAGACTACAACTACCCAAACTAATCACCTCCTCCCTCTTCAGTTTTGTCTCCTCTCAAACATATATCCAGGCTTTGTCAGGGAGGGGATGCATAAACAACAAACAAACACTACAACAACTTCCTCTTCTGGTAGCCTAGCAAACACAGGTTTAAATCATAAGAGTTCCCAACCATCCACCTTCAGTGTATACAAGAGGGGCAGAAATTTCAAGAAATGGAATATTATTAATGGAGGAGGGGTGGTTTTCGTGTGTGACCACAAATTCTGTAGCATATAAAATACCCTCTATTATACCTCTTCCGAAGACCAGATGACGAGCACAAACATATCCAGTAACCTAGAATAGCCAAAAGAATCTTAAAAAAAAAACAAAATTGGAAGACTTACACTTCCCAATTTCAAAACTTACTACAAAAAACTACAGTAATCAAGACAGTATGGAACTGGCATGAGAAGACATATAGAACAGTGGAATAAAATAGAAATAAACACTCCAGAAATAAACCATCACATTTAAAGTCAACTGATTTTTGAAAAGGGTGTCAAGACAATTTAATGGAGAAAGAAGTATCTTTTCAACAAATGGTGCTGGGACAATTGGATCTCCACATTCAAAAGAATGAGGTTAGATCTCTACCTCCCATCTTACATAAAATCTCAATATGGATCAAAGACCAAAATGTAAGAGCTAAAAGTATAAAACTCTTAGAAGAAAAGAAGAAAACAGGTGTAAATCTTCATAACCTTGGATTATGCAATGGTCTCTTAGACATGACACCAAATGCACAAGTAACAAAAGAAAAACTAGTTAAATATAAAAATTGGGCCCAACCAAAATTTAAAATTTAATGGCACAGGACTTCCCTGGTGGTGCAATGGTTAAGAATCTGCCTGCCAATGCAGGGTACATGGGTTCGAGCCCTGGTCCGGGAAGATCCCACATGCCACGGAGCAACTAAGCCTGTGCGCCACAACTACTGAGCCTCTGCTCTAGAGCCCGCAAGCCACAACTACTGAGCCCGTGTGCCACAACTACTGAAGCCCGCGCACCTAGAGCCCATGCTCCGCAACAAGAAAAGCCACTGCAATGAGAAGCCCACACACTGCAACGAAGAGCAGCCCCTGCTCACTGCAACTAGAGAAAGCCCGTGTGCAGCAATGAAGACCCAACACAGCCAAAAATAAATAAATAATTTATTTAAAAACTTAAAAAAATAAAATTTAATGGCACAATCAAGAAAGTGAAAAGATGGCCCACAGAAAGGGAGAAAATATTTCCAAATCATGTATCTGATAAGGGACTGGTATGTATCCAGAATACATGTTTTTTCCTAAAAACAAACAACAAACATGATTCAACAATAAAAAGACAACCCAACCAAGAAATGGGAGAAAGATCTGAATAAACATTTCTCCAAAGACATACAAATGGACAACAAGCATATGAAAAGATGCTCAACTTCATTAGTCATTGGAGAAATGCAAATCAGAGTCACAATGAGGTAAAACTCCAGGGGCTTTGCTGGTGGTGCAGTGGTTAAGAATACACCTGCCAGTGCAGGAGACACGGGTTCAAGCCCTGGTCTGGGAAGAGCGCACATGCTGCAGAGCAGCTAAGCCCGCGAGTCACAACTACTGAGCCACAACTACTGAAGCCCACATGCCTAGAGCCCATGTTCTGCAACAAGAGAAGCCACCACGATGAGAAGCCTGCGCACTGCAACGAAGAGTAGCCCCCCGCTCGCCGCAACTAGAGAAATCCCACACACAGCAACAAAGACCCAAGGCAGCCAAAAATAAATAAATAAGTAAATTTATTTAAAAAAAAAAACAACTGAAAACTCCATACCCACTAGCATGGATATTAAAAAAAAAAAAATGTTAGCAAGGATGTGGAAAAATTGGAACCTTCATACACTGCTGGGAATGTAAAATCATGCAGTTGCTACAGAAAACAGCCTGGTGGTTTCTCAGAAAATAAAACAGAGTTATAATATGATCAAGGTTCCACTCCAAGGTATACACTCAAGGGAACTGAAAAGATATCGTCATAAAAAACTTGTACACAAATGTTCATAGTATCATTATTTACAATAGTCAAAATGTGGAAGTAGGGGCTTCCCTGGTGGCACAGTGGTTGAGAGTCTGCCTGCCGATGCAGGGGACACGGGTTCATGCCCCGGTCCGGGAGGATCCCACATGCCGCGGAGCGGCTGGGCCAGTGGGCCATGGCCGCTGGGTCTGTGCTCCGCAACAGGAGAGGCCCCAACAGCGAAAGGCCCGCGTGACGCAAAAAAAAAAAAAAAAAAAAAAAAGTGGAAATAATCCAAATGTCATCAACCAATGAACAAAATGTGGTATATCCACAAAACATATTATTCCAATTTAGTACTGATACATGATACAACATGCAGAAATCTTGAAAACAATATACTAAGTGAAAGAAGTGAGGCACAAAAGATCACATATTGTATGATTCCATTTATATGAAATGCCCAGACTAGGCAAATCCAGTGAGACAGAAAGTGATTACCAAAGGCTGCAGGGACAGAATGGGAAATGCCTGCTAATGGGTACAAGGTTTTGTTTGGGGGTGATGAAAATTTTTTAAAATAGATAACGGTGAAGGTTGCACAACTCTGTGAATGTATTAAAAAAACACTGAATTGTACAATTTAAAGAGTGAATTCTATATTATGTGAATTCTATTTCAATTTTTTTAATTTTAGGAATTTGAATTTGAAAAATACTTCGGAAATTTAATAAATTTCCTATTTTGATAAATACACTGTGGTTATGTAAGAGAATGCCTTTCTTGTTAGGAAAGATACACTAAAGAATTTAAGGGTAAAAGAGACAGGATGTATGCAGTCTACTTTCAAATGATTCAGAAAATAAATTACTTGTTTGTCGAGAGAGAGAGGAATGGGACAAAATGAACAAAATTGGTCTGTCTAGATAAAGGATATATGGGAGGAGATCTTTGTACTATTCTTGCAGCTTTCCAGTAAGTTTGAAATTATATCAAAATAAAATGTAGTAAAAAAAAGAGAGAATATATCCAATATAATTGGACTACTGCCCCTTTGGGGGTTTGCTCTTTGATAATGACAGTCTGTGTCACATATGTTACTGAATTTATCAACTGTACAATTTTTAAAAGGCCAAAATAGAAATGTAGAGATTTAGCAGAATAAGTAAACACGAGGAGAAAATCAATTAGAAGCTGATAAGTGCTGGAAGTACTTTCAAAGTGTACCACTCAAGGTATCAACTGACATGGCCAAACCTTTATTTTCTGACTCAGATTTCATAAAATGCCTATGTGAAAACTTTTAAATTCTACATCATTAAAGAAAATACTGCAGGTTCATTTATCTAGATTTAATACCAGATTGAGACAATTTTTCCGAAATGGAACTCATCCCATCTCTAGTGATAAAAAGCATAAAAAGTATTCTTCCTAGCATTTTATCAACATATGAAGCATCATGATCAATCACAAATTAGTCAATATGAGGACAAACAGGGAAAAAATAACGATTATATTACAGAAACATCTACTTAGGGACTTCCCTGGCGTTCAGTGGTTAAGACTTCACCTTCCAATGAAGGGGATGCAGGTTCGATCCCTGGTCAGGGAGCTAAGATCCCACGTGCCTTGTGGCCAAAAAACCAAAACATAAAACAGAAGCAATATGGTAACAAATCCAATAAAGACTTAAAAAAAGAAAAAATAAACATCTACTTAGAGCACAGTATTCCATGTGAACTGGGTTCAATGGCTTCAGGGAGGACATCAGTGAGTGCTCAGTCTCCTCCTGTCATAGAAGCTTTCAAATGTTTTGTCAGCTCAAGCTTTTTGATTTGCTAATATCTACTGTGGTGAAACAATTATGTAAGATTTGTATTCAAACTTGTTCTCATAAAGCAATCTATAGATTCAATGCAATCCCTATCAAAATCCCACGGCATTTTTTACAGAAATACAAAGACCCATCCTAAAATTCACGTGGAATCTCAAGGAACCCTAGCTAGTCAAACAATCTTGAAAAAGAAGAACACAGTTGGAGGATTAATACTGCCTGACTTCAAAACTTACTACTAAAGCTACAGTAATAAAAACAGTGAGATATTAGCATAAAGTCAGACATATACACCAATGGAATAGAACAGAGAGCCCAGAAAAAACCTTCCCATATAAGATCAATTCAATTCAACCAAGATACCAAGACCACTCAATGGAGAAATTACAGTCTTTTCAACAAGTGGTGCTGGAAAAACTGGATATCCACAAGCTACAGAATGAAGTTAGACGCTGACCTTACACCAAAAACAAAAGTTAACTCAAAATGGCTCAAAGACCTAAATGTAAGAGCTAAAAGGATAAAATTCTTAGAAGAAAACATTGGGAAAAAATCTTCATGACATAGGATTTGGCAACAACTTAATGGATATGAAACCAAAAGCACAGACAATAAAAGAAAAAAACAGATAAACTGAACTTCATCTAAACTAAAACCTTTTAAGCACAAAAGGACAACAGAGTAAAAAGGCAACCAATGGAATGTTAGAAAATGTGTGCAAATTATACATGTGATAGGGATTAACATCCAAAGAACTCCTACAATTAAACAATGAAAAAACAACCCAATTAAAAATGGGCAAAGGGGGAATTCCCTGGTGGTCCAGTGGTTAGGACTTGGCGCTTTCACTGCACGGGCCCAGGTTCAATCCCTGCCTGATCACGGAACTAAGATTCCACAAGCTGGGCAGTGTGGCCAAAAAAAAAAAAAAAAAAAGAGCCAAAGGATTTGAATAGACATCTCTCCAAAGACGATACACAAATGGCCAATAAGCACATGAAAAAGATGTTCAACATCAAACCCACACCCATTAGGATGGCTATTCTCAAAAATAGAAAGCAAGTATTGGCTAGAATATGGAGAAATCAGAATCCTTGTGCTTTGCCAGTGGGAATGTAAAATGGTACAGCTGCTATGGAAAACAGTATGGTGGTTCCTCAAAAAATTAAAAATAGAATTAACAGATGTTCCAGCAATCCCACTTCTGGGTATATACCAGAAAAGAAGCAAAAGCAGGGACTTGAACAGGTATTTATACACCTATGTTCACAGCAGCATATTCACAACAGCCAAAAGGCAGAGGAGCAATCCAAGTGTCCATCAACAGATGAATGAATAAACAAAATATGGTATACACATACAATAGAACAGTATTCAGCTAAGTGTCAGTGCTGCAAACATGGATGAACCTTGAAGGCATTATGCTAAGTAAAATAAGCCAGTCACAAAAAGTAGAAAAATTGTATGATTTCACTTATTTGAGATACCTAGAGTAGTCAAAATCATAGAGAAAGAAAGTAGAATTGTGGTTGCTAAGGGGCTGGAGAAGGGAGGACAGGGCATTACTGTCTAATGGGTACAAAGTTTCAGTTTTGGAAGATGAAAAAGTTCTGGAGATGGCTGGTGGTGATGGTTGCACAACAATGTGAATGTACTTAAAACCACTTTAAAATGGTTAAAATGGTAAATTCTGGACTTCCCCAGCGGTCCAGTGGTTAAGACTTCACACTTCCACTGCAGGGGGCGAGGGTTCAATCCTTTGTTGAGGAACTAAGATCCCACATGCCACACGGCATGGCCAAAACAAACAGGTAAATTTTATGTTATGTATATTTTAACACAATTTTTAAAAATGGTTAAAATGGTAAATTTTGTTATCCTTGTTTTACCACAATTTTAAAAAATTGTTCTCAACCTAACTGTCCTCATTACAAAGCATCAAAACTTGACAATTTAATAAACTGTTCTCCTGTTCAACTCTTTGGTTCTTGGGGCTAATCCCTGGGAGTGTACTTGCCTTTTTCTTTTCAAAATTGCAAACTAACGCAGTGAATCAAACCACTAGGATACGGTGGGATATCTACTTTAAAAAAACAAACAAACAAACAAACTCTTTCTACTAATGAAAACAGCATCCATTAAGGGAAAAACTTTGTGAGAACAGAAGGCTGTAGAGCGGAGGAAGAGCAGAATGTGTTCTTTGACAAACTGTTGCTAAATTTCAGCTTATCAAATAAAAAAAAGCTTTATATACAACTTTACTTTCCTCCTGGTTTAGGTAAAGTTGACCAGAAAAAAGGTAAACCAGTCAATCATCATAAGGCAAATGATCTTTATTCATAGGAAACATACACTATAAGTAACTACCAATAGAATAGCACACAGATTTTAATTTTTACAAATTAAAACCAATGTTTCCCATAGTGGCAAAGTTGGTTATATGCCTTTCTATACTGGTACTTCTAATACTTCTTAATTCGCTTAAAATGAATAATAATAAGACCTAAACTTTCCGAGTTTAAGTGCAATTACAAAATTACCTTAAAGTAGTGTTCCTCCAATACTCAATGGCACACCTTTGACTGCCTTTTTTTTTAAATAATTTTTTAAAATTTTATTTATTTTTATTTTTGGCTGCCTTGGGTCTTAGTTGCTGCGCGCGGGCTTTTCCCTAGTTGCCACGAGCGGGGGCTACTCTTCCTTGCGGTTCGTGGGCTTCTCATTGGGTGGCTTCTCTTGTTGCAGAGCACGGGCTCCAGAGTGCAGGCTCAGTAGTTGTGGCGCACGGGCTTAGTTGCTCTGCAGCATGTGGGATCTTCCCGGAACAGGGATTGAACCTGTATCCCCTGCACTGGCAGGCGGATTCTTAACCACTGCGCCACCAGGAAGTCCCTGACTGCCTTCTTAATATACTGATTGATCTACATGGCAGTCACCAATTTCATAATATAAAAGTTTTCCAAGAAGGTCAACTACGGATTAAATGCTAGTTTGAGAAGGCATTTCCTAAGCAACTAATTAAGTTCATGCATCAGAAGAGAAACAGTCAGCAGGACAATGTAGCAGTTAAGATAACTATAATGGGAGTCACATAACCTATTTTCTACTATAAATTAGCTGTGTGATCCTGAGCAAGTCATTCAGATCAATGGTTCCCAGACTGTTGAGGCTTTACCCAGAGTCCTAACATGAACTTTCCAATTTGATATTTTGTCAAACACGATTATTTTAAAAATTAATTTCATAAGAGTAGGAAGGGCATTATCTCAAAGTAGAAACAAGTGAGAGGACTTCCCTGGTGGCGCAGTGGTTAAGAATCCGCCTGCCAATGCAGGGGACAGGGGTTCGAGCCCTGGTCCGGGAAGATCCCACATGCCGCGGAGCAACTAACCCCGTGGACCACAACTACTAAGCCTGCGCTCTAGAGCCCGTGAGCCACAGCTACCGAGCCCGCGAGTCACAACTATTGAAGCTCATGTGCCTAGAACCTGTGCTCTGCAACAAGAGAAGCCACTGCAATGAGAAGCCAACGCACCGCAACGAAGAGTTAACCCCGCCCACCACAACTAGAGAAAGCCCGTGCGCAGCAACAAAGACTCAACGCAGACGAAAATAAATAAATAAATAAAAAATTTAAAGTGTAAAGGGCAGGACACTTGGGAGCAGGAGTAAGGTCAAGACTTTTTACTGTATTTGCCTTTATATTAGTCTTATGAACTGTACAAATGTAAATCACCTATGAAAATGTACTAAATAACCAAAAGAAAACCTCTACATACTTCGAGTTTCACAAAAAGGTTTTCCTCTACCCATACCTAATCAACTGTTTCGACCCACCATCCATATAACCATACTCACCAACGAATCATTTTACGTAAAGTCTTAAGGCTTTATAGAATGAAACTTGTGCAAGGTTGATGCTCATGCAATATAAAGAATTGTTACAGGGGCTTCCCTGGTGGCACAGTGGTTGAGAGTCTGCCTGCCACTGCAGGGGACACAGGTTTGATCCCTGGTCCGGGAAGATCCCACATGCTGCGGAGCAACTAAGCCCAGGCGCCACAACTACTGAGCCTGCATTCTAGAGCCCGTGAGCCACAACTACTGAGCCCATGTGCCACAACTACTGAAGCCTGCGTGCCTGGAGTCCAAGCTCTGCAACGGGAGAGGCCACCTCAATGAAAGGCCTGTGTACCGCAGCAAAGAGTGGCTCGTGTTCACCACAACCAGAGAGAGCCCACTCGCTGCAGTGAAGACCCAACACAGTCAAAAATAAAATAAATTAAATAAATTTTTAAAAATTGTTACAGTAATAACGTAATTTTTCCTTCAATCGACATTTTTATGTCTCCAAAATTTGCTCACTAGAATGCAAAGGTATATTTCCTATTTTATCACTATTGATGATAATTTATGAAGTAAAGCCTTTCTACCTTGAACAAAGTCCCCATAAAGGATTTTTAGAAATTCATTTTCATGGACAATAAATGAATTTTTCAAAAACAATACAGCATTTTAAGTTTCCTAAAATTATAAATTTACCATGGAAAATTTACAACATTAAACCAGTCCGGGGCTTCCCTGGTGGTGCAGTGGTTAAGAATACGCCTGCCAGGGCTTCCCTGGTGGCGCAGTGGTTGAGAGTCCGCCTGTCGATGCAGGGGACGCAGGTTCGTGCCCGGGTCCAGGAAGATCCCACATGCCGCAGAGCGGCTAGGCCCGTGAGCCATGGCCGCTGAACCTGCGCGTCCGGAGCCTGTGCTCCGCAACGGGAGAGGCCACAACAGTGAGAGGCCCACGTACAGCAAAAAAAAAAAAAAAAAAAAAATACGCCTGCCAATGCAGGAGACACGGGTTCGAGCTCTGGTCCGGGAAGATCCCACATGCCACGGAGCAACTAAGCCCGCCTGCCGCAACTACTGAAGCCTGCGTGCCTACAGCCCGTGCTCCGCAACAAGAGAAGTCACCGCAATGAGAAGCCCACACACCGCAACGAAGAGTAGCCTCCGCTCAACATAACTAGAGAAAGCCCCCGCAGAAACGAAGACCCAATGCAGCCAAAAATAAATAAATAAAATAAAATAAATTAAATTAAAAAAAAATAGAACACCTGTCCGTACCCTCTTTCAATTTCTCTCTTGTTCAGGTTATGAGCATAAGCCCTGAGATGCTATTAAAAGCAGTGACTCACCTTGTTTACCTGAACTTTGAATACAGAGTATTCATGACAAAATTGCCATCCCAGATAAGAGTGGGCCTCTAGACCAGTGATTCTCAACCAGGGGTGATTTTGCCCCATAAGACATTTGGCTTTGTCTAAGGACAGTTTTAGCTGTCACAATTGGGTGGGTTTTACTGGCATCTAGTGAGTAAACGCCAAGGATGCTGCTAAAGCACAGGAGAGCCCCTCACAACAAAGTATTATCTGGCCCCAAATGTCGATACGTTGCTGTTGAGAAACATTGCTCTATCTAGATAGTAGGTCATAAGTAACCCTAAAGGAAATCATCCATCTGCTATTAGAGAAAATCAGAATGGACCCTCTGTATGGTGTGTGCTTTTGACTCTTTAACATAATCTTCAGGAAAAAAAAAAAACCCTACAAAGCTTTTGCTATAATTTGCTATAAAATGTTGTACACAATTTCCATGTGCTTTTAACTAATTGTAAATATAGCACCTGTCTCAAGATAGGATATCTATCTTTTAAGTGTGTATATGAACATGTATACATATACATATAGGCCTATATAGGCCTGGAAATTTTTCTAAAAGAAAAATTTCAATACTGGTTATCTCTGAAGAGTGGGATTTGAAGGGTCAGTAGAGGTGAGAAGAACTTTTACTTTTCATCTTATATCTACTATCTACACTGTTGAACTTTTTTACCATAGGACTATATTACTTTTATAATTTTAAAAGGAAGATGTCACACACATAGACATACAGTATATGCATACATTCTTAAGACAAAAGATTAAAGATCATAAACCTCACCAAAATCCTTTCTTTAGGAATTTTATTTTCCTTTTACCTTACTTAAAAAAAAAAAGACTACAAATCTAAAGTTAACATTTAAAAAGAGATTTTTAAAGAATTTTCAACCTGACTTCTATTCTGAAAAATGGGTACATTTCAAAATAATCCAATGCAAGTTCTGACTCTTCTATTCAAGGCCCTGGACAGCTAAGGAACATGCTCAGCATGCCTGAAGAAATACAAAACAGGTATTCACCCCAATGTTTAAAACAACAAGAACCAAATATCCCAAATGGTGACATTCCCTAAGCTAGCACAATTCTAATATAAAAAATTTACAAAAAGATCCAAGCCCCTTCTTCAAACTAAAAGGTGTTTTGACTTAGCCAGCAAGGGAAAGTACCTTGTTTTTTCTCAGCTGTAGGCTCTGATAATGAATAGAAAAGAGGTCCTTAAAGTATCTACATTTCTGTATACCAAATGTACAGAATTTCAACTAACTCTAGAGCAAATGCACTGGGCCTCCACATTTCTTACTCATTTCTCACCTAGTCCTGTCCCATTCAGGGAACAAGACAAACTTCACTCTCAAACTACAAACCAACCCATCTCTCTGAATGTCTACATTCTAAATATTTGGTTCTAAAACATCTAGGTATGATGAAAATAAAGATGCTATTATTATTCATCAAACGACAGTTGGGTGAGTGTTTTTTGAAGAATATCATGTATGGTCTTTTCACACTGGAAATTCAAAGTTAATAATATGGGAGAAGACACTCATCTTGTCAGAGAGAAAAGAAAATCCAAGAAATTTGCTTGGGAAAAAAAGGTCATTTCACTCACAAAGGTACAGACTATATCCTACCACACATAATATACAACAGACACTAGATATTCCAGGAATTTCTTCTCCATGTCATATGGATGCGCGAACAAGCCTCACATAAATGGTTATTTCAAAAGCTCATTTACCCAGATATAACACATGAGCCCATAGAGTTAGATTCATAACTTCGGAAGCTCACTAGCACTCTACCTCTGAAGAAATTTAAGAATACTACTGAAGTAAAAACAAATGTGTGATGTTTCATCTCATCAATGACAATTATGCAAAAATGGTCCAGAAAATCAAGGACATCATCCTTCTATCACATCCAGACCAAAGCAAACCTTTTCAGTCTCTCTTAGAAGTTTCAAAGAAAAATAGACTCTAATCTTTTAGAGCCTAAAGATATTCCCACTTTATTTCTTAGGTAAAAGGTAAATGTGTTCTAGGTTCATCTCTCATCAATTTTCATTCAACGTCTAAATGAAAGCGTTCCACAAGCCCAGGAGTGGAAGTGCTCCAGAGACTCTCTCCCTAACTGCCTACTCAAATAAAATCCTGTCCCACCTTGGCTTAGAAGTTATTTCTCTTATAGTGAAATTCAAAGATACAGATATTCAAGGAACTATCTCCTTTACAACCCACACAGTTTTTTCCAAAGCAAAATATTGGGGTTAGAATACACTAAGGTTTTAAATCTAAAGGAATTCCTGTTCAGACCAAGAATGGCAAGACTGTGCACTAAATGTATTCTACAACCCACAAATGCAGTGTCTCCTTATTCCTCTCAAATACAAAAGCCAGGATAGTTGTACATATATAGAAATCCCTGTACTTTAAGACCAACACTGGAGGTTAAAATGTCATAGGGGGTGAACCAGGCACCTTAGAACCAAAATAGAATACTCTGAGCACTTAGAACAATAGTCATCACAAGACAGTACTATAACCAAGCCAAAGTCAAGGGAAAAAAGTGCAGATATAAAATATCTCCTTTTGCTCTAGAGCCCAAAAGTTGATGCCTACCATTCTAGGTTGCCTAGACCTAAAAAGGCCCAGTATAGGAGTTAAAAGAAACTAAGGACCTGATAACAAATTTTCCTCACTGCAAAAGGTGTCCATACAGGGCCTCATCTTCTCCAAGCCTAAAAATCTCCAGAGTTCAGCTATCCAGCTGTTGCGAAGCTCAAAGATGCACTAGAACTTTCTTTTCCTGTCTAACTTCACACAAAGTTCCAGGCGCAAGACTCACGTGATTTTTCAGCGCAAAAGCAGAGAGCTCCTTAGTACTCACCTGTTTCAAACTATAGAGGGGAATTAAGACCCCTCCTTAAACACACAAGTAAGGCATAAGGCAAATAATGTCCAACCCTGCAACTCTGACGAGAGACACAGTACAGTGGCAATGCTCTTTAGGCAAGCCAGCTCTGTCTCTCTGTCTCTGTCTCACTCTCCCTCTCTCACCCTGACCCTCTGTCTCGCTCTCTCAGTACCAAGGGCAGGGACTCTGGCAAGACCCCGCCCCCCCATCTCCAAAGCGGGGTGGGCGGGAGGTGCCCGAGGAGTCCCGGTTCCCGCGCGAAGCTCAGAGACCAAAGGATTCTCTATTGTGGGTCTATGGATGGTGACGGGAAGCGGTCCGGCTCGAGCCGCGGGCTGAAGAGTAAGCCGAGGGCGCACTAGGCCCGCACCGCTGCCACTGCCGCCATGGAGCCGATCGCTGTCAGAAAACGACTCCGCCTGAGCAGCGGGAGGGTGGCCCCTGCCCTGCGCCGGCCCAGAGTGAATTCGTGCCTCAAGCTGTGTGGGAGGCGGGGGTCCCCGAGCCGTACCTCGGACACCTCGTCCTCGTCGCTACCAGAGGCACCACCTCCACCCCCGGTCCTCAGGACGGCAGCCGCCAACTTGAAATCCAGCGCCGCGGCGTCCCCTCCGCCCGCACCGCTGCCGCCGCCACCGACTCCCGGAGCCGGCCCGGCCTCCCCAAAGAGTCTCACGGTGCGGATTCCCAGTCCGACCCCTCCCGGCGGAGGCGGCTCCGAGGCCCCGGCTGGGGCGGATCGCGGAGCCACTGAGTCCAGATCCTCCTCAAAGGAGGTGCCGCCGCCTCCGCCGTCGGTCAGCATGGTTCTCACGCGAAGCCAGAGACGCTGCCGAGTCACTCGCGGCCGCGGCCACCGCCGCCGCCAATCCCGGGAAACGAGAGGACCAGCAGGAGGAAGAAGCGTCTCCTTCCCCCCCCGTCCCAGCAGCGCCACTAACTTCTCACTGCCTAACCTGCTGCCTCCCGCCCCCACACTCGCCACTGGCTGCAGCTCCCCAGCGGCTGCAGCTCATTGGCCAAGGCGAGCCGTCGCTCAGACTCTTCGTCACGCGCCGCTCCCTGGCTCGCAGCCCCCAAGCTGCGTTGACCCGCGCAGGCCTAGGCGGTTGCGAACACCCGCCTACTATTCCCCACGTGCCGACTTCCGGTCTTTTTCTATGTCTATTGGCCAGTCTCGCTGACTATCGCGTCACGACCTTAAAGTGGATTAGTTGGCCTTGTGGTCAGTCATAGTGACCCCTGACAATGGAAAACTTCATTGGCGACAGAAAGTGTCGGTCACTTTGTCACAGGACGTCGCGTGGTACAATTGGCCGGTAAGTGTACCATTCATCCCGCCCCCATCTGAGGTGACGGGAAAGGGTTGGGGAATTTCCACTCTTGATTAAAATGACGGCCGAGGTGACGACCTGCAAGAATTGGTGAGATTTGGAGTGAATTCACCCAGCGCTTAGTGAGGCTCTTACGTCAGTGGTGCAAGAGGCGCGGAGGTAACGCAGTCCCCACCTGTCGCTCTCTGCCAGGCGCGGAGAGTTGCTGCACGCGGATTGGAGGGAAGAAGCTGTCAGTCTCAGGTAGGCTCCACCTTCCTGCCCGTCCCTGGTTGGAGGAGCGGCGCGTCAGTCACTAGAGAGGTCACCGCCTCTGGGACAGGGGAGGCTGTGTAACCTGTGCTTCTGGCTCTTTGGGCGGGAGTAGGGGGCTGGGAGAGACGGCGGAGCGGGGTCGTTACGGCTGAGTGCCTCCCGCCTTTCCGAGAGGAGCCTAGCCCCAGGAGCTGAGGGAACCAGAGAGCTGCTGAGGATGACCGCCCGGAGGCGATTCGGCCAGCCCGCGTGCCAGGACGTGGCTGGGCGCGGCAGTTCTACAACCTGCGGGCGGGGTCGCCCCTCGGGGCCGCGTTCTCTTGCCTGTGGAAGGCGGCGGGCCTGAGGGCTGGACAGCGCCATGCCTCAGTACCGGGAACTGTCCCACGAAGGAGGGTGGGAAGGCCGTGGACAGCGCGCGGAATCACACCGCGGGGCTGAATGCAGTGGTTAAGAGTGCGTGATCTGGAGCAATTTCGAGTTCTGGTGCCGCCACTTACTTACTGTGTGACCTCCGGGCGTTAGTTGTTTAGTCTCTGTGACTTTCAGTTCGTCCGTCTGTAAAATGGGGCTAATATTAATACCTCCCTCATTGAGTTGTTGTTATGAATAAATTGGTAATAACGTCAGGCGCTTAACAAAGTGCCAAACTTACAGCAAAGACTAACTTTTTTTAGTTACTTTTCCTTCAGGAGTCCTCCACCTGCCCCCTGGCTCCTGCCAGCCACACTAATTGTCTCTGTGATGCAAAACAAGGCTAGCTAAGGGGGTCTTCCCCCCTCAGAGGAGATCTCTGTACCTCTGTTAGCTCTATCTCTCTATCGCCTTTGTCAATAAAGAGGGCTTTAAAAGAACTAATGCTCTAACTAATCCTGTGATCAAAGATCGCAAGAAAGGCATTTGGGGAAGTTTGTATGGCAAATGTTCTTTGACCCTGAGAATGTCCATACGAGTTTAGCCAAGAGAGATTGGCTAAAAGCAAAAGCTTTGGCATTGTCTACTCTCTTGCAACTTTAACAAAGGGCCTTGTATATCTTGGTTGTGTAATTTTTAATATTTCACCTCCCTTGAACTGGAATCTGAAAATTCTACAAAAAATGATTTTTAAAATGACTTTAAAATCGATTCTGCCAAACATTTATTTAAAGAGCAATTCGAAGATTGTGAACATTTCTTTGGCTTGGTAAATGCCCATTTTGGCATTTCACATGTCAAAAAGAGACAGTTTTCTATGAGCAGAACATTTTAGGTAAATGTTCTTTCTAGATAATACATTGTAGAAAATGTGGGGAAAGTACCTTTTCTAGAAAACTATTTTGATGTAAATGCCATGTACACTGGCTTTAGTTAGAATTTGTGGAACTTAATTAGCTCATATCTTCAGTAGGCATGTGTGACTAGGTCACAACTCAAACTAATAGCGCCAACAAAAGAAACCCAGCACTGCCCAACCCACTTCAGAGCTGGATTATCCAGAATTGGTATGGCTACATCCTTAGGCAAAAACAGGTATTGACTGGTGCAACAAAGGAACTGCTTGTCATTTCTACCACTATCACAAAAACAATTTCTGATGCAGCTGCCTGAACAAACTCCTTAAATTCATTACATGAATCTCAAGGACGGAGAAAGGAAATCTGGATATATACATTTCCCCCAGTATATTTGAGAGAGAAAAATACACTCTCTACTCAGTCCCTAGCAACCAACCCTGAGTATAACTGTGAGTATAATGATCAAGCAGTGATCTTTGTTTCACCAGGACCTTTACCTAAGACACTTGTTTTCAGTAGTTTGACAGTCAGTATTGGAGTTAGGAACTCTCAATCTCCTAGATTTTGGTAACTGCTATATAGATTGTATATTAAATATTGTATATTAGTATATTGTATATTAATACAATATATTAATATTTATTATATTAATTTGTATATTAAATTTAATATTTCCATATATACCACATTCATGTGGTTTTACAAATGTGAAAACTAATTGAAAACTAATTGAGAAATCATATCAGGTAATACATTTGATGAATATATAAAGTCATACTCAATGTATTCAGTGTAAAATATCAATAAGTACTAATGTGATTTAGTGGGTAACCTTGGTTTTGATATATATTAAGATGGTATTTACTACTGAAAGAAAAGTAATACACTGATTTTTCAAAGGCTGAATAAGTAGTGGAGCACAAAATCCCTCTTAAAAGTATATTTGTTGGAAATTAACATTAGAATAAAATGTTTTCCCACAGAAAACCAGTGGGAATATTTATTAGGGTCTAATTTAACATGTTTCAAAGCACTCTCTTCCTTTTGATCATCTTTCAGACAGGGAAGGAAAAAGGGAAACTGTATAGTCCAAGGATTTTTTTAACTTTGAGGTAATAAAAGCCTTTATTCCTCATAAGAAATATGAGATTGACAACTAAATTGTAGATACAGGGACTTTAGCTACATGTAGTTCTTTTACATGCAACCTGCATTTTCTCAAGACATTTAATTTCTGCATGTCAGTCCATCTCAGTTCAGCCCATGTATATAAGGAAAGAAGGATAAGTAAACCAACAAATTTGTTGCACTTGGTTGTTATGTCATTTAACCTTTATAATAACCCTATCAAGATTTCACCCAGGGCTTCCCTGGTGGCTCAGTGGTTGAGAGTCCGCCTGCCGTTGGAGGGGACGCAGGTTCGTGCCCCGGTCCGCGAAGATCCCACATGCCGCGGAGCGGCTGGGCCCGTGAGCCATGGCCCCTGAGCCTGCAAGTCCGGAGGCTGTGCTTCGCAACGGGAGAGACCACAACAGTAAGAGGCCCGCATACCAAAAAAAAAAGAAAGAAAAAAAAAAGAATTCACCCATTTTACAAATAAGGAAATTGAAACTCCAAAAAGGTTATATAACTTGCCCAAACATATAAGACCAGTATGTTAAAAGGCTAGGATTTGAATTTATTTCTGCCTGATCCCAAAACCCATGCTCTTCCCACTGTATCACTTTGATTCCATGGTACCCTCAAAGGTAGAGGAATTTCATCAATCAGGTAAACTGATATAATACTTCAACAATTATATCTTTATAAACCTGCTAATTAGGACTCTAGGTAAATTATCCCTGACTGCTACCAAATTTGATCTCTCTCTCTTTTGTAACAGTTGGAAACATTTAATTTAAAACTTATCTCCTGGTTTCTCCAACTATATTGTTAGTTTCTTAGACCATATAATTTCACATTAAAAAATCTGAATAGTTAATATATTAACATGGTTCACATTTCAAAAAGAATTTTAAAAATACGATGAAAGTAGTCCTTTTACTTTGTCCACTAAACACCCAGATCCCCTCATAAGCAAACCATGTTATCAGGTTTCTAAGTCTCCTTCTAGGAATGTTTATACATATATAAGCAATTTCGTACCTGTCTACTTTTTTAACACAAATGGCAGCATACTGTACACACTTCTGTATCTTGCTTTTTTCACCTAGTATATTGTAGAGATATTCCATGTCAGTATGTAAAGAGCTCTGTAATTCTTGTTTACTGCTTCATAGTATTCTGTTAACCAGGCATACTATAATTTATCTATCCAGTACTATAAACTGGATAGGAAACTATTGTTTCCTATAATAAACCTACTCTCTATCCTCCAGGAAGTTCTGGGCACAACTTAGTTCAATTGAAAAATAAAATTGCAACCAGGCTGAAGGCTACCACTTATTTGAGCTATACTTGAATATACCTGCAAGATGTAGGAAGTGGGCATGTTTTAAAAAACAAGGAGCTATGCCTGCAGCTGGATTACCCCACCACATAGCCTAAGAAAATTATACCAAATTATTCAGAAAATTTACTGAGCCTACCTGAAAATGGGAAAAGTGTATATATATATATATATATATATATATATATATATATATATAAATATAACTTCTAAAACTAACAAGTATATAAATACCTCTTGTAGTAGAATCACTCAGGTTCTCAGCAATGGAGAGAGGAGAGAACAATTAATACCCATATTCATTTTCTTCCTTGGGGTTCTATCAGGATTCCTTAATCCTTGAATTGTTTAACAGAGGACAGCATGTCAAGGAGAATATGCAATAGGGTTGAGAGGAAGTAGTAGGATTTGGTGGGAGGGTCTCTGAGTTGAGAATCAGAAATACCAAATCTACTTCAAGTGACTAGTATACTTCTGGGCGTGATGCTGTGCTCCTTGACCAAGAAAGTTTGTGTGTCCAGTTGACCTTTTGATGTACACTTTAAAGGTACATAACTTAAGAGACATTCCATACCACAAAACATAGTCATCACTTTAAATCAAATATCATACATGTATGGAAAAAAGTATGGTAGGTTACATGTAAAACCAAGATGTTAATAGTAATTATCTTTGGGGTAATAGATTTGTACAGAGATTTATAAAATTCTTTTTTGAATATTTATTTTCTAGGCTTTTCTTTTTTACTTTTCCACAGTGAACATATACTTTTTGTGTAATAAAAGTTTTTTCAAATATTTCAAATTAGTTTTGCAATTTTTTCACATGTACATTCAACCAACATTTATTTAATTCCTGTTGTGTGAATGGCACTTTGCGAAGTCTTTAGAGAAAACATAAAAGAAGCAGAAGATAATGTACTTCTTTACAGTTACACTGATGCATATACTTATTGACTGATGATTAGGTAGATAAAATGCACGTGGGGATAATAGAGAACAGTCTTAAACAACAGAAAGACAAATTCAAGACACTATAATAAACTATTTTGCAGTATTGAGTAGGTAGAAAGTAATAGAGAAATCAAAATAGAGTAAGTTTATTTAGGAAAAAGCTTTTTTTTTACATCTTTATTGGAGTATAATTGCTTTACAATGGTGTGTTAGTTTCTGCTTTATAACAAAGTGAATCAGTTATACATATGTTCCCATATTTCTTTCCTCTTGTGTCTCCCTCCCTCCCACCCTCCCTATCCCACCCCTCCAGGCGGTCACAGAGCACCGAGCTGATCTCCCTGTACTATGCGGCTGCTTCCCACTAGCTATCTACCTTATGTTTGGTAGTGTATATATGTCCATGCCTCTCTCTCGCTTTGTCACAGCTTACCCTTCCCCCTTCCCATATCCTCAAGTCCATTCTCTAGTAGGTCTGTTAGGAAAAAACTTTGATTATTATCATTTTGAACTAGGAACTAACTGAGGGAAATAGAAGAGGTAAAGCCTTCCAAATGGAAAGGAATGGTTAAAAGAATAACTTGGTCAGTGCAGAGAAATCAGAAAGAGGATTAAAGAGAAATTTGGTTAAAGAAATGTTGAATGCTGGACTGAGGGCTTTAAATTTCGGTTCGTAGTTACTGAAAAGCAAAGTTACCAAGATAAAAATTGTCAAAGGGAGATTACAACTTTTTGCTTTGTTTTGTTTGGGCTGCATTGTATGAGTTGGGATATGGAACAAGGAGGTACTGGAGTCTAGGAAACAAGCAGTCTTGCTGTTGTGCTTAGGCCAGGTGTGAGGTAATGAAAGCCTGAGTCAGGGGAGTGGCTATCAAAATGAGAGAATGGAACTGTCAGCAAGCATAAGAATCAGCATGACTTGATGCCTGATGAAATGTGGGGAACAGTAGAGTTAGGAACAAAAGTTACTCTAGAGAAATCAATACAAACTTTCTGAAGGGAAATGTGGTATTATGTATCAAGATCCTTTCTTTAAATTTTTATTTCCTCCTATTAGAATGGCTAAAATCCAGCAAACTGACAGTACCAATTGCTGGTGAGGATGCAAAACAACAGCAGCTCTCATTCATTGCTGATGAGAATGCAAAATGGTACAGCCATTCTGGAAAAGAGTTTGGAAGGTTCTTACTATGCTAAACATGGTCTTACCATACAATGCACAATTGCACTTCTAAATATTTACCCATTGATTTGAAAACTTATATCCACATAAAATCCTGCATGGGGAAGTTTATAGCAGCTTTCTTCATAATCATTGCTTCTGGAAGCAACCATGGTGTCCTTCAATAAATGAATGGGTAAACAAAGTGTGGTACAGCCATACAATGGAATACTATAAAAAGGAATGAGCTGTCAAACCATGCACAGACAAAGATGAATTTTAAATGCATATTGTGAAGTGAAAGAAGACAGTTTGAAAAGGCCACATATTGTATGATTCTATTTATGTGACATTCTGGAAAAGGCAAAACTATGGAGATAGTAAACAGATCAATGTGCCAGGGGTTGAGGTGGGGGAAGAGTTGAATAGGTGAAGCACAGCGGATTTTTTGGGGTGGTAAAGTTCTGTATGATATTGTATTCTGTATGATACTGTAATAGTACATACATGACACTATTCATTCGTCAAACCTATAGAACTTTACAGTACAAAGAGTGAAATTTAACGTATGAAAAAAATTTTTTTAAATCATTTAGTAGTCCAGAGGATCCCAGAATGGAATGCAGACTATGGCAAAAGAATCTAATTGTATCACAAATGTGCAAAACAGGACTTCCCTGGTGGCACATTGGTTAAGAATCTGCCTGCCAATGCAGGGGACACAGGTTCAAGCCCTGGTCCGAGATCCCACATGCCGTGGAGCAACTAAGCCCATGCACCACAACTACTGAGCCTGAGCTCTAGAGCCTGCAAGCCACAACTACTGAGCCCAAGTGCCACAACTACTGAAGCCTGCGCGCCTAGAGCCCATGCTCCACAACAAGAGAAGCTACCACAATGAGAAGCCCACGCACCGCAACGAAGAGTAGCCCCCGCTTGCCGCAACTAGAGAAAGCCCGTGCGCAGCAATGAAGACCCAATGCAGCCAAAAATAAATAAATAAATAAGTTTATTTTTTTTAAAAAATGTGTGAAACAACCTCACTGAAGGAAGTGAAGGAAAAATATACTGACCTACATAACTTTGGAAATGAGTGGTGGCTCTAAGACTAAAGACAAAAGGAACAGCACATAAGCACTGTACTATGCTTGATCAAGTTGTTTCCCATGGAGATTATGCATTAATTAAACAGTTCTGAAACCACTATGTATGTGTACTGGAACTGAACAATTATGTAAATGGATGACAGATTGTGGGAGCCTACTTTCTCACTGTTAGAGTGGGAGACTACAGATGAGCAAGGGGAATAGGCTAGAATGATCTGTGTGGTGATGGGTTAGAGCTGGAAACATGAGTATGAACTCATATTTAGTTTACTATAGTTACAAGTGAATATATGTAGAAATATGTATAGGTATGTATATTACACAAGTTAGTATACACATATTTTTTTTTGCTCTGTCAGCTAGAAATGACATTCTAGTAGCAACATGCACACCTTATACTCCTGGTTTTTAATATCGTTCTTCAATAAAAGGAACCATGGCTGCTTAGAGAAATGACTGATTCTAGGACTGGGGCAGTAAATATATTGTACAAGATGAGCCTGGATCATCTTATAGTGCCAGAAAGTAAGAAAGTACTAAACATACACACATACACAGAATAATGAGGGTATCTCAGAGAGATACAGGAGCTAACTGAAAGAGCTCCCAATGGCCAAAGCTGGGACAATTTGAGCAAATAATTAGTATTGGATTATAATCCGAAGTATAAAATAAATATCCACGAGTTCATATGTATATAAGTAAATGATTGAATAAATAAATGAATGGAGAGAATAGATAAGTCTTCCATGCACAAGAATTCCAAATTTATGTAGATACTTTGCCCTCAAGGAGGTGAAGCATAACTCCCTTTTCCTTAAGTGTAGGTTGTGCTTAGTGACATCCTTCCAAAGAGTACAGTATGGAAAAGGGAGGGGGAAGGGTAACTTTATAGTGGAGAAACCTGACAAACACTACCTCAGACAGGTGTCAAGATTAACATCAACAGTGATAAATCATGTTAATTGTATGTATCCTTGATATGTGCAAGCAGTATGAGAACTGTCATAGTCAAGAGGAGCCTAAGGAGACATGATGACTAAATGTAATATGATATCCTGAATGGGATTCTGGAACAGGAAAAGGACATGAGGTAAACATGAAGGAAATCTGAATGAAGTATGGACCTTAGTTAATAATAATGTATCAATTAGCTAATAATAATGTATCAGTGTTGGCTCATTAATTGTGACAAATGTACCATACTAATGTTAAGATGTTAGTTACAGAGGAAACTGGGGATGGGCTATTTAGGAACTCTGTACTATCTTTGCAACTTTTCTTTAAATCTAAAACTATTCCAAAATTTAAAGTTTTTATTTTAATTAAGTTATTTTATTTTTATTCTTACATTTATTTATTTTATTTTTATTGTTCCAGTTTTATTGAGATATAATTGACATAATTATTGACACTAATTGTATTAGTTTAAGGTATACAACATAATGATTTGATACATGTATATATTGCAAAATGATTAACCACAGTAAATTTAGTTAACATATGTCACCTCAGTTAGTTTTTTTTATTGTGATGAGAACTTTTAAAATCTACTCTTATAAAAGTTCATTTTAAAAAATGTTTATTTCTTGGACTTCTAAGAATTTACCTTTAAGAGTTATTTAGACATGGCACAAAATATCATATAGTAAAAAAAAAAAAAAATCAATACAACCTAAATATCTAACAGGAATTAATTGATGTTAACGCGATTTTGGTATACAATTTGGTTCTATAGTTATTAAAAATGAAGTTCACATTATATTAAATAAAAGATAAAATTATAAAACAAAGCATATATAGTATTCCCAATACACTAGAATGGATAGAATATTCCCAAACATCACCAGACAGAGAGATTATCTGTGGATGGTGGGATAATGGGTGTTTTTATTTATTTTATTTATTTATGTTTTCAATTTTTCTATACATAGTATAGTACTCTGGTGATCAGGAAAATAAATTTAATATAGTTTGTAAGAAAAAATCACTTTATGTATAAAATCAGGGAACTGATCAAATGGGATATTTATTGGCAGTGTTAGAAAAATTAAGCAGGAGCAATTATTTTTCAGATAAAGAAGATGATGATGACTTCACCCTATGTGTTTGGTTTCAAACAGCAATGGGGGGAACTTAGCCAATATAGAACATTACATGGTAAGTCCACAAGAAACCCTCAAGAGAAACATACTGAACAGAAACAGATAAAGAGGGACTTCCCTGGTGGTCCAGTGGTTGGGACTCCATACTCCCAGTGCAGGAGGCCCGAGTTCAATCCCTGGTCGCCGAACTTAGATCCCACATACCGCAACTACGCCTGTGTGCCCCAACTACTGAGCCCGCGTGCTCTAGAGCCCATGCGCTGCAAGGACGAACCAGCACAGCCAAAAATAAATACATAAGTAAATAAAATTTAAAAAAAGGAACAAATGTTTTTACTGTAACTGGAAACAAATTTTTAAAAGATGTCAAGTTGTAGCTTTGCTTTCCACAAAAAGAAACATCTCTATGCAGAAAGGTCATGTGGTTAGCAATGAAGGTGAAGTCACTTTCCCCCCAGGTGAATCCTTGGTGAATATATTTTGGGTATTGCCTCCACTGAAAGATGCATACTGAAAATATGAGTACTAGCAGCAATTCTATGAGCTTCCCGCCATCCCTCAGTACTAATTAAAAGGGAAGGTCAAGAATCACACTGAGGAATAAGTACCAGCAAGTATATAAGGGTTCAGCCCAGATGCACTGGTCACAGTTGCATGAGCACTTTGACAAGAAGAGGGTTCGAAGAGCCTGCAATCAGGCTCTCCCTTGGAGAAACACAGAACCCTATCATGTGCATCGCAATGAAGCCCCCACCTATCCCATTCCACACTTGGGAAACCTGAGGCTAACCACTCCAAACATCCTCTTGTGCCCTACGACTTGGGCAGCCACACCCATCTTTTGTAGAAGCTCTTCTTTACTGGTACCACGGCATTCTGCCATAGACTTTAGAAGGTCCCACGGCTGGAATGGAATCTCATGGTTTGGAAACTGATGGGAGAACAGTTAAATAGTAAACCCCACAGCAAGAATCAGCTTATCTTTCAGGTCATGGTGGTCTGGCACGTAGTAAATCACTTTTGAATCAGAAGGGCTCTTAAGGAGTCCTTTAGTCTTTTTAATAAACACTCCCGGGTCTTCCCTGGTGGCGCAGTGGTTAAGAATCCGCCTGCCAATGCAGCGAACACGGGTTCGAGCCGCGGTCCACATGCCGCGGAACAACAAAGCCTGTGCGTCACAGCTACTGAGCCTGCACTCTAGAGCCCGTGAGCAACAACTACTGAGCCTGCGTGCTGCAACTACTGAAGCCCACGTGCCTAGAGCCTGTGCTTCACGACAAGAGAAGACTGCAATGAGAAGCCCGCGCACCGCAATCAAGAGTAGCCCCTGCTCGCCGCAACTAGAGAAAGCCCGCGGGCAGCAACGAAGACCCAGTGCAGCCAAAACTAAATAAATTTATAAAAAACTAAACATCCCTCCTTTTAATAAAGGAGGAACTGGAGGAATGGGCATTAGGGTCAATACCTTGCTGGAAAATCTCTGAGGTTCCTCTATGACCCTGTCTATCTAACCCTCCGATGTTTCCTGTAAGAATCAGAAGTACATCATTGTTTACCAAAGTCAGGAGCGAACAAGCCCAGGATTCCAGCTCGGGGAGGAATTTTGGCTTATACGTGAGAACTGAGTCATTCTGAAGGCTGATCTTGGAGACTCTAGTGGAGTGTTTGAACTCAATTCAGTTTACCACACCCCTTGCTCATCAAGGCAGGCTCATAAATCAGGAGACACAGCATGGCATTTACCTTCAGGTCAGGTAACAGTGCCACCTCCCAGATGTTCTGCCCCAAAGAAGTGGCATGGTGTCTACTATGGCCCCGAAAGTATACCCATAGATAGTCTAGTTGAGACATGAGTCTGGTACAAGTTCACAGAAGCTGTAAGGAAAATTGTGGTCAGGACTCTACCTTGAAACTTCTCACCTAGAGGGCCTTCTTAAATCCTGGCATTGGCACCACTGGTGACAAGGAAGAAAAAAACAGCCAGGGTTGGACTTTTCCAGCAGAGATCTAGTGGATGCAAAAGGTTTGTCAGTTGAAGAAGATTCCTTCACCAATACAAGAATTATGTAGGACAAATGTCTGAGAAATGGGCAAACCTGTCAGTGGCCTCTGGTGTTTAGCTAAAGCCCTAGACTGTCCCAATGCCTCTGCCCATAAGCTGGCAGCTTTTTTATCTGAGACTGAGCTGTAATAGAGAGTCTTAAGAAAGCAGCAATATTGCTCTATCTACTAGAGATTTTAGAGGAATACTAGGATTCCTGGAGAGTGACCAAAGGATTCAGAAATATTAAAAAACCCAAGAGCAATGGTGAGACCACTATTCAGTCCCTGATCATCTCCTGCCCAGCAGTTACACTAAACAAGTCCCATGTTGCTCTCTCATATACCTTTAGCAGGAGTGAAAATTGATACAGTCTTTAGGGAAATCAGTTTGGAGGTGCCTTCAAATTTAAAAAAAATTTTTTTAAAGAATAAATTTATTCTATTTTATTTATTTATTTATTTTTGGCTGCGTTGGGTCTTTGTTGCTTCACACAGGCTTTTTCTCTGGTTGCCGCGAGCAGGGGCTACTCTTCGTTGCGGTGCACGGGCTTCTCATTGTGATGGCTTCTCTTGTTGCAGAGCACGGGTTCTAGGAGCGCAGGCTTCAGTAGTTGTATGGCATGCGGGCTTAGTTGCTCCACAGCATGTGGGATCTTCCCGGACCAGGGCTTGAACCTGTGTCCCCTGCATTGGCAGGCGGATTCTTAACCACTGTGCCACCAGGGAAGCCCAGCCTTCAAATTTTTAAATGTGCATACCCTTTGATTAGCAAATCCACTTCCAATTCTGGGGGAATAGTGCCCAGAGACACTCACACATGAGCTCAAAAATATTTGTACAAGGAAATTCATTGAAACCTTGCTTGTCCATCAATAAGAAAGTGGCTAAGTTGCAGTACAGCTATAAAACGACCTGGTATACACTTGTTAAAAAGAATGAATGAAAACTCCAAGTAAAATGTTCATGGTAAACTGCTGAGCAAAAAAATATATGCAATTATTTCTGCTTTTGAGTAAAAATATTTTATTCGTACACTTATTGTTTGAATTTGTTTACAATGATCATATAACACTTTTGCAATAATAGATTTCCAAAAGCACCCGCCATTATTACCTTTAAACTAAGAAGTTGGTAGATGATTTTTTTAAATTTTAAAATAGCTCTATTGTTGTAATGTTACTTGTCCAATAAATTAAAATTGGGAGGAAAAAGCAAATTCATTAAAATTTAGAATGTACTTTTTTTTTTGCGGTACGCGGGCCTCTCACTGCTGTGGCCTCTCCCGTTGCGGAGCACAGGCTCCGGACTCACAGGCTCAGCAGCCATGGCTCACGGGCCCAGCCGCTCCGTGGCATGTGGGATCTTCCCAGACCAGGGCACGAACCCGCGTCCCCTGCATCAGCAGGCGGACTATCAACCACTGTGCCACCAGCGAAGCCCTAGAATGTACTTTTTAAGGTCAGATATAGAGAATTATATTTAACTCAGAGAAATGTGAACTTAGGGGAGAACTATTTTACATATATTTTAATATACACGCACATACACACACATATATTGCCACAGTTCTCATAGTATGGTTTATAGACTCCTGGAGGCCCCAAGGCCTTTTCAGGGCTGTGGAATCAAAACTGTTTTCATTATAATTCTAAGATACAATTCTTCACTGTGTTGACTTTTTGATAGTATGAAAGCAATGGTGGGTAGAGATTTCCCTGGTGGTCCAGTGCTTAAAACTCCATGCTCCCAATGCAGGGGGACCAGGTTTCATCCCTGGTCAGGGAACTAGATCCCACATGCTGCAACTAAGACCCGGGGCAGCAAAATAAATATTAAAAAAAAAAAAAAAGCAATGGTGGGTAAAAATTGCTGGTGCCTCAGCACGATTCAAGGCAATGGTATCAAACTGTACTAGTAGTTAATGTAGTCTTCTCCACTCAGCACACAAAGGGGAAAAAAAGCCAAATTTAATACGAATATCCTTAATGGAGCAGGTAAAATTAATTTTATTAAAACTCAACCCTTGGGACTTCCATGGTGGTCCAGTGGTTAACACACCACGTTCTAAATGCAGGGGGCCCAGGTTCAATCTCTGGTCAGAGAACTAGATCCCACGTGCATGCCACGACTAAGAGCCCGCATGCCGCAGCTGAAGGATCCTGCGTGCCACAACTTAAGGATCCTGCATGGCTCAACGAAGATCCTGCACACAGCAGCGAAGATCCGTGTGCCACAACTAAGACCCAGTGCAGCCAAATAAATAAATAAATATTAAAAACAGAAAACAAAACTCAACACTTGAGTACATATATTTTAAATATTCTATGTGAGGAAATGGGAAGTATACATAAAGCACTTCTGCTATACATTGCTTGCCTCAAGAACATGATTGTCTCAAGGAAAAAGACTTAGGCAGCAAAGCTGAACTTTCCAGTTGCAAAGCTGAACTAACCACTTTTTCATGGAATACCATTTTTACATGAAAAGTGTGACTGACAGATAAGTTTTGGCAATTCAGACTTGTGTATTTGGCAGACATTTTCTGGAGCCTGCCATCTGAAGGGAAACAGCTGACAGTATTTGTTTCCAGTTATAAAATTCAGGCTTTGGGGCAAAAATGAGGATTTTGCAAAATTGTACCCACTACCATTGGTTTACAGTTTCCCAAAACTTAAAAGACTTTTCTGAAGAGATAGTGATAATACTTTTTAAAATATTTATTTATTTATTTGGCTGCGTCGGGTCTTAGTTACCGCATGTGGGACCTTCGTTGCCGCGTGCAGGATCTTTTAGTTGCAGCATGCGAACTCTTAGTTGCGGCATGCAGGATCTAATTCCCTGACCGGGGATAGAACTCGGGCCCCCTGCATTGGGAGTGTGGAGTCTTAACCACTGGACCACCAGGGAAGTCCTGAGATAGTGATAATATTAACAAATGTGGTTTTCGATATTATATAATTAAATGTGTCAGTATTTGCAAGACCTACATAACTCAGTGGACCAATATTTCCCAAATGACCAATGGCTGATGTTACAAACCCATATACGAGTAAAACAACCATCCAAAGATAGACCAATGAATTTTAATGTAACAGAATATGAAAAGTTTATAGTTATGTTTTCAACCTTTACAAAATTAACAGTCGTTTAATTTTGGTGTGGTATTAAAGGGAGTAACCACAATTATCTGGAAAAGCCATTAAAATATTTTTCCCTTTTCCAACTACATATCTGTGTGAGTCCAGATTTGGTTCATGTTATTCAACCAAAATACTATATTGCAGTTGACTGAATGTGGAAGCAGATAGGAGAATCCATCCATCTTTTATTAAGCCAGACATTAAAAATTCCACCCTTGGGGCTTCCCTGGTGGCGCAGTGGTTGAGAGTCCACCTGCCGATGCAGGGGACACGGGTTCATGCCCCGGTCCGGGAAGATCCCACATGCCACGGAGCGGCTGGGCCAGTGAGCCATGGCCGCTGAGCCTGCGCATCCGGAGCCTGTGCTCCGCAACAGGAGAGGCCACAACAGTGAGAGGCCCGCGTACCGCAAAAAAAAAAAAAAAAAAAAAAAAAAAACTTCCACTCTTCTCATTAAATTATTTTTGTTTTGAAAGATCATGGACTTGCCTGGTGGCACAGTGGTTAAGAATCCTCCTGCCAATGCAGGGGACATGGGTTCGAGCCCTGGTTTGGGAGGATCCCACGTGCTGCGGAGCAACTAAGCCCATGTGCCACAACTACTGAGACTGTGCTCTAGAGCCTGCGAGCCACAATTACTGAGCCCACAAGCCACAACTACTGAGTCTGTGAGCCACAACTACTAAAGCAAGCATGCCTAGAGCCCATGCTCCGCAACAAGAGAAGCCACTGCAATGAGAAGCCTACGCACCACAACAAAGAATAGACCCCGCTCGCCGCAGCAACGAACACTCAACACAGCCAAAAATTAATTAATTAATTAATTAATTTTTAAAACTATGTAACTCGTGTTCACAGTTATGCAATGAAATTACGGATTTTTAAAAATTCCTCAGTTTAAATTTCTGTTACAGTAAATATTGGTAGACAAAATATCAATAGACAAAGCCTACATATATAAACAAGAGCTCTTTGGGTCTGTAATAAGTTTTCAGAGTGTAAAGGGGTTCTGAGATCAAAAAGTTTCAGAGCTGCTGCAGTACTATAGTATAGCGGTTCCAGCAGTGGCAGAAGAATGGAGGAGATGACCTATGGAGACTCTGCTGGGTTTTCAGTCTTTTCCCACTCAGCCACTGCTCATCTTTAGCCCAGCAGTCAAAGCATGGGAACAAGAGCTCTGAACTGTGCTCTGGGTATCTCTGATGTGAGTTTATGAAAGGGAAAAGGCACTTCTTTCCCTTCTTCTCCCTGTCTAAGTCTCCAGATAAGACTTATGGGTTGTGCTGGGTAAAGAGAGAGACTAGGAAAGGGAAGATGAGAGTGAGGCACCTGCACAGCTATTAAGGCGTTTAGAAACTCCGAAGTTAGCTGGTAAAGACAAACTTTCAGGGGCCACGTCTGGTCCACTTGGGCTCAACAGCATGAACAGGAAGGAGCCAGGGACATCCCCTAAAGCAATAATACTCGGATTCCCTTCCTCCTGCTCTGGCCCATTTCTTAAAATAGCCTAAACCCTTCAATGGCCTTTAAGAACCAACAGTACCACCTGGTTAATTAGAATAGATCAACATGAAATCAAGTTTAAAGAGAAAAAAATGTAAACCAACATAATAACAACTGCTACTTTCCCATATACCTCCCGTTCCACCTCCACATTCACCTAAGCTTCTACTTTCCTCCTACCATCCACCCCTCCCCTGGCCTGAGCCCTTCTCTCCTTAGGCTATTGCTGATTCATTAGGGATATAGTCACTAGGATGGGGAATTTAGGCATAAGACATTTCACCATGATTTGATACTCCTTTGTGCCATTTACTGGCTGTGTGAACATGCAGATCACTCTCCTTCTCTGGACCCTCAGTTTCTGCATCTTCAGATGAGATGATCTTCCAGCTCTGTGATCCTATAGTTATTAATGAACAGGAGATATGTCCAGGCTGGAGCTAAGGACTCTGAAATAAAAGTCATTGAAAAGAGCAGAGAATCTAGAGAGGGAACAAAGCTCTAGTTTGCATCATTACACATCCCCTTTGGACATGGATATATTCATGGGAGATGAACAAACACAGGTCTCTGAAAACAACCTGGAGAAACCTCCCAAGGCCATGATTCTTCCCTTGGGTTCACTTAGCTAGTACGTTCCTAGAGTTGGTATTGGAGAATTCCCCAGTTCTTGCCCAGCAGTGGTAATTTCTTTCGTCTTGGAGGCCCTAGAGGCTTTCAACTTCCCTGTTGTGACTTTTCTAATTAGATATCGGGCTCTGGCCTCTACAATTCTTTTTATTTTTTTAACACCTTTATTGAAATATAATTCACATGTCACACAGTTCTTCCAAAGTGTATATTTCAGTGACTTTTGTTATATTCACAGAGTTGTACAACCATCATATCTATTTTAGAACATTTTCATCACCCTTAAAAAGAAACCCTAAACCCATTAGCCATTATCTCTCAACACCCCAGGTCCCAAGCCCTAGGCAACCACTTGTATACCTTTTTGTCTTTATAGATTTACCTATTCTAGATAGTTCATATAAATGGAATCATACAACATGTGGTCCTTTGTGACTAACCTCTTTTACTTAGAATGATGTTTTCAAGGTTCATCAATGTTGTAGCATTTATCAGTGCTTTGTTCCATTTTATTGCTGAATAACATTGCACTGTATGGGTATAACACATTTTGTTTATTCATGAGTTTGGGTTGTTGGGTCATTTTGGGTTGTTTCCACCTTTTGGCTATTGTGAATAATACTGTTATGAACATTGGTGTACAAGTGTCTGAGTGCTTGGTTTCAATTCTTTTGGGTATATACCTAGGAGTATAATTGCTAGGTCATATATTAATTCTGTGTTTAACTTTTATTTATTTATTTTTGGCTGCGTTGGGTTTTTGTTGCTGCATGCGGGCTTTCTCTAGTTGCAGTGAGCAGGGGCTACTCTTTGTTGTGGTGCATGGGCTTCTCCTTGTGGTGGCTTCTCTTGTTGCAGAGCATGGGCTCTAGGCACGCAGGCTTCAGTAGCTGTGGCACACTGCTCAGTAGTTGTGGCCAATGGGCTCTAGAGAGCCGGCTCAGTAGTTGTGGCGCACGGGCTTAGTTGCTCCACAGCATGTGGGATCTTCCTGGACCAGGGCTCAAATCTGTGTCCCCTGCACTGGCAGGTGGATTCTTAACCACTGCGCCACCAGAGAAGTCCTGTGTTTAACTTTTTGAGGAACACAAACTGTTTTCCAGGGCTGCTGTACCATTTTACATTCCCACCAACGATGTGTGAGGGTTCTAGTTCCTCCACATCCTTACCAATACTTGTTGTTTATAGCCATCCTAGTGGTTATCAATGGTATTTCATTGTGGTTTTGAATTGTGTTTCTCTGCTGGCTAATGATGTTGAGCATCTTTTCATGTGCTTATTGGCCATTTATATATCTAAATAAATGTTTATTTAGATCCCTTGTCCATTTTTAAATTGGGTTATTTGTCCCTTTTATTATTTTTTTTTACATCTTTATTGGAGTATAATTGCTTTTGTCCCTTTTATTATTGAGTTGTAAACTAGATAAAAGTCCCTTATAAGATATATGATTGCAAATATTTCTCCCATTCTGTGGGTTGTCTTTTCATTTTCTAGATAGTATCATTTGGAGCACAGAAGTTTTAATTTTTTTTTTTTTTTTTTTTTTTGCGGTATGCGGGCCTCTCACTGTCGTGGCCTCTCCCGTTGCGGAGCACAGGCTCCGGACGCGCAGGCCCAGCGGCCATGGCTCACGGGCCCAGCCGCTCCGCGGCATGTGGGATCTTCCTGGACCAGGGCACGAACCCGTGTCCCCTGCATCGGCAGGCGGACTCTCAACCACCGTGCCACCAGGGAAGCCCAGAAGTTTTAAATTTTGATGGTGCCCAATTTATTTTTTTATTTTGTTATTTGTGCTTTTGGTGTCATATCTAAGAAACCATTGCCAAATCCAAGGTCATGAAGATTTATACCTATGTTTTCTTCTAAGAGGTGGTTTAGCTCTTACATTTAGGTTTTTGATCCATTTTGAGTTAATTTTTGCATATGGTGTGAGGTAGGGTCCAACTTTATTCTTTTGTGTATAGATATCCAGTTTTCTCAGCACCGATTGTTGAAAACACTATTCTTTCACCATTAAATTGTCTTGGCACCCTCATCAAAAATTAATTGACCATAAGTGTGAGGATTTGTTTCCGGACTGTCAATTCTATATGTCTTTCCTTATGCCAGTACTACATTGTCTTGATTACTATACCTTTGAATTAAGTTTTGAAATTGGGAAGTGTGAGTCCACCAACACAGTTCTTCATTTTCAAGATTGTTCTGGCAATTCTGAGTTGGCCTCTACTATTCTTACCCCAAGGGACAAGGCCTCATCCACACCACTTCTTCCAAGGTATACATTATGGTCGCCTACAACCCTAATCCTCAGACTCTCCAGCCTCATCCTGAAATTTTCTCTCCCTCACTCCTCCACTCTAGTTATGTGGGCCTTTTCTCATTTTCTCAAAGATTCTGAAGTCCTTCCTGTCTGAAGGTCTTTGCACTGATATTCCCTTTGCCAGAAATGCTTCCCCTCCATCCCCTCCTCCCTATTCTCAAGGCTGACTTCTTTTTGTCATTCAGGTCTCTGCTCAAATGTTAATCTAAGGTAGTCACCCACCTTCTTTATCACATTAACTTGTGTATTGTACTTATCAGTGTCTGAAACAGTTTTATGTATATATCTTTATATATTTATTTATTTTCTGTCTCCCCCTACTATAATGGATACTCCAGGAGAATAGAGATCTTGTCTTATTTAACACTGAATTCCAACATACAAACACTGCCTGACACATAATAGATATTTAATACCTACATATTTGTTGAATGAATGAATGAGTAAATGAATGAAGTGATCCATCAAGCCCTGGACAGCTCCTATACTGGGATTCAGCACCAAGAAGAGAGGTAAGAAGCAGTGAACTGGTCCTCAAACCAGGATTAATTACTTTCCATGTATTCATCTCCCATGTTGCACCAGTCAGCAATTTCTCCCTCCTTTTATTCGGAAGTTTCCCTGAAATCCTCCTTCTAACATGTGACTAATTTGAGAAGTAGATACAGACACATTCCTGCCTCCCCCAATATCTGCTGTGAATTGCTCTCAGGAAAAATGACCAAAGATGTCTCTGACCTTAGTATATATGGACAAATGCACACTCAGGTCCATTTGCAAAGACAAAAATCTAGAGTGTTGGGCAGCATGAGGCACTGGACAAGAGGACAGAAGAACACAGAACTAGGAAGATGAGAACCCAGAACCTTAGGGAGAATCAGAACTTCAAGTAGACAAACAACAACAACAACAACAAACAAAAACAAACAAAGAAGAACTTCAAGTAGAGAACCCAGAAATTCACATTATAACAACGTTTGAGTCCAATTCCCATGAAAGTTTGAGAACCATTGTTCCACAGCTACAGACTGGAGAGGAGAGAATATAGGTTACTGATAGGGAGAGATTTTCCCTGGGGCTTGGGAGGCTCTAATAACTGTCTATGCAGCACTAGGTCTTTCATCTAAAGATCTTAAAGAGTGCTCACTTTGGCAGCACATATACTAAAGATCTTAAAGAATGTTATAGGCATTAATTAACCCTCGCAGCACCCTAGAATCCAGGCTCTTGTCCCCATTTTACTGACAGAAAACTGAAGTCTATGGGTTAGAGCCTGGAAAGGAATATCTCAGGCCCATATGGTCTGGACTGACCAAGGTAAGGGCTAAGTCTGAAGCCAGTACTTCAAAATCTTTCCCATGGGCTTCCCTGATGGCGCAGTGGTTGAGAGTCCACCTGCCGATGCAGGGGACACGGGTTCATGCCCCGGTCTGGGAAGATCCCACATGCCGCAGAGCGGCTGGGCCCGTGAGCCATGGCCGCTGGGCCTGCGTGTCCGGAACCTGTGTTGCATGGCGGGAGAGGCCACAACAGTGAGAGGCCCGTATACCGCAAAAAAAAAAAAAAAAAAATCTTTCCCATATGACAGTGGTTCCCAATCTAAAGAGTATAGAGCTCTTGGGAATTCCCTGGCAGTCCAGTGGTTAGGACTCTGTGCTTCCACTGCAGGGGACACGGGTTCAATCCCTGGTCGAGGAACTAAGATCTCGCATGTCACCCTGGAACAGCCAAAAAAAAAAAAAAAAAGACTATAGAGCTCTTAAATTCATGTGTATGGGGGACTTCCCTGGTGGTCCAATGGTAAAGAATCCTCCTTACAATGCAGGGGACACAGGTTTGATCCCTGGTCAGGGAACTAAGATCCCACATGCCGTGGGGCAACTAAGCCCACACGCCACAACTACTGAGCTCGTGCACCCTAACTAGAGAGCCCACATGCCACAAACTACAGAGTCCACGCACTCTGGAACCCACACGCCACAACTACAGAGACCACACGCCACAACTAGAGAAGAGAAAATCCGCATGCACAACTAGAGAGAAGCCCGTGTGCCGCAACAAAAGATCCTACATACCTCAATGAAGATTCCACATGCCGCAACTAAGACCCTATGCAGCCAAAAATAATAAATCTTAAAAAAAAAATTCATGTGTATGTTTACCATCCTTGACTGCAGGCAGATGATAATTTGGCTGGTTCCTTGTCACTCAGGTCTTACCTTAAGGTCACCTCCTCTGAGAAGCCTTCCCTGAACATCCATCTTAAGTAGTGTCTTCTCCCAGTCCTTATATTACCCTGTTTGATTTTCTTCAGAGTATTTACCATTATCTGAGATGAACTTATTCATTGTTTGTTACTTCTATCCTTCACTACAATGTAAACTCCATGAAATCAGGAACCTTATCTGACAGGATACTGTCGATGTTCAGTAAGTATTTGCTGAATATTTAAATAAGTCTAAATGAAGATGTTTTCAACAATATGTAGATGCTGTTAAAATGAACAAAATATACAATTATCTAAGTTTAAATGATACTTTTGATATATATTTCTCTCCATCAATAGATACTTAGACTATAATGTTAGGATCCTTCTTTATAACATTAAAAAGAGCCATCAGAATTTCCACTTCTGGCATTGTATGGATTAAAATTTCTGAACAACCTAAATAACTAAATGCTAGGTTAAACAACTAAAATGCTAGGTTAGATATAATTTTTAACTTTAAAATTCGTAGACGAACTGGCACAAAAGTAATGAGTTAGCATGATCCTAAAACAAATTTTAACCAGAAACACTTTGCTGTGAAACATTTTCTTACTTCAAGAATGATACCATATTCTTCTGGTTTTGCTTCCATGTCACCAGCCTCTCCTCAATCTTCTCCTTTCCTGGTTGCTCCTCAACCTCCTACCTCTTAACACCAGAATGTTCCAAGATTTGGTCCTTGGATCTCTTCTCTAAGTCCATTCCCTTGGCAATCTCACCTAGTCCATTTTAAATATAATTTATATACTAATAAACTTATAAATTTTTATATCTGACTCAGACCTCTCCCCTGAACTTCACACTTGCATGTCCAGCTACTTATTTGATATCTCTGCCTTATTATCTAAAAGGCATCATACTTAAAATGCCCAAATATGAACTCAGTCAATGGCAATTCCATTCTTCCTGTCACTTATGCCAGAAACATTGGAGTCATCCTTGACTTCCCTTTTCTTTATACCCCAAATGCGTAGAGGGAGGAAAATGGAAAAGAAAATTAAAAGACAAGAAAGCTCAACCAATCCAAAATAAGATGAGAAAAGGGAAAAGAAACAGAAAAACAGAATAGAAAACCAATAAAACAAAACCAAATATATTAGTAATTACTCTAAATGTAAATGTACTGAGTTCTCTAGCTAAAAGACAGATTGTCAAATTGGGTTAAAAAAAACAACAACCATATCTCTCTATGTGCTTGTTATAACAGATACACCTAAAATATAAAAACACAGACTAAAATTCAAAGAATGTAAATATACAATATAGGTAAATTCTAACCAAAAGAAAGCTGATTTAACTATATTTCTAGCAGACAAAATAACTTTTAGGCAGAAAGCATTCCTAGTCATCACAAAATAAGACCATTACAAAATAGTAAATGGATCATTTAACCAGGAAGGTATAACAGTTCTAAACTGGAAAGCACCCAATAACACAGCTTTTAAAAATATATAAAAGCAAAATTTGACATATCCACAAGGAGATATTGACAAAATCATTATCATAGTAGGTATATTAACATACCTCCTCTAGTACTTGATAGTTCAAACAGACCCAAAAAAACTTATGAAATATATAGAATATTTTGAACAGCACAACTAGCAGGCTGTCTTAATAGAAATAGGTAGGAAATTGCTCCCCAAAATTGGAGAGTAAACATTCTTTTCAAGCACACATGGAACATTTATAAAAACTGACCACACGCCAGGTCATAAAGTTAGCCTCACAAATGTCTAAATGCAGTTAAGTTAAAAATCCGTTATAAAAAGATAATTAATTAAGGGGGAAAAACCATAAGTTCGGAAAATTTTTAAATGTACTTCTCAACAACTTGTGGGTCAAAGAGGAATTCATAGTAGAAATTAGAAAATACTTAGAAATAAATGGTAATGAGAATACTATATCAGAACTGTGGGATGCAGCTAAAGTGGTACTATGAAGGAAATCTATAGCAGTAGTGCTTACATCAGGAAATAACTAAGGCTCAAAATAGTGAGCTAAGAACTTAGAAAATTAACAGAATAAACCTAAAGAAATGGAAGGAAATAATGAAGAGTAGAAATTAATGAAGTAAAAAAATATTTAATAGAGAAGATCAACAAAACCAGAAGTTAATTATTTAAAAAGACTAATAGGGCTTCCCTGGTGGCTCAATGGTTAAGAATCCGCCTGCCAATGCAGGGGACACAGGTTCAAGCCCTGGTCCAGGAAGATCCCACATGCCGCGGAGTAACTAAGCCCGTGCGCCACAAGTACTGAGCCTGCGCTCTAGAGCCCACAAGCCACAACTACTGAGCCCACGTGCCACATCTACTGAAGCCCACGCACTCTAGAGCCCATGCTCCACAACAAGAGAAGCCACTGCAATGAGAAGCCCACACACAGCAAACGAAGAGTAGCCCCTCCTCGCCTCAACTAGAGAAAGCCCGTGCACAGCAACAAAGACCCAACACAGCCAAAAATCATAAACAAAAATAAATAAATTTATTTTAAAAAAAGACTAATAAAATAGACTAACTTCTGGCAAGAGTAACCAGAACAAAAAAAGAGAGTACAAATAATATTAAAAATGATAAGGGACTATAGCTAAATGTGCTACATATATTAAACAGATAAAGGTTTTAATAACTTTATGCCAATAAATATGAAAACTTAGATAAGATGAATAGATTCCTAGAAAAATACAATTCACCAAAACTGGCTAAAGAAGAAATAAAGAGCCTAAAAATCCTATATCCTGAACCTAAAATGGTGCTAAAAAAAATACAGTCTTTCCCAGAGCTGAGGCCATGGAGCTTATGATGAAGCTAACCATCAGAGGCTGGGTTGGGTCACACTGTGACCCACATTCCAAAAAGTTGGTCAAGTTACAGATTTGTTTACTTCAAAGGTGCTGCCTATGTGATGAAGAGGAAGACTAGGACTCTTCAATTTAAAAAAATTACATTTAAGGGGGACTTCCCTGGCAGTCCAGTGGTTAAGACTCTGCACTCCCAATGCAGGGGGCATGGGTTCAATCCCTGGTTGGGGAACTAAGATTCTGCATGCTGCACGACATGCCCAGAAAAATAAATAAATAAATAAAAATTTAAAAATTTAAAATTATATTTAAGAACTTGATACTTCATATTTCCTTTCTCTTACTGATATAGATATCACTGTTTTAGTATATTCCATCACCATTAAAAAAAAACACACAACTGATTTAGGCCCCCATTATTTAGATCCTTATTTGGGATCATTAATTTATATTAATAGACTATGTACTGTCTTTTTCATTATGTACCTTCCCCAAAAGTTACTCTCAACTAGTGCTGCAAACTGTGAAGCAGATTTCTTAAATCATTTTGGGAAAGTGTGGCAAAAGAGACAGCACTTTTCATTTTTTAGGGTAGAAAGTATGATTTTCTCTTCTCACTGATGTTCACTGAATATTTAACAATCATCTGTTGCATTCATAACATTTCTGCATCATTTATTCAGACACTCTTTCTCAAAACATTTATTGAGCAAATGCTTTTTTGCCAGGGGCTGAAATAGCCATAATATTATAGAAAGAGGAGGCTCAAGTCTATAAAACAATTGTTCTTTTTTTTAATTTTTGGCCACACTGCCATGCAGGATCTTAGCTCCCCAACTAGGGATGGAACCCGTGTCCCCTTTAGTGGAAGCACGGAGTCTTAATCACTGGACCACCATGGAAGTCCCTATAAAACATTTAAGGGAGGAACTTCTCAAATTATTTGCCTATTAGTCACCACCTGTAAATTCTCCCCAGCCAACATAAAGCCAAAATTACCAAAATAATGCTGCTAAAACCTGCCCTGGACCAACTGAGATAAGATAAAGATAACATTTTCAGTAATGGAAAGGCTGTGTGCTTTGGAATCACAGTTTATTGTTTATGGGACGTTTTGGATCTTCATGTTTTGGGGAAAAAATTGTAGGCTGTTAAATAATTCAATAAAAACCTTCATTTTGGGAATTCCATGGCAGTGCAGTGGTTAGGACTTGGCACTTCCACTGCTGGGAGCCCGGTTTCAATCCCTGGTCAGGGAACTAAGATCCTGCAAGCCAAGCGGCCAAAAAAGAAAAAAACAGAACTTCATTTTACCTTTGTTAATTATAAATGAAACTTAACCTCGATTTTTTATATCCTAAAAATATATAGTCTATATATTTTTTAAAAAATCTTATAACCATTAACAAATTTGAATGAACTTAACTTTCCTCAAAGCCAGCACCAGGTCCAGATGGCTTCAGCAGTGAATTCTTCTGAGTCAACAGTAAAACGGATAATTGAATTGTGGTATTGTCATACAGTGGAGTGCTAAACAGCAATGAAAATAAGCAAACTACAGCTGCATAGATCCATATGAATAATTCTCAAAACAATGCTGAGTGAAAGAAGCAGAGAACTCATATACTGTGATTCCACTTATATAACATTCAAAAATAGGCAAAATAACAAATACATAAGTATACATAAATAGATGTTAAAACTATAAAGAAAAGCAAGAAAATAATTACCATAAAATTCAGATGTGTTTATGGGGAGTTAGGGGTGCAGTATGCAAGGAACATACACAAGGATTTCTGAGGTACTAGGATACCTCTTAACCTGAGTGTTGTATACACAAGTGTTCTTTTTATTGTTACTCTTTAATTTCATTCCTAGGCATATACTCTGGAGAAATTCATGCACTTGCAGAAGACATTTTATATACTCTTTTGTATATATGATATCTTTTTCAATTTATAAAGTTATTTATTCTATGCAAGAGGAATGTTGGATATGTTTGTAGTACCGACATGGGGAAAACATCCAACACATATTAAGTATCAAGCATGTTATAGAACTCAATAACTCTGAACAATATACACTAAAATGTGAACACTGGCTACCTCTGGGATGATTTCCATTTCAAAATTATACATTCTGGAGTGTTCCAATATTTTGCAATAATCTCATTCACTTTTGTGGTCAAAAAACTAAAGTTTATTTTTATATGTGTAAAAAAACTGTTTAAAATAGAGAAATACTTTTCTGGAAAGAGGGACTTTTTTTCCCTTTTGCAAACTGAAAAGAGTTCCCTGACAACACCCTGACTGTACAAAAGAGAATTTGTGAGGACAGAAGTTTCAAAATGGGAAGGGCTGCTAGACATAGGTTCCTTCAATGGGGTGTAAAGAGTGAATGGGGTCTGGTCAGTCCCTCTGGCTTACCAGACTTTCCCAACCACAAAGCAAACCTGCTTGTCCCCTGCCATTCTCCACCCCCAGCTCAGGAGAGTGAATGAGGTCTTGGCCAGCTGCCTTCCAGTCCTGCCCCAACGTTCCAGGTTCCCAGCCGACTGAGCATCTGGCAGTTAAGCCAAAGGCCAACAATGTCCTGACTTCCTGAGTAAATACCTGTGAACAGAGAGAAGACATAGTGGGGTCAGAGCAAGGACTACACAACAAGGCAAAGAACAGAGCCAAGCCGTGATAGGGGATAAGGAGAGCTCAAGAGATCTTGTTCTGGGCCATCCCGTGATTTCCCTGTCTCCCTCCAGCCCCCAGAATTTTCCATTGCAACTGGTGGGGACTCGGGCTCTTGGGCTTGGAGAGACATGGCGAGGTGGAGCCCCAAAGAGTTCATTTCATCAAGGGAAAAAATTCCAGGCTTTTGCAGGTACTGTACCCTTTGTCTAGAACGTTTTCCCTCCATCTTATCCTGGCTAGCTTCTGTTCATTCTTCAGATTTCAAATTATGGACCACTTCCTCTTGGAAGCCCTACCCAACTCCCACCACTGGACATTCACCACCCTCCAAGAAGAGATCGGAGGCCTCTCTGCTGCCACAGCCTCTCCCTCCCTTAGCCAGCACTATCCCACTCTAACAGTTGTCTTTCCCACTGGAATTTTAACTTCCTGAGGTCAGGGACCATGACTATCTTACCACTGTGTATCTCTAGTACCTGGATACTCCAAAAGTACTCAGAAAACGTTTTGATAAATGGATGAATAAAATGAAGGAAAGGCAGAGAGGGCAAGTGACAAAGAATCTTTCCACTTGTCTGGAGTGTGGTTCTAAGCAGCCTATGGGAGGAGCCTCCAAGGCAAAGAAAGCTGCAGGAGGCTTTATCCTCCCTTCCTCTCCTCCCTGCTCCTTCCCATTCTTTTATCATTGTACCCTCCCCTTCCCCACCTCCCATCCCTTCCAGTTTGGTGTGAGCTTGAGCTCCCTCTACTGGCCAGACTTCAGTGCCACAGGGAGCCAAGCCCATGAACCCTCGCTTGTTTCCTTCTTTCCTCTGGAGAGACTCTGCTACCCCCTCCCCCACTAGGGGGTTCAGGAGGGACTGGAGCATGTAGAGAAAACAGGGCTGTTCAGCACACTGGAGCTTTCCAAGGTCTGAGCCCGCACCTCCCCATCCTCAACACCAGGAGCATTTTCCTCACACCCTTACCTCACGCTCAGTTTCCTGGAGCCCCAACTCCATACCAGCTAATTCACAGAGATGTTGATTTCCGGAGCCTATGGCTGATACATCAGCTCTGACTATGGAACAGAGATCCCAAGATGAGTTGGGAACAGAAAGACAAAAGACTGAGACAGATAGCAGAGAAAAAGGAACCCAGAGAGTGAAAGGATATAAACCCACATTAAGACAAAGATCAGGACTTTGTCCCCAGGCCTTTCCACCCACCCTGGGCTTATATGAAGAAAAAATTTCCCTCGCTCCTTCAGTGTGCCTATGTTAATACAGAACAAAGAGGAATGATTGTGTTGATCAGATCTTCAGACTTAACAGAGATATTACACTTTAGGGGCAACTGCTGGAGAAGACCTCTCTCCCACACCCCTGCCCTGTTCTCCTGAGAGGGCCTATCCTGGAGCTCACATCTTCATTGTCACTTCCACTGAATGAGTACTCTGGCTCCAGCCCCTTCTCAGTGATGCTTCTCTCCTCTGGCATCGGCTCATCCAGCCAGAGGAGTGCCTGTGGTGAGAAGACCCACTCCAATGCTTTTCGGACCCCCACCAGGTCTAGCAACTGCAGGGATAGAAACAAAGCCAAGGGCTGTCAGCAATAGCCATGGCTCTTAACTTCCTCAGTGAGTAAGAACAAAGCCAGAAGCCACTTACATTATCACCTTACTGAGTAACAAAAGTGCCAGCCTTGCCTCTCCCAGGTCTTCAGTTTTCTTCTGGGCTTTATATCCCTACCTGTGGCTGATCAGCCCAAAGAGATTGGGAAAGGAATTGAACCAGGTATCCCAGGTCTAGCCCATCTGTAGTCATCTCTTGGCCATCTTTCTTTGTCCTAGGATTCCCAACCAGGCACAGCCAAGGCAAGTGACAGAGGGTAGATTCTTCCTCTCATTCAGGCCTTGGCCACCCTCCCAGGCTGAGTGTCCTGGGAGCCATCAGGACACCACCCAACTCTGCCCCGAGTAACCATGAGGAGGAAGATGATGGCTGCAGGGGTAGACTTGATTATCCAAAGCAGACCCAGGCAGGCAAGTTGGATGGCTGTGAAGAACTGGACCCTCCTCAGAGGCACATGCCGCAAGAGCAGAAGGTCCGGCTGGTGCTTTGCTGGCATCAATAATAGCTGCACCCTCTTCGTGAACTGGGGGAACAAGAGGAGGAGGAAAGCAGTGTACTCAGGTAGCCTGGAGGGTGTCACTGTTAGCTATCCAAGCCCAGCGTTGGGAATGGTCAGAAGGCTCCCTTGGTCCCCTCCCCAACCACAGCGTGGCAGCAGAGTCCCTATGGCCAGGAGAGGCAGGAAAAGAGGAGAGGAGGGGAATTGGCAAATGCAGGCAGGAGGTACCAGCGGGAAAGAAAAGGAGAAGAGTGGGGTTACTTGGTGATTTTAATGGACTCACCTGGATGCTGCTAATTGCTGTCACCCCCATGTATAGGAAGATGCCATAGAGCAGAGGCATTGGGATGAATTGGTAGAGAGAAGTGGAGAGCTGGCAAAGTAGTTCACCTCTGCCAGCTGCCCAGATACCCACCCCCCCAGGCTCCAACCCCAGCCTCCAGCCTCCAGCATGTAAGCTACCCACTTTGTATTGCCTGCTTTCATTGAAGCTTCACATCAATCAGATGGAGTAAATTCTATAATTTTCTCCATTTTACAGATCAAGAAACTGGATTTCAGAGAGGCTAAGTAACTTGCCCATTACCTCTCTTACCACTCTTCTCTCTCACATTCCTCTCTGCTCTCTCTGTTCCTGCTATACTGGCCCCCTTTCCTTTCCTCACTATGTCCAAATTTACTTCTACCCCTTGCAAGGCCTTTTGCTTTGCTATTCCCTCCACTTATGTTTCTCTTTTTTTCCCCCCGACCAGGGATTAAACCTGGACTGCCAGAGAATTCCCTATTCCCTCCACCTAAAATGCTCTTCCCTGACATCCCTCTCACTACTCACGCTTCTCACTACTCATGTCATGACACCCCAGAAACCAGCCAATCTAAAGTAGACCCCTGGGGACTTCCCTGGTGGCTGAGTGGTTAAGAATCCACCTGCCAATGCAGGGGACATGGGTTCGAGCCCTGGTCCGGGAAGATCCCACATGCCACAGAGCAACTAAGCCTGTGTGCCACAACTACTGAGCCTGCCCTCTAGAGCCCGCGAGCCACAACTACGGAGCCCATGTGCCACAACTACTGAGGCCCGTGTGCCTAGAGCCCACGCTCTGCAAAAAGAGAAGCCACCGCAATGAGAAGCCCACATACCACAATGAAGAGTAGCCTCTGCTCGCCGCAACTAGAGAAAGCCTGCACACAGCAACGAAGACCCAATGCAGCCAAAAATTAAATAAATTTATAAATAAATAAATAAAGTAGACCCCTGGTGCTCTTAATCACCTTATCCTCTTTTATTTTTCGTAGAAGTTATCACTATCTGAAATTATCCTAGTTTATAGCTTTAATTGTTTTTATCTGTCTCCTCTCACCAGAATGCAAGATATGGATGATCTGTTTTGATCACCACTATATCCCCAGTCCCTGGACCAGTGCTTGGCACATGGCTTATGCTCGGTAAAAATCTGCTGAATGAGAGTCACCTAGTTAGTCAGCGGCTGATCCGGTCCATCTGGCTCTTTCAACTACTCTCCTCTCACCCAGCCTCCATAACCTTTCCCTCCGCTAACCTCTTGTCGTCCTGCCTGTGAATTGGTGTAACCATTCTCCACATCCTCCTTGACTGCTTTGCTGTCTTGGCTTGTTGAACCTTTCTGCTGTTACTTGTTGCTTAATTTTTATTCATGTGTATGTGTTGCTGACAGGGGCTTGGTTCCATATTCTTCTTCAATATTACTCCCCTCCCCACCCTCTTCTCCCAGGTGCCTCGCAGAGCCTTGTACACAATAGGTGTTTATAAACATCTGGTGAGGGAGAAGTGAAGGGGTTTTGCCTCCAAGTTTTTCTGGGTTGTGATGATCACACTCTTAGTCTAAGGCTCATTGAGAGTCTGGAGCAAGGGTAGTGCTTGGGCCCTGGGGATGGTGGCATGTCTGCACCCTGCTCCACTGGGTAGAAAGCCTACTGGGTCGGAGTTTGGGTTCTCAGATAGATCTGAGAAACTAGGTCTCTTGGTGGTCTCTTGTAAGCTCCTTAACCTCTTTAACCTTCAGGTTCCTCGTTTTTAAAGTGCGTATGCCTCTCAGCGGTAATGTGAGGATTAAATGAGACTATGTATGGAGAAAACTTAACACAGTGCCCAGCATGTGGTAAATGTTCAGCCAATGTCAGTTCTTCCTATATTTATTATTATTACTGCCCTGCCCCCGATGCTGGCTTGTCTGACTAAGGTGCCTTGAGTATAGGTGCCAGGAAGATGGAGATTCTTGTGAGGATGAACACCGCCAGGCCCGTCGGCCTCTGCTCTCTGTGGGGAAAGGAGGAGTTAGCTAGGGTCTGGGAGAGCCCCTAGGGTGCCCAGGCTGGGCACGCTGGCCAAACATCACAACAGACCCTGGCAGGAGGGAAGCGGAGGGATCCCTCGACAGTAACCTGGCAGGGAGGGGACCTTAGCTTGGTGTGAAAAGTTGGCAGAGAGGAAGGGACAGGTCACTTCAATACGGGGGTCCCAGTCCTCTTCAGCAGCTCTAGCTCAGGGCTGCTCTTTGTTTTTATCTTTTATTTTGATGGAAAATTAGCAATTTTTATACTAACATAAAAACTTCTACTTCATAATTTGCAAAGTTGATTTCACATACTTTCGACAGTTAGACTATGTTTCCAACAAAATTGTTTTTGTGATGGTTACTTTGTAATATCAATGAGGTGCTTCTACACTGAGTGGGGATTATTAGGTAGCACCTCATCCTTGCTCAGCCCTGGCTGCTTCCACACTCATATCCATGACGCTCCTCTGGAGGCCCCTCCCAGTCTCATGGCTGAAGGAGGAGAGGGGAAGACCTGACTCACCCACCTCAGAGCCCAGAACCCACCCATTCACCCCACAGCAGCGCTCATGGGGCAGTGAGAGAGCCCTCTGGAGTCACCAGCTTACCTTTTTTTTTTTTTTTTTTTTTTGCGGTACGTGGGCATCTCACTGCTGTGGCCTCTCCCGTTGCGGAGCACAGGCTCCGGACGCACAGGCTCGGCGGCCATGGCGCACGGGCCCAGCCGCTCCGCGGCATGTGGGATCTTCCCGGACTGGGGCACGAACTCGTGTCCCCTGCATCGGCAGGTGGACTCTAAACCACTGTGCCACCAGGGAAGCCCACCAGCTTACAATTTAAGCTGCCCAAATAACTCTGCCCTGTACCCAATACCCCACCTTGCTACCCACGTCTCATTCCAGCCTCCTGAATACTGGCCTCACCTGATGCCCAGGAAGCTGGGAGCCTCCCCTGGGACACAGGCTCTGCTTTCTCTCCAAAGACTGTCCATGTCGGCCAGGGAGATGACAGTGGCTGAGACATACCAGGGCAGCCCAAGAGCTGATGTAAGCAGCATCAGCACGGACACACAGAGGAGGTCCAGGTGGAAGCCAGCCCCCTTCTGCAGATAGCGGTGGGGCAATGAGGATGAAGCTAGCCCAGATCTGGGCCCTCTGTCCTCTGGGGTGGGAAAGGGGGAGCCTGGACCCCACTCTGGAGCTCCTGTCCTTGGGCTAGGGACCTAGGGTCTTACCCAGCAGGCCTTACCCGCAGTCTATATTCGGTGCGGTTGAGGATGACCCCTGTGATCTGCTGGTCCATGAAGATGAGGATAGACAATAGCAGGGCAGGCAGGGCGGCTGCCACACTCAGCCACCAGGGGTTGGTTCCAAAAGGTAACACTAGCCAGCCATGTCCAGGGAGTGTGGGCTAGGGAAGGGCAGTCCGTGGACAGGTTGGAGAGGGTATCTCAAGAGCACCTCACCTGCACACTCCAGCCTTGGCACTCTTCCACAGCTCCCCCCCCATCCTCCCCCCCCTCCCCGCATGCTCTAAGACACTGAATGCTAGGTGGGAGCAGTCTGTATGTGCACAGCTGGTTCAAAGCATCCCAGTGCAAGGATGGCAGAGGGCAGAAGGAGGGGGACCAGCCTAGGGGCTGGGCTGGAGCTAGGGGCTTTGGACTTTGGTTCTCAGGGTCCTTCCCTCCCTGCAAGAGGAGGAGGTGGTGGAGGAGGCCCGCCCACACTTCTTGATGTACAGAGAGCTTCTCCCTAGGCACCCCGCACCCCCATCCAGCGCTGGGCAACTCAGGTTCACACCTGCCTTGATCTGGGGCAGGGGCAGGGCTGGGTGTGTCTGAGTCTGCCCTGATTACAAGCGTCTGCTGCGGGGGAGGGCCCCAGTTGCTGCCTTGGGTTCTGAGCCCCTGAGGCTGCCTCAGTTGGAACCCCCGTGCTCTCCTGCCGTGAGGGAAGCTGGAGGGGAAGTCTCCAAATGCACAGGCAAAGTTTAGGTGCTAAGTCAGTGCTGAGCCTTGTCCTGTGTACTGTCATGCCCTGGGCAGGGAGCTCCAGCTTTACTGGATCAGAGCAGGCAATCGTGGGTGCCAAGAAGAATTTGGGGAGTAGTGTAGTGGGTAGGGCCATGCCAAGAGTAGGGAGAACATGTAACAACAATAGCTAGCATTTATTGAGGTCTTGGTATGTGCCAGTCCCAGAAATGCGATAGTGCTATGCACTATGATCTTCTGTGAATCTCAAAACAACCTATGACGTAGAAACTATGGTAGTTTATTATTTCCATTTTATAGATGAAGAAATTGAGGCTCAGAATGCGGGTTAACTTCCCTAAGTCACACAGCTAGGAAGTGACAGAAGTGGAACTCAGACCTAGGGCTGGCTGACCAGAACCCATTCTTTTAACCCCTTACCTATAATAGGTATAAGCACAATACCTGTGCTTGCTATGTGTCTGGCACACGATGTGTCCTCACAACAACTCTGAGACCATTATTATACTATTTCTATTTTATGAGTGAGAAAACAGAAGACTAGAGAAGAAGTATGGGATCTATTCATCTTCCTCCTCTAGGGTCCTTTCTGTTGGCCCTGCTTTGCCCTCTGCCCTCCACTCCCAGGTCTCACCTTGAACTCTCTGGGCACCGTGAGCTTCGGCGTGGGTAGGCCCAGGAAGGCATCGAGGCCACAGCCCAGCAGGATGGCCAGGACTGAGAAGAAGTCACCCAGCATCTTGCACACCTGGCCACCCAGCAGACACTCAGGTTCAGGCCACCATCCCCTTCCTTCTGCCCCCTTTCCCATTTGCAGACAAGGCCCGAAGCCAAGAGCCAGTTCTCTCCCACAGAAAGAGAGGTGACACTTACCATGGAGGGGAAGAAGCAGCTGGTCTTTACGTGCTTGAGGGCCATGGCAAAGAGGATGGAAGTAACGAAGAAGAGAATGGAGAAGAAGGCAATGTCTGGGACTGTATGACAGCCAGGCCCATGAGGATGGCCTCCCTGCCGGGCACACTCAGGTGGGGACAGCAAGGATGCATTGACCAGGCCTAGGTCTTGTGTGGAGAGGTGGTCCTGGATGGGGTTATGGGCAGTGAAATAAATGTCCACTGATGTCCACTGAGACTGAGTACACAAGATAGGAGATCTGCAACCATAGCAAATGGCTGGGCCTCAGTGACCTATGAGGGGTGGGAAGAGCCTGGAACTACTGACTTCTTTGGTCTCCACCCTTTCTTTCCCGGGCCCTCCCAGGAATAGGCCCTCACCACGCTGAAGATATCATCTCTGTCTTTTGGCTTTGTGCTTGTCCACTGAGACTCATTTCCTGGAAGGAGAGAAAAATTCAGGTGGGGACTTCCCTGGTGGCACAATGGTTAAGAATCTGCCTGCCAGTGCAGGGGACCCAGGTTTGATCCCTGGTCTGGGAAGATCCCACATGCCGCGGAGCAACTAAGCCCATGTGCCACAACTACTGAAACTGCACTCTAGAGCCTGCGAGCCACAACTACTGAGCCTGCAAGGCACAACTACTGAGCCCGTGAGCCACAACTACTGAAGCCTGCGCACCTAGAGCCCATGCTCCACAACAAGAGAAGCCACCGCAATGAGAAGCCCACGCACCGCAACAAAGAGTAGCCCCCGCTCGCCGCAACTAGAGAAAGCACACGCACAGCAACGAAGACCCAACGCAGCCAAAAATAAATAAATAAAAAATAAATAAAATAAATACATTTATTTAAAAAAATAAAAAAAGAATTCAGATGATTTTTCCTCCCCTGGAACCTTCTCTAGCCCAAATCAGGAGCCTAATTTCACTGGTCCAGCTGAACCAGACAGTTCTTAGTTCTGACTCATCTGTCTGCTGACTCTGATCACTACCAAGTCTGTCCTCAGGAAATTGCCTCATGCCCTTGTCGCTTCAAATTCCCTACCTATTTGTAACCCAAGTGCCTGGCACAGGGCAGACACCCAACAAATGGATGAGCACACAAATCTGTGTGTTTCCACTGGGGCCAGAATTAGTCTTGTTCATGCCTAGTACAGAGTCTGGAACTCTTGAGAGGACACGTCTTCCTCAATCCTGGTCCATGTGGAGGGAAATGTGCAAGTGTAATACTCCAAGCTCCTCTCCACCCAGTCAGTAACTTGGCCCAGGAGAAGAGCAGTGATTTATTTGATTGGTGAGTTTGGGAGAAGAAGCTGGGCATGCCTGGCCCTGCCCCTTCCTCTCCCTCTCTGGGGAGTAAGCTGCCTGCACCCTGCGTGCATTTAGCTCTGCTCCTCTAGGGTGAGACAGTCCCTGTCCAGTGCAACCATGACTGGGTGGGTAAGTTGATCCAATTTTGGTTTCATCATTAGGAAGCCCATACCCATAGATACAACAATGTTCTTCTCTCAGCACTGGCAGAAATAAAGATATTGGGTCTGCTCTGTTGACCTATTTTTCATCTGACTCAGAACCAGAATAGGGAAGAGTGCTGCTGGTTACTGGGTAAGTACTCAGCATTTTGCTGAACTTAACTAAGGGGGACAGTACGGGGACAACCCTTCCTGCATCCTCCCTTATTTTGCCAAGCTCCCTATTTTCCTCGCCCACCTCCTGGGTCTGTGTACTGGCAGCCATAGGCAGGAGAGCCAGGTCTCTGGATGGGATAGGCATGGGTCAAGGTCAGCATTTTGCCCATGGCATCATAAATGAAGATGAGGCTGATAAGAGCACAGAAGCCTTCCTCGGTGAAGTGGGTAAAGTAGCGCACAGCACGCTGGCCTCCGTGGCCACCAGCACCAGGCAGAAGGTGGCCACCCAGATGCCCACCCACAGGCAGAAGGGCAGGTAGTCCAGGCTGTGATCTCTGGGGGATGAGAGACAGGCAGGGCTTGGAAGTGCCCATTCTGCTCCCAACCTAATCCAGGTCAGGTGCCCCTGGAGCCAGTTTCCACCCTCCCCTATTGACCCAGCTGAGACCAGGCTGAGGGTGTGCTAGTGAGGGTCAGGTGAGGTGGGGGAGTTCTCCTACCTGCTGAAGGAGAAGAGCAGGTGTTCAAAGACTAGCACTGGCCCGGTGCTGCTGAAGATGGTGAGGGGCTGGCTGGCCATCAGGCAGAAGGCAGCTCCAGTCAGTGCCGTGCCCGGGAAGCTTTCCAGCACCCCATAGAAGCCAACAGTGGGCCCTGTCAGCACAGGACCCTGGATTCCTCAGCCTAGGAACCCAAGCTTCCGAGGAGTCTCCTCAGCCCAGCCATAGACCCAGAGGAGGGGGAAGGGCATGGCTGGTGGAACACCAAAGCTACGCCTACTCCCCACACGCCCACCTCCGCCCCCCACCTGAGCACCGTCGGTGGCTTCTCCCAGCAGACCCCCGAAAGTGATGGCGTTAGTGACGGTAACCAGGTAAATGTAGAGCACGGCCGAGAAGCACTGGGGGTGCAGGGCGTCCAAGAAGTCTTTGGGGTACCACGAGGCCTTCTGGCGCACGTCCTGGACAAGGAGCCTCCCGCCCGTGGGTCATCAGTGATCCAGGTTCCCGCATCCCACGTCCCTGGGGCCAGGTGAGCCTCCCCCGCCCCCCCCACAGTGAGCGCACACCTCGGGGCCCGTGTGACTCCTCTCCCCGCCCAGGACAGCTACCCTCGCTCCCACCCCAGCTCTCCACCCCTGCCAGTCCGCCGCAACTCCGGACTGGCCACGTGCGGCCCGCGGCCGTGCCTGTCCTCAGCCGGGGTCCTTCGCCGGGCAGAGGGACTCTTGGGCTCCCACAGTTGCGAGGGGAGCCTGAGGACAAGGGGAACCCGAGTTGGCTGAGGATCCCCGATCAGACCACAACTCGGCGCCGGAGTTCGCAGCACCCTGCCCCCTGGCGGCGGCTCGTGTCTCTGCTGGCTGGGGGCGCGGCTCTGACCGCGGAGACCCGGGCCTCATTTCAACAAGGTCCAGATCACATTCTGACCTTCTAACAAGAGTGAAAGCCAGGCTCCGGCAGGGGAAGGTTCCAGGTCTCACAGCGACAGAGTGGTCCAGCAGAACTCAGGTCTGCTCCTTTCCTGTCCCCTCCCCTACCCCACTGCCCCTCCTCAACAGTGGAACTGGACCCAAGGCCTTTGGGGAAGGATCTCTATGGCATGATGACCCCCAGATACCTTTTGTTTTCAGAAGACAGACATTTAGGCGGGGTAATCTGAGCTGTTGGGTCCCATCGACCTAGAGGGAGCACTGTCACCTCCTCTAGGAAAGCATCCAGGGCTGCCAGAAGGTCATGAAAGTTGGTGGCCCACCGAACTGACCACTGGAATTGCTGGGGATAGGGGCACAGAGGGGCACTAAATACAGATCTGCACCCTTACATGCATTTTCACAGTTTCAAAACTAGACACAAGTCACATAGGCAGACGAGTCATTCAAGCATTTATTCACGCATGCATGCATTCAGTGAGTATCTGTGGGTGCCTCCTGTGTGCCAGCCCTGTGCTAGGTAAGGGGTGGAGGTGTGGTGGTAGCCAAGGGAACTTCAGTCCTCATACTCACAGACATGAAGCCACACTCTGCTTCACTGCTGTACTGATCACACGTAGAGAGTCCATATACTCACTGACACAAGCGCGCACACACGTATACACACACACAGAGACACACACGTGCCTGCCCAGCTCACCGGGTCACTGAGGAGGATGGCCACTGCCTGGCCCATCTCATGGTGGCCCCTTCCCTGTGTGGGAGGGCCAAGGAGGAAGGCAGAAAAACCTGAGGAAGGAACCAGGTCCCAGAGAGAGTCAGAGGCTGCTATCTCATAGGGCAGCCCTTGCCTCTGACCTCACTACCAACCCCCTATACACACTCCTGTGCACACCTTCTTTGCAGCGCTGACTGCCACTCCTCCCTGAGTACCAGTCCCCATCCCCACCCCCAGAGAACTGGACCCAAGAACCTCCTAATCCCCTCGCAGGTAAAGGCCTTCTCTGGGCTCCAGGATATCCAACCCCCACTCAGCAGCCTCACCTGCTGGGGAGGGGCACCTCAGTAAGGGGCCCCAGAACCACTGGATCCCGCAGTTGCACAAAGACCCCCACTGGCTGTTCCAGGAAGCCGAGCTCTCCTGCCAGCACAGCCCCTGCTTCAGCCCCTGGTGGGAGCTTCTGTCTCAGAGGGTTCTGATACTGGGTTGGGGTTCAAGGAGACACAGAGGATGAAAGGTTATTCAGGGAAGGGGATGTTGGCAGGATCTTGACTGAGGAATCGTCCAGTGGAGGGTGGACCTCTGTTAATCCCTAACTCCTCTCCCAGCCCTGCCCAAGGAAGTGCCACAAACCTGTCCCTTCAGGGGGGCTTCCTCCTCGTAAGAAGCCTCTCTTGGACGAGCAGCTCCTACAAAACAGGATTATGCGGTGATTACGAGCACAGGCTTTTGGGGTGGATCTACCAGGGCTCCCTGACCAGCTTTGCCAAATTGTGAAAACTGGAGCACAACTTCCCCCTCTGCTCCTCAGTTTTCTCATCACTAAAATGGGGATAATTGTGGTATTACCTCCCAGGGTGGTTGTGAAGATTAAGTAAGATACTGTGCGTGGACCTCTGGCACAGTGCCTACCAAGAACATCCCTTCACAGAGCTCTGGCTGTGGTGATTCTAGCCCCTCCATTCTTCTCCCCTCACTACTACCCCAGCTTCTTCTCACTCATGAGTCCTGGGTTGAGGTCCAAGCTGAGGTTAGGCCACTCTTGGTCCAGGAAGGTGCAGGGGAGATCTGGGACCCTCCCACCCCAGGGTTTTTGGTCTTGGGCCCAGGGAGGGGCCTCTCACCTCAGCAGGGGCTGGTGCCTGTGGTCTGGATGAGGTGTGGGGGTCTCTCAGCTGCCCTCTCAGCTCTGGGCTCAGCGACTCCGCTCTGGTCACCTGCTCTGGAGAACAGAGGTGGGGCTCCCACCCTTTCCTGCGAACTCCCTGCCCCTGAACTCTCCCCTTTGCCCTCTGCTCAGGTCTCTTTCCCTTCTGAGAGTCTAGGGAATGCCAGTGAACTTTCTCTTCACTCTGCATTTCTATCTCTCCCCTGTGATGGGGATGGGTAATCCCCCAGGGTGGGGCGGGGTGGGCTCTGGAGAATTCCAAAACTTTGTGGGGGAAATCTTATAGAAATGGCATGGATGCCCAGGCCCTCCCAGCAAAGGGTCGCAGCATACCCGCGAGCTCCAGGAGGCTCTGAGCTGGACAGTCCAGCAGGACAAGGCCCTTGGCCATCAGGCTGCGGAGCTTCTGGAGGCTGGGCAGTGCCACGGTGGGCACGGGGGGCGCTCCACCTGCCTGCACCCACTTCCAACTTCTCCTCAAACAGCAGCCACCTGTGGTGAAGAGGGGCAGACAATGTTACTGGGGGCATCTCTCCCAGGTTCAGTAGTGGGGACACAGGAGAGCCAGGGAAAGTGAGACAGTGGGGAAGTTGCGGGCCCAGTGGTACAGAGTATGCCCCTCCCGGGCAGTCAGCCTTCATCTTGGGTCTTGGGGAACTCAAAACCAGACTGCCGAGAAGGCTGAGCACCATAGAGGGTGAGGGTCTGAAATGGGGAACACAGGAAGGAACTCCTGATTGGGGGTGAGAATACCATGCCACACACAGGAAGAGCTGGGAGTCATGGAGGAGGCACCAGTGGGGGAAGGGGAAGGGCCCTGTAAAACTGGCCTGGGTCCCACTCATCTGCCTGTCTCTCTCCACTCCAGTGCCTGGGGCCAGCCCAGCAGCTCATTCAGCTGAATGAAAGGCAGAGGGTCCTTGGGTACCCCCTGTTCCCTGCTGTCTGTGTCTAAGGGGCCGTCAGGGCTGGGGCCAGAGCCAGGGCCACTGTCCAGCTCTCCTGTGGGTATATTTTCACAAGCACTGGAGACTTCAAACTCCTCCTGGTCTGGCAGCTTCATCTCGGTGAGGCTTGCACAGACTCTCAGGGACGGGTGTGTTCCTAGGTTCTGAGGCCAGGGGCCCGCTGGCTGGCTGCATTTGTAATGCACCCCGCATGCAGCACAACACAAACAGCAAGGCCTACTGACTCCAGAGCCAACCAGTCACCTCCTCCCCTGCTTGTTTTCCCCATTTTCTGCCAGCCTGAGAGTGTGAGGCTAGCTTGACCTTTCCCAGGCTCTCCAGAAATGCCCAACCTGGGGCAAAATGGTGGTGCGCATTTCCTGTGGGATCCGGTCTGACCCCACTGCATTTTGTGTAAATTAACAGGAATATATCACTGGCTTAGGTCTTAGGACTGACCCCCAGATTATACTACCCACTACTCTGCATCAAATACAAACACCGGATACCGTGGACTGTTTTGAGTGTCACCAACACACCCTGAGGGCACTCATTTGGACAAACAGAGACCTAATAAATAACTGGGTCTATAGAAGTCAAGCAGGCTAAGGGAGAAGGGAGATAGCAGGCAGAGGCCCTGCCCACTAAATGGGCTGATGATGGAAGGTGGAGGCAGTTCATGAAGAACAGATGCCTGAGTCTTAAATTCCTTTGTCCAACAACACCTGGAAACTTCCTAATTTAGCTGTGTGCCTGGGGTCCGCCTCTCTAACTCAGCCCCGCCATGAGGATGGAGGAGCCAGCTAGGGTGTGCGTGTGGAGGAGTTCCTGGCACTAGATGTGCAAGGGAGAACGTGGTCTATTAGCAAGTCCTGTTGGCTCTACCTTCAAAGCAGTTCTGGAATTCCACCACATCTCCCCACTTCAAAATGGTCACCCTGTTCCAAGCTGCCATCATGTCTCACCCGAATTATTTCAATAGCTTTCTAACCTTTTACAGTGATCTCTCTGCTTCCACTCTTCCATTCTCCACACAGCAGCCATAGGGGCCCTCATTTATTTTTATTTTTATTTTTTTAAATACATTTCCATTTCACTCAAACATAGAGGTTCTTTTAAAAGGCAATCAAGCCATATAACTCTTCTGCTCAAAACCCACCCAATACATTCTCATTACTCTTAGAAGAATAATCGAACTCTGTCATGGTCTATAAGATCTGATCTATAGTCTGGCTCCAGCCCTCCTGCCTCCCTGATGGACTCTTATACCGTTCTGTCCTTGCTCACTCCTTTCCAGCCACACTGGCCTCCCTCTCTTATGTGAAGCCTGTTCCTGCCTGAGGGTCTTTGCAGTGGCTCTTCTCTCTGCAGGGAAGGCTTTTACCCCAGATCTTCACAGGACTGGATCCCTGTCACCTACGTCTCATCTTAGATATTACCTACTCATGGAGTCCTAGGTTTCTCCATCACATTTCTCTGTTTTATTTTCTTTCTGGCAATTATCACTACTAGTAACTGCCTTGTTTATTTATTTTTTTAATCGTTTATTGCCTGCCCCTACACACACACACACACACACACACACACACACACACTGGAATGTACCTTCCACGGAGCAGGTATTTTATCTATCTTCTTCACCACTGCCCCTAGAGCACCTGGTGGCACTCAATAAATACTTGTTCAATGAGGTCATAGGAAGGGAGGGGCTGGGAAATGAGCTGAGCTTCTCATTGAGGCCACATGAGGGCGCTGCTCCCCGCGGAAACGATCGCTAGGGCCGCTCCCTTGGGCCAAGCGGCAGGGTTTGCTTCCCAGAGAGGACCCACTAGGGCGCAGAGATGGTGGGGATGGCAAGAAGGGGTCCTTGATCCTCCGCCTTGCCCTGAGCCACTGCAGACTGGCCTGGCGGGGTGGGGTGCGGGGGAGCGCAACAGCGATGGGGCGAGAGACCCATCAGGCTCATCTGAATGCATGTCAACCTCCCCACTGGATACCTGGGACCCATTTCCTCTCTGAAAAATGGGACTCAGGCTGGCCCTCCTCACCAACCCCAGGTCTGGACTTGGGGCAAATTTCTCAAGGCCAAGGAGTTCCCAGGGCAGGAATTAGAGGAGCAAGTCACTATATTACCAGTTGGGAATTGGGTGCTGAGTCTGATGGGGGAGTTGGTTTCAGTCCCAGGAAGAATAGAAACTGGCCTAGGGCTTGAGAAGGCGGGGAATCCCCGTGACCACCCCTTCAAGAATGTGTCCCAACCCCAGGGGCAAGTGACTCAAGGGAGCCTGAGGGGAACAGGCGCTGGATTTGGCATGAATACCCCCTCACAAGCACAGCCTCCCTTCCCTCCCCCATTCCAGCTAAAGTTCAGAGGGTCTGCCCTTGCCCTCTCTGTGGCCCCAACTACTCTAGCTCCCCAGGCTGCCTGAAATAGAGGGCCACCATGCCTCCACCCTCCCTGGGCCCTTCTCACTCTTGGGTCTCAAGTGCCCTGAGCTGCACAGGTTGGTGAGGGAGGTGAGTGAGGGTCTGTCTGTGGGCATCAGTGGTCTCCCAGACAGGGCCAGTGAAGGTGTGCTGTCTGGGAGGGCAGCCCTGGGCATGAGCCCTGGAAAATACCCTGGCCTAGGAATTCAAAGACCTGGTTCTCATCCTAGCCGAAACACAGACTTGTTGGGTGTCCTTGGGCAAAGCCCCTCCCCCCTGTGAGCCTGTTTTCTTCCACCGAAACTGAGACAGTTGGAGTAGATGATTTCCAAGGTTCAAAGTAGACCTTTAGCAGTACACTGAACTGGCCCTGAGGGGCAGGAAGCAGTGTCACCAACTGGCTGCCTCGGTGTAAATCCCGGCTTGGTCACTTTCTAGCAAGTGGAGAAGAGATTTACCTTTGCAGAACCTGAGTGTTCCTAACAACAGAAGGGGAATAATAAAAGTGCCCACTTCATAGGCTTTATTAAATGGAACAATGCATGTAAAATAGGCCTGGTACATAGTAAACACAATAGAGGGAGGCTGTTATAATTAAAAGCTATGAAAATAGTCACTTCCAGAGTGGGGAAGAAAGAAAATATCATATAGTGAAATGTCAGTTGCATCCAACCACTGTGCTAGGCACATTATCTCATGTAATTCTTATGACAAGCTTTTAAAAAACTCACAGTTTTTTAAAACTTTTAATTTAACTTATTTTAAAAAAACGATGTGAGTCTAATCATAGAAGAAGAACTATAGAAGAAGTTGTAGGGCTTCCCTGGTGGCGCAGTGGTTGAGAGTCCGCCTGCCGATGCAGGGGACACGGGTTCGTGCCCCGGTCTGGGAAGATCCTACATGCCGCGGAGCGGCTGGGCCCGTGAGCCATGGCCGCTGAGCCTGCGCGTCCAGAGCCTGTGCTCCTCAACGGGAGAGGCCACAACAATGAGAGGCCCGTGTACAGCAAAGTTGTAAAAAAAAGCAGGTCTGTGGCTGGTACCTTTCATCCAGCTTCTCCCAATGGTAATATCTCACATAACAATAGTATAATATTCAAAACCAGGATGATGACATAAGCACAACACTGTTAACTAGACTGCAGGCCTTATTCAGATTTCACTTGTTTCCATATGCACTCATTTGTGTGTGTTTGGGTGTATAGTTTTATGAAATTTTATCACATGTATAGATTCACTTACAACCAGCTGAGCAAATTGCTCAGCCTCGTTAAGCCTTGGTTTTCCCATCTATAAAATGGGGGTGGGGACATCCCTGGTGGTGCAACAGTTAAGACTCCATGCTCCCAATGCAGGGGACCGGGGTTCGATCCCTGGTCAGGGAACTAGATCCCACATGCATGCCACAACTAAGAGTTTACATGCCTCAACTAAGGAGCACGCCTGCCGCAACTAAGACCCGGCACAACCAAATAAATAAATAAATAGATAAATAAATAAATAAAAATGGAGGTGAAGATACTCTTTTCCTCAGAGAGCTGTTGTGAGAATTAAATGAAATAATGTATGTAAAGCTCTTAGAACAATACCTAAAATGTAGTGAGTGCTCAATAAATTTAAGGGTTTTTTTTAGAAAAAAAGCACATTTTTGAAAAATGACATCAATACATAAATAATTCGCATGTGTTCTAGAGAAAACAGAAAATGCTCATAAGAGTAAAAATAACATAAAATAAATTTTCAAATGCCCTTTTACCCCAAAATAACCACTGTTAATTTTACTCACACCACAAATTTGAGGTATATTTCATTATTCTTACTTTATCATAAGAACACTGAGGCTCAGATAGGTTGAGCAGTTTGCCACAGTCACTGAACTTATGAATGAGGAGCTGAGATTGAATGCACGCTCTTGCCTCCAGGAGCTCACAGCTGGGGCCAGCAGACAGGCCTATGAGTCATATCAATCCAGGGCAGATTGGAATGAACAGCCACTGCTGGTTTCTGAGTACTTGCTATGTTCCAAGCACTGCCTGAGCACCTTGCAGGTTATCTCAGTGAGTCTTCACAGTAGCCCTTTGAGGTAGCTAATGTTCCCATTTCTGGATGAGGAAACTGAGGCTCAGAGAGATATTTTGTTCAAGGTCAGAGTTAGGGGCCGGTGGACCCAGGGAGCAGAAAGGTGTCGGTCACATGCCTCAGCCCAAGCTTAAAGCCTCCTCTCTGAGGGATTCAGACAAGATGCTAGGAGAGTGTCTGGGGAGAGAGAGTCTCTCCAGCTGGAGCTTTGGGCATCTTTCATCCTGGGGCTGGGGTGCCCTTCTCTGACCCCACCTTTATCCCAGACACCAAGATCCAGCCAAGATTTGGAGTGGACCCTGACAGCTGGAGCCTGCTTCCACTTGTCACAATGCCGTCACTCCATCTGGAGTGGAGGGGTGAGAGCCTTTGAAAGGAAGAGGCAGAGGAAAAAGAGAGATCGAGTCTGCAGAGCAAAACCACCCGAGCCCTCAGTAAACCTTTTTACCTCAGGCTTTCCGGTCGCCTCTGACCTAGACTGCCAGACTCAGGAAGTGTTGGGAAGGCAACTGCAGGTATGTGATTATTGAGTTTCAAACTAATTACTTATGCTCCCCTTACTTCCAGAAAAGATTTAGACAACAAGAGACATAGAAACAAGTAAATATTTACAGAAGGATTAAAGAGCTCCATAATGAAATCAAATTGGAGAAGTAAGAAATCATTGTCTTCAAAACGCTGGACTGGGGATAATCACTGCAACTGAGCACCAAAACTTAACTGTGAGCTTCCTGGCAGTGGATGCAAAAAGGGAGCATATGAATTCCACACCTGCATTATCTCATAAAAGGAAGTACCTATACCAGATACCAGATGAGCCAAACTTCCTAACACTGAACTACAAGAGGAGTTTATTACACCTCATTCAGGCACTGGCCAGGGACCTTCTACGTAATAATATCTAGAACAGCGTTTTTACAAAGGATACAGATATTCATATTCCATGTGAACATCTCTTATGTTAGTGGTTCTCAACCCTTTCAGAATCGATATTTCCTTTTTATTTATTTATTTATTTATTTATTATTTTATTTTTTTTTGCGGTACGCGGGCCTCTCACTGTTGTGGCCTCTCCCGTTGCGGAGCACAAGCTCCGGACGCGCAGGCTCAGCGGCCATGGCTCACGGGCCCAGCTGCTCCGCGGCATGTGAGATCTTCCCATACCGGGGCTCGAACCCGTGTCCCCTGCATCGGCAGGCAGACTCTCAACCACGCGCCACCAGGGAAGCCCGATGTTTCCTTTTTATAACAAATACATTAACGTCTCTTTACTATTCGGAAATGAAGTTCACAAATAATATCCTAACTGCACATTTACTCTTTAAAGAAAGTGAATACCCTAATTAATATAAAAGAGGTGATTTAAAATAAAATAATATTATTTGAATAGGCAAATGCTTGGTCAGACTACTCTAGAAATCTCAGTGAAGTTGCACCTACACAGACTTACCTTGAATGTGACAACTACAAATACTAACGGACACAGGTTTGTCGTTTGGCAACTCAGATAACGCCAAAATGAAAACTCATGCTAATTTCATTCCTGGAAAAGTCAGTGCAAAAACTCTTTTTGTATTTTTGTGTGAATTAGAAATGAGTCTAGGCTCAAGTAATTATAATCAAAATTTCACCCATATGAGTATCTGACGGGACACTCAAAAGCAGTGGAAGTTGGGGCAATTCTTAATTGTGTGTGCCTGACGTCCTTCCCCCACAAATGCCTGAGGACTCCTCAATCGGTGACAACCAAAAGCTCTCCCACAGATTACTAAAATATCCCCTAGGAGGTAGTATCTCTTCCTTTGTGAACCATTGTCTTAGATCAACCTTAAGTTATAAAAAAGAGCAAATGGGAATTCCCTGGCGGTCCAGTGGTTAGGACTCCACGCTTCCACCGCAGGGAGCACGTCCCGATTCCTGGAGAACTAAGATCTCGCAAGCCACATGGCGTGGCCAAATAAAATAAAATAAAATAAATTTTAAAAGAGCAAATGGATATTGTTAAATTGCAGCTCTGTGACCACATTTCTAAGAGGAACCAAACATACATTCCTGGTACAGGATGTGATGTGACCTCGTTCCAAGGCTGAGCTCTGGAGACGTTAATAATAGTACTGACCTATTTATATAGGGCTTTCCCTTTTGCCAAGCACTTTCAGAGATGCTATCTCCTTCAATTGTCACAAGAAGCCCCTAAGTAGATTGTTATTCTCCCCCCATCTGAAGATGAAGACGCCGAGGCACAGAGAGAAAGTTATCACACCCTGTAGATCAGGCATTGTTGATCATCATAGAATTGTCTCAGCAAGACTGTTCACAGCAGCACGACTGCCAACAATTCACTCTGGACATCACTGGCCAGTGCCTGAATACAGAACAATTGTTTCAAACCTTCATTTTCTATGGAGAAACCTGAGGCTTGAGGAAGGAGGCGGGTTGTGTGATGGATGAGAATCACTTGCCTGTCCCTCCAGTGCGCCATCTGTGCTAGGGGATGACGGAAGGGGTAGAGTCCTGGGGCTGGAGATTTAAATCTCTTGAAGCCACAGAAATGGAGGAGGATGGCTTGGAATCCAGGCGTTCGCCAGGCACATCATAAGTATCCTTTCCTCAACATCTTCTGGGGATGATAGGGATTTCAGACGTCCCCTTAACACACCCCCCCACCTCATCCATTCCTATCTATCATCCTATTCAAATGGATCTTGACCCCAGGCCATGAGACATACGAGCCTCTCTACACCCAGGTGCACAAGAAGTATTATCTGGCACTTCCTCCAGGGGCCCCAGTCAGCATAGGAGGTGCATGGGGACTCCAAAGATCAGGCCTGAGTTCAAATCCCGCTGCACCCCCCCAAATTGCCTGATCAACTGGCTCTCATGGGGATAGAGACACGGATGAGAGAAATCAGCCTGGGGTAGGAGAAATGACCCCTTACCGTGAGCTTCCAAGTTTGGGTAACTGGGCTCATGGCCACCTGGTGATAGAAGTACCCTCAGTGGAGGAGCCCCTCCGTTATCCCCAGCCAGCCGAGTTCTGGGTCTACTTGGGACTCACTTTTCTGGTCAGAATGGAAGGAGAAGGCAGCTGAATCCCATCCCCCAGGGGTCACATGCTTCTCTCTGAGCGATGAGGGCTGCTGTTTTGGGTAGAGGTTTCTAAAACTTTGAGTGGCCTTGCAGATCCACCAACTCATTGGTAAGAATGGCCATCTCGCAGCAGAGAGGGACCACTTCAACTGAGGATGACTGGCCCAAGTGAAAGCAGCACCTTACTAAATTCCCACTGGAAGGAAAGGAGGGAGGAAGAAAGGAAGGAAGGAACAAAGAATGGGAGGGAGAAATGAAGGAAGAAAGGAAGGAAGGGGGAAAGGAAGACAGAAGGAAGCATTTGGTCCTAACTGCAGCTGTCACCAAGTAAGCACCTACTATGGGCCAGGCATCATATTCTGCTACTATTATTATCCCCATTTTACAGATAAGCAAACTGTAGATCAGAGAAATTGACTAACATGTCCAAAGTTAGAAAGATAGAAAAATAGCAGAACCTAAATTTGAACCCGTGGCAGTCTGGCTCCCGGGAGTGTACCCATTTCACTAGCTGCCCTGTTGCCCTTACCTAGGCCTCCCTCCAGTCTGTGAGGCAGAGATTCTTAGCACCTCCCCCCAAGACAGATGGAGCACTGAGCCTCAGTAAAGCTGAGGATGTTATTGTCGGTAGAGGCAGAGAGAGGGCGGCCATCGTCTCATGCATTTGTTCAGAATAGTGTTGAGCTTAAGAGCACAGGCCGAGGAAACAGAGAGGAATTCTAATTGAGGCTGAGATTCTTACTAACTGGGTGGCCTTGGGCTGTTACTCACCTGTTTTTGGCCTTACCCTTTTAAAATAGGGAGGAGTATCTAGTCTTAGGGCAGTTGTGAGGATCACGCAAGATCATGAGCACATGGGAAGTGTCATTATTTAAAGTTCTTCTGCCTCTGCCTCAGAGGTTCAGATTTCGTTCAGATGCTTAACTCGTTATCCTAATTATGCAGACCAGTGCTTCATAAACTGGCTGATGTCAGAATTGCCTGCCAAAAGTGTAAATGCCTGGGACCCACCCCAGGAAGTTTTGAATTAGGAGGACCTCTTTATCTTAAATAAGTTCCCAGGTAATTCTGATGCACAGCCAGGTGTGGGAGAACCAATCTATTAGCATAGACATCTCAGCCACAGTGGGGAAGGGACTCAGGTGGGTCCCCTCTCCAAGTCCCCTTCTCCCATTTCTTGTCACCGCCAGCACCTCCTTCCCACTGGCTTGCAAGTGCTCTCCCTAAATGAAGGTCTGTATGGCCTAGCTGAGTCAGTGACAGTGTCCCAAGGAGCCTGTCTTTCCAGAGGCCTGGGAACACAGCACAGAGCTGGGAAGCAGGATGCCAAGGTTTCTGCTGTGGATTTGCCCCCTTGTGACTCACTAGTGGCCCAGGGCCAGTAGGGTTCTAAGCCTCAGTTGCCCACGGTCCACAGATAGTCAGGGAAAGAAGAGTGGCCTGTCTGCTTCCTCAGGAGTGTGTCCCTGGCACTTGACTGCCAGAGAGCAGGTGGGTTAGAGAGGCCTGGGTAGAGAAAGGGGAAGAGGTGAAAGAATCCTGCATAACGATGCTTTCTCACTGACATCCCTCCTTTGATGCTCACAGTGATAGGGAATAAAATCCAGCATCTACCTTGGGCCTGTAACATTCTCTGTTATCTGTCACTAGCCTTTGCTTCAATGTTATCTCATAACCCTCCCTCCTTTCTGGCCTCCTTGCTGTTCCCTGAGTGCTCCAAACTTGTTCCCATCTCAAAGTTTTTGCCCTATTTGCACGGCTTAGAATACTTTGGCAATGGATCATCACAAGTCTGGTTCCTTCTGCTTATTCAAGCATCAGCTTACAGGTCACAGGCTCAGAGAGACCTTTGCTAATCAGTCACCGAGTCTAACGTGTTGTCCCAAGCACTGGGACACAACATCCTATCATTGAATTTTAACTTTCATCTTAGCGATTGTCATCATAGGATCTAGTTTACTTTTTAATTTACTTCACGTGTTGCCTGTCTCCCCCTACGGTAGAGTGCAAGCTCCATAAAAGCATATCCTTGGCTGTCTTGTTTATCGCTGTGTCCCTAGTGCCTGATAAGTGTTCCGTGATTATTTGTGGAATAAATGAGTTAATGACTTTGTCCCAGAATGAATCGTGATTCCTTTTTCTGATTAGAGGACACCCAAAGTTCTGAGAGAAGTGACTGTCCCCAAACCATTCCAGGCCCTTTGTATTCTTTTTGCAGGTCCTTCCCATAAAACCTGGCTGACACACAAACTGAGCTGGGGTGAGGCTCACAGGTGTGATGAAAGCTTGGAGTTGCCCCATGAATGGGCTAAGACTGATGTGAGGGTGAGAAGGCAGAAGGTCACAGTGTGTGAAGGGAGAGGCAGGCTGGGACAGGAGAGCAGGGTGTGAAACTGGCAGTGGTGAGGGGAAGGGGGTGACTTGGCTGTGTGTCAGGAAGTGTTTCCCTCCACCCTCCCCTGGGGAGAGCCCTGACCCCAAGGTGGCTTCGTTTTGGGGAAGCAGGCTGTCAGGCAGCTGCTGAGGGAGAATAAAGGTGTGTCCTGGGTGGTGACAATCTACTGAGGTCCTAGGCCCAATACTGACCACCAAAAGGAACAATCCCACAATGGCACTTGGCCAAATAGGTGACAGGTGAGCTTCCTCCTAAAAACCAGCCCAACCACACATGGAGCCTCAGACCTGTGGGGAAGGGAGAGAAAAGAGGTTGCTAAGGAAGTGGAACAGTCAGTATAGAATGATTAGTAATAATAATGATAATAATAGGTCACATTTATGACAATATGTCTGGCCCTATACTAATTGCTCTATATGTGTTCCCTCGTTCAATCTTCACGAAGCTCTCTACAAAGCAGGCATTATTATTATTGTTATTCCCATTTGAGAGATGTGGAAACTGAGACTCAGTGAGATTAAATATCTCGTCCAAGGTCACACAGTAAGAAGCAAAGTTAGGATTCCAGCTTAGATCTGTAGTGATTCCAGGGCATTATGGAAACCTAAACCTGGGGAGAGTTGCTAGGGACAAATTAAGAGGGAAGAGCCCCATTTACCCCTGCAGAAGTGGGGATGGGGAGGGAGAGTGGGATAGACTATGTATAAATAGCAGGCCTGTTTTTATCCCTACACATGGGCTGAATCAGGCAAGCAGCTCTACCTGGCACAATTTGAGGGCTCTGAAATGCCAACTCAGCCCTGTGTCTTACAATTCCCGTCCCAGCGTGTCCCTGGGAGCTGAAATGCCTACCGAGAGAGTAATTTCTTTGGGTCAGGACATTGACTCCAGAAGACCCCTGTAAAAATTCGTAAGTTGGAAGAAAAACACATCAATCTCCTGGCACCTGTTGAACGTGGCAACCTAGGTTAGCCAGCTGGGTCCTGTGGGAGGGGGCTCAGCTTTTATGTTGGAGAAGAAGGTGGTGTTCAAAGGCAAGGAAAAGTAGGAGGCTTGTTTCACAGCCTGTGTCTCTCCAATCCCAGAAGCCTGGGAATTATACTCAATAGTTCAAAAATCCTAATGGAGACAATGTCCTCTGGGACAAAGATGGGGAGAAGCCACTCCAGGGGCTGGAAGAATACCACTAACCTCCTTTGCTTTTGCTGGGTTGATACCAGGTGCCTGCAACTGCAACTCTGGTAACCTTGGGCTCACAAGACCTCCTGGCATTCATGTGTCTAATTTTAAATGATAAATGCATTAATTATTATTTACTACTTGATTTATCGGTAGGCAAAGAAGAGGATTTCTGAAGCTCAGAAGATGACATGGGTGGAGGTCTCTGGTTTAGAGCACGGATGACCGGAGGGACCAGGCCTGGAAGAGAGGAAGGAATGAGGGGTGTCCAAGGGCGAAGCGCAGCTCAGCAGTCCCAAGGCTGCAGCGTGACAAGCATCTGGGGAAAGGTAGGAGCTGGTCCCCGCCACCTGCCGGTCAGCAGCCCTACCCACAGTCAGGCCGCGGCTGCTCTGGCCTCGTCCCGAAATATGTGAGCACCGCCCCCTTCTCCCGCCCCTTTTCCCAGCCGCGCCCACGGGGTCCGGGGCTGGGCGGCAGGCGCCTGGAGCCGGGCGGGAGTCCCAGCGCGGGAGGAGGGGGGGCGGGGCGGCAGGGGGCGGGGCGGAGTCTCGGCGCCTCCTGGAGCCTTATTCCCGGCCGCAAGCTCGGGAGCGCTCAGTCTACCGCGGGAGCTGCGCGCGGAAGGCACCTGGCTATACTTACTGAGGCTCAAGGGCTCGGGCGGACGGACAGACAGAGTGAATACAGAGACGCCCGGCGGCCGCGAGCTCCGCTGAGATCCCAGCCAGGCTTGCACGCAGAGGCCGGCAGCAGAACGTGCCCGGCAGGATCTCCTGTGCTCCTCCCACCCGGCTCCCGTGCCAGCGCCCGGTGGCCGCCGCCTCCAAAGTGATTGCTGCCTCGCCGCCTCCGCCGAGTCCGGGACCATGAAGCTGCTGCCGTCGGTGGTGCTGAAGCTCCTTTTGGCTGCAGGTAAGAGGGCTGCCGGGGGTCGGGGGGGATGGGGACGCTCTGCAGGGGACACGAAGGAAGATCGCTGCAGCGCCCCCGGCGCGGGCCACTTGGTGGGGCCCGTGCTCCCTGGCAGGCGGGCGCCGGCAGCGGTACGTGGCGACGGGGGTCTGGGCGGCGGGTCTGAAGCGGCCTCGTCCCTCACCCGCAGTGCTTTCGGCGTTGGTGACCGGCGACAGCCTGGAGCGGCTTCGAAGAGGGCTGGCGGCTGGAACCAGCAATCTGGACTCCCCTACTCAATCTACGGACCAGCTGCTGCCCCCGGGAGGTGGCCGAGGCCGGGAAGTCCTGGACTTGGAAGAGACAGACCTGGACCTTTTCAGAGGTGGGTGTGAGGGATGCCCATCCTCGGACCCCGGTGGACAGTTGAAGAATAAGTGGATCTGGCATTTATGCCGATTGGGCACACCTATGGTTTGGGGGTTTTCATGGAGGACCTCAAGGAAAAGCCGCTTGGCCTGACAAACTCACTGGGGGGTCCTAGAATGTAGATCCTGTTGTTTTTCTTGCCCAACGTAGTCTCACATGCCACGTTGCTGCCTTTCTGGATACTCTGAGGCAAATTGAAACAGGCAAGGTGTGTGGGGTTGGTACGTTGCTCTGAGGTAAGCTGGGTGATAGGAACAAGGAATGGTTGAGATGCTTTCCTTAGAGTTTCTATGAAAAAATGTGCACAACCCCTAATTCCCACATCAACTGACTATTATGTATAAAATAAGGTAACAGATGTGGAGATGCTGGGCACATACAAGGTGTGCAGTGTTAGTCTCCTCCATCCACCTGTCTCCAGGTTGGGGAAACAGGGGAACGAGGAGCACTTGGTCCCCCCTCAGGTTAGGCCAGCACCTCCTCGGGAGGCTGTGAATGGTGAGCACTGGGTCCCTAGAGAGCTGTATTGATATGCTGGGTGTCTACAAATCCTACACAAGCCTGGATACTTCCTGACCACCTTGAGTCCCTGAGAGAGACTCCAAGGGAGGAAGGGCCAAATGGGATCCTTCAACCAGCAGAGGTGCTGTGGCTAAGTAAATACAAGCACAGAGCAGAGTCCAGAGCCTCCAGTATTGCCTGCTTCCTTGCCCCCAGCCACCTGCAGAGATTCTTAAGGGTGGAGCAGGGACTGAGCCCTGGAGCCCCGGAATGACTATATTTGGTTGGAAAGATACCCACCTGTTCTGGCTCTGTCTGCTCCTCTGCCACCCTTCTTCCTTACCCAGAGTTTCCCTTAGGTGCTATCTCTATTTAGTATACATCAGGGGTCTGCCCCAAAGCTGAGGCTGGGTTCCCACCTTCCATCCTCTCACAGTGGCCCTCTGGGGGTCACTCCTGGCCTGAACAACCTGTATTCTCCTGGCCCTCTCCTCATAGGCAGGGCAGAGCTGGGCTGTGACTCACCCTCCACCCACACAGCTGCTCCTCCTAGCTCTGCAGACCTGACTCACTGCTCCCTCTCCCCAGCAGGAGCCTGGCTGTCACCCTGTCACTCTCTTCCTCCCTTTTCTTTTTTTTAAAAAAATTTTATTTATTTATTTATTTTTGGCTGTGCTGGGTCTTCGTTGCTGCGTGCGGGCTTTCTCTAGTTGCAGAGAGCGGGAGCTACTCTTCATTGTGGTGCTCAGGCTTCTCATTGCGGTGGCTTCTCTTGTTGCAGAGCACGGGTTTTAGGCGTGTGGGCTTCAGTAGTTGGGGCACACGGGCTCAGTAGTTGTGACTCGTGGGCTCTAGAGTGCAGGCTCAGTAGTTGTGGTGCACGGGCTTAGTTGCTCCACGGCATGTGGGATCTTCCCGGACCAGGGCTCGAACCCGTGTCCCCTGCATTGGCAGGCGGATTCTTAACCACTGCGCCACCAGGGAAGTCCCTCTCCCTCCTTTTTCTGATCGGCTGGGCCCTCCTGCCTCAATTTCACCACAGCCATGGTCATTGGTTTCCTCTGAGCATCTGCCTCACCTTCTGAGTTCTGAAAGGGCCTGGGTCTGCACCAGAGGAAACAAGAGTCTATGGGACTACTACTGGCATCTGCCTCTTCTTCTTACTTGGGTTTGCTGGGCAAAGACTATTTTTCAGGTGTAGGGATCCTATCACCTAAAATAAATAACTGTTACCATTTATTAAGTGCCTCCTGTATTCTAGGCACTTAACATGTTATTGTGGGTTAATTAATCCTTGCTGCAACCCTCTGAGATAGGAACACCTGTTCTCCACTTTTTACCAAGAGCTACAGGGTTCAGAGAGATTAAGTGACTTGCCCAAGATCACATGGCTGAAATTCGAGCATGGGTCTGCTAACTTCAGAGCCCATTCATTGTCTCATTCCTGGCTCAGCATCCCATGTGCTCTAGGCTTGTCTGCAAGAGGGGACTGGGTTGTGTGAGGCAGCTTGGTGTGTTGGGAAAGGGCACTGGATATGGAGTCCAGAGACCACATTTCAGATCCCAAACCTGTAGGACCTTGGGCAAGTCACTGCCTTTCGGGACCTCAAGTTTTTCAACAGAAAATGGAAAGCCATATTTTTTGAAGTCAATTCCACCTTGAGGATCCTAGGACTCCAGTCTAATGTATGACGCTCATCCTTCTACCAGACATGTGGCTATAGCCATAGACAGCAGGCACCTTTTTTCTGCTGGGACAGGGGAGGGGAGACTTGTGTCAGACCCCTGGGCTGATGGGCATAGCCCATGATCAGTCCCAGCTGGATGTCTGTGTGAGGTTGTTTTTCCCTTTTTAAGTGTGGAAAGAATGGGGAGAATTATCATTGTTCTAGTTCCTTCTGATAGTTCTTTACTTTCCATCTTTCTGCTTCTTGTGCACTGTACTCCCCATCCTAGGGAGCTATAAACAGGACATCTGGGGATATATGTAAATGGACCTTTGAGAGAAGTGGTGAGCTGCAAATAGCACACAGAGCAGGGTAAATATTTTGTTTGATGTCAAAAAAGCAAGGCTCTTTGAAATTAGCACACTATTGTAAATCAACTATAGATCAATAAAAATATTTTTAAAATTAAAAAAATTTAAAAAGTTAAAACAGCAAATCTCTGACCAAGGGTGGCCTGCTTGCTGTCCCTGAGCCTGGTTCTGCTCTGGGCTTATGGTCCGCTGCTGCTAATGGGTACCCCAGAGGGGACCACCTGGACATGGGCACTGTTCTTATTTTAGGAGCCTCTTCCCTCTAAAATACTCTCCAAGTACCTTCTCCAGAAGCAATTTTTATCTCTGACGCTGTCTTCCTGCAAATGGGTTACTGAGTGTAGCATCAGGAAATGAGGCTGATTTAAGGCCAAAATAGAACCAAGTGGGCGTGGGGGAGTAGGAGATGAGGATGGACAGTGGGGTGGGGGTGAGGTTAGTAGAACTGCCCAATCAGCTGCAGTTACTCAACAGAAGCTACTCAACAGAAGCTAGCATTCTTAGAACGAGGTCCTTTTTATTTAGTGTCACTTGGACCCAGTAGTCTTTTTTTTTTTTTTAACATCTTTATTGGAGTATAATTGCTTTACAATGTTGTGTTAGTTTCTGCTGTATAACGAAGTGAATCAGCTACACATATACATACATCCCCTTGTCCCCTCCCTCTTGCGTCTCCCTCCCACCCTCCCTATCCCACCCCTCTAGGTGGTCACAAAGCACTGAGCTGATCTCCCTGTGCTATGCGGCTGCTTCCCACTAGCTATCTATTTTACGTTTGGTAGTGTATATATGTCCATGCCACTCTCTCACTTCGTCCCAGCTTACCCTTCCCCCTCCCCGTGTCCTCAAGTCCATAGAATGAGGTTCTTAAACTGAGTTTATGAAATGTCTTCCTTGGGACCCCCCAGCCTCTACTTCCTCCACCACTTTTGGGAGGTCTGCCCAGTCTTCCTTCAGCTCTTGGGAGGCACTGAGCCGAGAGGCCTTCCCAGGCCTCTGACTTCAGGTAGGATCAAAACATCCTTCCAGACACTGTGCTGTTCTGATTTTTTCCCCTGAGGAAGTCAAAGACGTAACAGGGTACTTTTCTACCGCAGCTGCTTTCTCTTCCAAGCCACAAGCTCTGGCCACACCGAGCAAGGAGGAGCGTGGGAAAAGAAAGAAGAAAGGCAAGGGGTTAGGGAAGAAGAGAGACCCATGTCTTCGGAAATACAAGGACTTCTGCATCCATGGAGAATGCAAATATGTGAAGGAGCTCCGGGCTCCATCCTGCATGTAAGTGTCCCTTCCCCGGGGCTGACTGTTAACAGCTCACTCTTTGTCAGCCTGGTGGCTGTTCCTGGTTGTCACTGTTCCTTGAATTCATAAATCCACCCAGTTTCTTCTCAACCTCTGGGAGGAAGTTGGGAGGAGGGGAAATATTTTTAGTCAGCGGAAGGGGCTCCCCCCAGCATAGGATGCAATTTCCTGTGGCGTGGGTTTGTGATGCTCTTTCATCTTTGGGGGCATTTCCTGCTTGCTCAGAAATGAACACACGCTAGGAGAGCTGACACCTGAAGACAGGTTCTTCATTTCTGCCTCATGCCCTACTCCAGATGGGAGAAGCCAGTAGGAAACATGGCAGAGTGGGGCTCCTGGGTGGAGTGGAGCTCCCGTGGCCTTCTTTCCCAAGTCCTGCAGGTAGGTATGAGGTGCATTTGGATATGTGCTATGCAGGTATGTGTACTCAGACATATGTGCATATGAATGAGCAAATGTGGGTTGATTCTAAGACATGGCAGGACTGTAGAGAAAGCAATCATTGTGGGAGCAGGGAGAAGCCCCTCCTCCCTTCTTCCTCACCCTGGCCAGGGCCAGGAGGTGGGGGACATGGTGGGTATTGACCTTTGGCTATGGGGGTGGGAGAACACTTCCTTTGTGTAAGATTAACGGAAAATGGAACCCAACTCAGTAGGCATCAGCCCCCGGTCAGGCAGCACCACCCCTTCCCTGGGCAGGGGTGTGGGTGGAGAGGCCATGGGTTCCCCAGCCACTCTGCTAGGCCAAGCCCAGCAAATGGCTGCCTTGGCAACCCCTCAGGGATGACGACACTGCCATGCTCTGTGGCAGGCATAATGTCGCCACTGTGCCTGAGACCAACACCCACATCAGGCTGTAAACATGCACTCTCTTCTGCTGGGCCTGAGTTTCTGTGGAGTGGCAACCTCTGTGACCTGGGAGGCTCTGGACAGAGTCAGGAGATTGCTGTGTGCACACCACTTCCCAGCCTGTCGAGAAGGCTGGATGCCTCGCATCTCTTCTGCTGTGATTGGTACAGATCCTTTGGTTTTTTTTTTAAAGCTTCTTTGTCCCATCTGATCTCATATAGCAGAGTTGCCCTGTATTTGGCAATTGTCAGACAGACCCATCACCCCCCTCCACGTCTACAGTCACTTGTGTGTTCTCTCCTTTCATATCCTTGTCAAGAGCTTGGTATTGGGTTGCTTAAGAGTGACCTAGACAGTGGGAGGGAGACGCAAGAGGGAGGAAGTATGGGGATATATGTATACATATAGCTGATTCCCTTTGTTATACAGCAGAAACTAACACAATACTGTAAAGCAATTACACTCCAATAAAGATGTTAAAAAAAAAAAAGTGACCTAGACAGTCCCCCAATTATTCTTCCAGAAGTCTTGAGACAGGGCAGGGAATGTTTGTCCTAAATTTGTAAACTGGCCTCATTAGCACAGGGTGGAGGCAGTGACTCTGAGCGTAGTCAAGATGGATCAAGGCCAGAAATCTGTCTGGGCCGAACTGGTCCAGGGCGTTGGTGGAGGGACTTCCACTGCTCAGCTGAGAACCCTTTTAAGGCTTCTCTCCTGGAGAGCTGAGCTTGACTGACCACCTAAACCCAGAGAACCTAGATAATGGTGTCCAGGGTCAAGGTGGCCCTAGGGATGGTGATGGTAACTGTGACAGTGCCTTCCTTCCTTTGCCATGGAGCTTTACAGTTTACATTTAATATGAGTTGAGCCCAACAGGTCTCTGTTGAGCACCTACTTGGTGTCAGCTATTCTAGGGGATGGGAAAATACAGCCCTGTATTCTCAAAAGCCCTCTGCTGGGTAGGCAGGGCTTGCTGTCTGTACTTGAAAGATGAGGAAACTGGAGCCCAGAAGTAGGAAGTGATTTGTCTGAGATCAACAGCTAAATAAAGTGTGTGGAAACAGGACAGGCACTCAGGTGCCTGACTTCCCGTCCAACATGCTTTTCATGCCCCCAGGCTGCACTGGGTGTTGGATTGCGTACTTCTTCCCTGTCTGTTCTTACAGAGTTGGAGCATGATTTTACAGAGGGCAGCTATTATACTAGAGGTCTCCTAAGGCTTTTTCTAATTGAAGAGCATGGAATCTGATGTGAAGACTCTGTGTCTGCTTCCTAGGCAGATTTTCAAGGGGCTGAATTCTGTGTCTGGCTTGGCAGCCTCCTGCCTCCAGCCCTTGGTACTCAGGGCAGCAGGCAGCAAGAAGACACAGAGCTCCTGGTTTGGGAGAATGTGACATCTGGGCACCTACATCTGGGACACTCTGTGGCTCCTTCTTGCCTCCAGACCCAGCAACCACCAGCCGGGTGTGTCAGGCTGCCGTGGTGAGCTTGAGGCTGGCCGGCTTCCTAAACTAGCCCTCTGCAGCCATCACCCACAGGAAAACCCTTTTGTGTCACCAGCCAAAAGTTGCCCTCAAAGAGCAGTTTCCTGGGGCTCCTGATGAGCTGCTGACCCAGAAACTGGCTGCAAAGTTTCCTGTGGCTGGAGGAAGCCTGGGGACAGTTAGCCTGACGAGGACTCAGAGCTGGAAGAGAGATAGGCCTGAAGGCTCTACTTGGCCTCACTGCCCAGATGCCAAGAAGGAATGGCGAGCCCCCTTCTCTTTGGCTCCGTCTGACTTTGGTGCTCCCTTCCTCAGGATATGGGCAGTATCCTCCGGAATCTGATTATATAGTAACTCCCACACATGTGGGACTTGGCCTTTTATTAAGTGCTTTTATTTGTATTATCTCATTTGAGCTTCGCAAAGCTCTAGTGACGTAGGCATTTATTATTCCTGCCTTTCACATGAGAAAACTGAAGCTTGGAAACGCGACCGTAACTTGCTCCAGATCACTTGGCTAGAAATAGCAGCAGGACCAGTCTGGAACTCATGTATTCTGAGTCCCCTGCGCCAAATGGTGCCCCCTCTACCTCCTGGGGTAGGGGTGGAGAAATCCAAATTGGAAGATGTCTCTGTACTCTAGAGGGTCCTTGCTTCTGTTGTAATACAAGTTCTGAAATGGGCCACAGACGTGGGTAGGAGCAACACATCCCAGTTTGATGGGTCACTGGCTCTGGGCAAGACATACGATCTTGCCCTCACCCTGGGATGCTTGGAATGCTCCTTCCCTGGGGGAGCCAGGGGTTGTCTGCAAAGGGAGGGGGACGTGGGTAATATTAGGATGTTTACATTATTATCCTTTTGACTCAGGGTGGGGGTGGAGGGATTATGTAACTGAATTGCGGGACTCTGAGGCCAAGCTTTATTTCTATCATCTGAGTAAGTACCTGTGGGGTTTGAATGATGGGCTGGAAGTGAAAAACAGACTCAACTTCACCTTCCCTCCCCGCAGGAAAGCACAGTCTCTGAAGTCAGCCAGACTGCTGAGTCAAATCCTGGCTCTACCACTCACTACCTGTGTAATCTTGGGCAGGTTATCTAACAGAAGTTTGGCCTCAGTCTCTTCATCTTTAAAATGGGGATAGTAACTCCTACTTCACAGAGATGTTGGGTTTTTTTTGTTTTTTTGCGGTACGCGGGCCTCTCACTGTTGTGGCCTCTCCTGTTGTGGAACACAGGCTCCGGACGCGCAGGCTCAGCGGCCACGGCCCATGGGCCCAGCCGCTCTGCGGCATGTGGGATCTTCCCAGACCAGGGCACGAACCCACGTCCCCTGCATCGGCAGGCGGACTCTCAACCACTGCGCCACCAGGGAAGCCCATAGAGATGTTTTTAAGATTACATGAAATGATCCTTGTAAAGCAATTAGCACAGAGTACTTGGCTCATAGTAAGCCTGTAATCTGTGCTATTAATTGTTATTTATCATTCAAGATAACAGTAATAATAACTGAGAGAGCAGAGTCAGACCGCTCTCTGTTTCTGCTCCAGAAACCCATCAAGCCCATCAGATATGTGTCTCCTTGGGGTAACCTACACTGTTCAGAATGGAAATAATTATGAATTTGGAATTTGGCCCTTCTGCTCCCTAGTTGTGAAACATTTAGCAAATCATTTACTCTCTCTGACCCTAATCGTAATCTTTCAATATGTAAAAGAGGTTATACCTGCCTACCAGGGTGTTATGAGTCTCAGTTAAGCTAGTCGATAAGGACAGTGTCTTATAAACTGTAAAGTGCTTTGAACAAGTGATTTTCCAGGGGTGCTCCTAAGAGCATCCTCTATGTCCTGGCAGGATAGGGGTCATTGTTTTGTCCACCTGGGCCGATGGGACAGATGCATGGAGAGGCTGGGCAAGGAGCTGTGTGCTCTGCTGTGGGCCTGACCTACGTTTATCCTGCAGTGAGGTGGTTCCCTGAAACACCCAGAAGGAGCTGGGAAAGGAAGAGGTGCTGGGAAGGAAGGCAGGGGCAGCCCGGCCCCCGGGTCTGATAGGTCTGCTCCTTGGAACTTTCCTGGTACCTCTCGGCAGGAAGAAGGGATTCCTTGCTCTGAGGAACGAGGTGCCTAAGCTTTTCCCCAGAGGATGTGCAGTTCAGAATAGAGGGCCACCGGGTTCTCGGTGCTTCCTTCAGCAGTTAGTGGCCTAAAGTCCCCAGGCAGACAGTGCCACGGCATCCCTGACTGGGCATTTATGGATGTGTGTGGGCAGCACACTGAGCTCACCTTCAGACAATCTGTGTCTATGTCTCTGCCCTGCTATGTGACTGTGGGGAAAATAGCTCTGCCTTTCTGTAACATGGGCTCCTACCTACATCAAAGGATCTCTGGGATGCTCAGATAAGGAAAGGGATGTGAGGGAATTCCCTGGCAGTCCAGTGGTTAGGACCGCGCTTTCACTGCTTAGGGCCTGGGTTCAATCCCTGGTCGGGGAACTAAGATCCCACAAGCCAAGCCGCGCAGCTCCCCCGCAAAAAAAGAAAGGGACGTGAATGTGCTTGTTCAACTGTAGGCACTTGTCAGTCTTCCCAAGGGCTTCCAGGAAAAGTTTTGTGTTAGAAGAGGCAGTTGCCATCTGATTTATTTCTTGAGTGAGAAAAGCCAAGGTTTTTTTTGTGACATTCTAAAATGTACTGGCAGGACAGCTAGGCAAGAAGATGTTTTCTTGGTTTGTTTGCTTTGTCCTGGGATGAAGTAGGCCTGATAGCCCAGCGTTCAGAGGCCAAAGGCCAAAATTCAGCTTTCAAGTTGGGCCTTGCACCCAGGGGGAGCTGGGAGTTAAATGAAGGAAACTTGAGAAAAATGACTTCTGGCAAAGGAGCAGGGCCTATTAATAGGCTGGGCAGTGGCAGAGGGACTGGATGCTGGAAGCATTGGTGGGGGAGGCTGGGTTTATTTCTGGGTCAGAGTGTTGAGGGGCCTCACAAGAGGGAGTGATACTGAATCCCCTCAGTCCAACCCACCAGCTCTTGTGCCCAAGTCCTCTGAACATTTTAACACACATGTCATTAATCATCCACACGTGGAACAATCTAGCCAAGACCTGAAGTCCTCCTTTGCTTTTTCCCTGCCTGGAGTAGGAATTTTGTGCCAGAGGACCAAAGGGAATGAAGAAGGGGAGGGCGTGGAGTGAAGGAGGAAGGCCACAGAGCCTGTAGAGGGGCTTCTAGAGAAGGCTAGAGGAAGGACAGGAATCACCGTTAGGGACTGACAGGCTGAAGCTGTGAGGAGTAGGCTCTGGCTTATGTAGGTGGCCCGTTGCCAAGAGTGAAGCCAAACCACTAACTTCATCTCTGCTTTGTTCTGTTTTGGACCAGCTGCCACCTGGGTTACCATGGAGAGAGGTGCCATGGGCTGAGCCTCCCAGTGAAAAATCGTTTATATACCTATGATCACACGACCATCCTGGTTGTGGTGGTCGTGGTGCTGTCATCCGTCTGTCTGCTGGTCATCGTGGGGCTTCTCATGTTTTGGTGAGTGTTACAGGCTGTTTTTGCAAATCACTTCTATTCCTCCTCCTCCAGGGTCTTCTACCTGATGGTCACATGAGCCCTCTAACCCCCCAAATCCTGGGCTAGGAGTCTGACTAACACTCCTGGGTACAGGCTGTCCAAGAACCTGGCTTCTCTGGTATGACATAGGTCCAGTGTCTAGAGCCCAGGAAAAAAATTGCCAGGCCGTAGGAGGTCCTGCTTCTCACAGCAGGCTCAGCAACCCACCCATGGAGCCACATCTTCACACAATTCTTTTTCCTGACTCTGTTCTCTGATGGCATTAGGGTGTGGTTTGGTAGTCAGGGCATGGGTGGTGCTATTGGTATATCCTTCCAAATCTGGGGCATCTGGTCCCCAGGCCATGCTTTCAATCCAGCTTATATTCTAGACTGAGGAGACCTACTAAGCACTCTGTGCCCATTTACAAGCATGCAACTCATGCGTTGTGAGGCCTGGATCAAGTTACCTGTCTTTCTAAGGGTTGTAATCTTTCAGTGATTGTAATCTCTGTTCCACTACCTCATAAAGATGTTGTGAGGATTGTATAAATGAGGTGAAAGTTCTTAGCAAATTGTAGCCTGCCATTAGAGACAGGCATCCTTTGGGGCAGTTGGACCTTTGGCCAGAGGTCTGTTGAGCTGCCGTATCCTCTGGGCTTTTCCAAGTATGGAGAGAATCACTGGGCCAGAATCTTTTGGAAGGACCAGCTCTGGGGCCTGCACCCTCTAGCAGGCAGAGCTTGCTCACAAAACTTACTTTCCTCAGGTACCACAGGAGAGGAGGTTATGACGTGGAAAATGAAGAGAAAGTGAAATTGGGCATGACTACGTCCCACTGAGAGAAACCTGTGCTCAAGGTAATGGTCCATCCTTTGCCCAATGGTACCATCACCACCTTTCCTGGATCTGTTTCTAGGCATGCTGAATTCTTCTCTTGACCTAGGAGCTAGGGGTTGGGCTGCTATGGAGTCAGGGTCCCACTGCAGAATTGTTTTCAAAAAGGTTCTCAGTGCTGCATCTCCACTTAGGGTGGAAGTTGCTAGAGAGATACCCAAGACCAATGCCTGAGAAGACAGCTTCTCTCATCCTTGTCTCTTCTCCTTCCCACCCCTTCCCAGAGATCTTTCCACTTCTTTTTTTTTTTTTTTTTTTTTTTTGCGGTACGCGGGCCTCTCACCGTTGCAGCCCCTCCTGTTGCAGAGCACAGGCTCCGGACGCGCAGCCTCAGCGGCCATGGCTCACGGGCCCAGCCGCTCCACGGCATGCGGGATCCTCCCGGACCGGGGCACGAACCCGTGTCCCCTGCATCGGCAGGCGGACTCTCAACCACTGCGCCACCAGGGAAGCCCTCTTTCCACTTCTTAAATCTGGACCCAGGAGACTCTTAGGACCTCTTAAGCTGGATCCAGCTTTAAATGCCTTCTTCTTGTGCTTTAGGAATCAGCTGGGGACTGCTACCTCTGAGAAGATACAAGTTGATGACAGACTCTGCAGAGGGGAAGGACTTCACAACTAGCCATGAAGATTCCTTCATCCCCAGTTGCCATCTAAATTGGGCCTCCCATAACTGCTTTGCCAAAATACCAGAGCCTTCAAGTGCCAAACAGAATATGTCCAGTGGGATCTGGGTCAGAAGAAAGCAAAAGTGAGGGACCTTCGTGCCCTTCTGATTCTCCTCCACCAAGCCCTACTTACCCCCATAAGTTTGTTTAAACACTTATCTTCTGGATTAAAATGCCAGTTAAATTCCATATGCTCCAGGATCTTTGCCTGAAAAAAAAAGGAAGGAGAGGAAGAAAGAAAGATTCGGGGACTGGAAGAAAGTAACAAAGATTGAGAAGCCATGTACTCAACAAGCCACCAAGGGATCTGCCATTTGGACCCTTCAGTGCTGGATTTGATGAGTTAACTGTGAAATACCATAAACCTGAGAACTCTGAATTTTGGGACTTCTATCCAGATGGAAAAATAACAACTATTTTTGTTTGTTTGTTTGTAAAATGCCTCTTAAATTATATATTTATTTTATTCTATGTATGTTAATTTATTTAGTTTTTAACAATCTAACAATAATATTTCAAGTGCCTAGACTGTTACTTTGGCGATTTCCTGGCCCTCCACCCTGCATCCCCCACCATCTGGCTCAGCATTAGTCTCCTCTGCTACAAATGTGAGATGGCTCTGTGATCCATCTGTAGTAATCTATTGTCTGTCCACATTTCGGAAGATCTTCCATGATCTGAGTGCCACAGGGGGAGTTTTGTATGGTCAGGCTGTAGGAATTAACTTTGTCAGATCCACTCTATGAGTTGGACGGCAGTCTTGCCTAGGCGATTGTGTCTACCGTTTGTGTTTTGAAAGCCCAAGGTGCTGATGTCAAGATGTAACAGATATCGGTATTCCCCTGTGTCCTCTCCCTGCCCAGTCTCAGAAGAAGTTGGGCTTCCATGCCTGAAGCTTTCCTGGCCCCTCACCCTCCATGGGTCCAGGTCCACAGAGTGGGAACTCACTGTCCCTTGTGTCAAGACATTTCTCTTATCCTGCCATTCTTCTGGTGCTACTCCATGCAGGGGTCAATGCAGCAGAGGATAATCTAGAAAAGGGATTAGCAAAGAAAAAGGCTGAGGAGGAACAGGAAACATTGGAGCTGACTGTTCTTAGTAATTGATAACCTACCAATTGCTACAGAGAAGGTTGGAGGTGAGGAGGGCTTTTGTGTAAACCCACCCACCTCACCAAAACTACAAAGGTATGCTGTCGTGGTCCCTTCTGGAAGTTTCTGGTGCCATTACTGAACTGTTACAAACCTGAATTTCCAAACCTGGTTTATATTTATACTTTGCAATTCAAATAAAGATAACCCTTACTCCATAGCCTTCTGTCTGATTGTTTTAACTGGGAGCTAGTTTAACGTAGGTATTTTCTAAGCCCATAAATAGCCCAGGCCTATTTATATATACTATCTCAGTATCCCCAATAACCCTATGTAGGAGGTACTATTGTCCCATTTTTCCAGAATTGGAAACTGAGGCTTGGATAGGTTAGGTAACTTGCCCGAGGATACACAGTTGGTAAGTGAGAGAGCTGCAACTGGTAATTTGATTCTAATCATTTGTCTTAGTACTTATATCATACCATCTCTGAGACAGTAGAGAATAGATCTTTCACATAGGAAGTTGGGCTGGCTGTAACCGGGAAAGACATCTGCCCATTCAGTGGGCAGACCCTGGCGTCAGGGCCTATGCTGTCTGTGCAAGCAGGCGTTGCTCCTGGAGGAAACAAGTCACCTTTGACTCCCCTCTCACGCTCCACATTCCATCTATCATCTATCAGCAAATCTTGTCAGACCTACCTTTTGGATATATGCTGAATGCAGCCACTTCTCATCACTGTCACTATCATCATCCCAGTCCAATTCACCATCAGCCAGGGACTGAAACTGCGCCCTTAGCTGTGAAAGCGCAGAGTCCTAACCACAGGACCATCAGAGAATTCCCTCTTACCTAGACTCTTGTGGTGGCCTCCTGTCTCCTTTCTTCCACCTTACTCCCATAGAGCCCATTTCCAACATAATAGCCAGTGATCATTTAAAACATAATCCAGATCTTGCAGGCCTTCTCTGACTACCCTATTATACGATAGCACATTCCTCTCCCACCCCACTCCTCTTAACTCTCATTATTCGGCTTTATTTTTCTTCATTGCCCTCATCACCACTAACATATTCTTATTTGTTTTTGTCTATCTCTTCCTACTAGAATGCTAGCTCCATGAAGATAGGGGTGTGTACATTGCTCCAATCCCAGATTGTAAAAGAGTGCAATTGCGTTGTAGGCACACAATATTTGTTATGTGGAAGAATGAATACAAGAAATGACTAAAATCCAATCCAAGGCCAGCAAGTGGACAGGTATGTGATGCAGTGCTGCCCTGGAAGTGTGATTGGGTTTACAGAAGGGCATTTGCTGGGGAGGATGGATGGGGATGACAGGATGAATGGAATTCGAGACAGGTCATGTTGTCCTGGATAGAGTGGAAGCAGAGACTTCCACTGGGAGGCCATTAGACAAGTGCTACTGGATGCCCCCTCCGCATCCTCTTCTCTTTGAGAGTTGTGACATTGTGAAGTTTCTCTGGGAGCCCACAGAGAGATCTTACATGTACTTTGACTGTCCAAAGCTGAACATATGCATAGCCTATAACCCAGCAATTCCACTTCCAGTGATATACACAAGAGAAATGAGAACATATGCTCACCAAAAGATATGTACAAGAGTGATCTTAGCATTATTTGCAATAAGTGAAAACTGGAAACTACCCCAATACTCATCAGTATTTGATGATGAAATGAATAAATACATTGTCGTATATCTATACAATGAAATATTAAATAGCAATATGGATGAATCTCACGACATACTGGTGAGTCAAACAAGCCAGACACAAAAGGATTCCTTCCGTGTGATCCCATTTATTTAAAATTTTAAAACAGGCAAAACTCATCTATGGGGAAAGAAATTAGGAAAGGGGTTACTATTGGGATTGATAATGACTGGAAGGGGGAAGATAAGGGAACTTCTGGTGTTCTGATAATGTTATAGTCTAAGATTTAGGTACTGGCTTCCCATGTGCACCTCACTTTGAGAAAATTCATTGAGTATGATTTGAGCATTTTTCTACAGGTATTAAACTTCAATAAAAAGATTCTTAAAAACTTTGGTAGGGGACTCTTTTGCTGTTTGCATTATATAAATCTCTGTAAAGTACCAGTGTATTACTTCGGTAGTCAGAGAAAATGGTACAGAAATAACTCTGGAGCAATGAGTTACTTTGAACTCATCGTGGGGCTCCCTTTCCTGCCCCTAAGCTTCAAGCCTCCAGTCCTCACTCAGGGCTGGGCTTTTCCGAGCACACTGTTTCTCCAGCTAATGTTTCCTGTGGGTTCTGGGCTTCCTGCTTTTCAGCTGCTCTCTCCTCCTGCCCCTGCTGCTGATAAAAGCTCTCCTTGGCTTCACTGGAGCTCCCCTGGGCATCTACTTGGCTGATACAGTGACTCTGGGAGCCTCTGAACAGCAGCCACTTCTCAAGATTGGCCAACAGAAGAGATCGGGCCCTTGTGAGTACTGAGAAACATTTACCTCTTCTCTGTGAGCTTTCCTTTCAGTATCCTTTGAGAGACTTTCTTTTATGACGTACATAGTAATCATTATTAGGTTAATAAATATTTAACATTCATGGAGTACTCACTAAGTAGGGCCCACTGGGCCGGGAGGTAGGTGCTCTGACTCCACGCATGACGTAGATGCTTAAGGTGAGCGGTAAAGTCAGGCTGTTAACTCGGGAAGTCTGACATCCAAGGCTGTACTCTAACCACTAAGCTACATTCTCAAATGAGTTCTCAGGGCCACACTTGTGTTCTCTTCTTCTCAAATCCAGAAAATATATAGTGAAGAAATTACATGAAAAAGATCTTAGAGAGCAACTCCTTAGAGTTTCTTCTCCTGCCCCAAGATGCCTTATCAGGGTGCTGGGGAAGGAACAGGAATACAGACTGACACAAACTTGAGTCTGAGTCTAGGCTTCACTGTTTACTAGCATGTGGCCTCATGAATGATACCTGACTTCTCTGAACCTTCCTCCCTATCTATAAAATAGACATACTAAAAATATCCACCTGGAAGAGTTGCAGAAATGATATATGTGAGCCAAGTGCCTAGTTCAGGGTCAGCCACATGTTAGACGCTCAGTAAATGATGGTTATCATCAGCAACCTGTCCAAGAAACTAATTAGTGGCACATCCAGGATTGAAACCCAGGCCTCTGATTCTCAATCCACAATACTTTTCTTAGAAACAAACAATGCTTTTCAATTATTGTTTTACATTTTAACGGCAGCTTTGGTTTCAAAGGAGCCCTAAAGGGTCTTAACAAATATATGTGGATTTAAGAAGACATGGAACAGAAACTCAGTCCAAACATATCACTTCAACTCGGCCGGCCTGAAATTTTTCCCTTTGTCAATGATGCCTGAAAAGTCAAGCTTCCTGTTTGAGAATGCTAATACTCCTGGGAATAGCTATACATTAAGAGGCTGGCATTCTTAGTTGACGTAATTTGTTTTATTTTTTAAATAAATTTATTTATTTTATTTATTTATTATTTTTGGCTGCATTGGGTCTTCGTAGCTGCGTGTGGGCTTTCTCTAGTTGTGGTGAGTGGGGGCTATTCTTTGTTCAGGTGCATGGGCTTCTCCTTGCGGTGGCTTCTCTTATTGTGGAGCACGGGCTCTAGGTACGCGGGCTTTAGTAGTTGTGGCACGTGGGTTCAGTAGTTGTGGCACATGGGCTCAGTAGTTGTGGCTCACGGGCTCTAGAGCGCAGGCTCGGTAGTTGTGGCGCACGGGCTTAGCTGCTCTGCAGCATGTGGGATCTTCCCGGACCAGGGCTCGAATGCGTGTCCCCTGCATTGGCAGGCAGATTCTTAACCACTGCACCACCAGGGAAGCCCCGTAATTCATTTTAGCTTCATCCATTCAGCGATTATTTGTGGAGGTCTCTCTATCAACTTTCAAATGAAATCCATGCTCTGAAGAAGAGGGAGGGCATTTTGATGGAGTAAGGTGAGGGGGAGAAGAAGTAATCTTGGAGCAAGTACATTCATTTATCATTAAAAAAAAATTGACGGGCACTTACAATGTGCCAAGTAATATTCTTGTCCCTGGAGAACAGTGGGCAAGACTGACACATGGACCAACAATACATGTGTAAATAAAGAAATAGGATAATTTCAGAAATAACACACACACGAGTGATCTACTAAAGAGTCAGTAGGGACAGAATTAATTTACATAGGTGGCTCAGAAAAGGTCTCTCTGAGGGGGTAACATCTGAACTGGGACAAGGCAGGATCAGGCATGCAAAGAATAAGCTTAGTATGTGTGAGTGACAGAAAGGAACCCCTGAGTTGTAGCATAGTCATTGGAGGTTGAAGAGGGAGGTAAGAACCGGATGGTAAACAATTTGGAAGCCAGTGGAGTGTTTTGAGCAGAGGAGTGATATGATTTGATTTATGTTTTACAAGTATGACTTTGACATACAGAGAAGGGGTCCTAGGGGGCAAAAGTTAGGAGACCTTTGCAGTCATCCAGGCAAGACATGATGGTGGCCAGGAGAAGGGTGGTAGCAGAGCAGGTGGTAAGAAATGGTCAGATACAGGATACGTATTGGAGGAACCACCTATAAGACAGGCTGAACGATCAAATGTAGGCACTATGGGAAAGAGAAGAATCAAGGATGATTTCTTGGATTTTAGCCTGAGAAACTGGCCAGATAATGGTTCTGTTCATCAAGATGGGAATGAATGGGGGAGCAAGTTCACAGGGGCCACAGAAATCAAAAATTCTTTTGTGGGGACTTCCCTGGTGGCTGAGTGGTTAAGAATCCACCTGCCAAGGCAGGGGACACGGGTTCGAGCCCTGGTCCAGGAAGATCCCACACGCCGCAGAACAACTAAGCCCGTGCGCCACAACTACTGAGCCTGCACTCTAGAGCCCACAAGCCACAACTACTGAATCCCCGTGCCTAGAGCCCGTGCTCCGCAACAAGTGAAGCCACTGCAATGAGAAGCCCGTGCACCACAACAAAGAGTAGCCCCCGCTCGACACAACTAGAGAAAAGCCTGTGCGCAGCAGCGGAGACCCAACGCAGCCAAAAATAAATAAATAAATAAATTTATATTAAAAATAAAGAGAATTCTTCTGTGGACATTTTAAGGCCAAATGGGATGAAGGAGGGCACTACAGTGAGGGTGATGGGAGGGAGAAGGAGGCAAGGAGGAGAAAAAAGGAAGCAAAAGGGATAAATAAGAAGGACCTGAAGACAGAAAAAGAAAAAAAGAAAAATAAAGACACCTGCCATTTATGTGGTGTTTCACAGTTCTTCTCTGAGAGGATCTTATTTAACCCTTACAGTGCCTCGGAAAGGTCGGTAGTATTATTATCTCCAGTTTAATGGAAGAGGACCCTGAAACTTGGAGGAATGAAGAACCTTCCACAAGGCTATTACTACCTAATGCAATTCTCACTGACCACGAGCTTCTATCTTGACCACCATTCTCCGAAGAGAGAAGAGAGTAGAAGCCTCTGTGTTTTCCTCCTTGCTGTGGTGAGGCGCCCAAGCCGGGCCAGGCCTCCGGGAACAGGACACCAGGCAGTGTTGCTCCATGGAGACCAACCCCGGAAAAAGAAAAAGGCTACCCTTGCCTGAGAGCAGGAGGAAGAAGTTAGAATTGCCCCTTCCATGGTTGGTTTCCGGAGTGTCAGGCCACCACCATGTTAATATAATTTGGAGGTTGTTTGGGTTTGGATTTCCTTTTTGAACTTTTAAAATTGCACATTTTTTCTTGATTGATGGAGAAAGAGAACAGGACCTCTTAGCTCACTGCCACCCACACAGCTGTGAAGGAAGCCAGCTGCCCTCTTGCTCTTCAGAGAACATCCCTCCCTCCCTCCATTCTTCCCTCCCAGCATCTTGGCCATTACTAACCAACAGGGCGTCTAAGGAAAAGGGCCCCTTTCAGGGCTGGAGTGCTGTGGTTAGTGGATCAGAGCCTGTGTGGGAGGCTTCCCCAAAGATGTATGGTGTGGATGTAGCAACCAGACAGATGGGAGGAATTAAGTCACCCTTTTCCCCAACCCTCATTTCCTTGTAACCTAGAAGTCATTGGGTTGGTTTCCCTATGATGAGAGACTAGTGGGGTTTTTTTTTGATGTGGACCATTTTTAAAGTCTTTATTGAATTTGTTACAATATTGCTTCTGTTTTATGTTTTGTTTTTTTGACCACGAGGCATGTGAGATCTTAGCTCCCCGACCAGGGATCCAATCTGCACCCCCGGAATTGGAAGGAGAAGTCTTAACCACTGGAGAGCCAAGGAAGTCCCTGAGAGACTAGTTTTATTTTTGCTGTCCCCCAGCTTTTGACAGCAGGCATGCTTCACTGGGAGTGTGAAATAAGGAAGAAGCTACCACTTGTTCTTCCTTTATGCTATTTGTGTCTGGGTTAAGCCTGGTTATGTACACCATGCCCTCACCGAAGGCTCTCTAGGAAGGCCTGACTTCTTTCTGTTTCTTTGAGGGTGCTGAGTGGATTGGTGGCCCTGGGAAGCCCTGTGCTTGGTAAGGAGGGCCTGATCAGGTCCATTAGGGGGTAAGTGTGCTCTCCTGCTTAGTCAATACAACTCCAGACCCTGAGACTCGAGGCCTGAGAAACCTGACCCAAGTTCAAACCTGCAGGTACAAATATCCTTTTCCAGTTTGGATACCTTCTGGAGAAAATCAGCCAGTCCCAGTTGGGTTAGTCACTTTTCCCCTGTGCTTCCACAGAACAGGGCCTGGACAATGCAAGGAAAATTGGTCCTCTTCCCATAGCACCTTTGGTGTTCCTCTCCCATGGCGTCCATCACACTGTGTATTGTCATTATTCACTTATCTATTTTTCTCACTGTGAGCTCATGGAGGTCATGTGGCGTGTCCTTTTGCAGCTCTCTCTGCCAGTACCCAATACAGTTCCCAGCACATCAGAGGCTCTCACTAAATGTTTGATGCATGCATGAATGAATGGACAGTTGAATAAATGAATGAATGCATGAATAAAAGAGTGAGTGAAAATAGGGTAGAGGTTAAGGGTTCAGGCTGTGCATCAGGCAAAGCTGGGTTCAAACCCTGACCAGGCCATTTTCTGGTTGTATAATAATCTCAGACAAGTTATTTAACCTCTTAAAGCTTCACTTTTTAAAATTCATTTCCATTATAGTTTATCATAGGATACTGAATATAGTTCTCTGTGCTATACAGTAAGACCTTATTGTTTATCCATTCTATGTATAATAGCTTACATCTGCTAACCCCCACCTCCCACTCCATCCCTCCCCCAAGCCCCTCCCCCTTGGCAACCGCCAGTCTGTTCCCTATGTCTGTGATTCTGTTTCTGTTTCATAGATCGGTTCATTTGTGTCATATTTTAGATTCCACATATAAGTGATATCATATGGTATCTGTCTTCCTCTTTCTGACTTACTTCACCTAGTATGATAATCTCTAGTTGCATAAAGCTTCACTTTTCTTATTCTGGTTTTTGTGAGGATTATGGTGCATGTAAAGCATTTATCATGGTACCTGGTGTGAAGTAAGTACTCAGTACATGGTAGTTACTGACAAGTTCTGACTTCTAGCCCTCTGCTAGTTTTTACCCTCATAGATCTTGTTGGCACCTCCTTCTCCAGATTCTTGGAACAGCCAATCTCCTTGCCAGACTCATGGCTGTGTCTGCAGCGCTGACCCAATGGGTATGAGCTGGAGTCAGGCTGTGGAAGCGTGTGCACGCTGGGCTTTGCTGAGAAGGGGAAACTGTGACAGGGGCCCGCCTAGAGCCGGGCAAACTGGTCAGCTGCTACCCCCATTGTCTCAGGCCTTCTCTACTGGCGGGTGTCCTCAAGAAAACAGGAACAGGGCCTCTTTTAAGGTGTCCGGATGACAGCCACATCAAATATGTGACCTTTTCCTAGGAAGCCTGGTTTCCATGGTGAGCGAGGCCGCACGCTCTTTCTCAAGCCACGGTCTGTGACTTGCAGCCCTCTCTGGAATGTGATGTCAGTGGCCCCAGCAGCTGGGTGGGGACATCTGCCCAGGGGCTTCCCCTCCAGCATCTTCAGGGTGTGCAAGGGCTAAGCACCCCCAGACCCTCCGATGTCCACGCCAGCCCTCCAACCTGGAAGGATTTGTCCTGAGGCCCTGACATTATTCTCCCACCCCCAACCCATATACGCACACTTACTGGCTCACGGTCAACTGGCTGCCGGACTCGGCAGAAAGAAGGGGGCTCTTTCTGTGATTCCCCATCTTAGGCAGAGGTGCTGACCTCCTCCACCGCATCTTGGCAGCCTGGGCCAGGAGAGGGCCTGCCTCCCTGGCCTTGGCAAAGCGTGTGTTTGGTCCCAACCACTGCAGCTGCCAGAACAGGAGCTGAATGCCCAGTGCCTCTGCCAAAGCTTGCTAACTGCTTTCTTCTCCCTCGGAACTATGCAAACGGAGGCCGCCGAGGAATGCGGGGGCAGCTAACCTCCCCACAACCCGCTTCCCTCCCCCTGTGGCCTGTGCTCTCCCAACCCCCAGGCTGGAGTCACATCAGAAAAATGCAGGGGAAGAAAGAAATGCCCCGATGTGTCATGACATTACATTTCCGCCTGGTGCTCAGAAACAAGAAAAGTTGGTGGCTGGGGTTGGGGTGGGAGGGGGAGGAGGGCGGAGGTAGAGGTAATATGGTCATAGCTAGAGCCCTGTGACTGCTTCTCCTCTCTGCTTCCCTAGGGCAGATCACCTGTTCCCTTGGGGTTCTGTTTCCTCGTGAAGAAGTCGGGGCGAATCATCGCTGACTCAGATCACAGAGAAACTCTGAGAATTAACTGTTTGCTACCATGAAAGAACACTGATATTCCTAAGAGGCTGCCGAGAGATGCCATATGGCAACTTTAAGTTGACGATTATTGAGCTAGTTCACTGATAGTGTGTGTTCATTTAACATTCATACAGTGATTCCTATTTTGTTCTAGAAGCTAAGAACGCAAGAGTGAACAGGACCCAGGCTCTGCCCTCTAGAAACTTGCACTCTAACAGGAAAGATAGACAATTAAACAAGTCACATCAATCAAGTGTCAAGAGAGTTATGATGGGCAGTAGGAGGTGCTAGTGGCTGAGCCGGCTCCAGGGGTCAGGGAGGCCACTTCCTTGAGGAAGTGAAATTCAAGCTGAAGCCTAAAGGATGAGCAGATGTGGCCCAAGGGAAGAGAGGGGTTAAGAGTATTCTTCGGCAGAGGGAACAGTCAGAGCAGGGAGGGAGGGTGATGTGAATGAGGAACTGAAATGAATTTGGTGTGACTGGAGTGTAGACAGCTGGGTTGGGGTCAGCAGAAGGGGTGAAGAGGTAGAGGGAGGCCGGGTCAGATCATGCAGGGCCTTCAAGACAGTGCCAAGGAGTTTGGACTGGATCCTCAGGGTGATGGGAGCCAGCGTAGGGTTTTAAAGTAAGTGTGGCGCCCCAATGTTCAGAGCAGCACTATTCACAGTAACCAAGACGTGGAAACAACCTAAATGTCCATCAACAGATGAATGGATGAAGAAGATTCACAGACATGGAAAACATATGGCTACCAAAGGGGAAAGGAGGTGGGGGAGGGATAAATTAGAAGTTTGGGATTAACAGATACACACTACTATACATAAAATTGATGAACAACAAGGACCTATTGTATAGCACAGGGAACTATATTCAATATCTTGTAAGTACCTATAATGGAAAAGAATCTGAAAAAGGCTTTATATATATATCCGACCATGTCAATAGGAATGTCTGGTGCATAGCTGTAGAGCTGAGTTTGGAGCCCAGGGGAGGCTCTGGGCTGGAGAAGTACCATTGTCCCGGAGAGAGTAAGGAAGTATATAGTTAAGATAACGCTAGCGGTTCTAACAAGTAAATGCCCAGTAACTACTTGCCCAGTAGTTTATTTCTCACTCAGATCAAGTCTAAAATGGGTGTTCCTGGGACTTCTCTGGTCGTCCAGGGGGCAAAACTCTGTGCTCCCAATGCAGGGTGCCTGGGTTCGATCCCTGGTCAGGGAACTAGATCCCACATGCATGTTGCAACTAAGAAGTCCACATGCTGCAACAAAGATCTCATGTGTGTGCTGCAACGAAGATCCCACGTGCCACAGCCAAAATAAATAAATAAATATTAAAAAAATAAATTAAATAATGGCTGTCCTAATAAATGGGAGGCTCTTCTCCAAATAGTAGTTCAGGGACCTAAATCCTTCCATCTTGGGTCTCTGCCACCTTTAATACATGGTTTCCGAGGTCACTTTGATGTGGAAAGAGCATGAAGGATCGTGCGTGGGAGTTTCTATCACTTCTGTCCATATTCCACTGACAAAAGCTCATCATGTGGTCACATCTAACTATAAGAGAAGTGGGAAAATGTAGTATAGGTGGGTGTCCATGAGAAAGAGGAAATGGGTTTGGCCACCAGCTAGCCAGTGTCTGGCACAGGAAGGCACAGGAGTGGATAAGATCATTTGGCAAGCCTGGGGCTTGCACCCACTCACTTATCCCCATTTTTACATGCCTACATAGGCACAGGGCAGACAGAAATGAAGCTAAGCCACTTCTCCCCACCCCAGTCTCATGTTCTTGGAGACCAACAGGAGAGGGTAGGCTCCAACCCATTTTGGTCCTTCCTGAAAGCTGGACAGATCTTCAGGGTGAAATGATCCCTGCAGTAGTTAGTCATGTTGGCTCTGACACTGGCCACCCTTGCCTTTTTCCTGAGGCTGGCTGCCACTCACACTCACTTCATGTTCCTTCACCTCAACAAGCATTTTTTGAGTATCTACTATGCGTTGGGTATACAATGTCCAGTTCTAGAAATGCGGAAATGAACAGGGCAGAGGTCCCTATATTAATTTGTTTATTGTCTTCCTTTCTCACTAGAATGTAAGTGTCCTTTAGTAGGGTCTGTGGTTTACCTTGCCTCCCACTGTATCCTCAGCCTCCAGAACAACACCTAGCACATAGTAGGAATTCTAGAAATGATTGTTGAATACATAGATGGTTGAATAAGGCCCTTTGGGAATTTACATCTGTAATGAGTGCTGGGAAAGGGGAAGAACAGGGTTTTATAGGTTGACCTACAATACAGTGACCTATTCTGGTTCAGGAGGTCAAGAGAGGTCTTCCTGGGCTTCCCTGGTGGTGCAGTAGTTGAGAGTCCGCCTGCCAATGCAGGGGACACGGGTTCGTGCCCCGGTCCGGGAAGATCCCACGTGCCGCGAAGCGGCTGGGCCCGTAAGCCATGGCTGCTAAGCCTGCGCGTTAGGAGCCTGTGCTCTGCAACGGGAGAGGCCACAACAGTGAGAGGCCTGCGTACCACAAAAAAAAAAAAAAAAAGGTCTTCCTGGGGAAGAAATTTTTAAGCTTAAGATAAGCAAGTGACAGGCAGATGGAAGAGCATATGCAAAGGCCTGGCATCAAAAGGATGCATGGAGGAACAAAGAAAGTTCAGTATGGCTAGAGCCTAGAAGGGAGGCGGGAGGGAGTGCTGCAGGATGAGACAGAGGGGCAGGCAGGGACCAGACTGCATATGGCCTTGAGGGACCTTCTAAGTCTCTGTATTCTGTCCTGAGGGTGCATCACTCAGCAGCTTCTTTAACATGTAACCATTATATTTCAAGTCATTGTCCAAAAAGGACAAATTTTTTACTTTATTAGTGATTCACATCTCACTGTTTCAATAATGTTTGAACTGGGATTGGAATTAAAGCTCCTGTCTGTCTGACCCTACTTCCCACGCAGAGAGAGCTTCTCTCCTTTTCAGTAAAACAGACACCTAGACTCTTCTTGCTGAAAGGGTGTGGGGAATTGAACAACCGCTTTGATGTGCTCGACGCTTTTACATAAGACCTCATTTAATTATCACAACAACTCTGGAAGTTTGGCATGATTATTCCCGTTCTACAGATGAGGAAACTGAGTCCTAAAAGAAATGAGAATCTGCAGGAAGGCTCAAATAAAGTGCACCTCTCTAAACTAGAGATGTTGAAGCAAACGCTAGTCTTTATCAGAAAAATAACAACTCTGAGCTGCTCTGACAGGCTGAGAACAGAATTGCAAAGGAGCCAACAGTCTGATGCATCAGGTTAGACAAGCAGCCAGCCAGAAAGTGTTCATTAACGTCTGGGAACGGCGTTCCAGAAGAATTAAACGTGGTCCCAGCCCTCAAGGAGCTCACTGACTACTGGGAGAGACAGACAGGCAAGGGAACTATAGTTTCAGCACCGTGTGAGAAGTTGCTCTCAAGGAGGTGTAAACGGAGAGTTGGGAGAGCACAGGAGTATCGATAAAGTTTACTGTGTGCTCAGAGCTGAGTGGGGCAGGGAAGATGCATAAAAGCTGGCAGTTCAGATATTGACCCAATTTCTCTGTTCTTTTAACATCCTTTCATTTACCCCACAAATACTGATGAAGTGCTAATTATGTGCCAAATACTAAGGATAAGGCAATGAACAAATAGACACAGTACCTACTTTCAGACTAGTAGATAGCCACTTAACAAATAATTACATGGACCCACAGAGCTATATAGAATATTTATAGAATATAATAGCATCTGCCTGTGGGAAGAAGAGTTGAGAACCAGGGTGTCAGGAACAGGAAGCTAATTTTCTTTCCCTTTTACAGTTTTCATTTAACATGTGTTTACTGTGTGCATTAATTTTTTTTAAGGTGGAGTTTAAAAATAATCATGCAAATAAATATACTGTTAAAAACTGTGATAGGGCTTCCCTGGTGGCACTAAGCCCGTGCACCACAGTTACTGAGCCTGCGTTCTAGAGCCCGCAAGCCACAACTACTGAACCCGTGTGCCACAACTGCTGAAGCCCGTGTGCCTAGAGCCTGAGCTCTACAACAAGAGAAGCCACCGCAATGAGAAGCCAGAGCACCACAATGAAGAGTAGCCCCCGCTCGCAGCAACTAGAGAAAGCCCGCACACAGCAACAAAGACCCAATGCAGCCAAAAATAAATAAATAAAATAAATAAAAATTTAAAAAAAAACTGTGATAAATGCCATGAAGAAAAAGTATAAGGTGCTCTGAGAGAGAATAACAGGGGTAGCTACTTTATTTATTTATTTTAAAATTTTTATTTATTTTATTTTTGGCTGCATTGGGTCTTCATTGTTGTGCGTGGGCTTTCTCTAGTTGCGGAGATCAGGGGGCTACATTTTGTTGTGGTGCACGGGCTTCTCATTGCAGTGGCTTCTCTTGTTGTGGAGCACGGGCTCAGTAGTTGTGGCACACGGGCTTTGTTGCTCCACAACATGTAGGATCTTCCCGGACCAGGGCTCGAACCCATGTCCCCTGCATTGGCAGGTGCATTCTTAACCACTGTGCCACCAGGGAAGCCCCAGGGCAGCTACTTTAAACTGTGAAGTCAGCACAGACAGAGAGAACAGACTTATCATTGCCAAAGGGGAGGAGAATGGGGGAGGGATGGATTGGGAGTTTGGGGTTAGCAGATGCAAACTATTATATATAGAATGGATAAACAAGGTCCTACTGTATAGCACAGGGAGCTATATTCAACATCCTATGATAAACCATAATGGAAAAGAATATTAAAAAGAACGTATACATAAATTGTGGAGTCAGTTAAATGCCTCTTTATGGAAAGGGCTTTGACACCCATAAGTTTAGTTGTAGGTGATGGGCAGAGTGCAGGTAAGAGTGTTCTAGAGGAGAACCAGCACGTATAAAGCCTGGAGGAAAGAAAACGCTTGATGTAGTCTAGGAATAGAAGAGAAACTAGTGTGATGAAGCCACCAAAATAAAGGGAAGGATCTCTTTACAACCCCAGTTCTCAGTAAGTTCTATGATATGCATCCACCACCTATGCCAGACTCTAAGGATCATGAGGACTGGGAAGGTGTTTATTTTGTTCACTGCTAGAGCAGCACTTAGCATCCTGTAGGTACTTAAATATTTGTTTCATTTACACATGGACAAAGCCAATGTATGATTAGTTTTCTTGTTCAGAAACTATAAAAATGCCAAGAAGTGGTTGATTTGCATTAATGCTCTTCTGCCCTGAGGACTGGGAATTCACAGAATCTGTCACTGGAAGGTAGAGTCAGGGAAACAAAGTCTGGGCTAAGAGCTGATTTGTCAGAGTGTAAGCTGTGGTCACAATGTAGTAAAACAGAAACTCAGCCGCCTTCTATTTCCTTTGTTCCCTCTATGGCTTCTTGGGTTTCAACTTCCTCCCCTTTCCAGGAATTCTCGTTTTCTCTTTGTCATAAACACCTGAAGCGTTTACATCAGAATGGCTTTAAAGTGCCAAGTTTTGACGTAATTTTTTTTCTCCCTCCCAGAAAAGCATTTCCATTAACATTTTCTTCTAGAGCTGCAGCTTCTAAGCCTGGTGAGCTTCTAAAAGATGCAGATTCTCTGGGCTCCAGCACAGATCTACTGAATCCACCTCTCCAGGAGGAGGGGCCCAGGTATCAGTGCTTTCAAAGATTGCTGGGGTATTGCCCGGTAGTCCAGTGGTTAGGACTCCATACTTTCACTGTGAGGGTGTGGGTTTGATCCCTAGTGGGAGAACTAAGATCCCGTAAGCCACGCAGCATGGCTCTGTTTATGGAGTACCCAGAATTCCCAATGCATAGTCCAAATCTAAAAGAACACCAGGTTAATCTTGCTTCTAGGGAGCAGGGGCCTAGAGCTGTTTCTATCTCAACTTCTCTTTGTGCCCTGGGATTGAAGCCCTTTTCCAAGATCTGTATGTTTAAGTGCAGTCGAGGGTAACTGGGTACAAAAAGGAGTCCCATATTCCCCAGACAAATGGAGCCTTTTGATTCTAAATTCTTCTTTTTGAGACTCAGTATAGTCTTGCCAGGATCCACCCAAGAAAGGCCACAGGGTGGAATGGAAGGAACTCTGGAAGGGAATCCAAGACTCCGGGGCGCTAGTCTTAGCTTGAATACCAATTTGCTACGTTCTTGGCAAGCCACTTCTCCTTTGTGCGCCTCATTTTCTGTATTTCTATATTATATTTTTCTACATATTTCTGTATATTTTCTATATTTTCAACTATAAAGTAAGGGGGTAGGCTAGAAGAACTCAAAGGTCCCTTCCAGCTCTCTGAGTCTAGGATTTTTTCCTGGAAATTTTATACTAAACTTCAGATGGCAGAACACAATGGAAATAAGTATGTGACAAAATGGATGGACTAATTAAGATCCATTGCAAAGTTCACCGTCTAATTCTATGTGGCTTTCTGTCCTCAGATGCTGATGTTTCAGGATAAGTATTCCTGCTTGTGACTTCTTATGTATTCTACTAATCCCTATGGTTAAAAAGACAAAGACCTATGAGGTCATGGAGGCTACTCACCCACAGCCAGCTACCCTTTGCCATCTTCCCAAGCCCAAGCTGACCTTAGCATTTGACCTTAGCTGAGGGGACAAAAGGAAGTGGTAACTTCCACATCCCTATCAACAGTGGCTGCTACAATTTGTCTTTAATAAAACAAAGAGATAGTACTTAGTGTCCTGAGCTAGAAAAACCAAACAACACTAAGTCTTAGATTCAGTCCCCTTGGATGTGACCCTCCACATCCAATGATCCAAGGACTCCACTGCAAAACAAGACTGTTTCCTTGAAGTCCCTGACCTCCACTATCTCAGGAAGAATAGCGATTCACTATCATAAAGTTCATGTATCTATCGAAATGGAATTGGCCTATTCATTAGGAGAGAGGATTGAAAAAGTTGAAATTTTGGCAACTAAGGTGTAGTGGACACCTATTTTTTTTTTTTTTTTCCCTATATGTGATATCCATCACCTCTTCCTTTGATACTTACACTTTACTCTTTGGTAAAGAAGACACTTTTCCCTCAGTCCACGTGCTTTTTGGGTGGGGCTGATACCCCTAACCTTCCAGGAAAGGCTGTATGACCTGCACCTGGCCAATCAGAGCATTCCATGCCTCTGGCTATTGTGATTATTTCACAGATGGGCGTATGATCAACTTAGGCCCGGAAAATCCAGTTCTGGGACTCTTTCTGGAACCATAAAGGAAAGAAGCCTTGTCTCTTTCCACTTGGAGGCTAAACTGGTCAAATGTAAGTCTGGAATTGCTTGTGGCTACACATGCAAGTTAGTAACAGGTGAATGATGTGTGGTTTCCTGTTTCAACTAAGTTTCCTGCTTACTAGGTGCTACACTCACTCATGTTCTAATTTATAAAAGGAAAAATATTAAAAATTTAAGCTTCTTATAATTTAAAAATCTTTATTTAAAAAATTTGGAGCTGCTAAATGTGGGTGCTCTGGGGAAAAGCTTTAGTCACCACATCCTAAGTACAGCTCTGAGGGTAGAAAAACATTCTTCTGTGTTGATGCTTTTTGGTGCCTATTTAAAAACTTCATGTGGAGTTTTGTCCAGATCTCAACCCAACCCCATTGTATTCTTCTTCCTGTTTTAAAGGACAATGAACTTTTTCCATTTGGGGTGAGCTGCGGCGATAGAGACATGGATTCTCCACTAGGCTTTTGATTTCCCTGACCTTATTGCTTCCCGATTCTTGAGTCTCCTATCCTTGACTCTCACCTCTGGCAGGCCCCACCCCCTCACTTTCTCTGGTGACCAATGGGATAACTATCTCAGTCTTTGTTTTGCTCTCTTACCCAGCTTCATCTCTTAGGCAAGGTTAAATCATCAGATTGATTGAAAATACTCATTTTCTTTGGACTTTTCATAAACAGATTGAATCAAATGTGGCAAGGTGCCTGGGAAAAGCCGCTGACAGTTCCCGCTTAGGACAACTCACTTCCTCTCCTTGTAGTTTACAGTGACTATTTTGTTTGGTAAGCACAGCTAAGGCTTCCCTTTCCCGCCTAGGAATGTCCCAGCCCCAAACCTAACTTAGCCAGCTAGAAGAGCTACTTCAGTTTCTTGGCAAATGTGTCACTGGGAAGGATCACTCCCTATCCCTGTCTCTAAAGCCCTCACAGAACCATATAAGCCGTACAAATGCCCCACCCCATCCCACCCTACTACTAGGCAGACCATTGTGCATAATTCATTGTCAAAGGAAACAGACGCAAATTCCCCCTTCCTGAGGATATCAGGAAGTAGCCCACTTGGGAGAGAGTCTTAAAAACCTTAAATTCTCTTTAATTCAGTTTAATGCTCTCAGAGGCTACCCACAGATCCGAGTCTCAGAACTACTTTTTCTCACCATCTTTGGGTGAGGTGACTGAGAGTTTCAAGTGAAGGATCTGGAGACATCCAAGAAAGAATGACAGAGCAAGGGGATGTGTGGGACGGAAGTGAAATAAACCAGAAGGCAGTAAGGTTATTACAGCTACAATTTCAAAATAGTCATGAAAAATACAATGTTCCAGGTGCCAATCTAAATTGTAAATACTCAGTATAGTTATCCCTTAGTATCTACCAGGGATTGGTTCCTCCGCTCCTGCAGATATCAAAATCTCGGGATTTTCAAGTTCCTTACAGTCAGCCCTTACCTTGAATTTTGCATCCATGGATACAGAGGGCCACCTCTATATATTCACCCATTTAATCCTCACAATGACCCTGTGAGGTAGTTACTACATTGCAGCACCCCCATTTTTCATGTGGGGAAATTGAACTACAGAGAGGTAAAGTAACTTGCTCAAGGTCCTGTACCTGATACACGATCGGGCTGGGATGTGAATCCAGGCAATCTGGGTCCAGAATTTTTCTTTTAACCATTACACTGCCTCTCCGTAAAGCTCTATAGGTTGGTTGACCAGCTGTCCTGGCCTGCCCAGGACTGAGGGGTTTCCCAGATCACAGGGCTTTCAATGCAAAAACTGGTATAGTCTTGGACAAACCATGATGGTTGATCACCTGTATATAGAAATGTTATCAAAGAGGATATTTCTGTAGTAAATTAAGTGATGCAAAAGCAGCTGAGGTAAGGCAAGGTTAAGAGAGAACTTGCTAAAGACAGGAAAGGAATTTCGAAAAGCAGATGAACGCTGGGGCTCTCCTCTCTTCCACTGCCTTAGTTTTGGCCCCTTGCTGTCTGGAAGGCTGCTCTAGTTCTGATCTGGTTTCTCATCTTCTTCTCACGCCACCTAAAGCAGCCACCACAATTTTCTGGAGTGTAAATGTGACCAGTCACTCCCTTGCTTACAGCACTCCATTGTATTTAATGACCATTGCATTGTATTCAATGACCATTGCATTGCATTCAATGAGCTTGACTTGGGAGGCCCTCCACCGTTGGCCCTCATCTCTCTGTCCCTTTCTCTCAGTGGTTGACATGCTTCTGTGCTTCAGGCATACCAAACAATTTGTATTTCTCCAAAGACACTAGGCTCTTGCCTTGGTGTCTTAGTCTCTTCTAGGAATATTGTTTCTCTTTTCTTTGCCACAAACTCTTATTTTTCCTACAAGACTCCTGGGTTAGGAGCCCCTCCTCTGTGTTCTTCCAACTCCTGGGGTTACTTCCTCTACAGAAGAATTTTCATATTCTTTTATAACTCTCTGTTTATCTGTGACCCCCACTGTACTGTGAAATGCTCTTTTATTTATCTGTATGTTTGCAATACCTGACACCAAATAATAGTTAATGTAGATTAGGTATAACTGTATATCAGGAACTTTGCATGCATTATCTCATTTAATCCTGATAACAACCTATGAGATGGGTACTGTTATTATCTCTATTTTACAGTTGAAGAGACAGAAGCCCTGAGAGGTTAAATAATTTTCCTTGGATCTCACAGCAAGTAAACAGTAGAAACAGGATTTGAAACTAGGTGGTCAGATTCCAAAGTCTATACTCTTAACCACTCTGCTAAACTTTCTCTCAAATGAAATGAACCCTTCAGAGTATCCATCATAGAAAGTTGTTAAGATCAAACAACTTGATTAATGAGAAATGGCTTTGTAAGCTGAAAAGCTCCCATGTCAGAAACTGCTAATTTTTCCCCAGTATCTCTCTTTTATTTCCCTTTCATAATAATATAATTCCTGGTGTTTAGCTAGTCACATAGTTGCCCACAATAATAACTACATTTCTCAGTTTTTCTTGTCACCAGGAATGGCCACGTGATTCTCTCTGGGCCAATATGATGCAAACAGAGCCACATTTACAACTTCTGGGATATGCCTTTAAAGGGACAGAGTGAGTCTCCCCTGTCCTTTTCCCCCTCCATCTAGCTAAGCTATGGATATGGTGGTGATGAGTCATCTTGGATCACATGGATAAGATAGATGGAGCCTGGGAACTCTGGCATTGTAGAACTCACATACTTACCCTGTGTTGCTTTTGTCTGGATGATTGTAACGGAGAGAAATGAGCTTCTATCTTGTTCCAGCCACTGCTATTTTGGAACTCTGTTACAGCAGCTGAACCTATACTCTAACAAATATAGTCTATTCCCAGGAGGAAAGATTATTCTTATTATTCCTGGAGAGTGGCTTTGAGACTGCATGTAGGCTATATCATAAGAACTAACTTTCTCTTCTCAGTAAAAGACATATTACTCAACAAGTTTGCTCAGGTCAAAAACCTAGAAGTCTTTTTTTTCCTTCTAAAACAACTTTATTGAGGTATAATTGCATATGATAAACTGAATATATTTAAGTGTACACTTTGATAAATTCCCACCTAGGAAACCATCTTAATAATTAAGATAATAAATATATCCATCACCACAAAAGTTACCTAATGCTCCTTTGTAACCCCTTCTTTCTGCCTCCTCCTTAGTTTCCACCACCCCCAATCTACCTGGCAACAACTGATCTTCTTTCTGTCACTTTAGATTTATTTGCATACTCTAGAACTTTAGACATGGAATCATACAGCATGTTACTCTTTCTCGTCTGGTTTCTTTCACTCAGCATACTTATTTGGAGATTACAAATCATCTTTTAAAAAAATATTTATTTATTTAAGCTGTGCTGGGTCTTAGTTGCGGCACACAGGATCTTTAGTTGTGGCATGCATGTGGGATCCAGTTCCCTGACCAGGGATTGAATCCAGGCTCCCTGCATTGGGGGCACTGAGCCTTACCCACTGGACAACCAGGGAAGTCCCTACAAATCATCTTTGATTCCTCTCTTTATTTCATGGCCAACCCCCTACCCCCAATCCATTCCTTCATTGAGTTCAGTAAGCTCTACCTGAATCCAACTACTTCTGTTTACCTCCATCGTCATCATCCTCACCCAGACCATCGGCATCTGTCTCATGTACTACTGGAGGAGTCTCCTAACTGGTCTCTTTGCTTCAACACTTGCTCCTTCCAATCTATTTTCCACCTAGAACCCACAATGGTCTCCTTAAAATAGAATCATATCAATCTCTTCAGATCATATCAATCCCCTGCTTGAAATTATTCAATGGCTTCCAATCACACTCAGAATAACATTCTGGGACTTCCCTGATGGCACAGTGGTTAAGAATCTGCCTGCCAATGCAGAGGACCCGGGTTTAAGCCCTGGTCCGGGAAGATCCCACATGCCGTGGAGCAAGTAAGCCCATGCGCCACGACTACTGAACCTGCGCTCTAGAGCCTGTGAGCCACAACTACTGAGCCCATGAGCCACAACTACTGAAGCCCGTGTGCCTAGAGCCCGTGCTCCGCAACAAGAGAAGCCACTGTAATGAGAAGCCCACGCACTGCAATGAAGAGTAGCCCCCACTCGACACAACTAGAGAAAGCCTGCGTGCAGCAACGAAGACTCAACGCAGCCAAAAAAAAAAAAAAAAAAAAGAATACCAATGGTTTTCTACCATTCTCCCCATCCAGCCACACTGATGTCTTCCTTTTGTTCTTCAAATATGCCAAGCCTGCTCCCATCCTAAACCCTTTGCTCTTGCTGTTCCTTCTGTCTGGAATGCTCTTTCCCCAGCTCTTTGCATAGCTGTCTAATTCTTATTTTTCAGGTCTCATCTCAAATGTTATGGCCTTCCAGAGAGCTTCCCACATCTAAGGGGCCTCCACCCAGTCAGTCTCTAACCACATTGCTATTTTCTTCTTAATAATACTTATTAATATATGAAGTTATTTGTTTGCATGTTTTTAAAAAATAGATTTGTTTATTCTAGCTATTGGAACATACAATCTTTTTTTAAAAAAATATTTATTTATTTATTTGGCTGCGCTGGGTCTTAGTTGTAGCACGCGGGATCTTTGTTGCCGCGTGAGGGATCTTTGTCTTTAATTGTGGCATGTGGGATCTAGTTCCCTGAGCAGGGATCGAACCTGGGCCCCCTGTATTGGGAAAGCAGAGTCTTAGCCACTGGACCACCAGGGAAGTCCCTGCATGTTTATTGTTTGTCTTTCCCCACTGGAATGTGTGCTCCATGAGGTCAGGGAATTTGTCTCTTGTTAATTGTTATATCCCAAGGCCCTAGATTAGTGCCTAACAGATGTTCAATAAATATTCGTTGAATGAATAAGTAAGTGTATTGTGCATGGATTAGCAGAGCGGAAGGGTAATAGAGGATCACCTTTTAAATTCCACCACTGTGGACTGTTTGAACCTCAGAAGGAGTATATCCCTGTAGTAGTGAAGCTTTCAGTGTGAAGTCTGTTCTTGTTTTTTTTTTCTTTTTAAATAAAAATAATAGAAGCAAGCACAGAGCGGTTATTCTCCAGGCAAGTGTCCAAGGACTGCAGACTCTTTAGGGCTTTCATAGACAGTCTTTTCCTGCCATTTTAGAAGCTCTGGAGAGAGAAAGGAAATATTTATTTTGAAGGCCCAAATAAAAAGGACATATGGAAACATATTACAGGGACTTCCCTGGTGGCACAGTGGTTAAGACTCCGTGCTCTCAATGCAGGGGGCCCTGGTTTGATACCTGGCCAGGGAACTAGATTCCACATGCATGCTGCAACTAAGGAGCCCACGTGTCGCAACTAAGGAGCCTGCCTGCCACGACTAGGACCCGGCACAACCAAATAAATAAATAAATAAATATTAAAAAAAAAAAAGGAAACATATTACAGTGGCTGCCAGTCTATAAATGTATAACACATTCTGCCAACTTTATGCTCAGGGCAAAGTTTATTTTTCGCTAAATTTGCTTCACTCATGTGGTGTCAAGAATCACCCTAAAAATTGGTCTGGAACTCATGTCTCTCACAGGGCTCTGGTAGAAGTGAATGTGGAAGAATTCCCTGGTGGTCCAGTGGTTAGAACTTGGCGCTTTCACTGCTGAGGGCCCGGGTTCAATCCCCGGTCAGGGAACTAAAATCCCACAAGGTGCGCGGTGCAGCCAAAAAAAAAGAAAAAAAAGAAGTGAATGTGAGATGTTTCCATCGTCCAGGACATGCTAGACACTGAAGATAGGAACTTAATCAAAAACTTAAGAGTCAAATGAGAAAATCAAGTCTCATAAGAAAGACTAGCAGACGCCCCCAGTGGAAGAATTCACACCCAAAAAACTTCAGGTGATAAAACATTGTAAAGAAACTTAAAAATAATTATGTTCATTATGTTCTAATTATTTTCACTTAGGCAAGAACATATCACTGCATATCATTATGAAAAAGAAAAGAACATGTAGATTTGAAAGAAGAATAAATACATTTTTTCATTTTCTTAATATGGTAAAATATACATAATATAACATCTACTATTGTAATCATTTTTAAGTGTACAGTTCAGTGGTATTAAAAACATTCATAATGCTGTGTTACCCTCACCACTTTCCATCTCCAGAGCTCTTTTCATCTTGTAAAACTGAAACTCTATACCTATTAAACAAGAATTCCCCTTACTGTCCCTTCCCCCTGGCCCCTGGCAACACCATTCTACTTTCTGTCTTTATGATTTTGACTACTCTAAGTCCCTCATATAAATAGTATCATACAGTATTTTGTCTTTTTTGTGACTGGTTTATTTCACTTAGCGTACTGTCCTCAAGGTTCATCTGTGTTGTAGCATTAGAATTCTAAGTAGAATTAGAATTTCATTCCTTTTAAAGGCTGAATGCTATTCCATTTTATGTATATACCAGCGGTCCCCAACATTTTTGGCACCAGGGACCGGTTTCATGGAAGACAATTTTTCCATGGACTAGGTGGGGTGGGGTGGGGGGATGGTTCAGGCAGTCATGTGAGTGATGGGGAGAGGCAAATGAAGCTTTGCTTGGACCTCGGCTCGGGGGCTGGGGACCCCTGGTATATACCACATTTTGTTTATACATTCATTCACTGATGGACACTTGGATTGCTAGTAAGTCTAATACGAAAAAAAATTTGTTTAAGATAGAAAGAGCCTTGAAAAAGGAATAGATGTAGTCTTGAGAGTCTGAGGAGAGATTATTTATGGTCTGTGTGATGTGATGTAAAAAATAAAAAAATACATAAAGGAGGATGTGGCCCGTTTGAAAGACAAACACAACAATGGTAACTACATGAACTTAACTACAACTATTTATCGTGTACCTACTGTGTGCATTGTGTTATGCTCGGAGCTTTTCATCCTGATCTTATTTATTCCTCAGAATAACCCTGTTAGGGTTATTCTCATATTAAATGAGGAGACAAACTCTATTGCTATACAACTAGTATATGGAACCAGACATACCTAGGCTCAAGGTAGACCAAACCTTGAATACAGATCTGTCTAGTTCCAAATTCCCTGCCCTTTCTTCTCCCCCACAGATTTTTAGAGTAGGTAAGACATATATTTCTTTCATGTCCAGAAGTCCAATTACTAGTTACTCTTTTGGTTCAAATGCCAGGTACTTTATAGCAGATTCTCAAAATGTGGTTTGCAGACCACTTGCACCAGGTCATAAGGGGAGTTTGCAAAAGTGCAAATTTCTGGGCCCCATAGCAAAAATTCTAAGTAATTAAGTTTGGGATGAGGATCAGAGAATCTGTTTTTTTTTTTTTTTTAAACAAACTAATGTGGCCTCTCGTGAGAACCACTATGTCTAGAAGGTCTTCCAGGAGCGTTCAGTAGAAATAAGTTCTTTGGGAGAACACTTCAACTAAGCCTTCTGGTCTTCTCCACACTGCCATGCCTGAAGCTCAGGCTGATTCTCTCAGGCTGACTCTCTCATGCCAATTCTCTCATGCCTGACAGCACAGGGACTCGCCGAAGGCATGAATGACTTAACAGGTTTTGGCCTAATCTACATACATCTCAATTTAGCAGCACAAATTAAGCTATTTGTCAAAATGCTTAAAACCATACACGAAATCTGCGCGTTGTGCTGTGTTTGGAAGAATGTGGAGAAACAGGGCAGGCCTATAGGTCACGTGGGGAAGATGTACTCTGAATCGGAATCCTGGATATTTCGGGGGTTGCCAGCGCTGGAGAATGTTGGAAAACCGAGCAGCCAGACTCATGCGCAGGCGCAGAAGGGAGGGGGGAAATCAAACCGTCAAGGAGCGCCCTTCCCCCATCCTCTTTCCGGCCTTCGCCCACTGCGCAGGCGCAGGAGTGAAGCAAGATGGCGGCCCCCGTGGATTTGGAGTTGAAGAAGGTAAAAGAGGGTCTTGAGCAGGCAGAGACTTTTTCTTTGGAAGCTAAGGGGACTGTGGACAAGAATATCGAGTGAGACTCGAGTTCTGCGGAAGGCTCCAGGGAAATGGGGAATGGTTTCCCAGAGTCCTAAGGCGGGACAGGCTCTCTTTAGGCTGGAGTCGGGGGCGAGCTGCTCTTTGCTGGGTAAGAGCCGGTTGCGCTGGGCCTGGTTAAGTCTGACGGGCCGATAGCTCTTCTGTTCCCTAGTTCCGAGTTCCAGAGACCTTTCGTTGAGCTTGGAGTTTTCAGTTCCATAGTGAGGCCTGAAGTGAGCGTTTCCAGCTGGAGCCCTTTGAGACGGCTGCCCGAGCTGAGGCATCTAATTCTGCATTCTAATTTGCTTTGAAAATATCCAAGTCCAACCTGTGTTTTTAGGCCACATCTTCAATCCCATACCTTGTAAGGTCGCTACATACAGTTCAGTTAGGTATTCTCATAGCAGTGTTCATCTTAGGGCTTTGGTCTTAGCTCCCCCCCCCGCCCCCGTTTTTATTTAAAGACTTGTCAAAAAAGAAACAAAGTTTTCCAGATAAAATCGGTATCAGAAGGAATTGTTTTTCTCTTTTCAAACAATTGCCTATAAATGTGTTGTTACTCAGGAACGTTTTCGCAGCTTAAAGAGTTGTCGGGATTCCTAGACTTTACCTACTTTAAACCTATACTTTTCTAGAAAAGGAAACAGTTTCAGAAAAGACTCAGACCAAGGTTGGGACTAGAATCCAGTATTCTCTGCCTTACTTCCCACCTTTTGACCATTAGTTTTGGTTCGTTAGAAGAGCAAATTTTACTTAAGACTGTCTCCTGGTCAACCTCTGCATAAGAAATAGGACAGCTGAAATAGCTTTTCCACCTAATAAATGAAGCTGCGTATTATTGCTCTGAGGATTTATGTGTGTGTGTCTTGCTTCTTGTTTGAAACTTGTACCTTTAGTCCTTATGTGGTCTCTAGTGCTGTAATATCTTAGCATTAACAATATGCCAGCTTCCTTAGCAAACTGTGTCTTAAAGTGTTATAAAAGTTCACCTGTTTTTTCTGTTAAAAGTTCAAATTTAAGTTAGGGTTTAGTGAAAGAGCTAACAATAGAGTACAGCTGTGAATGGACTTACCGCTCAGTATTATTTGAATTTGTTGCTAGGAAACCTGTGGACAGTGAATGCAAACTAAGAAAATGATTACAGACTTAAATTGGGTAGTTTTGACAACCAGTGAAATTAATTGAAAAAGAAACATGTTTAAAGGTCTTCTAATATCTTTATAAGGTTTTTTTTTTGGCGGGGGCCGGGGGGTGGGGGCGCGGCAGGTGGAGACTAGTAGGAAACTTTAGGCACTTCCTCTCCCCCCGAAATGAATCTTTTGAAACCTTACTAGTCGGCGAGAACAAAGTGAGAATAAAAATTAAGTAGTAGCTTTTGCTGTGTATTGCAGCCGCAAATGTTATTATTAAGGCATAAATTTGAGAGCATGTGAAAGTCATTCTAGGCACTTCATGAGTATCCAAGAAACGTTTATCTTTGAGTAAGGGTACTCAAGTGTCAAATTTGGCTTGGTATGTGCGTATGAAGATCATGATGCAATTCTTCTAACAGTGTTTTGAAATTCTTGTTTTTCTCTTAAAATATTCATTTTCTGAATATTACTGTAGATAGTAGAATAGAAAGATTCCTGAACTAGAGGTCAGAAGAAATGGATTTAAGTACTTGCTTTTCCACTTAGTAGTTGTTCAGCCCTGTGCAAGTCATTTATATCTCTTTAAAACATGTAGTTAATTTGTAAACTGTGGTGGTGAAACTGCCATCCCTAACTCAGGATTATTGAAAAGAGTAAATGAGACCTTTATTATATCTGTCAGTATTCTCATATTAATATTCACATGTTAATATTTCAAACAAATATGGGAAAGTACTTTACACCTAGTTGTGTAATACAGATGTAGTGAGTTGTTACATTTATGTTTCTTGTTTTGGATCTCTGGGTTTCATCCTGTGACTTGCATTTAGTGCTTTTATTACTCCTCGGATACTTGCTACTTGATATGGTTATTATTTACCCTTGTTCTGCTTCAAATAGGTTGCATCTTCTGAGGACTGAGTAAATTCAGTACAGTTGACCCTTGAACAACACTGGTTTGAACTGCGGGGATCCAGTTGTATGCAGATTTTTAAAAATAGAAAATACTAGAGTACTACACGATGTGTAGTTGGTTGAATACACTCGGTAGAACCAAGGATACAGAGGAACTGCTGTATAGGAACTGCCACCTATAAATTATACTTGGATTTTCAACTGCACGGAGGGTCAGTGCCCCTAATCACCGAATTGTTCAAGAGTCAAATGTATTTAGCATAGTGGCTTGATTGTTTACAATTATATTGATTTTTATTGATGTTTGCTGTGGTAAATTTCACAGCTTTGTCTCTGGTTAGCAGGCTTTATTTTAATATATTTAGATTTGACTTAAATGTTTCCTGTAAAATGTTGCACCTACTAAATCATGGACTTATTTTTTAGGCCTTCACAGAGCTTCAAGCCAAAGTGATTGACACTCAACAGAAGGTGAAGCTTGCAGACATACAGATTGAACAGCTAAACAGAACGAAAAAGCATGCACATCTTACAGACACAGAGATTATGACTTTGGTAGATGAGACTAACATGTATGAAGGTGTAGGAAGAATGTAAGTAAAGTATATCCTTAAGGGGATTATCTTCAAAGAGGTTTGTCTGAATTAAATCATAGAATTTGTTCACTTTACAACTTGCGTTAAAGTATCATAGTAGCTTTAAAGATCACCTAGTAAAATATCTTCTTTTTTTGAAAAATGAGAAACTGAACTCCAGATAAATGTGTTTAATTTTAAACTGTGAAGTACATTTTAAAAATATTTATTCCCTGTTCTTCTCTCCATGCTTAGGTACTTAAGTGTGTAACTTCAATGATAAAGATATGATTTGTTGTGAAAAGATGTTTATAGTAGTTTCATGTGTGAAGATTTATTTAAGTAGTTGTAGTTTTAACTTCCCCTTCCCTACCTAGTTATTAGTAGTCACACAAATCATAAATCTTTTAGATGTCTGATCAGGTTGTAAAATAAAAATAAACATTCAGTTTTGATTTAAATATACTCATTCTGTCGAACATGAGAAATCTAGTAAATCAACTTACCTTTTGTTTGTTCTAATTATTATATATGATTAACCTCCTACACTTCATTTTTTTTCTTTTAAAAAAATACATTACCCTTCTGAGAGAGAATAGATCTGCTTCATGTTCTCTAAGCAGTAAATAGGAATGGAAAACCCCTTAACTACAGGTCACATTCCATTACACTGAGCTAAAAGGAAACTAATTTTTTTTTTTTTTTTTTAGGTGGGGGAGGTACAGGAGGAGGGTTTTTCTGGAATTTGGTCTCTGATTATTACTTAGTAAGTGGACCATTACTTAAGTTTGGAGCTCTTTTAGTTGGAAAGGAATTTGACCTCAGTCTAGGATGACTTGTTTTGTGATTGATTTGAAGGAAGCATGGCATGTGTAACATTTAGTGATGACTTTAGAATGACATCATGAGAAATAGACCCTGCTCATGACTAGCTAATCCATATCTTTCTGGAAGAGGGATTGATTATGACAAACTGTTCTTCTGATTTGCTTTCTCAGAATAAACAATACACCACAAATAAATTTTATTGCTGGAGTTCATGTTTTTCATTTTAGCTTGTTTTAAAAGGAAGATAATCCCAATTTGAGAGTTTGTTACTGGGACACAAAAGAATTGGGATGAGAACAAAGTAGAACCCTTGAATATGTGTCTATGTAGTATGAAGTGCATTGTTGGCATTCACTACAGGATAATTTTATCTTTAGTTTGAATATCCTTAGGTCTTAAAACAGTAATGCTAGCTTTTCGAGCATACTTGTTGATATGTTGCACCTGGATTTCATTAGCCTTTGTTTGCAACAGCTAAAGAATTTCTTTTTCCAAAACAGAAAAACTTTTCTCTTTGGCCTTTTGATCTACAGTGAAGTTCTAATTTTTAATTAGAATACTTTCATTTATTAAACATTCTGCAGAAATGATAGGAAGTTGCTTTTTTTGCATACTGCCCAAAGTGCTACATATGGGTTGTATTCACAAAGAATTTTAGAGTTTAAAGGCTGAGATATGGTTTTAAATTTGACTTTTGTGCTTTCTGCCTCTCGCTGGGATTTGTAGGGGCATGTAAGGTAAGTAGTGTTGTTGGCTAGAGTATTAGTGCCCTCAGGAAGAAAAGACTTGCTGAGTATTAGTCTGGTCATGAGGATGTTCTCTTTCTTGATGCTAAACCTGAAATATCTATTTCTGAATTTATAGTCTTGAGTAATTTTGAATTGTGATTCACTTCTTTAATTCTAGTGTTTCCCTTAATTTGTCTTTTCTTTTCCTTTTTGAGTATTATTAGGGAATTCTAATTAGAATACTAATTCTTCCCAAACTTGTTTTAAAACCAAGAATTAGGGGCTTCCCTGGTGGCTCAGTGGTTAAGAATCCGCCTGCCAATGTAGGGGTTACAGGTTCGAGCCCGGTCTGGGAAGATCCCACATGCCGTGGAGCAACTAAGCCTGTGTGCCACAACTACTGAGCCTGTGCTCTAGAGCCCGTGAGCCACAACAACTGAGCTGGCATGCCACAACTACTGAAGCCCACGCGCCTAGAGCCCGTGCTCTGCAACAAGAGAAGCTATTGCAGTGAGAAGCCCGCGCACTGCAATGAAGAGTAGCCCCTGCTCGCCTCAACTAGAGAAAAACTGGTACGCAGCAACGAAGACCCAGTGCAGCCAAAAATAAATAAAGTTATAAAAAAAAAAAGGCACCAAGAATTATGAAATCTAAAACATGACATTTTTGTTTTAGAACCTGCAATAGATTTTTGCCATTGCTGAAATTCAGGCCTCATTGTGTCTTGCCTGGACTGAGAAGCTATAGCTTCTTTTTTTTAAAAAATATTTATTTAATTTATTTATTTGGTTGTGCCGGGTCTTAGTTGCGGCAGGCAGGTTCCTTAGTTGCGGTTCAAGGACTCCTTTAATTATGGCACGTGTGCTTCTTAGTTGCGGCCGGTGGGCTCCTTAGTTACGATATGCAAACTCTCAGTTGCGGCTTGCATGTGGGGTCTAGTTCTCTGACCAGGATTGAACCTGGGCCCCCTGCATTGGGAGCATGGAGTCTTAACCACTGTGCCACCAGGGAAGTCCTGAAGGTATAGCTTCTTGAACTGTTCTTTCTGCCTTTATTCTGTTGGTCCAAAAGCTTTCTTTGCACATCTGCCAGACATCTGCCAGAGTTGATCATGTCATTATTTCTCATAAAATCCTCTGTTCACCCTTGGTTGCCCACGGAATAAAATCTAAACTTGTTAGCCTAGCATTCACTGTCATTCATAATCTGTTCTTAATTTACCCTTCTAGCCTCAAATCCCACCACTTTCTCTTCCCAGGCTGAGGATAGCACATAAATTTCATCTCGTGGACTTGCCTCCTTCCATTGATTTTGAGTTATCTGTTGAGAAGGAGTTTGAGTCTCATGTGGACTTAAACATGCTTTAATTGATCAGTGAGGTCTGTCATGGGCTGAGGGTAGAAAGTAGTAGCACATGTACTCAAAATTGTTATCCCTACCCTTGCCACGTGGGTTTCCTCACGCATGCCATGTTTTTGTGCTTTCTTGATTTTGCTCCTTCTGTCCTTCTTGGCCTGCAGTATCCCACTTTCCCTTGTGAAATTCTCATCTTTCAAGACGTAGCTTATCTTCTCGGAAGATTTTTCCATCTTGCCTGGCAGATTTACTTACACTTTCCTGGAGGATACCAGAGCTTTTGTTCCTCTAGCTAGTAGAGCACGTGGGTGGCAGTATGAGGGTGGGGGGCAGAACTTGATTGAGTTTGAAATGGTCTGGTTTTCCCAACTGGATTGTCAGCTCTGTGAGACCATATACATATTTATCTTTGTTTCCTCAGTTCTCAGTATAATGTCTGGCACAAAATAGGTGTTAAATGCATGTGGATTTGAATTGAATATGATTCTCTCGCCTAAAATAACAGCATTTTCTTTTGGTTCTTTAGAAAGAAAATGTTTAGGAAGTGTCAGAGACTTAAGAATTGGAGTTTATTATGCTTTTAAAATATATAGTTCAATAAAGGTGAAATTTTAAAAGTAACATACATATATATATGTATATATTTGTTTTCTTTTTTTTTGGCCGTATGCGGGCCTCTCACTGTTGTGGCCTCTCCCGTTGCGGAGCATAGGCTCTGGACGCGCAGGCTGAGCGGCCATGGCTCACGGGCCTAGCTGCTCCGCAGCATGTGGGATCCTCCCGGACTGGGGCACGAACCCGCGTCCCCTGCATCGGCAGGCGTACTCTCAACCACTGCGCCACCAGGGAAGCCCTAAAAGTAACATATATTTTGATTAAGGTCAAAGGAATTGTTTCTGACCAAAATTATGTCCTTTGATCTGACAGAATTAATTCTTTATTAAATCTGTTGAGAAGGTTGACAAATTCTACATGTCAACCAGTTGCAGAGATAGTCAGAACTGACAATATAGAAAAACCCAAGCCTCTAGGATTATGCTGAGGGCAGTATAATTTTTGGAGAATAAAAGCTATTCTGTGCAGAATAATATCAATACAATTGTATATTTTACCTTACTCATCCTCACATAGGATGGAAATCAGATTTTTTATTTTAGGGTGTGTATTTAGGTTACCAAGTCATTTCAAGCCCATATGCCTTTCCCAGTCATAAGCATGGAGAAAACTGGTACTGTTAAATACCCCTTATATATGGCTATTTTTGGTTTAAAACAAGGAAAATCAGGCTATGGGGTAAGATGATAAATTGCTATATACTGTAAGCTCCGCATATTCATTGCTCAAAGCTATAGTCTATCCAGTCTCTTGGCATGTTGCCAGCACATTTTAGTTCTCTTACTTCATATTCTTTGGAGAGGCTGTTATGTAGCCTGATACTACTACCACCAATTTCTAGTTTTGCTACTTAAGCTGTTTGTGAGCTGACCTCACCATACCGCTTTAAGAACTATGATGAAAGTTACAACTGTGGAATGATCTGTCTGAATAGTTGGAAGTGTTTGTCTTCATCTTTCTAGCATGCAAGGAGGGAACAGATCTCAAATGAATGTTTCTTGTATTTTTTTTTTCATGAATAAGAACCAGCTTGTAATCGTTTATGGGAGTTTTCTTCCTTTTTCCTTTGCATAGTAGAAGATAAGAGTATTTTTAAAAGTTAGAATTACATTTGAAAGAACATATAAATGACATTTAGTCATGCTGGTGTTTGAAAGGCCCATCATCAGAATAAAGGTCAAATTTATTTTTATTAACAATAGGTATGATCCAGACCCTGATTTGATATTAGGTACACTATTCTAATATCCTTGTGCTTGAACATTACATAAATAACATTTCTTCTTTCCAAAAGAGATAAATGAGGCTTTTTATTTTTTTAATATGGGAGGAACTTGAGTAGATTAGCCTTTGAGAAGAATGATTAGTGCCTTTTTAAAACTTGAACCTAACTAAAAATAACTTTGTACCGTATTTAAACTAATTTAGAGGTATGCCACCATTCTGTGGATATTTTTTTACATTTAAGGAACTAAGAATGAACAATGGTATAAATCTACCAACTAGATAAGTGTCTAGCAATGCAGAAATTGCTGTTTGGGAGCGGTGTTGCTATTTCTACTTGTTGAAGTAATTTGATGGTTGATCTCTAATGGTTGAAAGATCCAGAAGTATAAAACTTAAGATAAATGTGGCACAGGTAGAAAATGAAAATAGTAGATATATTTCTGATAGGTAACAAAATTTTAAAAAAATCTAAATAATCGAGCAACTTTTCAGCTAATTAGGATGTAGAAATCTGAACTCTTTGTGACAGTTTGGTTGAACTGCCCTTTGTTTAAAATGTCATGTTGGTTTTGTTGTGATTTTAATTGTTAGTTTGAATGTTGACTTGTAATTTGAATTGTGACATTTAGAAAAGCCAAGATGAAACATTTGCAGTTGCTCTAGGTTTAGTTATGTTAAATATTAATCAAAAGGGGTATAATCATGCTACCTCAAGTTTTGCAACCATTTTACAATTTCATATTGATGTAGAGTTGGTATTCCAGTCAATTCAAGGTCATTTTAATTTTATTTATTTACAATTTTTTAAATTAAAAAAAAAATTTTATTTTATTTATTTTTGGCTGTGTTGGGTCTTTGTTGCTGCACGCGGACTTTCTCTAGTTGCAGCGAGTGGGGGCTACTCTTCATTGCAGTGCTTGGGCTTGTCATTGCGGTGGTTTCTCATTGCTGTGGCTTCTTGTTGCGGAGCACGGGCTCTAGGCGTGCGGGCTTCAGTTGTTGTGGCTTGCGAGCTCTAGAGTGCAGGCTCAGTAGTTGTGGCACACGGGCTTATTTGCTCTGCGGCATGTGGGATCTTCCTGGACGAGGGCTCGAACCCTTGTCCCTTGCATTGGCAGGCAGATTCCTAACCACTGCGTCACCAGGGAAGCCCCTCGAGGTAATTTTAAAGCTGAAGATATAGTTGTACTATATTTCATTCCTAATAAACAACAAATCTTGGTGTAGTAAATATTAAGTATTATTGATATTATAGTAATAATGGTTTATATTGTTGTTCTCACTAGAAACAAGTTTAGATATTTTATTTAATGCTTACTGTAGGAGAAAAAAAAATGCAAACTACTTTTGCTGTGAGAGCCACACAGCAAATTCGAATTTATAAGCTCCTTTTACTCTCTTTGAAAGTATTAATCTGTAGTTTACAGTAGAGAAAATGAAGCAAAGATAAAATAATTTTCAAAGGTAGGAAGAAATTTTTTTAGTCATTTTTTTAGATTTATTTTAAAGGAAGAGGAGTTTTGATGTTGAGCTGCTTTTCCTAATAGAATGTGATCCAGCCTTCTTGTATTTTTATACAGAGCCATATAAAGTCATGGTTTTCATTGCTCAGAGTCCTAAGGGGGAAAAAAAGAACTTTTCCTGGTGTGCAGGGAAACTGACTTCAGTTTTGTTGATGCTGAGTATGTATATAACCCCAGCTGGGCATAGTCTCCTCTTCCACAGATGTGGTACTCTAGGGAGAGGAGATTTTTGAGTAATATTCTTAATTTCTGTAAGCTGTCAGTGATTTAAAAACTCGGTGTTCGTTGTAACTGTGATTACTGCAGTGTAGAATGACATCACTGGTTTTATGGCAGGGGAAGTTAACAAACATTTTGCGTAGGAATTACATAGCCATTTTTCTTTTGCAGAAGAATACTTTTAATAATTCTTTCCCTTCTTGCCCTCCCATGTTCTCCAGAATCCAAACAATCTCACTGAAACACAGGACATTAATTTCGAAAATGTGTCAATTAGGAGTTTATTATAAGAAAAGAAAAAGAAGTCTGTTAAACTTACCTTGGGATGTACAAACATGCTGAAATAAAATTTTTATTAAAAAAATTTTTTTTATTTAATGTGTCTTTGTTGTAGGGTTGCTTAGTTTAGGCTAGAACTTGTTTAAATGTAATTGATTCATTTTGTTACCATTACTTGGAGGAGTTTCCTTGTGCATTTCCTGACATCAAAAGGCCTGACTTTTTTTTTGATCTGCTTTTGTTGCATGAAAGTAACAATCAACACAAGAGGATAGTGCAGTGTATTCCAATTGGTGATAAGCAAGAATTAATGTAGTTAACTGAGGGAAGGGTAAAAAAAAATTACTTTGTTGTTCCTATGTAAATAAAAATAAAGATAGCAGTAATCTTGAATTTTGTTACTTTGTCATTGGGGATTTGGGTGCTGTAACTGACTTAACACTGGGTGAATTTCTCTGAAGTGAAAAACAATAAATTTTAAGCTGTACCAAGAATTTTGTGATTTTAGCTGCCACTTATCTCGTAGTGGCAAATTTAGGAACAACTTGCTATCTAATCTGTTTGAGAGAGGACTGACATGTTCATGTCAAGGAACATAGTCTGGGACTTCCATGGTGGTGCAGTGGTTAAGAATCCACCTGCCAATGCAGGGGACACGGGTTTGAGCCCTGGTCCCGGAAGATCCCACATGCCACAGAGCAGCTGAGCCTGTGTGCCACAACTACTGAGCCTACGCTCTAGAGCCCGTGAGCCACAACTACTGAGCCCACGTGCCTAGAGCCCATGCTCCACAACAAGAGAAGCCCCTGCAATGAGAAGCCCGCGTACTGCAGTGAAGAATAGCCCCCGCTCACTGCAACTAGAGAAAGCCCGCGAGCAGCAATGAAGACTCAACACGGCCAAAAATTAAAAAAAAAAAAAAAAAAGGAACATAGTCTGCTTAATGAAACACCCAAAAGGAACTCAGAAAAAATATTGACTTAAAAGGTAAGAGTCAGTCCATATACATCAGTACACACTTGGTAATGACTTATTGGTATTCTTTTCTTTCTTATTACTTCTATCAGGAATTGCTGTGAATTGCAAATATCCTTTGCCCAGATGGAATAATTAGGATTGCAGTGTGTTGCATGTACCATTAGTGCCTGTGGTTTTGTTTTTGTTTTTTTGGGTTTTTTTGCGGTACGTGGGCATCTCACTGTTGTGGCCTCTCCCATTGCGGAGCACAGGCTCCAGACACGCAGGCTCAGCGGCCATGGCTCACGGCCCTAGCTGCTCCGCGGCATGTGGGATCTTCCCGGACCGGGGCACAAACCCGTGTCCCCTGCATCGGCAGACGGACTCTCAACCACTGCGCCACCAGGGAAGCCTGTGCCTGTGGTTTTGTGAAGAATGTATACCCACTTTAATTTTAGATTTCAGGTTTGAATGGACATGTCTGGGAGAATGTTATCTCATTGTTCTGGCCAGAAACTCTCATTATCAACTCTTGTTCTAAGATCAGTTACCTTGAAATGGACCAGATTACTTGGAAGACACTATCCCTTTGGCTTTGAAGAGGACTAGAATATTCTTATATCAAAATTTGCACAGCAGCAGGAGCCCAGTATTGAAAATGTATCTCTAAGTAGATAAGAGCATGACTGCCCTAAGCCAGGCCTTTTACATTGTTTGGCTCAGGGTAAAAAGATTTGGACCACAATATGCATCCTGTATGTGTGTGTCTGAGTCTTTTGCACTTGTGCCAAAATATATTTATATTTCTCTGTGACTTTCTGCTTTTGTACCAAGAGTATTCTGTTTGTGTCCTTCAGTACTCATTGGATAGTAATTTTTTATTACCCATTGGTTCTCGTTTATCCAATGTTATATTTTAACCTACTAGGAAAATAAAGATCATATCTTGGAAAAACTTGTAGCATAGCTTGATGCTTATATGTGGAAATGTTTGGGGTTTGATGAGGCCAGAGTAAAAGTGGTAAACATCAGAGGTGATTATTTACCAGAATGCTTAGAATACCAAGTAGTCACCAAAAATAAATGTCATGTTTAAATAGATTAACATACTACTGTTTCTATTTCAAGAGTAATAGTTTGATTTAAAAATACACAGTGATTTTTAATTAGTACAGATTGAACCTATCAGTATGTGAGTTACTCATCTAGAACAAGGAATGTTTGTTTGCATGGAATTGGCTTCCTGAAGGGACCATGATTTTTTAAATAATTATAGTGAATTCCCAGTCCTCATCTTATTTGACTTAGAAGCATTTAGTCCAGTTTATCTTTCTTTCCTTGATGCACTTTCTTCCTGTGACTTCCAGGATACCACCTCTTGGTTTTCCTCCTATTTCACTGGCCATTCCTTCTCAGTTTCCTTTACTGGTTCCTTTTCTTTCCCGTTTCCAAATATTAGATTGATCTTGGGCTTAGCTCAGCCTTTGGATTTTTTTTCTCTTTTCTTGTATATACTCAGTTTCTTAGTGATCTCATCCAGGCTTATCTCTTTAAATGCTTTTTTATATACTGACAACTGGCAGAGTTTTATCTTAGGTTAGAACCCTTCCTGAACTCCAAGTTGCATATACCCACCTGCCTCCTTTATATCTACATTTGATGGTCTAATAGGCATCTCAAAACTGACTTGACCAAAATGAAATTCTCATTAGTTACAAATTAACCAGTTCCTCCTTCAGTCTTTCTCATTTCAGCAAATGGCTTTTCTTTCTTTCCTTTTTTTTAAAGGCAGTTGGAATGATGGTTGGAGGGAGGGGAACAATTTTAATATTTATTTATTATTTATTTATTTATTTATTTTGGCTATGCCAGCATAGCCAAATGCGGCATGCGGGATCTTCGTTGCGGCATGTGGGATCTTTGTTGCGGCATGAGGGATCTTTAGTTTGTGACATGCGAAATTCTTAATTGCGGCATTCATACGGGATCCAGTTCCCCGACCAGGGATCGAACCCGGGCCCCCAGCATTGGGAGCGCGGAGTCTTACCCACTGGACCGCTAGGAAGGTCCCGCAAATGGCTTTTCTATCCTTCCAGCTCTTTCAAATCTTGGAGTCATCCTTTTTTTTTTGGCTGCCTTGGGTATTAGTTGCGGCACGTGGGATCTTCATTGCAGTGCGTGGGCTTCTCTCCAGTTGTGGCTCGTGGCCTCCAGAGTGCATGGGCTCTGTAATTTGTGGCATGCAGTTTCTCTAGTTGAGGTGCGAGGGCTCAGTAGTTGCAGCGCGTGGGCTTAGTTGCCCCATGGCATGTGGGATTTTAGTTCCCTGACCAGGGATCAAACCCATGTCCCCTGCGTTGGAAGGTGGATTCTTTACCACTGGACCACTGGGGAAGTCCCTTGGAGTCATCCTTGACTCCTCTCTTTCAGTCTTACATTCAGTCCATTAGCAAAGACTCCATCTTTAAATTTTGCACAGAATCTGAACATTACTTGTTACCACCCTGGTCTAAACTATCATTGGATTGCAGTTGCCTCCTAACTGGGCTCCCTGCTTATATCCTTACACTTTATAGCTGTCCTCAACTGAGCAGACAGAGTGACTCTTTTAAAACAAAATTCAGATCACTCTAGTCAGAATCTTCAGATGACTTTTAAATTTTATCAGTGAAAAAGACAAGGGCTTTTGTATTTTCTGGTTTTTCTGAATGAAGCCACCTTCTTCCAGATGTCTGTATGGCTTATACCTTCTCTTCCTTCTGGTCTTTACTAAATAGGCATTGAGGCCTTTCGTGACCACCCTATTTATTTATTTACTAATATATTAAAATCTTTTTTTATTGGAGTATAGTTGATTTACAATGTTGTGTTACTTTCTGCTGTACAAAAAAGTGAATCAGTTATACATATATCCACTCTTTTATGACCACCTTATTCATTTTATTTATTTATTTTAAATTTATTTATTTATGTATTTATTATTGGCTGTGTTGGGTCTTCGTTGCTGCACATGGGCTTTTTCTCTAGTTGTGGCGAGTGGGGGCTACTCCTCTTTGCGGTGTGCAGGCTTTTCATTGCGGTGGCTTCTCGTTGCAGAGCATGGGCTCTAGGTGCATGGGCTTCAGTAGTTGTGGCATGTGGGCTCAGTAGTTGTGGCTCGCAGGCTCTAGAGCACAGGCTCAGTAGTTGTGGCACACGGGCTTAGTTGCTCCATGGCATGTGGGATCTTCCTGGACCAGGGCTCGAACCTTTGTCCCCTGCATTAGCAGGCGGATTCTTAACCACTGTGCCACCAGGGAAGCCCTGTTTATATTTTTATCATTTAAATTTTATTTATTTTTCTATACAGCAGGTTCTTATTAGTTATCTATTTTATACATATTAATGTATATATGTCAATCCCAATCTCCCAATTCATCTCACCACCACCATCCCCCCTGCCACTTTCCCCCTTTGGTGTCCATACGTTTGTTTTCTACATCTGTGTCTCTATTTCTGTCCTGCAAACTGGTTCATCTGTACCATTTTTCTACATTCCACATATATGCATTAATATATGATATTTTTCTCTTTCTGACTTACTCTGTATGACAGTCTCTAGATCCATCCACATCTCTACAAATGACCCAATTTGTTCCTTTTTATGGCTGAGTAATACTCCATTTTATATATGTACCACATCTTCTTTCTCCATTTGTCTGTTGATGGGCATTTAGGTTGCTTCCATGACCTGGCTATTGTAAATAGTGCTGCAATGAACATTAGGGTACATGTGTCTTTTTTTTTTTTTTTTTGGTGGTACGCAGGCCTCTCACTGTTGCAGCCTCTCCTGTTGCAGAGCACAGGCTCCGGACATGCATGCTCAGCGGCCATGGCTCACCGGCCCAGCCGCTCCGAGGCATGTGGGATTTTCCCGGACTGGGGCACGAACCTGCATCCCCTGCATCGGCAGGTGGACTCTCAACCACTGCGCCACCAGGGAAGCCGACGTGTGTCTTTTTGAATTATGGTTTTCTCTGGCTATATGCCCAGTAATGGGATTGCTGGGTATGACCATCCTATTTAAAAGTAGTATATACATACTTCCACCTCCCATCTACTTGCTTCTTGTATGCTCTGTTTTTTGGCTTTACTTTTCTCCTGGCACGTATAACCATCTGGCCTACTATAGGACTAATTATGTATCTTTCTTAAGTCAGCTTTATTGAGCTATAACTTATATATAGTAACATGCATTCATTCTAAGAGTAGAGTTGGATGAGTTTTGACAAATGTAACCACCTCTCCAATCATGATATAGAACATTTTCATCACTCTAAAATGTTCCTTATTGCTTTTTCCAAGTCAGTCCTCCACTCCCCCAGATCCTGCTCTAGGCAACTGATAATCAGATTTGTCACTGTAGATTAATTTTGTCTATTTTAGAACTTTATATGGAATATATAAATAGAATCATTATCATATGTACTCCTTTTGTGGCTTTTTTCATTAAGCATAGTACTTCCACGATTTATCCATGCTGTGCATATCAGTCCTCCTCAGGGACTGTATATTGGGCTTTAACTCCACTTCTTTAAGTACTCTTGCCTCTGCCCTCCTCTCTGTGTTTGCCAGCTTCATCTTCAGATTGGTTGCAGGAGTTCCAAGGATTTCATTCAGATGTGACAACATCCAGAGTTAGAAAGTATCATGTGTTTTGTGTCACTTCTGTGGGAGCAAAGAAATCTTTCCCAGAAGTCTTCAAAAGGACCACCTCTCACATTTCATGACAAGAACTGAGCTACATGCTTGGCTTAAATCTTGGGGTATGGAACTGCCATGAATGGGTAAGACCAATCAAGATTTACCACAGGATTCACCTCCCTGAGTCTCTTGACAGTGCAGGCTACCCAAACAAAACTGGGGCTCTGTCAACAAAGTAAGAGGAGCAGATACTGGGTAGCCAACCAATAGCGTCTGCTAAAATCATCAAAAACAATCATTGGAGTGACCAACAGTTCAGGGCTAGCTACATGAAAACTGGGTAAAATATTTAAGATGAATTACGGAATTTAATCAGGGAGTACAGGTAGGAAGCTCTTGAAGTAATTCAGGAGTATAGTAATAAGGGCAGAAGGTAAAGTGGCAGAAGTGGGATGGAGAGGAAGGAGGGTGAGTATGAAAGAAAGTAATGAGCCTTAGAGATAAATTGGGAATATGGGGACACAGAATAGCTGCAGGTTTGAGACTTAGGTGAGTGGGCAAGTGGTGATATCACTGATAGAGACTGAAATTGAAATGGGGAAACTGTAGGGAATGTTGGTATGGGTAGAAAAAGTGAGTTTAATTTGGGACATGTTGAATTTGAGGAGATGTGGAACATACAAGTAGAAATGACCATTAGATGATAGTGTAGGTGATAGGGGTTGATAATATTTTGAAGGTCATTAGCCAGGTTGAAGCCTTGAAAATAAATGAGTTCTCAGAGGGACTTTGGGTACAAATAGCTTAGCCTAGAGCCTGCATAATGCTTGTAATATCGGTACTGGAAGAGAAGAGGAAGGAGGGTTTATGGATATAGGAGTTGATGAGGGGAACATGAATAGTATTGTACTAAGATGCAGCAGAATCACTCAGAGTTTATATTTGAACATTGCTGTGTTCCATAGATTTGTTTCAGGTTGTCTCCTGTACCCTTTTAACATGTCCCCAACCTGTTTGTTTGCTTTAATTAGTAGACTTTCTTTTTTAGAGCATAAGTTGTAGGTTTACAAGAAAATTGAGCAGAAAGTACAAAGAGCTCTCACATTCCCCCTCCCCAGTTTCTTCCTCTTTTTATATCTTGCATTTGTGTAGTATATTTGTTACAATTGAAGGAATATTTATACATCACGGTTAACTAAGGTCCGTAGTTTATATTAGGATTCACTTTTTGTACAGTTCTATGGGTTTTGACAAATGTATAATGTTTTGTATCTGCCATTACTTTATCATACAGAACAGTTTCACTGTCTCCCAAATCCTCTATGCTCCACATATTCATCCTTCCCTCCTCAAACCCCTCATCTTTTTATTTCTCTATAGTTCAGCCTTTTCTAGAATGTCATATGTTGGAAATCATACAGAGTAAAAGAGCATTTTTCGTTACTTGCTTCTTTCACTTAACAATATGCATTTAAGTTTCCTCCATGTCTTTTCATGTCCTTTCATGGCTTGATAGCTCATTTCTTTTTTTTTTTTTCCCGGCTGCGTTGGGTCTTTGTTGCTGTGCATGGGCTTTCTCTAGTTGGCGGCGAGCACGGGCTACTCTTCGTTGCAGCGCATGGGTTTCTCATTGTGTTAGCTTCTCTTGGTGCGCTGCACGAGCTCTAGGCGCAGGGGCTTCAGTAGTGGCAGCACATGGGCTTGGTAGTTGTGGCATGTGGGCTCTGGGGCGCACAGGCTTCAGTATTTGTGTGTGGGCTTAGTTGCTTTGTGGCCTGTGGGATCTTCCCGGACACGGGTTTGATCCCGTGTCCCCTGCATTGGCAGGCAGATTCTTAACCACTGAGCCACCAGGCAAGTCCCTTTTTAAATTAATTAATTTATTTTTTGGCCAAGCTGCACGTCGTGTGGGTCTTCGTTCCCCAACCAGAGATCGAAACCGCGTCCCCTGCATTGGAAGCACAGAGTCTTAACCACTGGACCACCAGGGAAGTCCCAGCTCATTTCTTTTTTTAAAAAAAAATTAATTAATTTATTGGCTGCATTAGGTCTTCGTTGCTGTGCGTGGGCTTTCTCTAGTTGCAGTGAGCGGGGGCCACTCTCTGTTGCGGTGCGCGGGCTTCTCATTGCAGTGGCCTCTCCTTGGAGCACAGGCTCTAGGTGTGCGGGCTTCAGTAGTTGTGTCTTGCGGGCTCTGGAGCGCAGGCTCAGCAGTTGTGGCACACGGGCTTAGTTGCTGCGCGGCATGTGGGATCTTCCTGGACCAGGGCTCGAACCCGTGTCCCCTGCATTGGCAGGCGGATTCTTAACCACTGCGCCACCAGGGAAGTCCTCATTTCTTTTTTATTTCCTGTTTTTTTTCCTCGGAGTGCTTTGTCTTGGTAGTTCTATTGCTATGTCTTTGAGTTTGCTTATTTATTTTAAAAATTTTATGGGAGTATAGTTGATTTACAATATTGTGTTTCAGGTGTACAGCAAAGTCATTCAGTTATACATATACATATATTCATTTTTTTTTCAGATTCTTAGGAGCGTTCCTTCCTCTACAATTTTTTGGTATAGTTTCAGAAGGATAGGTGTGAATTCTTCTCTCAATGTTTGATAGAATTCCCCCGTGAAGCCATCTGGTCCTGGACTTTTGTTTGTTGGGAGTTTTTAAATCACAGTTTCAATTTCAGTACTTGTGATTGGTCTGTTCATATTTTCTGTTTCTTCCTGGTTCAGTCTTGGAAGGTTGTACTTTTCTAAAAATGTGTCCATTTCTTCCAAGTTATCTATTTTTTGGCATATATTCAATAATTGTTTGTAGTAGTCTTTTATGATCTTTTGTATTTCTGTGCTTGTAACTTCTCCTTTACCATTTCTAATTTTATTGATTTGAGCCTTCTCCCTTTTTTTCTTGATGAGTCTGGCTAAAGGATTATCAATTTTGTTTATCTTTTCAAAGAACCAGATTTTAGTTTGATTGATCTTTTCTACTGTTTTCTTCGTTTCTATTTCATTTATTTCTGCTCTGATCTTTATGATTTCTTACCTTCTATTAACTTCGGGTTTTGTTTGTTCTTCTTTCTCTGGTTGCTTTAGGTGTAAGGTTAGGTTGTTTGTTTGAGATTTTTCTTGTTTCCTGAGGTAAGATTGTATTGCTGAACATTTCCCTCTTAGCCCTGCTTTTGCTGCATCCCGTAGGTTTTGGATCAACATATTTTTGTTGTCATTTATCTCTAGGTATTTTTGATTTCCTCTTTGATTTCTTCAGTGATCTATTGATTATTTAGTAACATATTGTTTAGCCTCCATGTGTTTGTGTTTTTTACAGTTTTTTTTTTCCTGTAATTGATTTCTAATCTCATAGTGTTGTGGTCAGAAAAGATGCTTGATATGATTTCAATTTTTGTAAATTTACTGAGGCTTGATTTGTGGCCTAAGATGTGATCTATCCTGGAGAATGTTCCATGTGCAGTTGAGAAGAAAGTATATTCTGCTGCTCTCGGATGGAATGTCTGATGTGTCATTTAAGGCCTGTGTTTCCTTACTGATTTTCTGTCTGGATGATCTGTCCATTGATGAGAGTGGAGTGTTAAAATCCCCCACTATTATTGTGTTACTGTTGATTTCTCCTTTTATGGCTGTTAGCATTTGCCTTATATTTTGGGGTGCTCCTGTGTTGGGTGCATATATATTTTATAATTGTTATATCTTCTTCTTGGATTGATCCCTTGATCATAATGTAGTGTCCTTCTTTGTCTGTTGTTACAGTCTTTATCGTAACGTCTATTTTGTCTGCTGTGAGTATTGCTACTCCAGCTTTCTTTTGGTTTCCATTTGCATGGAGTACCTTTTTCCATCCCCTCAATTTCAGTCTGTATATGTCCCTAGATCTGAAGCAGGTCTCTTGTAGATAGCATATATACAGGTCTTGTTGTTGTATCCATTCAGCCAGTCTGTGTCTTTTGGTTGGACTATTTAATCCATTTACATTTAAGGTAATTATCAATATGTATGTTTCTATTGCCATTTGTTAATTGTTTTGGATTTTTTTGTAGGTCTTTTTTAAAAATTTTATTTTTATTTTTGGCTGTGTTGGGTCTTTGTTGCTGCATGTGGGCTTTTCTCTAGTTGCAGCGAGCGGGGGCTACTCTTTGGTGCAGTGCGCGGGCTTCTCATTGGGTGGCTTCTCTTGTTGCAGAGCACGGGCTCTAAGCACACGGGCTTCAGTAGTTGTGGCTTGTGGGCTCTAGAGCGCAGGCTCAGTAGTTGTGGTGCATGGGCTTAGTTGCTCCATGGCATGTGGGATCTTCCCGGACCAGGGCTTGAACCGGAGTCCCCTGCATTGGCAGGCGGATTCTTAACCACTGTGTCACCAGGGAAGCCCTGTAGGTCTTTTTTCTTCCCTTCCTCTTCTGTTCTTTTGTAGTTTGATGTCTATCTTTCATGTTGTGTTTGGATTGCTTTTTCTTTTTTATGTGTATATCTATTGTAGGTTTTTGGTTTGTGGTTACCATGAGGTTTTTATATAACAGTCTATATATGAACAAGATTGTTTTTAGTTACTGGTCTTTTAATTTCAAATGCATTTCCAATATTCTGCATTTGTGCTGTCCTCACGATTGCTGGTTTTGATGTCATATTTGTGTGTAGATGATTTCCTGGCTTTGTTTATGTTTGCCTGTACCGGTGGCTTTTTTATTCTCAGTTTTCTTGTGTCCAGTAGTGGCCTTTTCTGCTTAGAGAAGTTCCTTTAGCATTTGTTGCAAAGCTGGTCTGGTGGTGCTGAATTGTATTAGCTTTTGCTTGTCTGGAAAACTTGATTTCTCCATCAAATCTGAATGAGAGCCTTGCTGGGTAGAATATTCTTGGTTGTTGGTTCTTCCCTTTCATCACTTTAAATATATTGTGCCATTCCCTTCTGGCTTGCAGAGTATCTGCTGAGAAATCAACTGATAACGTTATGGGAGTTTCCTTGTACGTTATTTGTTGCTTTTCCCTTTTTGCTTTTAATATATTTTTCTTTGTCTTTAATTTTTGTCAATTTGATCACTATGTCTTTCGGCACGTTCTTGCTTGGGTTTATCCTGCCTGGGACTCTCTGTGCTTCCTGGACTTGGGTGACCATTTCCTTTTCCATGTTAGGGAAGTTTTCAGCTGTTACCTTTTCAAATATTTTCTCAGGTCCTTTCTCACTCTCTTCTCCTTCCGGGACCCCTATAATGCAAATGTTGTGCATTTAATGTTGTCCCAGAGGTCTCTGAGACTGTCCTCATTTTTTTTTCTTCTTTCTTTTTTCTGTTCCATGGCAGTGATTTCCACCATTCTGTCTTCCAGCTCACTTATCCATTCTTCAGCCTCAGTTACTTTGCTATTGATTTCTTATAGTGTATTTTTCATTTCAGTTATTGTATTGTTCATCTGTTTGTTCATTTTTAATTCTTATGGGTCTTTGTTAAACATTTCTTGTGTCTTCTCTATGTGCCACCATTTTTTCTTCTGAGTTCCTTGATCATCTTTACTATCATTACTCTGAATTCTTTTTCGGTTAAATTGCCTATCTCCCATTCTTCGTTTTTCTTCTGGGGTTTTATCTTTTCCTTGATCTGGGACCTATTCTTCTGCTGTCTCATTTTGTTTAATTATCTGTGATTGTGGTTTGTTTCACAGGCTGCAGGGTTGTAGTTCTTGCTTCTGCTGTCTGCTCCCTGGTGGATCAGGCTGTCTAAGAGGCTTGTGCAGTCTTCCTGGTCGGAGGTACTGGTTCCTGCCCACTGGGTGATGGAGCTGGGTCTTGTCCCTCTGGTGGGCAGGGCCATGTCAGGGGGTGTGTTTATTGGGCACCTGTATGCTTAGGGAGATTTTAAGCTCCCTTTCTGCTGATGGGTGGGGCTGTGTTTCCACCATGTTGGTTTTTTGGCCTGAAGCATCCCAGCATTGGAGCCTCCAGGTTGTTGGATGGTCTTGGTGAGAGAATGGTAGCCTCCAGGAGGGCTCACGCCAGTGAGTACTCCCCAGAACTACTGCCGCCAGTGTCTTTATTTTTTTAAACCTTCTTGACCGTTTTTTAAAAAAATTAATTAATTAATTTTTGGTTGTGTTGGGTCTTTGTTGCTACGCATGGGCTTTCTCTAGTTTTAGTGAGTGGGGGCTGCTCTTCGTTGTGATGCGTGGGCTTCTCATTGCGGTGGCTTCTCTTGTTGCGGAGCACGGGGCTCTAGGCGTGTGGGCTTCAGTAGTTGTGGCACGCAGGCTCAGTAATTGTGGCTTGCGGGCTCCAGGATTCAGGCTCTGTAGTTGTGGCACACGGGCTTAGTTGCTTTGTGGCATGTGTGATCTTCTTGGACAGGGGATTGAACCCGTGTCCCCTGCATTGGCAGGCAGATTCTTAACCACCGCGCCACCAGGGAAGCCCAGCAAGCTTGTTTTTTAATGGGACATATAGTAGATATTTTTGGCTTTGCTGGCCATATGATCTCTGTCAGAGCTCTCTTAACTCTGCCATTGTTGGGAGAAAGCAGCCATAGACATTCTATAGACAAATGAGTGTGACCGATTCAGCCTGCAAGCCAGTTTGCCAACCCATGATTTAGACAGTCAACTACCTTTTATTTTTTTTTGTTTATTTATTTTAAAATTTATTTATTTATTTAATTTTGGGCTGCGTTGGGTCTTCATTGCTGCACGTGGGCTTTCTCTGGTTGTGGCAAGTGCAGGCTACTCTTTGTTGCGGTGCGCAGGTTTCTGTTGCGGAGCACGGGCTCTAGCCTCGTGGGCTTCAGTAGTTGCAGCACGCAGGCTCAGTAGTTGTGTCTCATGGGCTCTAGAGCGCAGGCTCAGTAGTTGTGGCGCACAGGCTTAGTTGCTCTGCGGCATGTGGGATCTTCCCGGACAAGGGATCAAACCTGTGTCCCCTGCATTGGCAGGCAGATTCTTAACCACTGTGCCACCAGGGAAGTCCCAACTATCTTTTAAAATGATTAACAATGAGAAAAGCATGCCTTTTATATTTATCTTAATTTATACTATTTCCAGTGCTTTTCATTTCTTTATAAGTTTCCATATGTTATCATACTCCTTCTGCTGGAACAGCTACCTTTAAAATTTCTTATGTATGTTTGCTAGAATACATTCTCTCAGCTTTTGTTTGTTTGAATTTCTCCTTCATTTTTGAAGTATATGTTCACTGTGTATGTAATGCTGGTTAATAGCTTTTGTCTGTCAGTATTTTGAAAATGTCATTCCATTGTCTTCCTTGCATAGTTTGTGACAAGAAGTTTGATGTAACTCTTATCGTTGTTTCTCTTAATGCAGTATGTCATTTTCTGGCTGCCTTCAAGATTTTCTTTTTAGTTTTAGTTTTCTATAATTTGGTTATGTTACATCTAGTTTTGTTTTGTTGTATTTATTTTTGTCTGGGTTTCTCTGAGTGTCTTGGAAGTGTGATTTGGCTTCTTTTTTTCATTTGTTTTAGAAAATTCTTGTCCATTGTCTCTTCAGATGTTTCTCCATTTTTTTTCTTCTTGTTCTGGGTCTCTAATTACACATATGTTAGACAACTTAATATTGTCTCTTATGTCTTGCCTGCTGTATCCTGTTTTTGTTTGGTTTGTTTTATTCGTTTTTACACCTTTTTTTCTCTTTGTGTTTTAGTTTGATTAATTTTTATTAACCCATCTTCAGGTTTACTTCACCTTTGCCATGTATGTAATTAGGAACACTGTAAATGAAATTCTGTGCTTGAGATTTTCTAGACCATAACTAGGTTGAATTTTTAATTTTTAATTTTAAAAATTATTTTTATTTTTTTTTGGCTGAGCTGTGTGGCTTGCAGTATCTTAGTTCCCCAACCAGGGATTGAACTCATGCCATTGGCAGTGAAAGTGTGGAGTCCTAACCAGTGAACCCCCGGGGAATTCCCTTATAGGGTGAATTTGGACCAGAACCCATGAGGAAGTCATCTTATGGTTACAAATTCTTAGGGGACATTTTTGTTTTTTCATTTTACTTACTACCAAGGTATAGATAGACAAGTTTATTTTACCGTACTGAGAGACAAGTTGTTGTTGTTGTTGTTTTCACTCTTAGACTGAAGGTGGAACCCTTTAATTGAGGATTCTCTTAATAACATCATCACTTTGGATGGTGCCTAGGTTTTATCTCCTGTGTCTGTGCCAGTGTGGATACTGAAGGTCTCTAGGATTAAGCAGAATCTCTCTTGGTGAAAACCAATTTATTGCTTTCTTACCTTCCACAATTTCTGATTTCACTTCATTTTGGCCCCTGTAGAATCTTTTTTTTTCTTCCAGTTTTATTGAGATGTAATTGACAAACAGCATTGTGTAAGTTTAAGGTGCACAGTATAATGATTTGACTTGCATACATTATAAAATGTTTGTCACATAAGTTTAGTGAACATGCATCATCTCGTATAGATACACAGTTAAAGAATAGAAAAAAATATTTTTTTCCTTGTGATGAGAAGTCTTAGGATTTACTCTACAGCTTCATATGTAACATACAGCAGTGGCAATTTTATTTACCATATTTTATATTACGTCCCTAGTACTTATTTGTCTCAGTGGAAGTTTGTACCTTTTGACTGCCTTTATCCAGTTCCCCTTCCCTCACCCCCTGCCTATGGTAACCACAAATCTGATCTCTTTTTCTGTGAGTTGGTTTGTGTGTTTGTGTTTGAAGTGTAATTGACCTACAATGCTATGTTACTTTCTGTTATATAGCATAGTGATTCAGTATTTTAGTACATTTCAAAATGTATAGAAGTGTATTTCAAAATGTATTTCAAAATGATCACCATGTAAGTCTAGTTACGATTTGTCACCATACAAAGATATTACATAGTTATTGAATATATCCCCCACACTGTACATTTTATACCCTTGACTCATTTATTTTGCAACTGGAAGTTTGTACCTCTTAATCTCCCTCACCTATTTCTTTCTTCTCCTTACCGCCCTCCACTCTGGCAACCACCTGTTTGCTCTCTGTATCTATAACTGTTTCATTTTTGCTGCGTTTGTTAATTTGTTTTTATTTATTTATTTTTTGTGGTACGCGGGCCTCTCACTGTTGTGGCCTCTCCCGTTGTGGAGCACAGGCTCCGGACGCACAGGCTCAGCGGCCATGGCTCACGGGCCCAGCTGCTCCGCGGCATGTGGGATCTTCCCGTACCGGGGCACGAACCCGTGTCCCCTGCATCGGCAGGCGGACTCTCAACCACTGTGCCACCAGGGAAGCCCTGTTTTTAATTTTTAAATATACTTTTGGCTGCGTTGGGTCTTTGCTGCTGCTGGCAGGCTTTCTCTAGTTGCGGTGGATGGGGGCTACTCTTCATTGCAGTGCGTTGGCTTCTCTTTGTGGTGGCTTCTCTTGTTGTGGAGCATGGGCTCTAGAGCGCAGACTCAGTAGTTGTGGCACATGGGCTTAGTTGCTACACGGCATGTGGGATCTTCCTGGACCAGGGATCAAACCCATGTCCCCTGCATTGGCAAGTGGATTCTTAACCACTGTGCCACCAGGGAAGTCCCTAATTTATTTTTTAGATTCCACATATAAGTGAAATTATAAAGTATTTGTCTTTCTTTGACTAATTTCACTTAGCATAACACCCTCTGGTTCCATTCATGTTGTCACATATGGGAAGATTTCATTCTTTTTAAAAAAACCGTTGAGTAATATTTCATCATATATATGTATATGTGTGTGTGTATTTATATATGTATATACATCTTACATCTTCTTTATCCATTATCTATTGATGGTTACTTAGGTTGCTTCCATATCCTGGCTATTATAAATAATGGTGCAATGAACATACGGGTGAATATATCTTTTCTAATTTGTGTTTTCATTTTCTTTGGATAAATACCCAGGAGTGGAATTGCTGGATCATATGGTAGTTCTGTGGTAGCTCTATTTTTAATTTTTTTTTTTTTGCCATATGCGGGCCTCTCACTGCTGTGCCCACCGCGGAGCACAGGCTCCGGATGCGCAGGCTCAGTGGCCATGGCCCACGGGCCCAGCCGCTCCGCAGCACGTGGGATCCTCCCGGACCGGGGCACGAACCCACGTCCCCTGTATCGGCAGGCGGACTCTCAACCACTGTGCCTCCAGTGAAGCCCTATTTTTAATTTTTTGAGGAACTTCTATACTGTTTTCCATAGTGGCTGCACCAATTTACATCCCCACGAACAGTACACGAGGGTTCCCTTTTCTCCACGTTGTGAAATCTTTAATTTGTGGTTGCTCAGCAAAATGTTAAAGAAAAGTTTTTTTTTTTTTGCATTGCTCTGGATGTCTACTCTGCATAATGCCAATAATAGAAGTCTTACTCAACCTTTCACAATATGGATGTAGCATAAATTTTAATTGCTTCTTTACTAAGGGATTTAGGTTTTTGTTTGTTTTTGTTTTGCTAAAAAATTATGAAGTAAAAAATTTTTTTGCATGTTGATCTTTGTGCACACATGCAAGTAGTTTTCATCACCAGTGGAGTGAGGCAAAGGAGCAAGATATGATCATTTTTATCTAGCCTTTTGCGTGCTACTTAATTTGCAGATTCTTTACATGCCACTAGAATATGTTTTCATATTCTAAAAATTTCCCACCCAAACAAAATGCATTATCGTAAGCACATTGTTGTTTCTGAATAATCTATGTTCAGGTTACCATACTTTGGAAGTGTACCCAAAAACAGCATTGCCACTGATCCTAGATTGTGTTTTTGCAGGTGAACAACACTTTTTATATATGCTGAATCATTAGAAAATAGAAGTTATGTATCAGCCTGCAGGAGAGTTCAGAACACAGCTTCTGATGTTTCTCAAATAAAGAAAACCAAAAGCCATCATAAATTACGTTTTTCAGATGGCGTAATTACAAATAAATGAGGAAATGAAACAGCAGGCTACATATCCTTGATAGTTTACAGTGCAGGGTCACATGGCATTGATTTCCAATGTAGAGGCCTTTTATCAATACAAAGCAGTGACTGTTGTAGATTATATGATGCTGAGTATTAATAAGCATGTTTTGTGCATATCTGTTATATGAAAATAATTTTTCATTTCATGCTTTAGTTTTCCTTTGTGGCATTCTGAACTGTGGAATCCTTTGTCTACCATTTGGCTTTCCATAAACTATCAGGCAGGATGTCTGTGAGAGTCTCTACTTTGAGAAGTAGTGTACATAATACTTATTTATCATGTACCACTCATAATTACATTATCATGATATATCCTTTATCTTCAAAATAACGTCTGAGAATTCATTGTCTTTTAACACTAGAAAAAGGTGTTTTCTAAAGACTTTTTCCAGAAATCCAAATGTTTCTGGGGGCTCTTTCCAATCCTCATACAATGTATCTTTGGCATTTTAAAAATTGAGAACTAAATTTTCTGTAATTTTTTTTGGTTTAAATTTTGTCTATGTAATTATTCTTTGAGATAGACATTTGAATTTACTCCATACTCATCCTTGTTTAAAACTCTCATGGCTGAGATGTCCTCAGGCTTGTAGATTGGCCAGCTTTGATGACATCTCTCTGGCCTTTGAAGTTGGCACAGTTCAATATAGATACCTCAGGGGTGTGTGGCCATGGAAAAACATGTTTTTGTTGTTGAGTGTTCTTGCTTTCTAGTAATTTTATTTTCTGCTCAAGGGATTTAGTATCTGTTCAGATACTTTATTTTTAAAGACCACATAAGTAATGACTTGACCTCTAATCTTAGCTTTGAAAATTTCCCAGACACTAATAAAGATAATGTCTGATGACCTATTGTTTGAGAATACTATTCACTGGCCAGCAATCAGTGCTATTTAAAAATGTATATTTTACTCTGAAAATTATTTCCATGGCTGAAAGACTTTGTTAGTAAAATCATGCATGTAATGAGATGATGTTTAGTTTTTTGCTAAACTCTAAGTTATGTTCAAAGAGAAGAAACAATCTACTTAATTAATTGTATTTTTCGTTGTTGTTCTTTTTTGGAATCTGTTATAACCCAGTTGGACAGTCCTGAAAGAGATTTGAGTAATTGAGATTTTCCCTTTCTTCCAGTGGAAGGGAAATATTTCAATTTACTTGCTTTAGGCTATAAAATAGTTTGCTCTTCCTTTGCCCACAGCAAGAATTATGAACCTAAAGTCACAAAACAGATTCAGTATTAACTTTTTTTTTTTTTTTGTGGCATGCGGGCCTCTCACTTGTTGTGGCCTCTCTCGTTGCGGAGCACAGGCTCCGGATGCACAGGCTCAGTGGCCATGGCTCACGGGCCTAGCCGCTCTGTGGCATGTGGGATCTTCCCGGACCAGGGCATGAACCTGTGTCCCCTGCATCGGCAGGCGGACTCTCAACCACTGCGCCACCAGGGAAGCCCCTCAGTATTAACTTTTAAAGTTTCCCCATATTTCCACCCTCATCAACTGTAAATAATGTGCCTGAATGTAAAATGGAAAAAGTTGAAAATTTCCACTTGTGCATTTTGAGCTTTTCAGAGGTATTATACACTCTGGATATAATAATAAAAGATACTGGGCCTTATACAGCGCTTTTTGTGTGAGGAACTCATATAAACACTAATGCATTGATCCTAACACAGTACTTGATTGTGACTTTAAAAGGTCATGAGTTACTGCTGTTACAAAAATTTTTTTTAAAGGTTGGAGGAGGAGCTGTAATTTACAAATATTGTTTGAAAGATATCTAGATAAAAGTTGATACAGGAAACTGAAAAATTAAAGTTACGGGGGATTTTTATTGTTTGTTAACTTTTCTTCTAGCCTACAGTAGATTTTTATCCCTTTATGTTTTTTTCTCCTTTTGTCTATGAATATACTTGAAGCCCGATTCCCTTCTTAAGACCAGAAGGCACAATTTACTTTTAAGCTTTTATTCCTTCTCAGCCAAGAAGGCTTCAACCTGTGGAGGTTTCCTGAGTTTGTCATAACATAGTAATACATTTTATTTGTTCTCAATTGGAGATCATCCTTCTAGTTTTCTTAGTTTAATATTTGTGGCATATAGTTGTTGATTTTGATGAACATAGTAGTCACGTGGCTTAATCTTCAACTTTTTTGTGCTTTGTAGGTTTATTCTTCAATCCAAGGAGGCAATTCATAATCAGCTGTTAGAGAAACAGAAGATAGCGGAAGAAAAAATTAAAGAATTGGAAGTAAGTAAGTTTTGACTGAATACTGATAGTCATAGTCGACTTTTAGGAAAAAAGTAATTATCGTGTCATATTAAATGAAAATGTATGCCTGCCAAGGTCATGTCACATTGTTTTCATTTTTTCTAATTGTGCTAGAGCTATGAAGCAGTCTTTTTACAGCAGTGTGTAAGACCAGAAAAAAGACTAATCTCTTGAAACCTTAGGGAGTTTTGAAGAAGATAGGATATTGTTAACCTGAATGTATTTCTTCCATTGCCTTTAAGTGAACATGTCTATTCTTAAAAAATATAATAAAATAAAAGCACAGTGTATATTTAAACACCATATGTTGTGGTGGATGGGCATGAGAGTAGGTAATGATAATAGTAGTCAAAGGATCTAGTTATATGACTCTTTCACACATTGTAATTCTAGACAAGGACTGAGTAGTAAGCTATAACTAATTAACTATCCGAAGGGTAGTGCTCCAGTGAGGAAAACAATTTTTTTTTTTTAAGCTAGGGAAAAAGATGATAGGTAAGAGTAATAATTTAGTAAATCTTTGGAAAATTGGAGTTTATTATTACCATTTCTTTATACATTAAAACCTCAGATGAAATAGTCTTCTTGGGCTTTGGTGAATGGTCTATCCTGTATATAGTAAAAGTTGGACAGGACAAAAAAACTGGTTATTATTTTTTGGGACCAAGATTTCCTGAGATGGGGGTGGATACAGTGACTTCATAGGTCACTTTATCTAATTTCTTTGAATGCTATTTGAGGCAGTGGTTCAGAATCTGACTCAGCCCTCTGCTGAATTGGTGAGACACCCCATGTAGCCTTCAGGGGATTTCTCAGGGACACTGACTTGGCATGGCTGGGGCAAGCATGTTGTATCTTAGGTTACTTAGGGTTATTTTTGTTTGACTACCAATGAGAATTTAAACAAACTTGATAGTGGCTTTGTAGCTCAGAAAATGTATTGTAAAACAAAACAAATAAGCAAACAAAAAAAAAAAAAAGAAGAAAACTTATCCTGTAGTAACCAGGTTGTTATTATATCCTATTTTGTCAGCCCAACTCTTCTAGATTGAGTTTTCCAAACAAAAGTATCTTAAAAAAACTGAACGAAAATATTTCATGTAGATTACCAAAAAAAGTGTGTTTTTGCACTTGTTGGTAAATATATCTAAAAATTGTCCTGATGAATAAGTAGCAAGATGCAAAGTAATGTGTAAATAATTCTTTTTATGGAAACAAACAAAAACCAAGATCTGTATATGAACATAGAAAATGATTTGTAGGTATATATATTAAATTAACACTGGTTACCCTAAAGAAATTAGATGGGACATGGGGATAAAATTGTTTTTTTCTTATAACCTCTGTGTTGGATAAATTGTAACAAGTATGTGTTAACCTTTTTTTTTTTTACCATCGTTTTTGGAGTATAATTGCTTTACAATGGTGTGTTTCTGCTGTATAACAAAGTGAATCAGCTATACATATACATATATCCCCATATCTCCTCCCTCTTGCATCTCCCTGTGTTAACTTTTATAATTTAAAAAAATCATCAAGGTAAAATTGCCACAGATGATGAGTTTAGCATACTATTCATTTCTGATGAATATTAGGAAATTCATTTTCCAAAAGTTTCGTTTCACGGAGTCTCTCAAATACTGGTAAGAGTATCCTGATATCTGTCAGGTAATAGAAATAGATTAGCTAGCTTGTTGGTATTTGAAATGCTAATTAACAGCTACAAAAAACTAGCAGAGTTAAACTATAGCCTCTACGCTACGAAGTTATTTTGTGTTTTTAATTTTTCATCTTATACACTATTTATATTATAAAAATGATGTAAGTATACTATAAAAAACAGTCAAAAACTAAAACATGATTAAACAAAAATAATGACTTTCTCCTCTTTCTGCATACTCTCAAAATGTCACTTTTATGGTTTGATGTGTATCATTACACTTTATAAAACTTTATTTTATAAACAAGTTCATACATATATACACTTTTTTTGAGTAAAGAGGGATTATGCTGTATATAATGTTTTTCATCATTTGACAATTTACCTTTCCATTTTAGTAATGTAAATCTAGTTTATATTGTTTCTTGTTTTCCATTTATCCTACCATCATAGTTTCCTTATTACCTCAACATTCAATTATTGCATGATCCCTGCCTCTGCATTTAGTGTTCTCTCCAATACTGCCCTAACCTGTATTTTTAATGGTATCACCCACTACACACACTCTTCTCTTCCCTGAAGCAATCCTATACTTTTTGACTGCCATACCTTTATAATTTTGTTACTTCAGCCTGAAATGTATACACATGTGCACAGACCCACATGTGCATGCATGCACACATACATTGTTAGTTGCAGTGTTCAGATTTTCTGTTTCTTACTGATTATTTTTCCTCCTTATTCAGTTAGTTATGAGAGAGTTGTGTCAGATCTCCCTCTGATGATAGTTATGAATTTCTCCTTAGTCTTTCAGTTTAGTGGGCAGTGGTATTTAGAAACTACTATCTGGGTGCTGTAAATGCTCATTATTACTGTATGCATAGTTGAGATGATATGTTTCATTTTGCTTTATATGTTTAGGAATTTCTCAGCTCTTTTAAAGATAGCATTCCATTGACTTCTGGCTTCCATTGTTGCTGTTTAGAAGTTATCAGCCTAATTTTTGTTCCTTTGTCTTTTCTCTGTGGCTACTTTTAATATTGTTTTGTCATCTTTCATGCTTTGTAGTTTCTCTGGTATATGTTTAGGTGGGGATTTAGTCTTTTTGCTTTTTTTCTTAATCCTATCTGGGTTAAGTTGAGTTTTCTGAGTTTGAGGATTAGTGACTCATCAATTCTGGAAACTTCTTACTATCTCTGAATATTACTTCTTCACTGTTTTCTCTTTTAAATGGTATTTCCCTCTGGAATTTTTTTCTCACCTTTAAACCAGCTGTTTCCATCATCTGCAGTAGCACCTTAACTGGTTTTTCCACCTCCAACTTTCTCTGTTCTAATCCTTTTAACATATTGAAGCTAGAATGACCTTCTAAAATGTTAAATCTGTTGTATTGTTCCTCTGTGTAAACCCCATCATTGTTCTTAGGGTAACATTCAAGCTTTTTAACATACCTTCAAGGCTGTTTATGAAATGACTCCTGTTTCTTTCTCTCATGTCCCTCATATCCTCTTCCTTCTCTTACACTGTATGCTCCAGACATGCAGAAATAGTTTGTTTTTAGAACTTGCTATGTTTTCTTTGTTTCTACTAGGTCTTTGCAAAAGTAATTCTCTCCGCCTGGGAACTTCCTCCTTCTGCTCTTACCAGCTCTGTTAATCCTTAAGATCTTAGTTTAGGGCTACTTCTTCTGAGAAGCATTTTCTGATTCCTCAGTGTTAAATTAAGTGCTTTTCCCTTGTTCTGTCTAATTATTCTACTAGTTTCATAGCACAGTGTGAGGATTTGGGCATATAAACTATCATCAGTTGAAGTAATTACAAATATGGTTTCCTATTACTTGGGAAGCTTGATGCAGATTCAGAGCTCTAAATAGTTTTTCCCAAGGCCTTCCAGTTATTACTCTGCCTTTCAAATATACAGTCTCTTCTTCTGGGCCCTAGTATTTCTTGTCAGTCCAGCGTATTTCATCTTATTTAATTATCATTATCATTATTAGTTTCTACCCTCAGATACCTTAAATTAAATTGAGGAGGCATAATTTATACATAACTCTGCAGACAAAGGCCAGGCTGTTTAATTTAGCACATTTTCATCTCTGATGAAGTAAGCTTTTTGGTTTGGGTCCAAAGTTCTAGTTTTTGACCAGAGCTATTAACTCGGCCCCACTGTGTGTGCCTACCCACCCCCTACCAGCAGTCTATATAAATGACGCTATGGATCATTCTTTTCCATGACATAACATAGGTGCTAGTCTGATCGGAGAGCCCATCTTCATTAGTATTTTCTAGACTCGCTTTTATCCACCTCCATTCTCTCTTTTTTTTTTTTTTTTTGCGGTACACAGGCCTCTCACCGCTGTGGCCTCTCCCGTTGCGGAGCACAGGCTCCGGACGCGCAGGCCCAGCGGCCATGGCTCACGGGCCCAGCCGCTCCGCGGCATGTGGGATCCTCCCGGACCGGGGCACGAACCTGTGTCCCCTGCATCGGCAGGTGGACTCTCAACCACTGCGCCACCAGGGAACCCTCCACCTCCATTCTTACTGTTTATGTTTGCCCTCTCCAGATTTTTTTCCCCAGTCCTACTTAACCTAGAATTTGTTTAGCTTTTGATAACTGTAGTATGCTGTGTCTACATTGTCAAGCAGCCTGGTGTCTCACTTGCTGGCCCTTTTCTTCTTATGGAGCAGAGGTGGGGGTACTGTAATGCTGCTGTCATGTCCTCTTTCTTTTGGGCCATGTGGCGCATCATGCGGGGTCTTAGTTCCCCGACGAGGGATCGAACCTGCTCCTCCTGCAATGGAAGCATGGAGTCTTAGCCACTGGACCACCAGGGAAGTCTCTGCCCTCATGTCTTCTTTTTTTTTTTTTGCGGTACGCGGGCCTCTCACTGCTGTGGCCTCTCCTGTTGCGGAGCACAGGCTCTGGACACGCAGGCCCAGCAGCCATGGCTCACAGGCTCAGCTGCTCTGCGGCATGTGGGATCTTCCCGGACCGGGGCACGAACCCGTGTCCCCTGCATCGGCAGGCGGGCTCTCAACCACTGCGCCACCAGGGAAGCCCCCTCATGTCTTCTTGATAGGGAGTTATATTACATACTAGAAGGGTAAAGACAAGTACCATCTTAACCTTGGGAAGATTGTCTTTTTCTTCTTAAAATTCCATATTTTACATTTTAATACCCCTATGTTGTGTTCTTCAGGCTGTAATCACTTTCCTGGGTTTGACTAGGAAGTGTTTTCATAACAGACTCATAATGTGATAGTGTTATAAAGATTTTTATCTTGCCTTTATAGAGATGGTTGATCAGGTTCTGGGAGGGAATGTCACCATTTCTCTTAATGGCGATTAGCAGACCAATGATGGTAATCCGATTGAAGAGAAAAAATAAAATGCTTTAGTATGATAGAGTAACCATGTTATTTATGTCATTGAGGGAATTCTCTATTTAAAAAAAAATACTGATAATGAATAATTTTAAAGAAGATGGCTGAGCATATAATATGTAATACAGTATATGTTAGAAAATGCAAAATTGTACTTTTTAAAAATGACATGAGTATAATTGGGATTTGGAATTAGGACTTCATGAGTCTCATCTGTCTTTGTAAAAATAATTTTCTTTTTGAAATGTACAGCATTGCTACAAAAAGAAAGTATAGTTTTTTTTAAGAAAATTCAACTTTAGGTAAAGTTGAGTTAAAACCTTACTGATAGATTGAAGAGATATGTATCTTCTAAAGAGTGAAAAATACATCCTATATTTTTGCTCACTTTTTTAGAGGTAAAAAGAAAATAATTACTTGTGGACTTCTTTTGCAGTTGCAAAAACTTAGATTCAGCATTCAGATGAGCTAGAGCTGAATTTTTGATGTCTTGCCTTTTGAATCTCAAGTATTTGGAATCCTTGAGATAAGCTTTCAGTGGTATATTTGAACACATTTTGACCACTATTCTCCTATGTTCTCTCTCATTGAATTACCGCTTCAGGCTCATCTGCCTTCAGTTTAAAATCCCCATTATATTTTAGGCACACGCAAATACTGGTTGACCACTTTCCTTCCCCTCTTTCTCTGACGTGGTTACCACCCCTTCCACCACCCTAGTTAGCTCAGCAATGACACAATAAAAATAAGAATAAGGAAACCAGGACATTCTGGCCTACATAATGCCACTTCTGACGCAGAATGTTACAATCCCAGGGTTGTGGAATAGCCCTCCAGCCCATGCTATAAGTAAAATCTAAGAAACTGTGAAAGTCCTGGCTCTTCCACAAAAATGGCTATTATGGTCAGACAGTAGTTCCTGAAACAAGTAGGAAGACTAGTGGCAAGAAAACTGGATAGGAGGTGCCTGTGACACTCTGCAGTTGGCTGAGTTCTGAGACTCTGATGAGAAAATGTTTTGGAGTTTCCATGATTGAGGAGATTTTACTCTGCCTGATGAGGATCATTTTTTCCATAGCATGGGTAGGCACTGGTAGGCACTTGGATGGATGTCCAGTTTTTGCCCTAAGTACCTCACTTTTGCGCTGGTACCTTTTTTTTTTTTTAAATTTATTTAGCTATTTTGGTTGCATTGGGTCTTCGTTGCTGCGCGCAGGGTTTCTGTGGTTGCGGCAAGTGGGGACTACTCTTTGTTGCAGTGCACGGGCTTCTCATTTTGGTGGCTTCTCCTGTTGCAGAGCACAGGCTCTAGGCGCGCGGGCTTCAGTAGTTGTGGCACGAGGGCTCAGTAGTTGTGGCTCACGGGCTCTAGAGCGCAGGCTCAGTAGTTGTGGCGCATGGGCTCAGTTGCTCCACGGCATGTGGGATCTTCCCAGACCAGGGCTCACAGTGTCCCCTGCATTGGCAGGCGGATTCTTAACCACTGCACCACCAGGGAAGCCCTGGGCTAGTACCTTTGTGTGTATGATGGGACACCCTCTTTGGACGTGATGTCAGGTGGACACTACTGTATGATAAGCACTGATTCTTACTTGTGTTTTCAATGAAGAGAGAAGGGCAGGTGAGAGCAAAGCCAGTGGCAGAATGTTTTTTTTTTTTTTTGCAGTACACAGGCCTCTCACTGCTGTGGCCTCTCCCGTCACGGAGCATAGGCTCTGGACGCGCAGGCTCAGCGGCCGTGGCTCACAGGCCAAGCTACTCCGCGGCACGCGGGATCCTTCCAGACCGGGGCACGAACCTGCGTCCCCTGCATCAACAGGCGGACTCTCAACCACTGTGCCACCAGGGAAGCCCAAGAATGTTTTTTATATATTAAACAAGAGTTACACCCAATGGTTCATCTGCTTGCACAGCTCAAAGTTTAGAATCCATCAAAAAAAATTAGTCATTTATTTATTTTGTAGTGAAATATAGCATTTACAGAAATATGTATTAAAATACATGTAGTTTAATCAATAATTATAAAGCAAACACTTGTTACAATCATCCGAACCAAGAAATCAAAAATTGGCAGACCACCAGAGCACCGCCCCCTACCTTTCTTTCTCCCTTCTATTCCTGCCTGCTCTCCCCCTCCCTCAGGTAACCCTAACTTTTGGATAATTATTTCCTTTCATAAAAAATATAGTTTTACTACCTATGTGTATATCCCTCAAGACAGTTTTTGAACTTTATATGAACAAAATCCGTCTCCATATTTTTTGCTTTGCTTCGCTTCTTCCTCAACATTGTGTTTGTGAAGTACATTCATGTTGAGATTGTGATTTGTTCATTTTCATTGCTGTATGTATTCTATTATATAGTTGTACCACAATTTATCTTTCCAGACAGCTCATTTTTACCCTTAAGAAGTCAAGATGTTCTCATGGAGCATTTGCACAGTTTCTCTCTTAGCCTCTTGGCTGAGGAGAGCTATTTTTCAGAGACATCTCCTACTCCAACCCAGGAGAGTTTGAGTACTAGAGAGCAGTAAAGTATAAAATGTCTCTACTCTAAATATTAGCTTGGTGATTTCCCACCTTCAGTAGTAACTAGATAGCTAGGCACCTCTGAGTGTCTTAAAAAATTTTTTTTAAAATAATTACAAGATTAGTAAATTAATCTCTTTCTATGTTGTTTTGATTTTGGGAGTCTTGGGTGAAGTTTCTCTTATTGTTTCATATGTTGGGATTTCACATATGAATACTTATCTCTTTATAGAGTTCATTTGTATTCTTAACATTTATAAAAAAGGATGTTTGTTTTAAAATAGTTTTTAGTTATTTAAGACTTGTCTAAAAGAGCCTGATGGTTGGAAGGCTAGAGTTATAGTGAACTATATATATTCTCCACATCCTGGTGTTTTAGGGCTTAATGTAGCTGTGTGATCCTCCTCTGTGACTTTCAGAGAAGAATGAATCTGAGTAAGTCCATATATGCTCTTTTTCTGGTTGAGTATTCTTTATTGGTTATTATGAATATTATCAATATCTTGGTCAGTATATATGTGTTATGATTCAAGTGATAATATTTGCCCAAATGTAAACTATCTATGATATATTTCATTTGATCAGTAGAAATATTTCAGGTCTGGTAAGAAGTTAGATGTAAACAGTCCAGATAGACTTGCCCTTTATAGACAGCCTTTCTTATTTGTCTGTGAAATGCATATTACAGATATTTTACACACACACTCCTTTGATTTGATCTGTTCACTGCTGTGTGTCTTCGTTTTGTGATTAAGATTTCCAAAAGGATTTGCATTCCAGTTAGTCCAGAATTCAGCCTTTTGCATCTTGATTCAGTTATTTTCTTCTAGGATACACTCCGGGGGTGGCCTGATTCCCCTCCTTGGAACACTTGTCTATAACCACACCAGACTATCCCTTTGAATACTTCAGAGGGTTGTTGACCTCATCCTTTGCTGCTGTATGCTTTATATGGTCTGTACTTTTCTTTGTCTGACCATAAATATTTGTCCTTAGCCTCCGCCCTCCCATGCCTGAGAGTTCCTCCATTCATTTTCAGGCTGCTTAGTGAATTATTTCTTTTGATGAGTTAGAATTTGAAATTTATTTCGTGTTATTGCATGCCTCCCTGCTCTTGTAACTAGATGGTAAGGTGGAGTTAATCAGTATACTTTTCTTTACCCTAGATTCTTACTCTGATCAGTCTTTATATGACAAGTCTCTTTTAATCTGAAGTAATAGATGCTGGCCAGAAGAAATGAGTTGTTCAATACTCAGTGTGGAACAGGTCACACCTGTATTAATGAGCACACTGTAATTAATCAGCTCAAAAGAACAAAATCCAAGCTGATATTTGAACCATGAATGGAGATCTCAAAGTTTATTAGACTTATAGAAGAACATTCATTACCCTAAATTCCTAATTTAAATACTAAATTCCTAATTTAAATACCTTCTGTTGAGTTAGGAGTTCTGGATTCTAGCCCTTGCTGTACTCTAAGCCTCAGTGTCCTCATCTGTAAAACAAGAGGGTTGGATTAGAAGATATCTAGGGTCACTTCTATTAAGTTTATCATTATAACCTTGGTCTTTTTCTGAATTGCCACTTTAGGAGCAAAAATGTCCCCTTAAAATGAAAAGATGGAGGGAGGCAAACCAAAACAAAAAAACCCCAGTTTCCTTTCTGTTTAGATCATTACCTTAATTTATTAATTGTAATCCTATTTTTGCAGGTAAAATAAAACTAGTTGTCTGCCTACAGCTTTGCCAGCTAAAATGTAATACGAGGTGACAGCGTATTGTTTGATATCTTTGTAGTAGTTGCTTAAATAACTGAAATCACAGAGATGTTTGTGTGATGGCTTAAAGGTAGTTTGTATTAGGTATCACCTGTTTTAGAGATACTTTTGGATAGAGCTGTGTAATAGCTTATTAACTCCACATGCATAAAGTAACATACTCAGGGAGACATCATTTTATCATTTGTAGTGCTTTATCCTATAGTGTCATGTAAAATACATGATACTTAGTGGCAAAAAAAATTCAGAAAATATTGAAAAATTATTAAATTCTTTGAGTGTACATGGACTTTTATTATAAGTGGTAAATGTTATAAAATGGGTTTTAATGAATTTTAGTTAATCTGCTGGTGCAGATAGTTATACTGCTTAGGACTTTACCATTTTTATTTTACAATTTTATTCATTTTTCGAAGAATTTTTACTACATTATTTCATTTAAAAATAGTGTCTATGGTTGATGCTGTCTTGCTAATTATGATTTTCTCCCACCTCACTTTGTCTTGTTTTGAAACAAATCTCTCACCTGCCACCAGTATAATAAAAATATATGAATTCCATCACTATTCATGAGGCCATTCTTTTGGGTACATAATTATCTTGTGCTGGAATTTTTCCAAAATGGACACACATGCATTGTAGTCCTAACTTTTGTGTAAAACAATTTAGTTCATTTTATTATGCTTTTGTTTTTAAGAAAACACATGAGGGTGGAACAATACTCCAGGTCAGGAAGCATTATCAGTTTCCACTGATGTTTTATATGTGCTGTGTTTTTATATGAGACTCTAAAAGCTCAAACTCTGTGATGCTATAAAGACATGGAAAATGATTCTTTCTTAGGGTTGGAGGAAGTGATGACTAGTGTTTTTTTGCTGGTAGTATCTGATAATCCCCCCTCCCTTTAGCTATTCTAGGCATGTTTAGTTGTCAGGCGTTGTCGGACTAAATTGCTAAAAATAACAAATAAGGGGGAGACTGTTCTAAGGCCAGCTCTTGCCACTGTCTGTAATCTGTTTAATTTAGTTCCTAAGGAGAAAGGGCAAAAGGAACATGGTGCCATTCTAATTGAATGGGTTTTTTGTTTAAAGTGCTGACAAGTACACTGTTTGAGCTCTCTCTTTTCCCAAACCCCATAGGGCTCATGTACCCACATCCACTTATAGTGGAGAGCCAGAGCTGGGGGTCTCAAGAGCATCCTCTAATCAGTGGTTGTACTAGAGATTAACTAGGTGATTGTGGTCTTTTGCTCGAATTTAATGTGGCTTTTGACAGTGGAAATGTGCAGTTAGTTTGTGAGAGAGGGTGAGACAGAGAAGATGGTAGTTAAAATGGAGGAGTTATTGTGAGAATAAAGACATTTATTTAGTACTCTCTTCTGCCCTAACTCAGTGTTCCCAGAGAGTCAGGTTGTTTGATAAAATTAACCACACATGTGACTTCAGTATACCTGCACGTAATTTTAACCCCCATTACCAGCATAAACCTCTATGTGGATTTGGCTCTTGACTTCCCTGCACCTTAACTTCTTCCTAATAATAGAAATAACTTTCTGTAAAATGGAGATAGCAGTCTAGTACTTGTTTGTAAAGCTGTTGAAGATCACTGAAGGGATGATTTAAATATGCTTCCTATCCTCTGCTATGTATTTACCAGCGATGGAGTGTGTGAGAACTGGGAGCCAATTTTCAGTTATATTTCTGGTGTTCTACATTCTGTGTCAACTCACCTGAAGGTTTACTGATTTTTATATTCTGAAGTTGCTTATTGATTTTTGTGTCTGTAAGTCCTATCCAAAAATCCCTTTATGTAATTCTTTTGGTGTTGTTTTTTTGTTTTTTTTTTTTCGTCTGAGCCTGGCCACTTTGGCACCAAAGGAAAAAATGGATTGCTTTTATTAGAGATTCTTGGTAAGGAGTATCTTGGGAAAGCCTATATTAATGAAGATCCTGGTATTTACCTAAAGCTTTGGAAATTGAGCAATTGGACACTGCAGGCTTTGGGAGTGCTTATTACTTTTAGGCATTTTTTAAGTCACCAACCTGCTTTACTCCCTAATTTAATGAAATACATAATCATTTTAACTGAACTAAAGGGTCTCAAATTATAATTTAGAGCACAGTCTTCAATAATATCTATGCTATATAGATGATGAAGTCTTGTGATTCATGTGGAATGACATACATGGCAGCGCTTAAAATCTTTACAAGTAGCTCAAGATTGATATCATTTGTGGTTGAGTTTAATTGGCTCTAGAAATTTGTAAAAAAAAATCAGTTTCCGTTTCTGGACTTTTGGGGTTCAAACTCAGAGCCTTCATTAATGCAAGCTCAGTGTCTTTCTCTCTTTAGAGAAGGTACGAGAGGGAAACAAGCTATAGGTGGTGATAGAAAACATAAGAGGAAGAAGGAGCTTCTGGTACAATAGTTGAAGCCTTAAATGGATCAAGTTTTGAACTGAATTGTAAAATATCATTTGCCTTAATTTTTAAGTGTTGATGCTTTCAATATCAGAGGCTGAACTTTCCACTTACAACTGATTTTTCCTTCCTTTGGGGGACTAAACAATTCTAAGATTCATGATATGAGGCTCTGGCCAATAATAATTGGCCAGAAGAAGTGTGTATGCATGTAAAAAAAAAATCATTAAACGTTTGCTGGGTGTCTTGATTATACAGAGTACAGGGTTTTGACTAACTATGGAGGCTTTTTGTTCTTACTTTCAATCTTACACATTAAGGAACCCACAGTCTACTGTATTTACTATGTGCCATGCACTATTATAGGCAAAGACATAATTAGCAAAGGCCCTGATGGCCTGGAGCTTATATTCTGGAGAATGGGATGCGGAGACAGATAATAAACAAATAATATAATTGATAAATGCTAAAAAGAAAAACAACACAGGGTAAAGAGACAGAGAATGGTGAGAGTGTATAAGCTGTCTTATATAGTGTTGACAGGGAAGGTTTCTCTGATAAGGTGATATTTGAGAAGAGAGACCTGAAGGGAGTGAGCAAGCTATGTGTACATCTGGGAGAAGAGGGTTCCAAGCAGAGGGAACAGCAAGTATAAAAACCTGGGGGTGAGAGCATAATTGATGAATTGGGAGAATAGCAAGGAGGCCAGTTTAGCTGGAGCTGAGTGATCAAGAATAGTAGGAGGTGAAATCAGAGAGGTATCAGGGAAGAGATTATATAGGGCTTTGTAGGCCATATTAAGGATTTTGGATTATGGTATGAAGTTGGGAGTTTGGGGAGGGTTTTGAACAGAGGAATGACATGATCTGATTTACATTTTAAAAGGACCATTCTGGCTGCTTTGGTGAGAATAGATTATGGAGGCAAGGGTGGAAGGAAGGAGACTTGTTAGGAGGATGTTGCATTATATCTAGGCGAGAGATTGATGTTGGCTTGCACCAGGGTGGTGGCAGTGGAGGTGATCAGAATCTGTATATATTCTAAGGTAGAGCTAAGACAACTGGGTGTAGGGATGAAAGAGAGGACTCAAAGTTTTGAACCTGTTATGAAGGAATCATACCTCCTTCCTCCCACATATATCATTCATTGACTGGTGGAGAGATTTGGAATGGGTTCATGCGAGAGGAGGCATTTTAGCTGGGCCTTGAAGATCAGTTAGAATTTTGCTACATAGGGTTGGGGCAGAGGAGAGAGCATTTCAAATCAAAGAAATACTATGGACAGAAGTCTGGAAGTAGAGTGGTGGAATGAAGGGTTAAAGTGAGAAATGAGGTTGGAAAGGCCTAAGGGAAACAAGTTAAGGGTAAAATGAATGAAATCAGCATTGTTTCTACTCACTTTGTATAAGTAAGTACTCCTTGTTCTGGGCAAGTAGTTACTCCCAGTGCAATGCTGTTCATTGACTGTGGTTTCCACATAGCATTCCATGTGTGATGGGCTCCACAGAGATTCCAGATGTTTATGGGAACATATGTACTATTGATAATTCATAGATCAGTGTTTCCTAATCAGTTTTCAAGTTTCAAAAGCAATTTTTTTTTCTTTTTTTTTTTTTTTTTTTGCGGTACGCGGGCCTCTCACTGTTGTGGCCTCTCCCGTTGCGGAGCACAGGCTCCGGATGTGCAGGCTCAGCGGCCATGGCTCATGGGCCTAGCCGCTCTGCGGCATGTGGGATCTTCCTGGACCGGGGCACGAACCCGCGTCCCCTGCATCGGCAGGCGGACTCTCAACCACCGCGCCACCAGGGAAGCCCTCAAAAGTAATTTTAAATGCAAATTGAAAGTTTGGCTTGGGCCTTGTTATCTTTGAGGTGCTATTAGATACCCAAGTAGAGATGTTGAATAGACAGTTGGAAGTATGAATCCGGAACTCCAGGCCAATGAAATAAGATTGAGAATTGTCTATAAATTGTCAGTTTATAGGTGGCATTTAAAGTCATAGGACTGGATTAGATCAACTAAGGAGAAAAGGTAGGTGCAGAAGGTATAAACAAGGTTCACAGACTGAGCCAGGGGCACTGCAGCAGGATGTAAAAGCTCTTTACAGAGGTGTGGATAGTGTGCAGTGTGAGTCCAGAGAACTGAGTGAACACCCACACAGGCAAGCCTCTGCTGTGAAGGGGCCAAGCTGAAGGGATGGGACCAACTTCCTCCATGGTTAGGGGGCTGTGCAGGCCCTTGGTTTTGTGTTGATAGCAGGGGCTGTCAGCTAAGTTGGACCTAAGTTTCAAGTGCTTTGTGGCTTTCTCTTATTAGCACTGACCTGGAGCTAGGCAGGCCTGGTCTGCTGAGGGAAGGTTTGCTTTCCCCGAGGAGGGATTGCAGAATGTAGAGACTGACATCAAGTTAATGTCAGAGCTGAGCATGCTGTCTGGGAGGGAGTAGTTCAACACAGTTCATTTAAAGCACAGGAGATTAGAAACCCTGCTGTGTATCTGTGGTTTCTTGAGTAAAATTTGAGGGATGGGGTACTTAATGGGTGGAAGCAAACATGCCTACTAGAGTTGAAGGTTAAAAGTTCCCTAAAAGAATTTTATAATAACTAGTACTTTCACGGTTCCTTGTATACACTCACACATATGCATATACAAACATACACTTTCCTACCCTCTTTCAGTATATACTAAGAAAAGCTTCAGCCTTTAGAATATTTTTTGAGTTCATCTTACAAATTCTTAGAAAGTAATTGGTACTGCTTTTCTTTGCCCTGATATGCATAGCGTAATGCCTTGGCATAATTATTAAGAATATGAACTTGGGGGCTTCCCTGGTGGCGCAGTGGTTGAGAGTCCGCCTGCTGATGCAGGGGACACGGGTTCGTGCCCTGGTCCGGGAAGATCCCACATGCCGTGGAGCGGCTAGGCCCGTGAGCCATGGCCACTGAGCCTGCGCGTCCGGAGCCTGTGCTCTGCAACGGGAGAGAGGCCACAACAGTGAGAGGCCCGCATACCGCAAAAAAAAAAAAAAGAAAAAAGAATATGAACTCTGGAATTAAATGAATATGAATTTGAACTCTGACTGCCACATACTATACCACCTTGGGTAAATTACTTAGTGTCTCCAAGACTAAATATACTCTTCTGTAAAACAGCAACAATAGCAGGGTTGATGGATAGGGACAATAAATAACCCTTTTATTTCCTGCTTAAGTATGGAATCAACTGAAAGCCAAATCTATATGAAAATTTTAAATGTATTTTACATTTATAACTGATAAAGCTTAGGTTGAAGGATGTGGTTTAGGTGTGCAGCAGTAATAATGGTTTCTAATACTGATCCAGAATTAAGCATACAAATTTAGATGTAGCTACCCAGCAAATCTTTGGAAGTGTGGGACAACCACAGGTCTGTCTCTGCAGAGGCAGGCAGAGTGTATCTGTCAAACTTATGAGGAAAATGTGTACCTTCTGCAAGCAGGCAGATCCTGGCAGAGCGGAAGGAGTTGAGCCATAGTTGCTTTTTCCAAACACACCAATTGGAAAAGCTAGTAGTCTTCCTGAGAGTAGATTGAAGAGGCCAGGACTGATAGCTGATGAAAACTGGAGATGAAGAGGATCAGCATTTCTCCCTTACAAAAAGTACCTACCTCATAACATAATACATGTAAATCACTTGATACGGTGCCTGGCACACAGTAAATACTTGGTAAATGCAGGAGTTTTTTACTTGCATATTATGGATGCTCAGTAACTATTTACTGATTGAGCATATTGCCAACATGTACTTATAAGATAAAGGTTTCTTTTTAACTGGGAAAAAAATAAAGATACACAAATGTACAAAGCTAATTTAACAAACACCTGTGTACTCACCACCCAGAACTAACAAATGTTAGAGTACTGTAATATATATTTTTGTTTGTTTTTTACAAAAATAAAACCATGCTAATGAAATTGAAGTCTCCTTTGTAACTTGCCTCCTGGCTCCACGTTAGTCTCATTCCCACTCACCAGAAGAAACTACTATCAGGTATTAGGTATATCTTTCCAATCCATGTTTTATGACATCTCATTTTCAATAGATGATATCATATTGTTCATGTCTTTCAATAACTTGCTTTGTGTGTGTGTGTGTGCGCTCTACCCACACTAATAAATATATGTAGTTTACTCAGTTTAACTGCTGTAGGGTATTCCATAAGAAAATGTAACTTGAAAGGACCCGTTTTTGATAGCTTTAGTGTATAGCATGTAAAAGTGGCCAAAAGGCCCGATGACTCCTTCCATATGTAGCATAAATATAGACATTGGTAAGACTAGTCAGTGGGCTCAAGGATGCAGGTGCCAGCAGGTTGGTGCACTTAATAATATCTGCTGCTCTCATTTCCTCACAGCCATGGATTCTGTGGTGAAGCCAAGACAAGTGTCCATGGCCTCTGCCCATGTGTTAGAAATGGAGATCATGTGTCCTTCACAGAGCCAGAACCAGAATTAGTCAGGAAGAGAGGGAGATTTGAGTGGGAACCCAGGATTCTAGATTCCAACCACTGTATCATTCACTTTTACTCTGAAAGAAATGAGGATTCTTATGCCATGGTTGGATACTCCCAGTAGCTAGTTCTAATATTAGTGGTCCTTTTCTTATAAAATGATAAAGCCCTAAACACCAACTCTTTGCGTAAAGAGATTAAGTGGCTTCTAAGTGGCCTAGCAGCTAGAAATTGAAGAAGGGGCAAAAGGAAAACCACCCCTTGAATCATGTTTGCAAAGAGAAGTGTGCCAAGTGTTCTTTTATTACTCCAGTGTCATTATAAATTTAATTGGTGTTATGTCAGCTACTTAGATCAGAGCTAATAGCATATTAAACTATTTGTTTGTACCAGTTCCATGGTAACCTGGGTGGGTGTGGAGTTGGGACAAGGGGCAGCTGTGATACCTGGTCTATAGAGTGATTTCATCATGCTGTGAACCCCTTATCACCCTAGATGGAGAAGTGTCACTGGGTAATGAGACCTGACTTCTCAGTGCCCCTCAGAACACTCAGAGCCATGAGCAAAGGCCCTGGGCTGCTTGTCTGACCTAGAGGTTTAGCCTAGAGTTAGAGAACAGTGATTTGTTGGTGATACCGACAGGTATGAGTTTTCCTTTTCTCTTTCTTAGTAAAAAGAAAGCTGAGATTTTTTGAAAGCTTTATAAAATAACCCTTTGATATTAGAGTGTGTTTATAGTTCTCCAGTTCTACCCTCTGATGACCTATACAAATCAGCAGAGGAGGTGCCGATGAGTCATGCATCTGTGCTTTTAGTGGCTTTGAGCTTTTACTTGTTTTCACTCTCTCCAGGTCCTTTTATGGATTTCCGGTTGCCATATCTCTATTTTTTTAGTTGTATAAATATGTTACTTGATTGGAAAGTAGTAATGTGATCACATAGAAGTTTCCTTGCCTTTGTTTGTCCATTGGCTCTCCCAGAGTACCTTATTAACTCATTAAATGTTCATGCTTCTGCTGATAACATTAAAGTTAATTTTCAGAAATTAGTACGTCAGTTTATTTTATCCTGGCTGGTTTGTGTATGTGTTACTCTCAGTCTTTGGGTGGAGTAAAGACTAATTTGCTCTGAAAATAATTCATTAGGAACTTGCCGTGTCATGCTTGTTTTTAAACACAACCATCATTACTGTCTGATTCTAGAACATATTCATTACCAACCGTGCCCCCCCCCCAAAGAAACCCCTTACCCATTAAGCATTTGCTGTCCTTTTCCCCTTCCTGGTAACCATTCATCTGTTTTCTGTCTCTATAGATTTGCCTGTTCTGGATATTCATATAAATAGATCATACAGCATGTGTCTAGCTTCTTTCACTTAGCTTAATGTTTTCAAGGTTCATCAATGTTGTAGCATGTATCAATTCTTCATTCCTTTTATGGCTGAATAATATTCAATTATATGGATATACCACATTTTGTTTATCTACTCATCAGTTGATGGACATTTGGGTTGTTTCTACTTTTGGGCTGTTATGAGTAATACTATCAACATTCACAAGTTTTTGTTACTACACCTGATTTCATTTCTCTAACTTGGGTATCTACCTAAGAGTGGAATTGCTGGGTCATATGATAATTTTGTCTTTTTAATTTCTTGAGTAACTGCCAAACTGTTTTCCATAGCAGCTGTATCATTTTACGTTTCCCACCATCAGTATATGAGGGTTCTGATTTCTCCATGTCTTTGTTAACACGTATTTTCCATTTTTGATTATAGCCATTTTAGTGGGTGTAAAGTATCAGTAGTATCTCATTGTGTTTTTTATTTGCATTTCCCCAGTGAGTAATGATGTTGAACATCTTTTTTTTTTTTTTTAATTTATTTACTTATTTATTTTTGGCTGCATTGGGTCTTCGTTGTTGCGCGTGGGCTTTCGCTAGTTGCGTTGAGCGGGGGCTGCTCTTTGTTGGGGAGCACGGGCTCTAGGAGCACGGGCTCAGTAGTTGTGGCTCGCGGGCTCTAGAGCTCAGGCTCAGTAGTTGTGGCGCACGGGCTTAGTTGCTCCGTGGCATGTGGGATCTTCCCGGAGAAGGGCTCGAACCCATGACCCCCGCATTGGCAGGCGGATTCTTAACCACTGCGCCACCAGGGAAGCCTGATGTTGAACATGTTTTCATGTGCTTATTGGCCATTAATATATCTTCTATGGAGAAATGTCTGTTTGAGGGTCCTTTGCTCATTATTTAATTGGGTTGTGTATTTTTTTGTTGTCGAGTTATAAGAAAATAGAAATTCTTGGACTTGCTTGGAGCAGAGAGTAGGATCAGACTGACTTCAGGCTTTTGCCACACATACTTGTATGTTAGTCTTGCTACCACAGGTGAGTCAGTTACACCTCCACTTCCAAGAATGCAAGGTGTTGCCCTTACTTCCGCTCTCAGAAGGCACACCTTTATTCACCTACACCTTTACCATGCCTACAGGCCAAACTCCATAGTAAACACTGTTGATTTGATCCTCTTGCTCTTCTTGTAAGATTAGAGTAAACTAAAGACAACTGAAATAGTAAAACTTGTTTTATTTGCTCATTTGGAAGACTTGTAGAGTTTTAATAGTCCTATTGATAGATACTTGGCTTTCTGACCCTGGAGAAGCAGAAGTAAAACAGTGTATACGAGGAAATGTCTTGCTTTTGTAAAATTTGTTTTCATGAGACTTCTTTATTATGTACTGTGTACATTTATTTCTCATATATGATGGAACTTAGAATAGTGTCCTATGAGGGCTATAATTTTTAGGGGTTTTTTGGTTTGTTTTAGAAAGGAATCAAGGACCTCAGGGTTGTGATATTGGTAGTGGTCTTTGTGCATCCTTTTTCTGATCTCTTTTACGCAGATCCTGAATCAAATACTTGTCATGTTTAGTATATTGTTAATAGATTTATACAACACGCAGTTCTCAGTTGTGGCATGTCTCTGAAGGACATTTTTTTTGCATCTTTATTTCCTGACTGTAGCATTTCAGCCCTTCTCATAATTTCCTTGGGCGTAATTATACTGATACTTCTACAACGCTTGTGTTGGATCTGTACAAAGCCCAGTGTCTCCTTTGAAGTTAGGAGGTGAAATTATTTATCCTGACACTACAGTACACATACTCTTAGGGCTCATCTGTGACAGTTAAAATATTGGGTAGTTTTCCTTCATGAAGTTTTAGGGTCAGGTCTCAAAGAGCTATAGACTTTTTATTTTCATTTTTTTGGCTGCACCACGTGGCTTGTGGGATCTTAGTTCCCCGACTAGGGATTGAACCCAGACCCTTAGCAGTGAGAGCTTGGAGCCCTAACCACTGGACCGCCAGGGAATTCCCTAGACTTTTTAAAGTTGGAAGATATCCTAGAGGCCACTTGATGGAGCACTCCCCTCCCCTGCCCCCAACCATTTCTGACATGTTTTGTCATGGTTCCTACTTGAACACATCCAGTGATTTCTAGTCATCTCATCCTTTTTCCTGAACTACTCTTCTTTTGGTTTCTATGACACAGTGTCCCTCCTTTTTACATTCTTATTATATGTTGACTTTTATAAGGCTAAGTCCTCTTATTCTGAGTTCCTTCTCTAGGAATTTCATTCTCATGGCTTCAAGTACTACCTATATGTAAAATTGTATCTCTAGCCCAGACTTCTTCTGTGAACTTCACACCCAATCTGTTTTTTTTTTTTAAAATATCTTTATTGGAGTATAGTTGCTTTACAATGGTGTGTTAATTTCTGCCCCAATCTGTTTCTCTTCTAATATCTCACTTGGATGTTTCACAGGTACCTTAAACTCAATGTGTCTAAAACTAAACTTATAATCTTTTTTTCCAAACCTGGTCCTCTTGGGAGGTATTCTTGACACCCCCCCCTAATTTCTGATAAATAATGAAGGTTATGGTGAAGGACTTGGTGAAGTCCTCTTGTTGATTTTTTTCTTGAATATTTCTTTTCTTTTTTTTTTTTTTGCGGTACGTGGGCCTCTCACTGTTGTGGCCTCTCCTGTTGCGGAGCACAGGCTCTGGACACATAAGCTCAGCGATCATGGCTCATGGGCCTAGCCGCTCCACGGCATGTGGGATCTTCCTGGACCGGGGCACGAACCCATGTCCCCTGCATCGGCAGGCGGACTCTCAACCACTGCGCCACCAGGGAAGCCCTTGAATATTTCTTGAATCTATTCTTCTCTAGCTCCATTACCACCACTAAGATACTGTCATCTCTTTCCAAGATTATTGCAATGGCTTCCTAGTAGGTTTCTCAACATTCACATTTGTATTCTCTAACCAGTGCTTCCCAACCCTTTTTACATCACAGCACCTAGAGGAGTATTTGCATGATTCACTGGGGTAAGTGGACAAAGGGTGCTCAAGGTGGAGGCAACTGCCCAGGGGGGCTTTGGCTGCCCTGAACGTACCCGGCCACTCTCGGGACTCAAAGGGTCAATATCTTGGACACATCTATTACCCATTCATGACTCACTGGGCTTTCTGCAGGAAGCTGTGCTCTAACTCATTCTCTGTGTTGCAGCCAGAGTAATTTTTTATTTTCAATGGAAATTTGATTTTTTTGTTTCTCCCGCTTAAGACCTTGTGGCTTTTCATCATCTTTAAGATAAATACCAAATTTTTAATATGGCTTATGACCCTGTATGATCTGACTCAATCTCACCAGCCTCATCCTTCTATATTATCTATCCCTCCCTGCCCCACCCCGCACTTCAGTACTTCAGCCTCACTGGCTGTCATTTAGTTCCCAGACATGTCTTGCTTCATTTGACCTTTGCTCTTGCTGCTCCATTTGCCTGGAATTGCTCTTTCCCCATGCTAACCTCTCCACTTTATTAATTCCTACTCATCCTTCAGAGCTTGTTCAAAAGTGCTTCTGTGATTTCCTTGATTATACCAGGTGTTTCCTCTATTAGACACTGTGCTTTTCCCTTGGAGCCCTTATTGCAATGGTGGTTAAATGTCTATGTGCCCTGCAACAGCGTAATCTCTGTGAATAAGTGTTTGACTTGTTCACTGCTCTAATCCCAGTGCTCTTTGGGTCTAACATATATTGAGTGCTCAATAAATGTTGGTTAAATTAATTATGTCAGTTCTTGGTGCTGAGGATGAAGCTTTAATCAAGTCAGAGAAGATTCCCTACTGTTATGGAACTTACATTCAGATACAGACAGTAAAGATATAAACAAGAAAATATCATGTAGTAAAGGTGATATTTTCGAGAGTTATTGGGGAGGCCTCTCTGAAAAGGTGAAATTTCAGCTAAGATCTGAATGAAAAGTAGCAGCTAGCCACTTAGAAGTATCCAAAGGAAGAACATTCCAGGTTCTTAGAAGGCACAGATGATGCAAATGTCTTACGGTTGGAAAAAGTTTGGTGCAATTGTTTAAGCAAGTGAAAGAGGGAAGAGTCATAATAAGGTTGGAGTGGTTGGCAGGGACCACATCATGCAGGGTCTTATTGCCCAGGTTAAGGAGTTTGGATTTTATTCGAAGTGTCATGGGAAGACTTTCAAGGGTTTTGAGCAGAAAGTAACATGAATTACATGTTAAAATATCCATGACAAACATCCAGGAGAGGATGATGGAGGCTTGGACTAGGATGGTAGCAGTGGAGCTGGATCGAAAGAAGAGGATGGTTTCGGGATATATTTGGAAGTAAGTTAAGACTGATGGGTGGCTGTGGGGGGATATTGGGTTCGAGGAAAAGAGAAGAATCAGGGATGGCTTCTGTTGGCTTTTGTATTTTTTTGTCTCTGTGGGTTTTTTTTTGTTGTTGTTGTTGTTTTTGCGGTACGCGGGCCTCTCACTGTTGTGGCCTCTCCCGTTGTGGAGCACAGGCTCTGGACGCGCAGGCCCAGTGGCCATGGCTCACAGGCCCAGCCACTCCGCGGCATGTGGGATCTTCCCGGACCGGGGCACGAACCCGTGTCCCCTGCATCAGCAGGCGGACTCTCAACCACTGCGCCACCAGGGAAGCTCTCTGTGGTTTTTAAATTGAGCAATTGGATGACTGCCATTCAGTGAGATGGAGAAGACTGGGAGGGTGTGGGGTGACTATAAATCAGTTGTGCTTGTTTTAGACATGTTAAGTTTGGGTTTGACATCCAGGAAGATATGTTTTATAAGCAATTTGATGTGTAAATCTGGAATTAAGGGGAGGTCTAGGTTGGAGATATAAATTTGGGAGTCATAATGATGTTTAAAGCTATGAGACTAGATGAGGGTTTCTAAGAGAGAGTGATGGAGAGAAGTTAAGGACAGCTTTCCAGAAAATGTCAACAGTTTGAAGTTGAGCAGAGGAGGAGTAGTCAGCAAAAGAAAACTTAGAAGGGGTAGCCAGTAATGTAGGAAGAAAATAGGAGTGTGGAATCATGAAAGCTAAGAGAGGAAAGTATTTCAAGAATTGTGTTGAATGCTGTTGATGAGTAAGAACAGGTTGAGTAAGAAGAGAATAGAGAGTAGCCACTGCTTTGGGCAACATAGAGATCGTTGGTGACCTGGACTACAGTAAGTTCGATAGGGTAGATGGGAAGCATGATTGGAGAGGTTTGAGGAGATAATGGGAGGTAAGGAAGTGGAGGCAACTACTAAACAGTTGGTTCAAGAGGTTTTGCAAGAAGGGGAGGAGAGAAAGGAGGCAGTACCTACAGGGGAATGTGAGGACAAGAAAGGTGTTTTTTGTGTGTGTGTGTGTATGACTTGCCTTACCAAGAAGGAATTAGCAGAGAAAGAGACGTTGAAGATTAGGAAGAAAGAAAAAGGATAACTGTGGGAGTGAAATTTTTGAGAATGGGATGGATTCAACACCCAAGTGGAAGTGTTGTGTTTCTGCTTCTATCAAAACACAACCCCTCTATCCATTTTAACACAGGGAAAGAAGAGAGTGTATGTATAGGTAGGTGTAGGTCAGGTGGTAGATTTGGTAGTGGAAAGAGATAATTCTCATCAGATTGCTGCTGTTTTCTCAGCTGGGAATGAGAGGGGAGGAGAGAGTATAGGAGATTTGAGGAGACAAGATAAAGTATGAAATAGTTACTTTGGAGAGCAGAGAATTTTTTAAAATTTATTTTTGGCTGCATTGGGTCTTCGTTGCTGCACGCGGGCTTTCTCTAGTTGTGGCGAGCGGGAGCTACTCTTTGTTGTGGTATGCGGGCTTCTCGTTGTAGTGGCTTCACTTGTTGCGGAGCACGGGCCCTAGGCATGAGGGCTTTAGTAGTTGTGGCGCACGGGCTCTAGAGCACAGGCTCAGTAGTTGTGCTTCACGGGCTTAGTTGCTCCGCGGCATGTGGGATCTTCCCGGACCAGAGCTCCAACCTGTGTCCCCTGCATTGGCAGGCGGATTCTTAACCACTGTGCCACCAGGGAAGCCCTGGAGAGCAGAGAATTTAATATATTAAGAAAATTTAATAGAATTTCTGGACGCTGGTGAGTGCCTATTTGAGATTCATAGTCCTAAATTTAAAGTAAAACCATGCAGCACACTTAAGTGTTTTTCTCCAGCAACATTCAGCTATTTGGGTACAAACATGGAGTAGGTAGATGGTTGGGTTTAGCTTGGATTGGTATTTTGCCAGGGAAATGCAACAGAGGGAGAGAGGGGCAAAAGAGAGTTCAGAGGGGAATAAATATAAATGAAGGACTGTGGAAGCTGAGCTGGGTGGGAGGGGAGAAGGTCATGGAAGCAGAATGAATAATGAAAAACTTGTTGAGTGATATGGTTGAAGAAGTGCTGGAGGGAGAGTTACCAGACCAAAACGACCTGGAAAAATAGGAAGTAGTGGCGGTGAAATTGAAATTTTGGAGGTGGTGCAGTTACTGGTATTGTCAAATCTCTAGGGTATGAACATGGGCTGGGTGGCTTAGGTGGGGTAAAGTAAAAAATGTGAGGGGAGAGAAGGTCATGGTATTGGATGGATCATCTCCATTCTTGTTGAAGTCACCTCAAGTGGTGCAGCAGTGGTGGAGAGGAAGAGCCTCTGATGAATGAGGGGCAGTACCCAGGATATTGGTAGATTGCAGCAGCAAGGAAGGGAGAAGAGGATGGTACACTGTGATGCTAAAACCTTCAGGAACCAGGATTTTTGGAGGAAAAAAAGAGGAGAAATGATTTGGCAGTAGGCTTGAATGAATGAATGGAATGATGCATGGATGGAAATTTATGCTTTCATTAGGTAACTTTCATGGCAAGTTAAAATCCCTATGTGCTAGATTCAGTTCTACCTTTTAAGACTCCCTCTTTTTTCAGAAGAGAGGTTGCCAAACTGTAGCCTGCTGACCAGGTCTGTCTTGCTTGTTTTTGTGTTTTTTAGAACACAGCTATGCCCATTTGTTTGCACGTTTTTTATGTTGCTTTTGCACTATAGTGGCAGAATTGAGTAGTTGTGACAGAGACAACCCCACAAAGCCTAAAATATTTACTGTCTGGCCCTTTATAGAAGAATTTTGCTGACTTCCACTTTTGAAGATTCTCAAACTTCAGTTTGCATCAGAATCACCAGGAGAGCTTGTGAAAACAGATTGCCAAGCTCCACCCCTAGAGTTTCTGATTCAGTAGGTCTGGGGTGGGGCCCAAGAACATGCATTTCTAACAAGTTCCTCAGTGTTGCTGGTGCTGCTGGTCTGGGGACCATACTTTTAGAGCCATTGTTTTAGATATTTAAGTTGGTGATTGGGTTCCTTCTCCCCTTAATATTCTTTGAGCCAAATGTCCCTACCTACATCAGCTGTTTATCACTTGACATGATTATTGGCTTATCGTTTTAAGTTTGGTGCCTATAAATATAATGATTCTTTGGCTGAAGCCTGATCTCTGCCATGTGCATTGGAACAGTTGCCTCTCCTTGCTCTTCATTTACCTGTGAGCTTGTTTTCTTTCTTTCTCAGGTTGTCTGATGTACTGGTCTTTCTCTGGGACTTAAATGAAGCTTATGTGTTAGGGAGGACAATAGTAGATAGAGATCACATGAACTTTAGGTGGACTAAAAGGCTAAAAACACTATCATTTGGAAGAAATAAGAATCCACCCTCTCCCCCCACCACCATCACCTGGTATATCTCTGCTCTAAGGTACTTGAGTAGAGCAGAGGTTTATCTTGGGTACATTGAGCCATTGTGATCATAGGTGGGATTTGGGAGTCTGACCCCATATGGTAGCAGTGTCAGAGTCTCTTTAGCAGGTAGGTAAAAGAACATCTGGGAGAAAAACCAAGGTCATTGCTCAACTTGATCCAAGTCTTTTGTCCCTGTCTTTCAGCAGAGGAACCTCTGAAAGATGTCTTGAAAGCAGTTTCTAAAAGATGCAGAGACAGTAACCCCTTCTTAGATTTCTCTTTATTCTCCTGCTCCATGCCTAAAATTGCTTTCTCATTCTTTCAGCTTGTCTCCCAGCCGTATGTAGCTCAGCAGTTACCTTGTAGCCTAGTTGTGTCCCTAATGGTGAAGTGGATAAACCCAGATGAGTTCACAAGTGGACATCTGTCCTTGGATCACTTGTCTCTTATCTTCAAATTCCTGGTCATGTTTGGCCAGCCTTTCCTGCCTCTGGTGAGTGCTCCTCACCCATTCAGGCTGTCGTAGCACTTGCACTTTCAGATCTCTGCCCATCCGTGTCTCATTTCCCTTTCTGAGTTCTCTCATTGTGCCCCTGCACTGCCTTTGTTTTTCTCTTCTTCCTCTTGTTTCCCTGCCTTCTTCACATTTTACCCTGGCCGCCAAGACATGCCTCCTCAGCCTTCAGTGAATTCTTGGCCTCTTGCTAAACTTCCCCATCATGGGCAGCTGGCCCCCTCTGGCCATTTTACAGTTCTGCAGACTGAGAGAACATGAGATTCATTGAAGCTCTTGAGTTCTTAATTTGGTGTTACCCAAATCTTCATTTTACAAGTGGGGAAATAAAAGGTGAGAGGGGAAAAGACTTTTCTATACCCTAAGATAATACAAACAGGAAAAATATTAATTTAGAGAAAGAGACAAAGTTCCTACGAAAAGAAGAAGTCTATAGAGATAGTGTCACGAGATGAATTACCTCAGGAGTCTATTTGAGAGATTGTGTCATGTTGGAAAAGTTCTAGGGACTTGAGCCTCTTTCCTTTGTGAGAGGATGAGAATGAAACACCAACCCCTCAGTCTGACTCCCGGAAAGAAGAACTTCAGGCTGATGAGCAATAAGTCCAACAATGTCATCTCCCTGGCCGTGCTGAGCCCCACAGGAAATCTCAGAATTTTACGTGAGGACAAGGCCCCACAGGAATGTTGCCGCACCTAGAGCTCTGTGGTTTGATGCCAGGAGAGAATTTCCTACAGACAGGGTTCTGAGGGAGATTGCTCAGTAAGACGGAAAGGTGCTGCAGTGAGGCCAGCAAATGCCTTACCAGGACTCCCGGTGGAAGGTGGGGGTTTCACATGCCTCCTAGAGTTTCCACAGCAATTATTATCCCCTTGTAGTGCACAGTGGCCCTGACACTGACATCACATGGAGCAGTTTCTCAAGGATTTTCAACTCCAGGACGTGGGAAATTGGGATGGTTTTATGGTTTTACAAGTTGACCTGAGAATAAAGCATAAGGGCTTTGACCCTTAGGGCCTGTTTGTGGGAGCAAGGTTTTCATGTCCCCATCAGGATCAGTGAGGTCTGAGTTTTAAACCTGTGTTTATCTAGGGGCAGAGGTTAGAGGGCAATGTCAAAAACTGAAAACCACCTTGAAGGAGAATGGTCATTTTTTGCCTTTTCTTCCTCCGATGGGTATTCGTCATTCAGGTCAGGAGGGAAAACTAAAAAGGAGTGTGTGTACAAGTAAATCAGTAAGGCATCATTTCCCACGATAAATGCACTTGTGTTCAACTATTGAGTTCCTATTATGAACCAGCGATTCTTCTAGACACTGGGACTATATTAGAGAGTAGAACAAAGTGTTGCCCTCATGGACCTTTCCTTCTCATAAGAGAAAACAGACAAATACCGCTTCAGGTGGTGATAGGTGCTAAGGAAGAAAATCAAGGTGAGGAGAATAGAGAGTATGGAGCCGCATATGATCAAGAAGGCATTTCCCATAAGGTGACACTTGAGAAAGACCTGAAGGATGTGAAGGAGCAAGTAATGTAGATATCTGGGGAAGAGAGTTCCTACACAAAGGGACCCAAAGGCAAAGGACAGGCAGGAGCATAGCTGGTGGGTTGGAGGAACAACTTGGAGGCCAGTGTGGCTGGAGCTGAATGAGAGAGAGAGAGGGAGTCATGGGACGGGAGGTCAGAGTCAGCTTAGAGCAGGACTGTACGTGGCTTTTTGAAACGGCTTTTGCCTTTTATTTTGAGAGAGGTGGAAAGCCAGGAAGGTTTTAAATGTTGAAAGATGACTCTGGCCACTGTGTGGAGAAGAAACTGAAGGGGGTCAAGGACAGAAGAAAGGAGACCACTTAGGAGGCTCTTCATTAAGGTCAGATTCTGGATGCATTTTGAGATAGCACTGACAGGATTTGTTGTTTGATTGGATGTCAGATGTGAAAGAAAGAAGATTCAAGGATGACACTGAAGTTTTTGTCTTGAGTTGCAGGAATGGAGTTGTTATTTACAGGAATGGGGAAGAGCAGGGTCCACAGAGTTTCTGATTTGACTAGTGGTTTTAACCTGTGGAGATTCAAGGAAGAAAAAGTTTAACTTAGTCATTGGTTCCTTAATTTTTTCCATTCTCTCTGATGGTCTCATTTGTATTTGGGTCAATTCTATGACAGTTATTTCTCGGATAAGTACAATCCCAGTATTCTAACTTTTAGGGATCCTTACCTAGGCCTCTGTGATTCAGTGTGGGTAGAAGCTGTGGGTCCAAAAGAACCTTGGGATAAACTCGGTCTCTGGGAGCATCCTTCATTTCAGGTGCTATATTGGTGTCCTAAGGCTGCATAACAAGTTACCACAAACTGGGTGGTTTAAAACAACAGAAATTTATTTTTTCACAGTTCTGGAGGCTGAAAGTCCAAAATCAAGGTGTTGCAGGGCCATGCTCTCTGAAGGGTCTAGGGAAGACTCCTTCCTTTCTTCTTTCTAGCTTATGGTGGTTGTGGGCCATCCTTGGCACCTTCCTAATCTTGCAGATGCAACCCTCCACTCTCTGCCTCTATCAGTGCATGGCATTTCCCCTGTGTATCCCTTTGTTTTTACGTGGCCTTCTTATAAGGACACTAATCATTGGATTTAGGGCCTGCCCTAATCTAGTATGACCTCATCTTAACTTGGTTACATCTGCAAAGACCGTATTTCCAAATAAGGTCACATTCACAGGTACCGGGGGTTAGGACTTCATCACGTCTTTTTGTGAGACACAGTTCAACCCACATCATGTGCTTTGGTCTGGGTTTGACTATGAGGGTCTTCTGGGCTTAGGTATGTTTGAGGATGAGACAGGAGCTATTGGAATACAGTTAGAAAGCAGGTCTGTGCTAGAGATGCCCCATCTGTTGGGATGAAAAAAATTTTTTTTAATGTCCAGTAAGTATATTTAAACTAAAGATGTAAAGACAGGTTCATCATTATTTTTGAAACTTGAAGACTTTAGGATATGCAGTAGTAAAAATCATGAAAAAGTAATGAAACTGGAAGTGGAAGATAGAAGGAAGAGATGTGACAGAGTGAAGAATTTTAAAGCTGAGAATTACAACCTGAATTTGATTGGCCAGAGGCCTGGGCAGTAGGGAGAAAAGCTCTTGCTGATGCTCCAAGTTTATGGTTTTGCTAGCTGGGGCAGCAAGTTGGCAGAGATGGAATGCAACAGACCTGGGCTCCTGAGCACTGGCTGACTACTGCCAGGATAGAACCCCACTTGCTCCACAAGCCTTTTCCTTAGATTCCTACGGGTCTGGGACCCAAAAGGTGCCCAGAATGGTGCATGGCACTTGCTGTCTAGCTGCTGCACAACACATAGGACATGTACATTCTTCAGCTGTGTATCAGGAGTTACTAGTATTTGCCTCTTTTTTACTCACCACAAGTTGTTTATCAAAGGAAGTTTAAGTTCCCACTCTGATACCACAGTGATAGGACTGTATCAGGTTTAGCAGTGTAATTAAACAAATTTCCTCAGCCATGGAATAATCATGGTCACTATGAGTTTTTGTGGAGCTCCTGTTTTTTTGTAAGGCATTGTGTGCAAGTTGGACAGATGGGAGATGAGTAAAGAGATCGGGCTCTTTCTAGCCTTCAAGAAATTTGAAGTTAGAAGACAAATAGGAACCAGAGGTTCACGTAAGAACTATGATAAAGATTTGTGGGATTAGCAGATGCAAACTATTATGTATAGGATGGATAAACGGTGGGGTCCTGCTATGTAGCACAGGGAACTATGTTGTGTCCTATGATGGACCATGGTGGAGGGGAACATGAAAGAATATATATGTGTGTAGCTGGGTCACTTTGCTGTGCAGCAGAAATTGGCACAGCATTGTGAATCAACTATACTTCAATAAAATTTTACTAAAAAATACTGTGGATGCCTCAGCATTTGGCATCTAAAGGAAACTATAAAGTCTCTAAATGTATCATTTAAAAAATATCTGGGGCTTCCCTGGTGGCGCAGTGGTTGAGAGTCTGCCTGCTAATGCAGGCGACACGGGTTCGAGCCCTGGTCTGGGAGGATCCCACATGCCGCGGAGCAACTGGGCCTGTGAGCCACAACTGCTGAGCCTGCACGTCTGGAGCCTGTGCTCCGCAACAAGGGAAGCCGCGATAATGAGAGACCTGTGCACCGCGATGAAGAGCGGCCCCCGCTTGCCGCAACTAGAGAAAGCCCTCGCGCAGAAACAAAGACCCAACACAGCAAAAATAAATAAACTAATTAATAAACTCCTACCCCCAACATCTTCTTTTAAAAAAAAAAAATCTGGACAGAGAGTGGGAAAAATTAAGAGGCAGGGATATGTAGAAGGGGCACCTGAGAGGTTTACTGGTGAAGGCCTCAGGTAATAGAAGCACTTCATTCCATTTTCCTGTCTCAGAGGTTGGGGATCAGTTCCCAAGCAAGGCCTGAGACCAGGCTGCTTACCTGCCCTCTGCCCCAGCCTTTCCCTGGCTTCCCCAGGTCACCTGGGCACTTCAGTAGTCAAAGTGAACCCCCAGCTGCTTGGGTGAAGGGAGGAGGGGTGAGGGAAAGGGCACTGGCTGCATCTGGGCTAGGGCTCTGCATTTCTGGCTCTAGTGTGGCTCAGTCACATGCACCCTGGGGAGAGGATTATTTTGAGTATTCCCCAAAAAGGGAGACTTCATTTCATGTCTGTTAAGTGGGAATGCAGCCACAACGGTGTCCTCAGGGCAGGGACCAGTGGTGAAGCCACCATACTTCTGGGGTGACCACAGGGCAAATAATGTACAGACATGATTTCCTTTGACTAATCTTTTGTTAATCCTGGTCCAGGTGTGGCTCCTGAAAGTGAAGTTCTTTGTCTTAAGTTGAGATTTTTAATTTAGGACGCAGATGGGGTAGGAGGTAAACTTCCAAAAGGTCTGTTTTACTCAGTGTGTCACTGTCCTGGATTCCTGGCAGGCAGCAGTTTCATTAGAAAAGCAGATTTCATCTTGACTCATCTGCCTTGGTGAGACGTGTGATGCAGCCTATCTATCATCTTGCTGGACAGAGCAGAGGGTATGCTGTCCATTTTGCAGCAGTGGCAGCTACAGGCGCCTGGCCTGGGCCATGGAAAACCTTGAGAGACAATCTGTTATGGGGCCAGAGCTTTGTCCTGGAATTTCCTGGCCTTTGTCTGTCTGGTATAACTTCATGTATCAAGACGCCTGTTTTTAGAGTCTACTTCCTTTTGGGGGAAGAGTGCTATTGCCATCCAGAGAGCACTCCTGCTTCCTGTACTGAGCAACCCCCTCCCTGTGCCCAGGGGTCGGGCTGGGGGAACACTCTGGGCAGGTGTGTATACTTGGCTCCCAATAGACAATAGGCTCCTGGAAGTCACTGGTCACAGAGAAGCCATACCATTGGGCATAGAAGCTGCATCTACCAACTTGGCACATTCCCCCTGGTCCTAACCCTTATTTCCTTCTCATATTGCAGCAGAAAAAATCCTACCTGGAGCGGAGTGTGAAGGAAGCTGAGGACAATATCCGGGAGATGCTGATGGCACGAAGGGCACAGTAGGAAGCCTCTAGGGAAGCTCTTCCCCCTGACCCCTGCCATTCCTGGCCAGGGGCCTGTATAGGGAAACTGCTTCTGCTCTGCCTGATGGACATTTTATCTGGATGGTCTGGTAACCCTATGTTTTATGCATCACCTGGAGCCCCTTTCAGATCCCATCCCTGTATTTTTTATCCTGGCTCTGCCTGCCACCCTTCTTCCCTGGGGGTGAGTCATGAACCCCCAGGAGAGGGAAGATGGGAGCCGGGACAGATAGGAGAGCTCTTCCTGGGCCTACGACTAGTCACACTGGTCAGACCAATAAAAGACATCTGTCCCACTCTGCTAAGTCTGCTTTTCTTGAGCTGATGGATGAGAACAGAGGATCAGAGAGGCAGAGGCTATCTCCACCTCAGCTCCTCCCTGTTCTCCTCCAGGGCTGTGGGCCTGCTCCTTCTGCATTGAAGCCTTGCCTTCTTTTTTCTGTTCCTTTAGGTAAACCTCTCAACTTCTAAGCCTCCATGTAGTATGCAGATAAGGAAAAGGAGAGCAGGGCACAGCTGAATGAATGTAAGTGGACACAACAGTGGCGCCTCAGTGGCAGTCTGCCTAAAGATTCCTTTCCCACTTCCTCCCAAACACTGTAAAAGAAAATCTGGTAATAAACCAGCAGCACTCCAAGACGGTCTCCCTTTGGTCAGTTCATAGGGTGGACATTACAATCCTGAGGCCTCCTGGAGGCGTGGGGGCAGTGGTGTGCTGGCGCTGGCTCGGGAGAGCCAATTATTTAATTTTCAGGAATTTTGTTGCAAGCCAGTTGTTAAACAGTAGCCATTATTAAGAATTAAGTTTGTAAATTTACCATTATATTAAAAATAAGGTTAATAAGTATTTAGAACTTACCCCTTCCAAATTACTTTACTAAATTTAGCCATTATCTGTGTTTTTGAGGTGAGCAGTCTGTTGTATCTGGATGGTGGAAAAACTGCATAGCAGTGCACTGCTGCCCTTGTCTTCCCAACTCCGTGTTCAGGATATCACGTTGGTAGCTTGAAATCCGCTACGGTGGGACCCACCATTTACTCCACAGAAATCAGGTGATGCTACAAAATCTTGGCTTTTTGTTTGTTTTTAAAGAGAGCTGGTAGTTATTTATCAGCACCTGGCTGATTCAGAGGGAAAGTGGGCAGACGAGGAGGTTAGGCAAGGAGCTGTCAACTATGCCTCTCAGGGATGGCCAGCTGAAGAAGGAAAATTAGATTTGCTGCTATGGTGGCTCAGCGCCACCCTGCGGCCAAAACTGAGATGGATGGTGTGGCTGACTAGTTTGTATTATGACAGCTCTCTTCTTTGTGTGTCAGTGGACAGGGGTTGGGTTCTGGGAGGGGACAGCAGGAAGAGAAAGCCTCAGGTCTCGACCTGAGCCCCAACTGTGGCTTCTCCTTCCAGAGCAGGCCCTGGGGCAGCCACAGTTACCGAGATGCCCTTTCCTATGCTCTGGGTAAAAGCCAGTGTGGCTCCTTGGTGAGTCCATATCTCAGTGGGACTAGGGAGAGAGAGAATGCTAGCTCGGTGAGGACTCCTTGACCTCCTGGCTGAAGGACACCTGGCCTTGGACCCTGCCTTCCTAGTAGCAGCCAGGATGAAAAGGTAGATCGGCTCCTCATCATATACTGGACACTGGACAGTGGCTGAGAAACCCAGGGTTTAGATTGTATCTGGAATAACTGAGACAGTTGAAGTTTAGACAAATTTATTGAAACATACAGGGTGTTAGCAGAGAAATCATTCAGTGGTATGTTATATCACGCCACTACCTTGAATGTATAATTTTAAAATTATAAATATATATTTTGTCACTAAGCCTTTGGCCAAAAAAATGGAAGTCATTTAGCACATTTGTGAAAGACCAATAAGAAATGGATTTGAACATTAAAAAGATCAAGTCACTGAATTAAACAGCAGCAACCCCCGCTAATCTAGAATCCCACTGCGTTGAAGGTAGAAGTGTCTGTGCAGAGCTAGTCATTGATTTCAGCAATCAGAAGAGATGGGGGCAGGCACGCTTGTTGGCGGTGGCGGCAGAGCTGGCAAGGCAGGAGAGCCAGGGTCGTCAGGTGAGCATATCCCAGAGACAGCAGCAACAGAGGGCAGTCCAGCAGGCTGTGAGGCAGGTAGATGGGCCCAGGTCATCCCTTCTCTGGTCTTCCACCACATACACTGGATGGGGAAGGGGAGAGAGGGTGAAAATGAATGGGCACAAACCCCATGCTCTACAGGGCCAACACCTCCCAGACCAAGGGAGAGCTACATACAGCAGCTCAAAGCCACTGAGCAGACTTTGTGCAGCCTTTCCACTTATGCAGTCTTGGGTGATGAATGGAGGAAGGGTGGCTCAACTACTTTCCCCCCTCCTCCTAAGGACATTCATCCCTGCAGGAGGGCAAGCACTAGGGAACCTAACCAGTGGCCTCACCAAGGCAGCCAGTTAAGTAAGAAATGTCCATTGCTCTCTGGCCAGAGTTGGCTAACCCTACTTGGTTTATAAACCAGGTAGCACTCTGTCCCGAATCCTACAGGGGAACTGGGGGGCATTTCTTTAGATACATCTAAGCCATCTCCCAAGAGCAAGAGAGTAAGTAAAATCTCCTAAAAAGGGGGCTTTAGGCTTTAAAAGATTAACCAAGAATCTTGGTTTTCATACCTAGCCAATGCAGTATGTGCTCCAGCCTCTAAACTTTTGCACAAAGCAATGTGGTAGGCAGGATGAAAACCTAGGCAAGTGGGAGGCTATGGCTGGAGCCTGGTACTCTTGCGTTTCCCCAGAATGGAGTAGGAAATCTGAGCCCTGTCAGGGCTAAGCGCTGTATTAAGAGATCTGAGTGCCAAACAAATCCCCAGATCAAGAAGGACCCCCAACCACCCTTTACTCGTGAGCTGTGGCTCACGTCAGCCTCGCTTCCCATTAGAATGTCTGATGGTTGACCTTGGCCTCAAAGGATCTGCAGGCACTTTTAAGAAAATCTCAAAACAACCATCATCAAACTCAGTAATAAGCAGTAAGGATCTTAAACTTTTTGAAAGTTCATGAATACATGAATCTTATAAATTAAACCAGTCCTTTGGCATCTTTTAGTTCTATTTTTGTGTATCTATTTTTATACCTCCTCTCTTGGCAACTCTTTTCTCTAGAGCCTGGTATAGTAAGTAGCTAGAACACGCTGGGTTTAGTGTGAGCTTGTCCAGGTTCTGTTGTATCAGCCGCCCTCCACAGAGACATCCCCTTTCCCTTCTCTCACGGCACAGGTCTAATCTCAGCCTGTTTTCATTTGGCCCCTCTCAACACAGACAAAGTTGTTCAGGGTCTGGGAGACAAGACCCACCACCAGGCAAGCCTAGTCAAAGACGAGGTGACAACCCATTTATTTTTCTGAGGTCTGGTAAGGCACATTACTTGATTTAGTCTTAAGAGTAACTTTGAGATACCATCATTCCCATTTCACAGGTAAGGATCAAGACTTAAGAGAGGTAAGTCTCTTGTTCAGCACAGGACCAGCCAGAGGCAGGATGTGAATTCAGGCCCCAACTGGGTAGCATAGGGACCAGGAGCACAGGGGTGAACGGGCTCCAGGACAGTCCTCTCTCACTCTAGCCGGAGCCCACCCCACCCACTGAAGGCCTGGGCACTCCAAACTCTGGGATCACCACAGCAGGGTGTCACCTGCCACCTGCCCAAGTTCCCAGCCTCCCATGATCATGCATGGGGTAGTGTTGGACAGGGAAACTGAGAACACAGTTGGCTGTGGACGCCGTTGAATAATCTTTTGCTGTATTCTCCTTGCCACTCTGCTGCCCCTGGGACATAAAGTCCCCCTCCTCTGCCAGCTCTGGAAACAGCCTGTTTAGCCCAGGCCTGAGACCCAGCCTGAGGCTGGGTTGCTATGTGCCAGGTCCTGCAGTCTCTCTTAAACTGGCGTTTACAGAGGTGCTCACGATGTGCCTGGACCTGGACCTGTGCTGAGAGCCTTTCAGCACCACTTGATCTTCACAACCCTGTGGGACACCTGTCTCCTCACTGCTTCCCCTGCTCCCAGCCCTTCTTCCTCTCAAAACCACTGAACCTCAGGTAACTTAGGGAAACAAAAATGTCCCAGTCTTCCTTCCTGTATCACCTTTCTCCATTAGTCAAGTTTGTCCTTGCCAGGGCTTATTTCACCTGCCATACTCCACAACCTGGGGCAGTAGAGACTGAGCTGATTACTCCCTGACAATGCTTACAGAGGTTAGAAATAATGAGTCTGGCTACAGAACAGAGGACTTCAAGCCAGAGGGCTGCATCAACCTTGACAGGGGTAGTTAGTGCTGTACATACCTTAGAAACCCGAGTCACGTATTTGCTGGAGCACCGAGTCTTCCAAATCCCTTATGACTTTTTCCCTTGCATTAGCTGAGGACAGAACCTATGCTTCCAGACTGTTGAGAAGATGGGGGTGGAAGAGTGCGTGTGTGGGAGGGTAGGTGCGGAGGTAGGAGTGACTTGTGTTTTCCTTGCTTTTCTTTCCATCACCAAAAGCAGGGATGACTGGCCCAGGAGAAAGCTCTGAGGAAGGCCTCACAGTTCCTCACAGCATGCGCTGTGGGACCCAGGAATTGCATATTTTACAACTGTATCTGCCTAGATACCCTGCTTACCTGCAGAGTCTGAGGTACTGCACCTTTAGAGGGTGCCTGCTGCACTGAGCTGCAGGCCTAGTCTGCCCCAGGACACCACCCCACCCTGGGGCTTCTGCTAATCTGCCACCTGTGCCCATCCCTGCCACCCAGTAGGTGAATCTGCCTGAAAGCTCCCATACTGCCCTGGCTGAGCCGTTAGGATACCTGAGTGCATGAGTCCTGGGCCATGACAGCCTCCCTGGGTACTTGAAGCCAGGGGACTGTGTACACCACAGCTTTTCTGGTGGTACTGGTTACCCAGCAGGAGCTGGGTCAGAGATGATTCTAATACAGGTGTTTCCACACCCAGGCCACATGGGCCTTCCTGGCAACTGGCCTATACTGGCAAGCTGGACAGGACCATGGTTATGTAATATGTTAATCATTAAGGGAAGCTGGATCAACAACAGAAACGGTACTGACTTTTCTGTAATCTAGAATTACTCCAAAATAAAAAAATTTTTTTTTCTTTTAAAGGAGGAAAGAAATCGAGAGGGATCAAAAGTGCAATGGGTGGAGTTGGGAGCAGTCAGTGCCCAGTGGGGAGCAGAGGGTCTGGTGTCTGCAGAGGCTACTCACGTTGAGTGCCTACTTAGGGATTAAGTGCCCCCTTGTGGCCAGCCTGGGGACAGGCTGGGCTCCAGCTCCTTCTGATGCAGGCAGGGCTTTACAGATTGGCTCACACACATATCAGCCCAAAGGCTAACCATCCCATTTCCTATCTAGTGTCTCAGGAGCCAAGACCACCCTATTCAACCAGTGCCGGGAGCCTGTGCCCTGGTCCCAGGCAAGGGACTGAAGGGACTCTCCATTTCCAGAAAACTGGTTGAGTTGGAGATCAGGTCCAGGGGTCCTTCACCAGCTTGTCTTTCTTGCCTCACACAGCCCTTTGGTACCAACCTTCAATGTTCTCAGCCCCAGCCCAGGGGTGGGGCCTACAGAGGGCCAGGTATTCAGAGCTTTGCCATGTGAATGCAAGTGCAAAGGTGGTGGTGGTGCTGAAGGGCATTGGTGGAATGTGCAGGGAGAGGTGTATGAGCATATAGATCTGACTCAGATGCCCAGACTAGGTCATAAAGACCCAGGTAGGTCTTGGGTGCAGAACCTGTGGGAAGCTGAGCAGATTCTGGAAGAGGCTCCCCATCTGCCTTCTTGCCTCTCTGCTGGAAGCAGAGAAGACAGATGCAAGATGCTTAGAGGTATGCATCCCCCTGTGCCCAACTGCCCACCAAGCCCTGGGGTGTTCTCCAGGGCCACCAGCCACACCAACCAGCAGTCCCAAATTCTAGGACAACCATATTGTACAACCCCAGGGGGGCCATTCACATGGGCTACTGGTTCTGGGCAGGCAGTGGGCAAGTGGGGCTCCAGACCACACAGGGACCTGGGCAGAAATGTGAGCAGAGGCTTACTCTGCTAAAGGCTCCAGTTCCTCAGTCAGCCCCATCAGCCCCATCCTGGAATCTGAAACCTTTTCTTGCTCAGCTCAGACATTTTAAATGATTAATCAAGGGCTTTGAAGTGGTAATTGAGCCTTATTAGGCCATTCTTACTTGTCTCTGCATCTGTGCACAGTCCCAACCCAGAGAGCTAGTAAGGAGAAGCAAACAAAAAGACGGGCTTCCCAGAGAGTTCTGACGTCTGGGACCTTCTTGCTCTGGGAGCTAATTAAGGAAGCTACACCTTGGCCTCTTGTGACCAAGACCAGTGATGGGCACCCAAGCTGCTTCTCTACTAAGACCACCACAGCCAGAGCACCTCCCCGAAGTGCCCCCAGTGGAGATGACAGCTTTGCCAGAGGCAGGAGGCCTGTAGTCACCCCATCTTCTAAACCAGCATCCAAACCAACAGAAGGCCAGCCTTCCCGGAGGTATCAGAGGCTGCCGAACAGCCCTCCTACTGCTCAGACCAGAGGTAGAAGAGAGGGAAGGATCTTTCCACATCTTAGGAATAAGTAAAATCTCAGGAAAGCCATAGGATGGTTCCTGCCCCTTCCATGCAGGGGCAGAGAGGAGAACACACAGCTCGCTGAGGATGCACTTCAGCTTTCCTTGGGTGTGCACGTGCAGTGGGATCATTTATTACTCAAGAACAAGGGGGTTGCACTGGTGAGAAAAGGTGCCCTAAAGGCAGTGCCACTTGCTCTGAAGGCCATGAGCACCAGGTAAATATACGGGGGGGGGGGGACAGTGAGGGGGTGAAGGTTGGCCGGGAATAGTAGAAGCAATCAAGGGCGTGTAGTTTTCACTGGAGTCTAGAGGTTAAGAGCAGGAGAGGTGAGGAATATCTTCCACTTTCCTGTTCCTCCACAGGTAGAGGAGGGATATGGGGCTGGCAGCACTGGCACAGCCTTGGCCCAGGCTCTGCGACAGCAGCTGCCTTTGCCTGCTCAGTTCTGGACCTTCCCCAGGCCGCCTCGGCCTCACTGCCCTCACTACCACCTCCGGAGAGTGGGCCCAAGCCTCTTTCTTCCCAGGCTCAGTCACAGGCCAGCTTGTACCTTAGCCCTCTCCAACCCAATCAGTTTTATGAACAGTAGACCTGATAGTAAAATTGTTTCATAAACAACAAAAACGGTTAACTGCGTTTGGACATGTCATACCAGTCTGGTAAGTATGACTGGACTGCCACCACCTCCTGTGGTCCTATCCTTGGGCTAGACCTGCTGGGCCACTGGGACAGAAGTGGTTGTAGAAGCTGGGACAACTGAGAACATCCTAGATGCTAGAACTGCGAATGAAACTGCCTTGGAGATCATGTGGCCAGTCATTTTTTGGTAAGAAAAGAATGCTGGGGCTTCCCTGGTGGCGCAGTGGTTAAGAATCTGCCTGCCAATGCAGGGGACGCGGGTTCGAGCCCTGGTCCGGGAAGATCCCACATGCCGCAGAGCAACTAAGCCTGTGCTCTAGAGCCTGCGCTCTGCAACAAGAGAAGCCGCCGCAATGAGAAGCCCGCGCACTGCAATGAAGAGTAGCCCCTGCTCGCCACAACTAGAGAAAGCCCGCGTGCAGCAATGGAGACCAAATGCAGCCAAAAAAAAAAAAAGACTGTGAAAAAGTTTTAGAAGAAAATATAGGCTTATCTTTGCAATCTTGGAATAGAAAATGATTTTTCAAAGATTAAAACACACAAAAGCATGAGGGAAAGATAAACATGACATTTAGAAACTTTCGGGACTTCCCTGGTAGCACAGTGGTTAAGATCCGCCTACCAATGTAGGGGACATGAGTTTGATCCCTGGTCCGGGAAGATCCCACATGCCACGGAGCAGCTAAGCCTGTGCGCCACAACTACTGAGCCTGTGCTCTAGAGCCCGTGCACCCTAGAACCCGCACACAGCAATTACTAAAGCCCACACGCTGCCAACTACTGAGTCCACATGCTGCAACTACTGAAGCCTGTGCGCCGCAACAAGAGAAGCCACTGCAATGAGAAGCCTGCGCACTGCAACGAAGAGTTGACCCTGCTCGCCACAACTAGAGAAAGCCCACGTGCAGCAACGAAGACGCAACGAAGACCCAACGAAGACCCAACGCAGCCAAAAATAATAAAATAGAAAATAAACAAAACTTTCATACTAGAAAATACACTATAAAAAGGTTAAGAGACAGATAAGAAGAAGGTATTTCCAAGCCTATAAAAGTGACAAATATTTGTGGAATATTTAAAGATTCCCTACAAATCAGTAAGAGAAGACAAACGAATAGAAAAAACGGGCTAAGGATATGTAACAAGCAATTCACAAGATTTGTAAAGGCAAATCAAAAACATCTTTTTATGTTCAAGGTCACTAGTAAGGAGGAAGGTAAGTTAAAATAGTGAGATACCATTTCACACCTATCATAGATGCTAAAATTTTGAAGTCTGTAGATTAGGTAATTTTTAAAGAAAGAAAAAAAGTTAACTGTGCAGCACTAGTAGTTTATTCCAGTAACAGAAGGTAGGCAGGCCTGCAGGGAGCACTTGGGTCTCGGCTGCTCAGTCCAAGTTGTCCAGGAGGCAGCAGCAGCAGAGAGCAGCCCAGCACGCGGCCAGGGCCGCCAGACACCCGGTGTCGTCCGTCTTCCTTTCCTGCTCCACGTACACTGGGGGGGCAGGGGAGGGGCGGGGGCGGGGAGAGAGAGACCCAGTCAGAGGGCACGGTGAGCAGACATGTGCTGTGCTGCTCAAGCACTTAGCACAATCTGTGGAGACCTGTTCGAGGTCTCCCTCTCTCTCCAGACTGTCAGCTCCGTGAAGGCGGAGCCACGCTATCTGGTTCCCTGCTCCATCCCTGCTCCAGTGTCTGGCGCACATCAGGTAGTTTCCTGGATGTGTGAATGAAGGTGACATCTGCTCAGCAGCTGTCAGACCACTGTTTCCTGCCACCTCCCCTTCCCCAAGCTGACTACGAAACCCAACCCAGCACTTTACTTGACTCATCAAAGTGATTCAGTTTGCAGTGAGGCCTGCCCTACAGCCTGATGTGGCAGGGACTGGCTGAAAGCTTTACACATTATCTCATTTAATCCTCACAACAGCTCTGTTACTATTCATTTGTAACTCTCAAAATCTGTTTGCAGGAGTGTGAATTGGTAGAAACCCCTTGGGAGGGGGCGAGGAGGGGCGATGCATACAACTTTGACCCAGAAAACCTGTATCTAGGGTTTTTCTACAGAAATAATTGTCCCGTTGTTCAAAAATATGTGTACGTTGTGACTGCTGCTGTATCAAAATAACCCCAAACTAGCAACAACCTTGATGTCTGTCACCTGGAGACTGATTAGGTACGCTAATGCATACCACAGAATAGAATACTAAATGGCCATTAAAAAGAACGGGATGGTTCTTCCATGTTGCCAGTAAATTACGCAAGGGATAAAAGGTATACAGCAGCGCATTGTTATTTTTGTACAATTAAAAGGATACACACACACACACATATACATACAGATTTTTGAAAGAATGCAAGAAACATAGATCAGAGTGTGGGAGGGGTGGGAGCTTTTACTCTGCTTTGCATTTTATATCTTTCTCAAATCCAGGCTTGTCCAGTTCCAAAGCCACACTCAAAGCCGCTCGTCCAATGTCACTGCCAGGGTCCTGTAGGCAGGAGGGAGGGCTGTCCAGTTTCAGCAGAGTTCGGACCTCTTCTAGCCTCTGCCACAGTGCTCGCTCCAGGGGCTTTCTTTGGGGGCAGCTGGCAACCACTGATCTGGGCTCCCTGGTGGCACTGGCCTCAGTCCTGGATGCCTTCCCCAATGTCACAGTTACCTGCTGACACCCCTTGGCCCAGCTCCCCTAACCTGTGCTCCCAGTTATGTCGCTCCCTTCACGGCCTGTGACCTTCAGTTTCATCCATCAGATTTGCCTTCAATGCAGTTCTGACTCCCCTCAGGCCTTGCTGACTCAGCCCTGGGCACACACTGGGGTTCCTACTGGGCAAACCTGGCAAGCGGCAGCTGTATCAAATCACCACTCCTCCCTGCAAGGAGCTCGGAGACCAGAGGGTCCTCACGCTGGTGCAATTCCTAAGACTGAGCCCCATAAGCCAGAAACACTCCCACGCCAGGTCCCAAACAGCCCCACTTGCCACTCCTTCCCTCTCCAGCAACATGAGCTGGTGGCATTTCCCAAACCAACCCTAGCCTCTTCTCTTCCTCCCCTTTGGGTTTGAGCAGGTAGTCAGAAGCCCACTGGAGCCTGGTCCTGCAGAAAGAGGGCACCGAGGAGCAGGTACAGTGAGTCTAGCCTTTGCAAACCCCTGGGGAGTCCATGGTCTGCCAGGGGCCACCTTCAGGTCCCTCACCCCCCCCCCCACCTCGGCTCCCCTCTCTCTGTCACCCATGTGAGTGCCAGCATCATGCCTTTCTTTCTCCTCCCACTTCCTCAGCAGAGCCCCACGCTGCTGCTGTCCGCCCTACCAGCCTGTTCCCTCGGCAGCACTGTCGGCAACTTTAGTGCCTTTGCACCTGACCTTTCCTGAAAGCAGCGCCCGCCCCAGCCCTTGGCTTTCTCTTGACCCCAGCAACACAGTCACTGGGCTCATCCTCCATTCCTTCGTCCTGGAAGTATCCCCTCCACATTTCTGCTCTGCCTCTGGGGCCCTCCAGCAGCACCCCAGGGTGCTGGGACGTGGGATAGATGCCTTCTCACCAAGGCACCTGCCTGCTGCTCCCAGACTCAGCCCTCATCACCGTTTTCTTCACCATCATTGGACTGAAGTCTGTAGATCCCTGCACATTCACAGGCAGAGAACACACTGTGGTCCCATTTCACAGAGGAGGCAACTGCATGAGGGAAGGCTATGTGGTCCGTCCAGAGTCAACCAGAAGGTAGCACTGACACGCCAGTTTCCCGGCTTCTCACACGGCACACTCCCACTGTTCTACACCCGCCTGCCCATCAAGTCGCTCCTTTGCTCACAGACATCCAGGCTCCTCCTTCCTACAGTGCTTTCTCCGTGGCCACCTAGACTGTTCAGTCACGCTGCATGGATCCCATGGGCCTGTATCCGGCCACGTTCAGCAACCCCGCTACCAAGCCCGACCTATAAGGGCCTTGGGCACCTCACAGCCAAATTCCCTTGCTTTTGCAAGACTCAGATCAGATCTACCTGCCCCCACGAGAAAGGCTGCTTGTCAGCAGGCACAGCCCAGCCCTGGCTCAGCGAGCGTCATACCACACGAGAGCACCGGAAGGTCTCCTGAAAAGGAGTGGGGCCAATGCCTCCCCTTCACGAGTCAGGAAACCCAGTTCCAGGCACGTGCACAGTGTGAAGGCTGGTACTTGGCTAACTAATAATCCAAAGAAAAGTATTCATTCTATGGGCTGAAGTTCCTCTGGGCTTCAAACACGGAGGCCTGTATTTGGTGGCCACAGAACTCTGGTCTCTGTGGAAAGCAGGGTGAGGACAGCTTTGCCGTGAGGAGGCAGGAGCCCACTCAGGGCCGTATTCACAGAGCAGAGAGACAACTGCCTTGAACCCCAGTGATGCTGACGGCTGCAGCGGGCAAGGTGTGTATTAGCACATCCCTCCCGCAGGCAGAGACCGCCTAGCACAGACCCAGCCTGCGCTCTGCGCCCTACCCGACAGCACACAAAAAGACAACCCAGTGCAGGGGCACTGGCTGTGTTCTCAGACAAGCTCGTCCCCATCTGCCCAGCCCTCCCTCCTCCTTGCCAAAGCGGCCCCAGAGGCTCCAACAACTCTCCGCAGGAACCCGAGATTCAGCAGGAGGGGCGGTGGGATGGGTAAGCAGTGGGTTGTCAGCAGAGTCTGGAGATGGGAAGTTTGGAGAGAAGCAGGGAAGAAACCCTTCCCTACCTGATACTGCTGCCCCAACCCAGGTCACAATTCCCAAAGACACACTGCTCCAATCTAGTGGGAGGCACCACAATTAGAATTTAGGGGCAGAGATTTTAATTAGCCATATCAAACTGGATTTAAATACAGGCTCATCTAACTCACTGGCCATGTAGCCTTGGGCAGGTAGCAACCTCTCTTAGCCTCAGCTTCCTGAGCTGTACAATAGGAGTAATGGCAGTAAGCTGTACCCCACAGGCTTGCTGGGAAAATGGAGAGATCAGGCAGGCAAAATGCTGACAGCACAGTGCCTAGCACGTTGTCAAGCGTTCAATAAATGCTCACTGGTGTTACTGCTGTTACTCAAATGGGTGACTCTCAGGCAGACCCCTCCCAGGACTGACTAAAGAGCTGGCCTAAACCGGCAGAGGGAAGGGGTGGGGGGCTCACCCGGACTCAGGGGAGAAGCCTCAGAAATAAACAAGAGGCCAGGAGGCAGAGTCATAGGCTGTTCTGAAAGCAAAGGGCCTGCAAGGTCAGCTAGCCCTTCACTGGGCACAGGCTAACAGGTCCATCGCAAGGGAGGGGTGTGCTCAAAGCCACTATGAGGGGAGGGGGCAGATGAAGAGAGCCAGGCCACCTCCAGTGGCGCCACAGCAGGAGGACGGACGACTGCTGGAGGGAGAACTGCCAGCCAACTCCGGGCCCTGCTCTCACCCCAACTGCCCGTGGGCATGCGTGCACGTGCATGCGCGTGCGCACACACCCCCCCCCCCCCCACACACATACACATACATACAGTCCCTGTCAATTTTCCTTTGGCCTCAACCAACCACATGGTATCAGAGCCCAGGTTCAGGGTCAGGGAGACATGGTTACGTCTTTGGGAAGTGTGACTCTGGAAACCTCAGGCAGAGCCCAGAACAGGGGACAGGGGAGCTGATATACTGAGCCTGGGACAGAAGAGGGACCCGGTTAGCATGGGAACAAACAGGACAACAGCACAAGGGCTATAACCCAAGGACCAGAGACAGACCTGCATCCTGACTGCCAGGCCCATGCCTAGTGACAACCCACCCGCCTGCTAAAGACCTGAAGGCTGTGTGGCTGGAAAGCCCACAGTGGGTTTCACAGTCCCTCCCAGACCACTTGCAGGTCCTCAGCCTTCCCGTACAGAGTGTGACACCTGAGCAGAGATGCCTGCCTGCCTCCCAGATCCGGCTGTGCACCCTTAACAGCCTCTTCCTTCTCTCCCTGCCAGAGAAATGGCTCACCTGCCTCTCCTCCAGGTCAGCTCCAGAAACAGCTGCCTGATTCATTAGCTCCCAGGGTTTAGGCCAGAGATCTTGCTCCAGGTTGGGTTACTATGTGAAAGGTTCTTCCACACCTCACACAGATCTTTCAGATCCTCTGAGAAGCATCTAATCCGCTGTCTGGCAAACTCCTCCCTTCATCCTCCAGCATCTAAAACCAAGGCCAATAAGGCGACCATCAGGGGACTAAAACGGCGGCACAGTACTAAGCGTGTACTAGTGCCACGTGCCAGAGCAGGAGAAAGCAACAGTCAGCCCCGAGAACAGCAGAAGAGAAACAGCCGCCTTCCTCCTCCTCTGCATCGCTGACAGGACAGGACCCACCACCTGCAGCTCAGCGCATCTCCGAGAAGCCTTCCTGACCTGGCCCAGCCCATCAAGGATCTTTCTGACTCTGAATTGCTGCTATCACACTATCATTACAATCATTCAAAAACCTTAGTCTTAGAAATACCAAGCAGTCCTTAAGAAGAATGCAGCACCAAGACAGAGATGGGCCCGAGGGAAGCCCTTAGATGAAAAGGGGAGGCTACGTACAGTACGTGTGGTACAGGGCCCGGAACAGAGCCTGGGGGTAAGAGCAGGAGCCTTTCCCTTTGTAGGCCGGCAATGAGTTTTTTACTTGCGGCATTGGAAATGATAAGAAAACAGGACTGCCTCAGAAATGGCTAGTTTATCCTCAGGGTTTCTAAATGCTGTAACTAGACTATGAGGTCCTCAAGTGCAGGGTACAGGTCTTCTCCCTGGGCTCCCATCTCTACTTCCTAACCCGTCTGACAAATACAGACGGGCGCTGGCCAAAGGAAGTCTCGTACAGAGGTAGAGAGACCCATGCGTGACAGGACACGTGAATCCATCGAAAGCCCATCGTCCCCCAGATGGGGCCCCTAGGGCTGGGTCTAAGCTGGTGCAGGGAACACCAGTGCTTGCAGCAATTCCAAATGTCAAGGTATTTCAGAAAAGTATTTTACTCTCCTAGGAAAGAAATGATGTATAATTCTTATAACGTTAAATGTTGTATAAGAACTGGATGAAACGAAAACAGATGACAAGAACCAGCAGACCTGGGGGGTAACACCACACCTGCCCAAAGCCGCTGCGCGTGGAAGACAAGTGACCTCAACATCCTCAGCTGTCAGTGCGCTCAGGGTTTCGGGTCCCAGGACGGAGCCAGGTCTGGGGTCGAGACCGAAAGACCAGCCCGACTTGGGTTAGGAGGGGCAAAGTCATCAAGAGCCTGCACCCCCGGGAAGCAAGCGGGTGTAATGAGGTGCACTGCCTAGCGTCAGTGCCCACCATCGAGTGACAAGGGTGCCTCCACAATCACAAGGAAGTGGCCAGCTAGGTGCAGTCAGTGACAGGTAATGTGTAAAACTGGAACTTTAACATGCTGTGAGAGCCTATCAAATATCAAAATGAAGCCTGACGTTATGAGTGACCAGTGGTGGTTATGCTGGAGTCTAAAATTAGGCAGTGAGTAAAGCCACCTTTTGGCCTGTGAGTCTAGCCCCCAGTGGAGAAGGGTGAGTCATCAGAAACTGACCTTCAAAAGACATCTTGTTCCTGTGCTTTACAACTCGTACCCAAAAGAATTGAAAGCAGGTGCTTGAACAGGTATTTGCACACCCATGTTCGCAGCAGCGTATTCGCAACAGCCAAAAGGTGGAAGCCACCCAAGTGTCCACCGATGGATGAAAGGATAAACAAAACACGGTTTATACCTACGATGGGATATTCTTCAGCCTTAGAAAGAAATTTTGACATTTGCTACAACACGGGTGTACCTTAAAGACCTTTTGCTAAGTGAAGTACGCCAGTCCCACAAGGACAAATACCATATGACTCCTGTTACATGAGGTCCCTAGAGCTGCCAAATTCAGAGACAGAAGTAGAAAGGTGGTTGCCGGGGACTGGAGAGTGGATTTATTTTTTAGTGGGTAAGGAGTTCTAGTTTGGGCTGATGAACAACGTTGTGGAGATGGACGGTGGTGATGGTTGCACAACAACGTGAATGGACTTAATGCCACCAAACTGTACACTTAAAAGTGGTTGAAATGATAAACGCTACTTTCTTTCATCCTCCGCTTATTCATGAGGATTCCAGGCATATCAACACCCTGCAGGGAAAGAGATATGGGAGCTTTGCAGGAGGCAAGGCTCTATAGGCTGGTGGCTCAGGGACGTTCTGTCCCAGCAGCTGTTTCAGTTCTCCTGGGTTGGTGGTGTGATTGATCCCGCCTTCCCCCAGGCTGCCCTTGAGGCCAGACGGCTAGACGCCCATCACAGCCATCCAAAAAAGGAGGTCTGCTGTCTGCCATGTGCCCACCTGCCCTCCAGCCCGAAGACCCCTCCAGACCTCTCCAGGCAGACCTCACAGAGGATGTGCTGGAGGAGAGAGAAGCTGCTGTGGTGGCGGGTACTCTGCTCAGGCTCCCTCCCACCCCACATGCTCACTCCTCATTTCCCTGACACAGCCAACCCTGCAGGGGAGTCCGGGATGAAAGACACGGTGCCTGACTCAGGCAGCTCACAGACACCTTGGAAAGAAGAGCCAAGGACCTATCTGAGGAAGTGCATGGTGACATGCCATACTGGGGGGTGGGGGGACCAATGTTCAAAACTAGAATCCAGAATCAGGACAGGGCCTTTCAGAAGGAGCTAAGGAGAGAGGAATGTCAATCCTACTACTGCCCTGTCCTTGTTTTCCTTCCTTTACAAGAAAATTTAAAGAAATGCTGGCTAGTGAGCAGCTCACCCAGAAACAGGCAGCATTTTAGGTTGGCCCAGGCTGTGCTACAGCCCTGGCTTCTCCTGACCGATAGAGTCATCATGGCCTGACACCCCCTGCCCCAAGGAGGGAGTGGTGGTGGCGGTGATGAACTGCACGATCTGTTATTTCATACCCTGCTAAGCAGCAGGGAAGACGCTCGGAACCAGGGAATCACGGAAACAAAGCAAGGAGGAAAAAGGTAGGAGTAGAACAGAAATAGAAGCCTCAAACTCCCACTGTCAGCGGCCCCTGAATATAAGACAACTGCCATGACTCTGGATGCTAAACAGAAACAGGAAAATTATTTTTCTGGTTTCAGGCACCGGGTTACAGAAAAAAGTGGAGAGGCTCCTTTGAGGGGAGCTGGCTCTCTGGAATGGGCCCAGATGGGCAGAGATCACCACGGAAGTGGCTGCGGGTTCTTACAATTAGTGCCCCGGCACAGACAGGCACAGGCTGCTCTGCCATCGGCAATATGAGCCTGACTCACACTGAGTGCCGGCCTCAGGGGCCTCATCCAAATAGGTCTTGCTGCATTTTCTAACAAGGCAAACACCACCATATCGCTTTTACTGAACACAAAATGTGTCTTTATCTTAGGTATACAGACGACAACTGGCTTCTGCACGTACCAGGTTCCCGAGTTACTGATTAACAGTCCTAACAGACACATTTATGTAAAACGCCCGAGGTTGTTTTCTTCCTCCTTGGTCAAGCTTAATTTGGCAGACAGTAAAAATAGCTGTATTTTCACCTGAAGGCACCCCAGTTTAGAGCCCTGGTACATGGTGAGTTCTAAGGGAGGGACGGGACAGGAGAGCCACTCTCAGTGGGCGTGGTGAGCAGGTGATCCAAGCAAGGCACACCTGACTTGTAACGAGTGCCCCCCCACCCCACCCTCTGCCCCCTGAAGCACACCGCCCACCACTTCACAGCACCAAAGGTCATCCTTATAGATCTGGAAAGGACTGTGGGGGGGACCTGGGCTCCGCCAAGCAGTCCCCAACAGTCCCTGCTGTTCTGTAACACCACCGCAAGCCACCCAAAAGTCAACCACCAAGGGTCCTGAAAACTACCACCACAACCACTGAGATGGGCCATTTGGCAAACGTGAGGCCAGACTTCCCCAGGGGAGAAGGGGAGGCGGGGGCCTGGCCTGCAGGGCTGTGACTAGAACTCTGTTAGGCAGGCAGGGCTGGAGTTCAGGAAGACAACTTCCTTCCATGGTCAACTCTACTAGTTCTAGCCAGCTTGTCTCTGAAGCTGAATCCAAAAACAAGTCTCCGACAGCATGACCAATCACCTTGCCAGTGAAACAGGAAGAGACAGGCTAATCCTTGCTATGAAAGGCTGAGGTGGGAAACTAGGTGAGATTAGCCTTGGAGATGGAGAGGGTACGCAGGGAGCCTCCAACATGTCAGGAAGGACGGAAGGCAGCTGATTGCTCCCCATCCACTGAGCGGGGTTCAGCTGCCCAAAGCGGTGGGTTTATTTACAGCCCCGCCAGTTTGGAGAATGGAAGGGCTCTCAGCAAACTCTGAAAGCCCGGCACACTTGGCCTAGGGCTCACTCCTGCCTCCCTGCTGTCGTCCTCAGCCAGGAGCGCCCCTGAGATCACAGCACAAACAGACCCCAGCCTCCTAGCAGCTCGCCAAGAAACACCGTGGAGATGAGGAGAGGTGGCTGTAGAGTCGTAGCCCCCGGGTCCGCTCTCAGTGCCACTTTGAAGGGTGACAACCTCTCCTAGCTTCAGTTTCCTCACTTGTAAGATGGGAATAATAATAGCACCTCTTCCGTCATTGGGTTTTTGGGGACTTAATGAGTTAAGCCACATAGGCCAGTGCCCAGTATACAGCAGACTCTTGGTTTTTGTTAGCTGCCATTGTTACTCCCAAGACAGAGACCTGAAGGACAGAAGGCAGGACTCCCTAACTGCTGAGACACCTGGAAGCAACATGGGCATTATGTAAGGCTGCTAGCAGAGTCTATAGACAGTTTTTCCTTCTACACAATGAACTGAGGTCTTTTTGAAGAACCAACAAGTGACAGGGAAATAGGGTAAAAGAGGTGTCTGTTTCCCTTAGGTACTGCCGGGCCACCTCCTGAGGATGCCAGGCTGCTGGGCGATGACCCAGGAGGGCCGAGGGCACTGCCCCCTAATGAGGCACAACCTCACAGCTGCCCCAGTGATCCGCCCCACCACGGTAGCAGCTGGAGCTGGCGACCACCAAGAATCCTTCTGCCAAGCCCTCACCCTCCCTACCCTTCTCCCAGGTCTGCACAGGGGAAAGGTCTTGCTGAGGAATTCCTTTTGCTCTCCAAGACGAATTCTGGTGACCCTTAGCTCCTGATTCTACCTGGATAAAAATGCCGAACATGCCAGCGTCACTCACCACGTCATGCCCCTAGTCTGGCACAGGGCACTCGGTAGGCCTGGCATATAGGGGACATGGAATGAATGAGTGAACGAATGAATGAGTGAATGAACGATTTGTCTTGCACCTTTCACCTCAGTTGGAAAAGCTGTTTCCAGTCTACCTTGCGAGCAAGCTGCAGATACAGGCTTAGCTGGCTTTTCTCTGAAGCAATGGCAAAGCACTATTAAGAAAAAATATGAAGACCCTGTCAGTCTTAAGTTCTTAAGGAAGGGTGTCACTCCCACTTCTGTCAGTTTAAGTCCTTCAAGAGACCTTGGCTCATCCTGAACTTTCCTGAAATGGTTGAGGGCAGTCCCTGGTATCAGGGCCATCACTCTATCCCAGAAGGGATCCATGTGACTAGGAGATCATCTTGGGAAAGAGTGAAGCAAGCAAAAGGAGCTCAGGGGCCCGAGCCTGGCTGGGCCAGGGAGAGTCGGCCCCGCAGCCCCAGAAGACACTTTCTCCAGAGGGCCTTCCTGAGAGCCTTTCCTTCAGATCTGTAGGCCTAGGGTACTGTGCCCACAGCCTTGAGGAACTCATGGTTACCCATGGCTGCCCAAGGGTACTTGGACAGGGCTTTTCTGGGGGGAGGGGGCGGGGCCGGAGAATATTGATCCTTTATGAACTACCCATGATACACCTATTCTCAGAAGCAAAAGTCCATTTCTACCCATTAAGAACAACTCGAAAAGAATCTTGCATGCTCCAAAATCCTCCAGGCTGACAAGGTATCCCAGGCTACCAAATGGACTCATTTCAGGGTTAAATGGAAAAGTTCAGAGGGAACCAAGACACTACCAAAAAGTAAGGCTAATGGAAATGTTTTTTTCCCCTAAGGAAAATGCAATTGAAAAGCACTGAAATCTTTCCTAGGCTATTCTCAATTTATGGTCTTTAAGCAGGTTGTGTCCCTGGGAAAGGTTCTGATGCCTGGGACACCAAGAGCAAAGCTTTCCACATCACCGCCACACACACCCAGGTGCCAGCTCTAGGGGAAACGTGTGTGCGTGTGCATGCACTTACACGTGTGTGGGGCAGCGGTGGGGATGCCCTTCTCCAGCGTCAGAAAGCCTCTAAGGTCTAGGAGGCTGAGGATGCGTAAGGGCACCCTAGGGAGTGAGCCACCTTTTCCAACCAGGATCCTAGCTTGGACATGCAGCACACCACTGATATAATGAGAAAAAAGCCACTGAGGCCAGCAGGGGAACAAGGAGGGAAGCAGTACTGGCCTCTCAAAACTAAAAGAGTTACAGCCCTGACGGCACACAGCAGCAAGCTTCCTGGCTGCGAGCTGATAAGGCTTTCCAGAAGAGTGGATAGGAAAGTCGGTATTTCCTGGAGGAGGAAGCCACTCCCTCAGGGAGCCAAGGCAAGGGTCCAACAGCAGAAGGGAAGGGCAGGCTACAAATACCGTCATGGTCCACTCACTGGCCGGTCCCAGTGGGTCTCTCAGCCCCTGCCAGACCAGCTCTCAGGGCAGGAAGCCCCCAAGGGCTGTAGCCCCCAAGGTCCAGCCGCTGCGGATGCAGGTTCACTGGGCTTGGGGGCCGAGCTTGCTACACCTGGCATAGTCCACTTCGGTAAAATGCATTTCCCTTAAGCTGCCTGTGGCTCGGCTTCCTCACCTGAAAAACGGAGACAGTAACACCACCAACCTCTTGGGATTGTTATAAAGATTAGATGATTAACGCCTTGAAAAGCAGCACAGTGCCAGGCACAAAGTAAACAGGTAATACATTGTAAGTATTATTGCTGCTGTAAAAAAAAATAAATGGCTAGAAGGAAAAGCACTGTATTGTAGAGTGGGGGGGGAGGGGGTGCTGGGGGCGCGCAGCATGAAGTCAGCAGCGTGAGACTGACATCTGCAATGGAGACTTCACCGGAAACCACTGACTGCCACCCGCAAGACTCACATTCTACGGGACCAAGATGCAGCTGAGGGTACACAGATTGATGAATTTAAGATGAAGAAAAAAACCCAAAACACCCAACAACAATTTTACATAGCATTTATATTAGCTGCAAATATATCTCCTGGACAGAGATGAACATACTAGTCAAATTTCAAAAAGGGCTGCATCATAAAAAACTGAACACAGACCAAAAGATTTATATAAAAATGTTAACTACTGTCTCTGGATAGCAAAAGAATGGGTATTATTTACTTTCTATAAAGAAGAGATATTCCTGTAATTTAAAAAGTAACTCCTGTAATTTAGAATGAAGCCATGTTTTTCTATGTGAGAACCCGGTTGTACCCTAGGAGTAAGTGGCCTGGGATACAGCAGAGCTGCACTAAATCAGGGTTTGGAGAACGCCACTCTTCTGGCCCCTGACCACGCTGGGCGTGGTCCCCACACTGGTGTCAGTGAACACTGGGCTAACCCCTCATCTGCAGACACCAGCCCTCGCCATCTTCATTGTCAGCATTTTAGTTATGATCGTCCTGTGTTGCGTCCCGCTTTTTGGAGCGTCTCAGCTCTGGGGAGCCACAATGTAAGCAGAATATAGATTTTTCCCCTGCGGCTAACCACACTGACCACGGGGAAGCGGGTGCCCAACGGCTGGGGCTGCAGGCAGAGCCACACGGACTGTGCTCGGGCCCTGGGCCGGCCTCTCGGCACAGCTAATGCCTCACTGCTATTTGGAAGGACGCATCCTAGTGAAAGTCCCCCGCCACCCTAGGTGACCTCACTCACAGGGCGGTCCCAACACCACGGTCCTGGCTCCAATCCTAGAGACGACCTGATCTATCCCACCTGCACCTTCCAGTTTCCCTGGATGCCTTTCACCCAAAGCAGCCTTCCTTTCCTTGCCCACCAAACTAATTTCCTCATTGTTTACATCAACCTAATTTTAAAAAGCTTATGCGAGATGTGAACGAAAGGCATGCAGTACCGGAGCAGAAAACCCGGGCTGCACCTGGGGGCGAGTGGTCTGGGAGCAGGGTAGGACTTCAAACACCCCTGTTTCCTGGGCCAGCCCGGTCCAGCCAACTGAGCACACTTCCCTGACCAGCTGAGCAAACTGGATCTGCAAAGAGCAGCTGCCCTTTCATACTCCATTACCCCTGAGCGCTGGGCAGGCCAAGGCTTTTGAAAAGGCAAAACAGAGTGTTTTACATGAAGCATTTGACCAAAACAGATTGTGTCTCTACATCCAAGAAGATGGAAAAACCCAAGGCCGTCTTTAGGAGCCTTTGGTCCCCCAGTGTCCTCGTGACCAGACTGTCTTCATGTGACGCCAGTTCCCAGACCTAGTGCAGTCACAGGGCAGGGGCACAGGCGCACGGGACTTCATCTAAGCACGGGCCTAGCTAAGCAGATCTATGAAGTTAAAGCCTGAGGTCACAAATACGGGGAATGAGAATCAAAACTGGTGCCAAGAGCCCAGTTCACTCACTAAAGGCCAATCACATCTGCTTTTGTGAAAAGAAAGGAAAAGAGTTGCAACTGAGTGTCCCAGAGAACACACGTCATACTCAGAGAGCCCACCTCTTTACCGCTGTTAACAATGCAAGTTATTATTAATATTATATACATAATATATTATATAAAAATATTATTAATATTTTGAAGTATTTCAAGGGTATTTCCTAAAGGAATGCAAATGAGCATGAAAGTTAAGAATACAATTTGAACCAGATAGACCTGGGTTCAATTCATGGCTTAGTGAGTTACTCTTTGACTTTAGGCCAGTTAATTCACCTCTCTGAACCTGTGTCCTCATCTCTGAAATAGGAAACCACCAAGACCACTGTATGGATTAAAAAAAATAATGTACACAAAGCACCTGAACAAGCTCTAATTAGAAACAGTAACATTTATTTAGTGCTTGGCACTAAATTATACAAGGCATTTCACAATTGTTGAACGAGTGAGTGGTGAGATTCCAAAAAGAAAGGAAGACAAAGTTAAAAAAACAAAAACAAAAACAAAACTTCTACTCATTCATGGGAGGCCCCATGACACACGGAAGCATGTCAGGCTCTGGGTCAGACACCTGGGGAACCACGGGCAAGACATTACAGCCTCTCTAAGCCTCAGGTTCCATATGTGTAAGATCTGGGATAACACCACTTACCTGGAAGGACTATTGCAAGAATTGAAGCCATGCCCATAAAGCTCTCAGTCCAAAGCTGGGCACCTCACTAGGTGCTCAATAAATGGTAGTCACTGAGGAGCACAGGCTTTGGGGTTAGATTGGTGGGTTTGAATCTCAGCTCTACCACCTCCTAGCTGTGAGACCATGAACAAGTTTCATGCTTTCTCTGCTTGAGTTCCTTCATCTACATGACGGGGATGAGAAAAGATCTACCTCAGAGGGTTGTTCTCAGGACTAAATGGGTTAACACACAAAAATGCCTGACACACTGTAACCACTTGATAATTATTAGCTCTTTTATTTAACTATTATTTATTAACTATTCGACAATTAATATTAAATGTTCAAAAGCTTAGACCACTGGCTTCAAACTCTTCTTGTCCTCCTGGTTTTAATCTAGGAATTGGTATCAAACACCCAGATTCTCCCATCCCACCTGCAGAGAGGCTCAGAAACAAAGCCTGTCTGTCCAGTAAGAGGTCAAGAGGGAATTCTTTATAGCTCCAAGTTCCCGGAGCCTTCTTCCTGGGCAGGTCACCAGAAAAAGTCATGAATTTTTCAGCTGCTAATGAAGCTGATTAGGAAGGCCTCTTTCTCCACTGGGCTCAAAAGCCCAACGTACAGTTTTCATTATGAAGACTCTATCGCAGTGGTCCTCAAAGGCAGGTTCTGGGCCCCTAGGGAACATCTGGTAATGTCTGGACAACATTTTTGGTTGTCATAACTGAGCAGATACCACTGGCATTTAGTGCGAAGAGGCCAGAGACGCTGCGAAGCATTGTACAATGCACAGGACAGTGCCCCACTGCCCCCGCCAAAATTATCCGGCCCAAACGTCAATGTGCTGAGGTTGAGAAATCCTGCCTTATAGGAAATTTGCTTATGACAAAGTAAGTTGGGAGGAAAACAATACACAATGGAATCTACACTACAATGGCAGCCAGGTGCAAATGACACGTGCACGTAAGTAAGACCTGCCTAGGAAATAAGAACACAAAAAAGATTTGAGATGATGGGGTATCTGGACTATGAATGGGAAAACATTTTTTTTTTCTATGAGAGTCATTACTATGTTTAGGGACCAGACCACTCAATGGAGGCAAAAATGACCCAAAGCTGCATCTCTCAGTTCTGATAATTCACACACCTGTGACTGCCAGTATCACAACAGTGCTCCACAGTGAATATTCTGCTCAGAACCCAGACCAAAAAATAACGTGAGGGAGTGAAAAGTAGTGCAAAACAGTCTTTTCGGCAAATTCAAACCCAGAGTTTAACACTTGAAAAAGCTTATTCCAGAAACTCACCCTGTCTTCTCTCCTGCATATCTTTATTTTTTTAAACTTTTTATTTATACTGGAGTATAGTTAACAATGTTGTGTTAGTTTCAGGTGTACAACACAGTGATTCAGTTATACACATACATGTATCTATTCTTTTTCAAATTCTTTTCTCAACCAGGTTGTTATAAAATATTGAGCAGAGTTCCCTGTGCTATCTTTAAACTTCTCATCTTCAATCACTCAACAAGTAGTTACTGGGGAATCAAGTGGTCAGTCAAATTAGACAAGGTCTCTACTATCAGGATGCTTTCAGACAGTGGTGGAGACCGTAATTCTCTAACTAGAGCCAAGGCTGTAAAATTACAAACCCAAGAGTCCTATGAAGGACAGAAGCTGACCCAGACCGGGGTGGGGGTAAGGTATCACTCAGCATCACTGAAATGACACAGGAGTGAAATGGGAAGGATTAATAGGTTACTTGTACTGAGTCAAGAGAGGTGTGAATTTTCCAAGCCATACAGAGGAAATACCACTTGCAAAAGCCATATGGGAGGAGAGGCCCAGAGAGGCTAAGAAACTGAAACAGAATCTGCTGGCAAGGCTAGACCCTGAAGGACCTCTCAAGACCTTTTGGAATGTTGGTCTTTATTCTAAGAATAATAGAAAACCATTAAGGAGGGCAAAAGAAATGTTTGAGCCCTTAACTTGTATAGGTTCTACTCTGGCACGCCCAAGTATTAGGTGAGGAACTGCTTCCACAAAAACCTTTTTATCCTCAGGTAAATCAAAACCTCTGGCCTATCACAAAGAAACCCAGGCTGGTAGCAAAGCCTCCACTAAATGGAAGCCAGTAGACCATGACAAAAAGTAAGAAGGAGCAGTTTCCCCTCCAAAGCAAGAATCAGCAAGCTCTAAGCCTGATGGGCCATGAAGGTCCCTGCCCTCCCTGAGATAGGGAAAGGGGTCCCTGCAGTGCTGAGAGAAACAGCTGGGGTCAGAGCCCTTATCAAGAGCCACGCATCCCAGGAGGACCCCATAAGCAGCCCGCCTTCTCCTAGTTGAGGGGCCAAGTTCAGGCTGGATCAGACCACAGGCAACCGTCCCATTTGCCCCCAGTTTCTGCACCTTCATCTAGATAGGCCCTGAGATTTCATGCTTTCTGTAGATCTTTCTGGAAGCACTACTACCTACCAGCTACTGTGCTAGGTCTGGGAACCATATTGTCTCCCTCTCATATCCCTTCCTTACTCATCTTCCTCTTCTTCCTCCCTTTCTAGAGACCTCCCTCCTGTGGCCACTGGGTCTGTCTCTCTTCTCATAGCAAAGAGTCTATGTGACCAGACCTACTTGCTGAGTCAGAAACCACAAGTTTCCCGATTCTGACAGGGCTGGCTGAAGTTTTAAAGATGTTGGCCCAAGCCCATGTGAGACATAAGGGCACTTTTCCAAGGAATTCCATGAAAATGCCCTTTGGGCACTAGAAGATTCAACTGAACGTCCCAGAACGTGTGCTAAGAGATGCAAGAGGAAGGACGAAGGTTAAATGAATTAACTGAACAAAGATCAAGTGAGGGTAAGATATAAAGAAGTATTTCACAAGACAGTCAACCCTTGCCATTGAAGAAGGCAGAGATCAGGATAAACCAGGTGACCAAGAAGGAAGCAGCACAAGGTAGGCCAAGCGTGGACCTTGGCCAGACTGGAAGGCAGCAACGGGGCAGAGCCCTCGGGCGCTGGCACCTATCCCGGTGGTGGAGCCTCAGGGGCACCGTCACGGAGACCAGGCTCTCAGGTCACACACGGTGTTAGAATGTTTGCTCGCCACTTACTAGCTCTGACCTTGGGCAAACTCTTCTTTAGTAAGACCCACCTCATAGAGCTGTCACGCTAATTAAATGGATATACAGTGTTCAGCACCAGGCGTGACACAGCAAAAACTCAGTTAGTAGCAGCTCCTTGGAGCCACTCCCAGGATTCTGTACAGAGGAGACGAGGAGGAACAGGGACCCAAGGTAAAGCTGGAAGTAGAATGCTGCAAAGACATCTGTGCAGGCAGAGGACATTGGAGGAGGGGACGCTCAGCCAGTCAGCACATACTTGGAATCGAGTAGTGAACACGACATACAAAAGTCCCTGCCTTCAAGGAGCTTACATTCCAGCAGGAGGAGAAAGGCAGCCAAGGGACATGTGAACAATGTGTTGGCAAGAGAAAAGAGGTGGACATAGTGGGGAGAGTGTGCCAGGCTGTGGTACTTGGTTAAATGGGGCAGAGGAAGAGGGGAGGTGGCTGGAAGGCCTCTCTGACTAGGTGACAGCTGAGCAAGAACCACGAGAGGACACAAGCCCAGTCGACTTCGGAGGAGAGGGAAAGGGAATGGCAAATACCAAGGCCGGGGTGGGAATGGGGCAGCCTGTGAAGGTGGAGCAGTGCATGGGGGCAGCCCGCTCATGGAGGGCCTGGCTGGTCACCCTAAGGACTGGCTTTTACTCTGAGTGATAAGGGAAGCTTCTAGAGGGTCTGGGGAGAAAACAGACAGCAGGGGGCAAGAGCAGGAGGAGGGAGACCAGTTATAAGGCTACAAACTGCAGATGACATGACTTTGGAGTTGTCCGTCCTACGGTTGTCTCAGACGGGTGGGGATTCTCAGGGTAGATCAGGAATGACCCTCAGCAACTGGCTTCCCCACCTTTCCCCTGAGGGCCTCCAGTCTTCACCACCCCCATCCAACCACAAGCAAAAATTCAGAAAAGTGGTGTGGACCAAGGGAGGGTGCTAAGTCCCTGTTGCCCATACACTCTACGTGGTATATGACTTTGTTTACGGCTTCGCCACAGTCCTATAATACCAATTTTACAGATAAGGAAACAGAAACTCAGGGAACTGGAGAAACTCCACCTAGATTCCTAAGCCAATGCGGCTTTAGGTGGCACCAGGCAGTGTCCTTGCTGAGACATTCTGTCATCTGATGCCTGGCAGAGAAAGAAGGTACTGAGCTGGACTTTATCTATGCTGAAAAGTCTTCTCGGGGCAATGACGATGCCTGATCAGAGTTTCTGATGAAAAAAAAGCATAAAAGGCTCAAACAAGCCAAGCTGTAATTCCAGACCTCAAGCCAGTTAGCCAGAGATGCCAGACGGTTAAACTCCTTTCTCGTTTATCCCTGCGCTGAGTGATGAGAGCAGCGTCAGACACCAAAGGGAGTGTGCAGGGGCACCATGCCATGTTACCAGCCGGCACTCTGACTGTGGACTGAGGAAAGGCCGCTCACAGCATCTTGCTGGTTGGCCAGTGACCCGGCAGGGCTCTCCTGGAACAGGTGCTCCCCCCTTTTGCTTCTTCAAATTACAAAGAGCAAGAAAAGGGGCACTTTTTTACAGGCTGAGAAATCCGGTTCAAAGGCCAATCAGGCTTCTGAACTCCATGGGGGCATCCCAAGGACTCTGCTGGAGCAGAATTCATTTTATTTTACGTCGATACATTGTCAGATATCGGTCCTAACCCAGAAGAATAAAACCGCAGTATCTGGACTCACAAGAGTTAAATAGCAAGGGAAGGGGCTCAAAGGGAAAGGGGACCAGACATGGAGCATGAATTCACAACCACCTTTCGAACTGGTGATATTTCCATCCATCCAGCAAATATTTACTGAGCATATACCATGTGTCAGCACTGTTCTAGGTTCTGTGGAAGCAGAGATGAAGGAGAGAAAAAATCACCTTCAGGAAGCTTACAAGGGGAGGCAGGCACACTCAAAGATCGGGGAGGTTCAACAATCTGCCCAGGTCCTCGTGTTAATAAGGGGATTTGAACGCAGCTTTTATCACACTCCACTTCACCTGTCTACTAGGAAAGTGGTACCCTGTTATAACTACCAGGTTTTTGTGTTTGTTTCGGTGGCTGGGGGCAAGGCGGAGGGAGGAGGCAGAGGGAAGGTGTCTGGGAATTGCTGTGGAATCAGTGCTGGATCGCAGTAGCAGGCCTTAAAGAAGAAATGCATTTAGCTTGGAATCAGGACTTACATCCTTGTCAAAACTCATGGACCCTGGGCAAGTCACTAAACCTCACTGTACTTCAGTTTTAGTATCTCTAAAAAGAGGGATTCGGCCTAGCAAGGAATGGTAAAACGGCCTCATTTTACCTAACAATTCAAGCCTCACTCCTAGCGGCTGCCTAGGATCCTTCGGTAAGGAGGATTCTGAAGCCAAATTTGGGGCTGAGCAGCTAGAGCCAGAATTGATGAGTGATGTCTGCCATGAGCTCGGCAGGGTGATCAGCTGAGAACTCTATAACATTCCCAATGATTTGAGGTATCTGAGTGGGAGCCATTTCAATTTTGGTGAGAGAATATCTTTCTTTCTTTTTTCTTTTAAACATCTTTATTGGAGTATAATTGTTTTACAATAGTGTGTTAGTCTCGGCTTTATAACAAAGTGAATCAGCCATACATATACACATATCCCCATATCCCCTCCCTCTTGCGTCTCCCTCCCTCCCACCCTCCCTATCCCATCCCTCTAGGTGGTCACAAAGCACTGAGCTGATCTCCCTGTGCTATGCGGCTGCTTCCCACTAGCTATCTATTTTACATTTGGTAGTGTATATAAGTCCATACCACTTGGTGAGAGAATTTAAAAACCTCGGACTTCATGACTTTCTAACCAATTCACAGAACTTTCCTTTGAAAGACAGATGGCCTATCTTCTGACCTAAGACTGGAGATATTGTTGTGTTTAATTTTCACTTTGAACAGTTTTGTTACTATGGCATATTCATAAGAACCTAGAGTTTTGTTATTTAGAATGCTTCACTGAACATGAGTTCACCCATCACCACTGGGACTTGGGAGTAGAGTTTCTGAAGATTTCCCCACCCATGTGCCATTTTGCACTGTGGCTTTGTCACCCACCCATCAAAAGTAAAGTCCATTTCCCCTCCCCTTGAATCTCTGCTAGCTAGACCTGTGGCTGCTTTGACAGAGAGTGTGGTGGAAGTGATGTGCTGAGACTTCTGAGCCTGGGCAGTAAAAAAGCCAGGGAGATCATTACCTTGTAGTTGCAGAAGATTTGGGGAAATCTGGATGAAAGGTATACAGAATTGTTTGTACTATTTCTGCAAAGCTTTTGTAAGTCTGGAATATTTTCAAAATTAGAAGTAAAATGAAAAGTTTTTCGTTCGTTTGTTTTTTAAAGGAAAGCCTGGCAGCTGCCACATTTGCACTCTAACGCCTAAGGAGCCCAGACCTCCTGAGGCTGTCACACTGTGAGGCCCAAGTCAGCCACACTGAGAGGCCACGTGGAAGGAGGGAGAGGGGGAAAAGGGATACTGGATGGGGGATTTTTTTTTTTTTTTTTTTGCACTCAAAAGAACAATTCCTTGTTATGATGAACCAGAAGTACAAGATTTCACTGAAACTGAAAACAGGTGACAGAATACGACTGAACTTAAATTAACTTCACAGGAAACAAGAGGGTCAAACCAAGCCAGTAAGAGTGGAAAAGCCCAAGCCTGGACGGGACATGCATAAACATAGTAGCTTCTCAGCACGGGCATCACGTGACCCCTCCCAGCAGTGAGACAGCCAGCAGTCATGCTCCCATCCTTCTCTCTCTTCCAAAGCATCTGCCAAACCAAACAGCTTCTTCCTCTGTATTATTGGTGTAAGCCAACCCAATAGTGCCCCTTTAGACAACTATAAATATGAAAGCCAAGAAAGAAAGTTTGTAAATCCCATTCAAGGGTAGAAAGTACACATATTCAACCCAGCACACTGGTTATCTCCTATGTTCCAGGTCCAGGGAGCAGAGATAAATCTTTCCTGCCAAGTCCTGCCCACATTATAGAATCTCTAACGCCAAGATTTGGGGTGATTTACTACATAGCAATAGATAACCAAAACATATGTCAAGCTTCCACCTGTGGCAAAAAGCCTTAAGTTCTGGTTTGGCAAGACCTGGCTATCCAAATGGGTCTTTGAACCCAATCCTTGGGCTGACACATGCTCCTTGCCTAAGTGCTTTTGTATCCTGAGTTGCTTTTTATACAGCATCCCTACTCTTATTTCAGTAAGAAATCTCCCTGCATATCTAAGAATATTAGAAGATTCCCCCCCTTTTTTGTAGTAGGGTTTTTGCTCCTTGTGTTGCCTCTGTTCCCTCAGTGTCCCTTTTTCCTGTCTGTTTTGGTCACCACCTATCATCTGGGGCCTTTACTCAGGTCTCCGATGATCCTCTGTTGTTGGTTAATATTTAAGGCTGAGATTCTGTCACTTGCAATCTTAAGAGTCTTGACCAACACAAATGGTGGAAGCCTAAACTAAAATAGTATGAGCAAGGTTGACTGGAGTCAGACATTAAAGAGGTAAATTAGAGAGAACATGAAAACTAACTGAATTTGGAGAGAGGAGATGCTTTGAAAGAAGTCTGTATGGGGTGCAGCTGAAGCACTTAGGAGTGGTCAATTCTATGGGAGGTGTGGGATACAGGAGGGAAAGCTTCACAGAAGTGCTGATATCCTGTTTGATCTCTCCGTACAGTTGGGCAGAATGGGAATGAGGAGTAGGGAGTGAAGGGAGCAGCATGGCTGGTTAGAGGCCATCCTCGATGGTGACATCCTTAACTCCAAGCCGAGGGAGTTACTGGATGAGACATCTGGTGGTCTTAGAAGGGGATGGGTATAATTTGCATATGGGAGAGAGGTGAATTGTTAAAAGGAAAGATTGGAGCGTGGTGGACTGTCTGCCAAGATGGCCACCAATGATTCCTCTCACTCTGTATTCACATGCTGTTCCTCCTAGTGAGATGGAATCTATTTTACACCAATGTTTATAACAGCCATTATTTATTATTCAAAATAGCTCAAAAGCAGATACCCAAATGTCCATCAACTAATGAACAGATGAATAAAATATGAACAGATGAATAAAATATGGTATATCCATACAATAAAATATTATTTGGCAAATGAATGGAGCACTGATAGTTGCTACAACGTGGCTGAACCTTGAAAACATTACACTAAGTGAAAGAAGCCAGTCATAAGACAGCGCATATTACGTGATTCCATTTATAAGAAAAGTTCAACACAGGCAAATCAATAGAGACAAAAAGTAGATTCGTGTAGGAGGAGAGTTAAGGAAATCGGGAGTGATTGCCAAAGGGTTTCTTTTCGGGGTGATGAAAATCTTCTGGAATTAGACAGTGCTGATGGTCACACAACTCTGTGAATACACCAAAAACCACTGGATTGGACACTTTAAATGGGAGAATTGTATCGTATGTGAATTCTATCTCAATAAAGCTGTTGCCAAAAACGCAGGAGTGGGGGGAGATGGCATCTATTTCCCCTCCTGCTGAATCTGGCCAGCCTTTGAGCAACAGAATACAGGGTACGTGAGGCGGTGCCAGCTCTGGGCCTAGCCGTTAAAAGCCTGGCAGCTGCTACTTTCACACTCTTGGAAGCTAGTTGCCGTGGAAAGGGAGATGTGTAGAGAGAGGCCTCATGGAGCTATACCCAGGCCTTCGTCACGTGAGCGAGGCAGTCTTGGACATTTCAGCTCCAGCCAAGCTGACAGCTGCATTAAGTCATGCAAGTGACCCCAGGAGAGATCCCCTAAAGCCAACTCACAGAATCATGAGAAATAATAAATCACTGTTGTTTTAAGCCACTGAGTTTCAGGGTGGTATGTTATACAATAAATAACTGAATCACAACCTCTCTGAGCCTCAGATTCCACCTCTATAACATGGGACTAATGCTTCAGGGTCATTATGAAGATTATGCCAGTGAAGCTAATGCCAGTGCAAGAAATACTAGTTGGTATAGTTGTTATTATTATTAAAAATCTCCCCAGGAGATCCTTGACGTATTGCAGGTGTGCTCCCTGGGAAGCCTCATTCCCACAAGCACCTGCTGCTTCCAATCACATGGTTTCCAAAAAGCTGGTTTCCTGAGAAAAACAAAGGCTTAAAAAAAAAAATACTGGGGCTTCCCTGGTGAGGAGAGTCCGCCTGCCAATGCAGGGGACACGGGTTTGAGCCCTAGTCCGGGAGGATCCCATGGGCCACGAAGCAACTAAGCCCGTGCGCCACAGCTGCTGAGCCTGCGCTCTGGAGCCCGCGAGCAACAAGTGCTGAGCCCGCATGCCACAACTACTGAGGCCCGTGCTCCTGGAGCCTGTGCTCCGCAGTGGGAGAAGCCACTGCAATGAGAAACTTGCGCATCGCAATGAAGAGTAGCCCCTGCTTGCCACAACTAGAGAAAGCCCGTGCACAGCAACGAAGACCCAATGCAGCCAAAAATAAATTAATTAAAAAAATACAATATCTGAAAAAATGAAATTTGAACTAAAAAATAGACTACCAAAGAAGGTTCTGCTTAGATTAGCCATCTGCCCACCGACCTGTCCATTCAACACTTTATTAAACTCTTACTAATTACCAGACACCAATTAAGAGTAGCTAAGACCCTAAAACAAATAATTTCCACCTAGGTAGCTGTTAACAGAAGGGACTACACACATGAACTTCAGCTGAGAGATGGCATATGCAGTAGTAGATACATCTAAAATCATCCTGCTAGAGAAAAAAACCCTTAAATTTCTGCAGAGAGCTCAAAGACACATGCTTAGAATGCAGGCCCCAAGAATGATTCCGATTGGGGATCCCAGGAGCAATATAAAGAGAAAGAAATGAAAGGGGTCCCTAAAAAGCACATCCTTTAGTGAGAGGGGGGTCAGAGGGTCCCATTCACAGAACCTGGACCCCAGGTTGAGAGAAGAACTTGACCACCTGGCATCCCCTGCCATACCTGGTATAGAACAGGTCTGGGCAATTAACAATGCACAGGCTGATGACAGAGAGAGAAATCCTGTAGAAAAGGATGTTAAACAGCTTTCAACTGCATTTATGAAATCATTGATAAATTGATAACACTGAAATAAAAAAGCCTTTTAATCCTAAGAAGAATTAAGATATTTTTTTTTCCCCTCAAAAACGCTGATGTAATACTTAAATTACACCAAAGGTAAGAAAGAGGGCCAAACCTGTATTTTCTGCATGAGGGGACAAGGTCCACTGAGCCCAGGAAGCACTTATTCTAGACAAGCTCTATAATGTTCCAAATCCACTGAATGGTAGTTACAGCCAGTATAAACAATACAGGCCCAGAAGTGGCCTACAAACCATACAGCAGGAGGGCTATGGGTGAAAGACACAACCTAGGGAGGCACTGGCCTGAATCTATTGTATAATACAAATGCTGGGCTGACTTTTTTTTCATTGCCATATAACATATACTAAAGTGCACAAATATTAAGTGTGTGGCTTGAAAATGTTTATACCCAGATTAAGATAAAAGAATACTCCTAGGGCTTCCCTGGTGGCACAGTGGTTAAGAATCCGCCTGCCAATGTAGGGGACATGGGTTCGAGCCCTGGTCCGGGAAGATCCCTCATGCTGCAGAGCAACTAAGACCATGCACCACAACTACTGAGCCTGCGCTCTGGAGCCCGCGAGCCACAACTACTGAAGCCCGCGCGTCTAGAGACTGTGCTCCGCAAGAAGAGAAGCCACCGCAGTGAGAAGCCCACACACTGCAACGAAGAGTAGCCACCGCTCACCACAAATAGAGAAAGGCTGCACACAGTAATGAAGACCCAACGCAGCCAAAAACAAAAAACCAAAAAAACTCCTAATACTCCAGAAGTTTCCCTGTGTCCTTCCTAGTCAATAACAAACCCTATCCTAGTCTCCGACACCACAGCCAGGAGTAACCACTATTTTGATCTCCATCACCATAGATTAGTTTGGCTTAATCTTGAAATGCACATAAACGGAATCATATATTATGTGGTCTTTTCAGTCGGCCTTCTTTCATTCATCACAGGGTTACCTTGTTTTGAAGCAGAAACCCCAGAAACTGAGATTTATTTTCAGGAAATCCCCCTCTCATGTCATAGACCTGGATGCCAACTGCTCTGATTTATACTGGTTGCACTTCCTGCAGTCCTCCAAGCACATGTTATAACAATTTATAACAAAACAGAACCTTGGATTGTAAAAGTTTTCCTTCAAGAGAAACTAAATCTTTTAAAGCTATTCAAATCTATTCAATCTCAATACAGTCCCTGACTTGACTCCATAAAAGTAAAATCTTTCCCGTAATTTCCCACAATTCCTCTTAAACCTATTTTTCTTCCTTGGCATCCACCCATTTTAAAGAACCCTCAAATTCTGAAATAAAATGAATTGTCAGTTCTGTTACTACTTTTGATTAGTAAGGGGTTAAACTATAGGAAAATCTCTGAGGCAGCTTAAGGCCCTAAATTCAGACAAATGTGTCAGGTCAGAAAAGACAGGAAAGGGACAACAGTACAGCAATAACATACAGGTACATATTCCACAGTCAAACTTTCAGGATTTAAATCTGGGGTCTGGCGATTTCTAGTTGGGTGGCGTTGGGCAAGTCGTTACTCCACTATGTGTTTCAATTACTTCACTGTAAAATGGGAATAACTTCATAAGACTGTTGCAAGGATTAAATGTGAATGTATATAAAGCTCTTAGGAGAGCACCTGGCACATAATAAGCACTCGGTAAGAATGAGCTATATTCAAAAGCTGAAAGCTCTAAGACAGCAACTATTCTGCAAACCAAAAGGTTATAAAACAGTCATAACGGTCACCAAGACATGTAGCACAGTGCTTCTCAAGATGTTTCCTTCCTAACCCTTCACAGACTGCTACTTTTTTGTAAAACGCAAGATTCCATGCTCGAATGTCACAGCAATGTCAAATTGCTCTCAAAGTTTTAAAATTTTTACTCTCACTTTCTGTATTTATCTCATTGCAGCCTGATAGCCGCTCAGGGACTGGCACTTGTCTGCACAGTAAACTTTGAGTAGCACTGTTCCAGCATACAAGAAGGACTCAGAAGCCTACTGACAACTCAGCTAGCAGGTTAAATAGAATTATGAAAACATATTAGTAAAGAAAACCCACCCCAATAGCAGGGGCAAGAGGATGACTTGAGGGTCAACAAGTTGAGACATAAAACAACCCCAACAGGCTAAACCTGTAAAGCAAAACTGGCTGCCAGAGCAAGAATCCAACCGGTACTTTGCCCCCTCTCACTGCTCGAGGAGATGCCTTCAGAAAACATGTCGGCCAGGAAGTCATCAGCCCCACAGGGGACAAGAGAAAGGAGGCAGAATTGATTCAGCCCTCCCAAGAAAGAAGTCCTTCTCAGGAGTTAGAAGCCACCCTAAGCAGTCACCAAGCTTTGGAAATGTCACATGGCAAACAAAGGCCAGAGTTTCTTCCCTGCCAAAGAAAACATGCAAACATTTCCATTGGTGACACGGGACTGCACACATGCACACCTACGTAATACACATACAGTCGCCCCTCGGTATCCACGGAGGATTGGTTTCAGGACCCACATGATACCAAAATCTGCGGTGGCGCAAGTCCCTTATATATAAATACCTTATATGAAAGGTATTTGCATATAACCTACGCACATCCTCCTATATACTTTCTAGATTATTTCTAGATTATTATTATATAATCATTTCTAGATTATTTATAATACGTAACACAATGTAAATGTCATTTAAATAGTTGTAAATACAACGTGAATGTTATGTAAGTAGTTTCTGGAGCACAGTAAATTCAAGTTTTGCTTTTTAGAACTTTTTGGAATTTTCCCCCAAATATTTTCAATCTGGTGGTTGGTTGAATCTGTGGGTGCAGAACCTGCAGATATGGAGGACCAACTGTATACATGCCCCATTCACATCACAGTACCTGTGCTTTTAGGAGGCTCCTGAGGTCCGCCCGGCCAGCCGTACTGTGGGTATCCTTGGTAGGGGTACCCCTGAGGAGGTGGGTAGGGTCCCCCCATAGGTCCTGGAGGGTAGCCCTCAGGCCCCATCGGTTGCTGTGGATAAGGTGGGTACGGAGCCGTCGGACCGGGCCCTGGATACGGTGGAGGGTTCCCTTGGTTCATCAGGGACCTGCTGAGTACACCTAAGAGACAGACAATGAAAGTTATTTGCATTTAATCTGGGGAAATCGTTAGGATAAAAACTGTAATCATGAGATCATTTACAAATTGCCTTAAAGATATCTTAAACCTCTTGCACATCTTCAGCTCTGCCCATTTTGTTTCCTTCTCACCATCACAATTGGCAAATATCTTATGTATCTGTTTACCTTTTGTCTGCCCCCCCCACTAGACTACAGGCTGTGACAGCAGGAATCACATCAGTTTGGGGTCATCACCATGACCCTGGAGCTTAGCATAGTGACCGGCACAAGGCAGGCCCCAGTAAATGTGCTGAATGAAGAACCGATTATTATTTTGTTTTTTAATTCTCTAAAATATCCATAAATGTGATTGGATAGCTCTAAGAAGAAGGCAGAAAGTCTAACAGCATTAATTATGAATCAGATCAGCAGAGGCTGACCTGGTGACAGAAATCCTCCAACAAACAGGGCTGGGCCACAATGGGGTTTTCTAACAAGCAGCAACACTGGCAGTGAGTGACCAGTGAGTGTAAAGGTTGCCCCCACCCTGGGCACTGGGTGATCTGCTTGCTCTCCTGAGACCCACAGCTCTGAGCAGTTGAGCAGTATGCTCGGTTGTCACTACACAAAGGGCAGAGCTGTCCACAGAGCATGCCAAGCATCTCCTCTGACCATCCAGGCTCCCAGGACTCTGGAGCACTCCCCAGGAGCCCCCACTTTGTTTTACAGGTTCCTGCTCTCGGTGGTTTGCTTCTGTGAGGGAGGCCATTTCTTCCCAGTCCCCAAAGCCTTTTATCCATTCTCTTGATTGGGCCTGAAGTCTGGAGGGGGCCAGCATCTCCTTTCTATCATCTCTGTAGCCCCCGAAGTGCCTGACACAATGACTTCCTGATTAAAAGCATTACTGGGGAATGCAAAGTACATATATTCTGGATGAACATGATTGCTATCATCTTGCTGCCTTGTACTCACCCCTCTCCTGTACTGATATTTAACGTTTTACCTATCTGAGTAAGTTAATAGAGGGAAGAGTCTCATACTCAAAATTTAATAATTTCACCATTAGTTCTTTTTCATAATATGCAATCAATAAATTCATAAATGACTCTATAAGAAGAACAGAGTAGCCATAAAGTAAGGTTCCCTAGAAAATCTGCATTAAAACAGTGGACTTTGCTGGCTGCCCACGCAACAACCACATCCCCCTTCATAATAAGTCAGATTTCCAGTTAAGTATCCATTCTTTCTTCCTGTAGTTTATGTGCTTTGGGGGAAGCTCATTCCTTACCAGTTCCAGGGTGAGCCCAATCTAACCTAAGCCAATCCAGGTCACCCTTTCCTCTTTTCCATCAAGACTGATTCAAGGACTCCAGGACTAAGCCAATCACAAATGGCATCCTTTGGGCACTCGGATTAGTTCGAAAGTGGTTTGATCAGTTAAAATCTTGGGGCTTGGGCTTCCCTGGTGGCGCAGTGGTTAAGAATCCGCCTGCCAATGCAGGGGACAAGGGCTCAAGCCCTGGTCCGGGAAGTTCCCACATGCCACGGAGCAATGAAGCCCACGAGCCACAACTACGGAAGCCTGCATGACTAGAGCCCATCCTCCGCAACAAGAGAAGCCAACGCAATGAGAAGCCCACGCACCGCAACAAAGAGTAGCCCCCCGCTCGCCGCAACTAGAGAAAGCACGCACGCAGCAAGGAAGAGCCAACGCAGCCAAAAATAAATAAATTTAACAACAACAACAACAAAAATCTTGGGCCTCTCCTAACACACTCCCAACCTTCCCTTCCCCTTAACACAGTCAAATACATGGTCTAGCAAGGACATGGCCTACAAAATTGCTGACAGCCAATCTGCAGCCGTGAGGGAGCCACCAGCCTTGAGATGAAGTAGATACTTCAGAAAGGTAGAGCAGAAAGAAGGAAAGAAATGGGATTCCAGGCACTTCCCTGGTGGTCCAGTGGTTAAGACTCTGCACTCCCAATGCAGGGGGCCTGGGTTCGATCCCTAGTCAGGGAACTAGATCCCACATGCCACAACTAAAACAACAACAAAAAAGATCCCACAGGCTGCAATGAAGGTCCCGCATGTGGCAACAAAGATTCCGTGTGCAGCAACTAAGACCCAACGCAGCCACATACACACATACATAAATACATAACTAAATAATTTTTGAAAAAATAAAGAAATGGGATTCCAGATGACTTTATAATAGCTCATAAATCAGATTAAAACCCAACCTAGGGCTTCCCTGGTGGCGCAGTGGTTGAGAGTCCGCCTGCCGATGCAGGGGACACGGGTTTGTGCCCGGGTCCTGGAAGATCCCACATGCCGCGGAGCAGCTAGGCCCATGAGCCATGGCCGCTGAGCCTGCGCTCCACAACGGGAGAGGCCACAACAGTGAGAGGCCCCTGTACCGCAAAAAAAAAAAAACAGAAAAAAAAAACACCAACCTAACCTAAGCTACCTCTGTAGAATTTCCACTACTAGGAACCAATAGTAAGGTAAGCTAATGAACCCCTCTGATTGATGTTCAAGCAAGCAGACATTTATGCAGTGCTGACTGTGCCTGGCACTGTGCTAAGTAGTGGGGTATAGAAATGGATATGCTTCAAATCCTTCCCCTGGACAACAGGTTAAAAAGACAAACATAAGGATGGTAGTTTTTAGAAAAGGTGGTAAATAGACTGCTGGGTAGCAGTAGGGGCTTAAACTCAGTTGAGAGGAGGTGGGAGTGAGGAGAGTGTCACTTGAAGGAGGGGATAATAAACTGAAACTTTGTAAGATGAAATTGGAATGGCTAGAAGATCTCTCTTTTGACCTCATCTGCATTCTGTCTCTCATTCTTCTTTCTTCAGGGGCCTGGGAGGGATTCAGAAAAGAACTAGGGTTCTTTCCCTTCTTTGCTCTCTGGTCTATGCCAACGTGGCATCACACTCTGACCTGGAAATGGCCTTTCCCTTTACCCTAAACCAAAGGCTCACGGTGACAAACACTGCAATCATCACGTGAACCTGGGCACCTAACTGCTGACTACTTCTGCATTCCCTCTCTCCTGCCTGGAAGGCTGTGGTAAACCTAGTGAGCCCTGGTTAACACAGAAATCAGTCTCATTAACCCCCCTACAGCTATTCCATTAGTTATTTTTTAAGTCACAGAAGTAGAACACAGCCATCATAACTACTCTTTCCTGAAGTTCAGAGTGTGTGTGTGTGTGTGTGTGTGTGTGTCCTCTGTACTGACCTAATTCCATCAAAACTGTAGTTTAACTTCATTAATCCAACAAGACCCTGTAATAATGATCATTCTCCCTCTAGCAAAGTCTACACCTATATTTCTCTGAAGACACTGCCTTTCTAAGAACAATGAGCAGTGAGAAGGCACAGAGAACAAAGCGTTTAGAACCATCACAACCTCACACCTCAATGTTTCATGACTTTTCTTGATCGATCTATGTGTATCTATTCCTCATTATTCCTGGTACCCTCAAAACTCTCCCAAATGTATGTCCTCCCCTTTCTCCCTCAATCATGTTTCCCCCTCATTTTTAGTATGTAACTTTCTCCCTCTGCCTGAGAAATTGCTTAATGTCTGGGGTCAGGGGAACCCCATGTACTACTCAGATGCACTTATAAAGGCATAACAGATGCTCTACTGTCATGACCAACCCCCACCCCACACTCTGTCCTGTGTTCCCAGAACACAGTCACCTTAGAGGAATAAAATCTGGAACTATTTTCAGTTTCCTCTAAGCAGGAAAAACATCCCAGTAAGAGAACAGCAAAAGTCATAGAAATAGCATCTGTGTCAAGATCAAAGATTCCAGAGCTGGCATCTTAAAAGCAGGAGTTCACCCAGTGGGAATCCATTGTTCCCATGCTTGTACAGAAGCGAACCCAAGTAAAGAAAGATTCCCTCACATTGACACAGTCTAGTACAAACCACTTAACATAAGCAAAATATAAATGAGCTTTAAATTTAAGGTATGATACAAAACTTTAAAACATGAATGTTTTCCCTTATAAATTTGGTCAGGTGAAATGTAAGCTCTACTATAATAGAGTGTGTTACACTGAGGATCAAATGTAAACAGTGGAAATTGTAGCATTAAAGACAAATCATAGCTCCAAAAGAGACAGCTCAAATCAAGCAGCAGCCAAGATCCATTAAAACTGCATTGAATCTGGGCTTCCCTGGTGGCGCAGTGGTTGACAATCCGCCCGCCAGTGCAGGGGACACAGGTTCGATCCTTGGTCCGGGAAGATCCTGCATGCCGTAGAGCAGCTGGGCCCGTGCACCACAACTACTGAGCCTGCGCTCTAGAGCCCACGAGCCACAACTCCTGAGCCCACATGCCACAACTACTGAAGCCTGTGTACCTGGAGTCCGTGCTCTGCAACAAGAGAAGCCACCACAATGAGAAGCGCACAAATCGCAACAAAGAGTAGCCCCCACTCACCGCAACCAGAGAAAAGCCCGCACGCAGTGACGAAGACACAACACAGCCAGAAACAATAAATAAATAATAATAAAATAAATAAATTTTTTAAAAAACCACTGCATTGAATCTATTTGCAAAAGAATTCAGATTAATGATAGTAAAGATGATCCAAGATCTCAGGAAAAGAATGGAGGCATAGACCGAGAAGACAAGGAATGTTTAACGAAGAGCTAGAAGATCTAAAGAACAAACAAATGGAGATGAACAATACAGTAACTGAAGTGAAAAATACACTAGAAGAAATCAATAGCAGAATAAATGAGGCAGAAGAACTGGTGAGCTGGAAGACAGAATGGTGGAAATTAATGCCATGGAATAGAATAAAGAAAAAAGAATGAAAAGAAATGAAGACAGTCTCAGAGATCTCTGGGACAACATGAAACACACTAACATTTGCATTATAGGGGTCCCAGAAGGAGAAGAGAGAAAGGACCTGAGAAAATATTTGAAGAGATAATAGCTGAAAACTTCCCTAGCATGGGAAAGGAAACAGTCACCCAAGTCCAGGAAGCACAGAGAGTCCCATACAGGATAAACCCAAGGAGGAACACGCTGAGACACATAGTCAAATTGACAAAAAATTAAAGACAAAGAGAAAATATTAAAAGCAACAAGGGAAGGGACTTCCCTGGTGGCACAGTGGTTAAGAATCCGCCTTCCAGTGCAGGGGATGTGGGTTCAATCCCTGGTCAGGGAACTAGATCCCACATGCATGCCACCACTAAGGAGCCCACTGGCAGCAACTAAGGAGCCAGTGAGCCGCAACTAAGGAGCCCACCCGCTGCAACTAAGACCCAGCACAACCAAAATAAATAAATAAAATAAAAATTTTTAAAAAGCAACGAGGGAAAAGCAACAAATAACCTAAAAGGGGGGTGGGACTTCCCTGGTGGTGCAGTGGTTAAGAATCCGCCTGCCAGTGCAGGGGACAGGTGTTCAAGCCCTGGTCCGGGAAGATCCCACATGCCGCGGAGCAACTAATCCCATGCGCAACAACTACTGAGCCTGCACCCTAGAGCCCGCGAGCCACAACTACTGAAGCCCATGCGCCCAGAGCCTGTGCTCCACAACAAAGAGAAGTCACTGCAATGAGAAGCCCATGCACCACAACGAAGAGTAGGCCCCGCTCACCGCAACTAGAGAAAGCCCGTGTGCAGCAACGAAGACCCAATGCAGCCAAAAATAAATAAATAAAATTAAAAATTTTTAAAAAAAGAAAAAAAACATACAAGGGGGGAGTTCCCTGGCAGTCCAGTGGTTAGGACTTGGCACTTTCACTGCTGGGTGAAAGCCTTGGGTTCAATTCCTGTTGGGAAACTAACATCCCACAAGTTGCTTGGGGAAAAACAAAAACAAAAAAACATACATGGGAATTCCCATAAAGTTATCAGCTGATTTTTCAGCAGAAACTGCAGGCCAGAGGGGAGTGGCATGATGTATTTAAAGTGATGAAAGGGAAGAACCTACAACCAAGAATACTCTACCCAGCAAGGCTCTCATTCAGATTTGACAGAGAAATCAAAAGCTTTACAGACAAACAAAAGCTAAGAGAATTCAGCACCACCAGACCAGCTTTGCAACAAATGCTAAAGGAACTTCTCTACGTGGAAAAGAAAAGGCCACAACTAGAAATAAGAAAATTATAAGTGGAAAAGCTCACCAGTAAAGGCAAATATACAGTAAAGGTAGGAAATCATCCACACACAAATATGATATGAAAACCAGCAATCACGAGAAGAGGAGAGCACAAATGTAGGATATTAGAAATGAATTTGAAATTAAAAGACTGGCAACTTAAGACAATCATGTTTATATAACTAGTGGGAAGCAGCTGCATAGTATAGGGAGATCAGCTTGGTGCTTTGTGACCCCTAGAGGGGTTGGATAGGGAGGGTGGGAGGGAGGGAGACGCAAGAGGGAAGAGATATGGGGATATATGTATATGTATAACTGATTCACTTTGTTATAAAGCAGAAACTAACACACCACTGTAAAGCAATTATACTCCAATAAAGATGTAAAAACATTAAAAAAATAATAATAAAGTAAGATTCCACAGGGTGGGGGAAAAAACAAAAAACCTTCATGGGAACCGCAAACTGAAAATCTAAAATAGATAAAAAACGCACAAAAAAGAAAAAGCAATCCAAACACAACACTAAAGTTAGTCATCAAATCACAAGAGAAGAGAACGAAAGAGGAAGGGGAGAAAGAAGACCTACAAAAACAAATCCAAAATAATTAACAAAATGGCAATAGAAACATACATACTGATAATTACCTTAAATTTAAATGGATTAAATGCTCCAACCAAAAGATACAGAATGGCTGAATGGATACAAAAACAAGACCTGTATACATGCTGTCTACAAGAGACCCAATTCAAATCTAGGGACACATACAGACTGAAAGTGAGGGGATGGAAAAAGGTATTCCACGCAAATAGAAATCAAAAGAAAGCTGGAGTGGCAATACTCATATCAGACAAAGTAGACTTTAAAATAAAGACTGTTACAAGAGACAAAGAGGACACCACATAATGATCAAGGGATCAATCCAAGAAGATATAACAATTATAAATATATATGCACCCAACATAGGAGCACCTCAATATACAAGGCAAATACTAACAGCCATAAAAGGAAGAATCGACAGTATCACAATAATAGTGGGGGACTTTAACACCCCACTTTGATCAATGGACAGATCATCCAGACAGAAAATCAATAAAGAAACACAGGCCTTAAATGACACATTAGACTACATGGACTTAATTTATATTTATAGAGCACTCCATCCAAAAACAGCAAAATAAACATTCTTTTCAAGTGCACATGGAACATACTCCAGGACTGACCACACGCTGGGCCACAAAGCAAGCTTCGGTAAATTTAAGAAAACTGAAATCATGTGAAACATCTTTCCCAACCACAACACTCAGATTAGAAATCAATTACCGGAAAAAAAAAAAAACTGTAAAAAAACACAAAAGTGGAGGCTAAACAATATATTATTAAACAACCAATGCAGCACCAAAGAAATCAAAGAGGAAATCAAAAAATACCTACAGACAAACACGATGACCCAAAACCTATGGGACACAACAAAAGCAGTTCTAAGAGGGAAGTTTATAGCAATACAATCTTACCTCAGGAAACAAGAAGAATCTCAAACAACCTAACCTTACACCTAAAGCAACTAGAGAAAGAACAAACAAAACCCAAAGTTAGTAGAAGGTAAGTAATAAAGATCAGAGCAGAAATAAATGAAATAGAGACAAAGAAAACAATAGAAAAGATCAATGAAACTAAAAGCTGCTTCTCTGAGAAGATAAACAAAATCGATAAATCTTTTTTTTTTTTTTTTTGCTTTTACTTTCATTTGCATTTATTTTTTGCAGCATTTATTCCCAGGCCATAAGTTTTTGTTTCTTCAGTTTCTTCTGGGATATCTTTTTCTTCTGGGCAACCTCCTCTTCTGGTTTAGGAACAATCTGTTCTTTTTCAGTAAGGATCATCTCAATGTGGCACGGAGAGCTCATGTATGGGTTGATCCGACCATGAGTTCTATAAGTCCTGCGCCGCATCTTGGGGGCTTTGTTCACCTGGATGTGCTCAATGACCAGAGAATCTACATCTAAGCCCTTAAGTTCAGCATTACTCTCTGCATTTTTGAGCATGTGCAGTAAAAATTCAGCACTCTTTTGGGCCACCGACCCTGCGTCCAGCCCCACTGTTTGGCCTGGGCACACCTACCAACTCCACCATTGTAGCGACGGAATGGCACACACTGCTGCTTTTTTTTTTTTTTTAAATTTATTTATTATATTTGGCTGCGTTGGGTCTTCGTTGCTGCGCGCGGGCTTTCTCTAGTTGCGGTGAGCGGGGGCTACTCTTTATTGCGGTGCGTGGGCTTCTCATTGCGGTGGCTTCTCTTGTTGTGGAGCATGGACTCTACGCATGCGGGCTTCAGTAGTTGCAGCACGCGGGCTCAGCAGTTGTGGCTTGAGGGCTCTAGAGTGCAGGCTCAGTAGTTGTGGCGCACGGGCTTAGTTGCTCTGCGGCATGTGGGATCTTCCCGGACCAGGGCTCGAACCCGTGTCCCCTGCATTGGCAGGTAGACTCTTAACCACTGTGCCACCAGGGAAGCCCCACACTGCTTCTTTAAAGTGACATCCTTCAGATACTTAGTGGCTTTTCGGATATGCATACCCTTAATGGCCTGGGCTGTTTCACGAGTGTTCTTAAAGTGAACATGAAGATTTGAACCTCTGGACTTGCATGATTTTGTGGGATTTTCTGGGTCAAGTGAATAGCGAACCATTTTTAGAGGTCACCTCAGGCCGCTGACCGGAAAAGCAAATTGATAAATCTTTAGCCAGCCTCATCAGGAAAAAAAGGGAGAAGGCTCAAATCAATAAAATTAGAAATGAAAAAGGACAAGTTACAACTGACACCACAAAAATACAAAGGATCATAACAGACTACTACAAACAGCTATATGCCAAAAAAATGGACAACCTGGAAGAAATGAACAAATTCTTAGAAAGGTACAACCTTCCAGGACTGAACCAGGAAGAAATAGAAAATATGAACAGACCAATCACAAGTACTGAAATTGAAACTGTGATTTAAAAACTCCCAACAAACAAAAGTCCAGGACCAGATGGTTTCACAGGTGAATTCTATCAAACATTTAGAGAAAAGTTTACATCTATCCTTGTGAAACTAGTCCAAAAAATTGCAAAGAGGGCTTCCCTGGTGGCGCAGTGGTTGAGAGTCCGCCTGCTGATGCAGGGGACACGGGTTCGTACCCTGGTCTGGGAAGATCCCACATGCCGCGGAGCGGCTGGGCCCGTGAGCCATGGCCACTGAGCCTGCGCGTCCGGAGCCTGTGCTCCGCAACAGCAGAGGCCACAATGGTGAGAGGCCTGCGTACAGCAAAAAAAAAAAAAAAAAAAAAAAAAAAAAAAAATTGCAAAGAAAGGAACACTCCCTAACTCATTCTGTGAGGCCACCATCACCCTGATACCAAAACCAGACAAAGATACCACAAAAAAAAGAAAATTACAGACCAATATCACTGATGAACATACATGCAAAAAGACTCGACAAAATACTAGCAAACAGAATCCAACGATACGTTAAAAGGATCATATACCATGATCAAGTGGGATTCATCCCAGGAATGCAAGGGTTTTTCAGTATCTGCAAATCAATCAGTGTGATTCACCACATTAACAAATTGAAGAATAAAAACCATATGATCATCTCAATAGATGCATAAAAAGCTTTCGACAAAATTCAACACCCATTTATGATAAAAACTCTCCAGAAAGTGCGCACAGAGGAAACATACCTCAACATAATAAAGGCCATATATGACAAACCCACAGCTAACATCATACTCAATGGTGAGAAGCTGAAAGCATTTTCTCTGAAATCAGGAACAAGTCAAGGATGTCCACTCTTGCCATTTTTATTCAACATAGATTTGGAAGTCCTAGCCATGGCAATTAGAGAAGAAAAACAAATAAAAGGAATACAAATTGGAAAAGAAAAAGTAAATCTGTCACTGTTTGCAGATGACATGATACTATACACAGATAATCCTAAAGATGCCACTAGAAAACTACTAGAGCTAATCAATGAATTTGGTAAAGTTGCAGCATACAAAATTAATACACAGAAATCTGTTGCATTGTTATACACTAACAACAAAAGAGAAAGAAACAATCCCATTTGCCATCACATCAAAAAGAATAAAATACCTAGGAATAAACCTACCTAGGGAGACAAAAGACCTGTACTCTGAAAACTATAAGATGCTGATGAAAGAAACTGAAGATGACACAAACAGATGGAGAGATATACCATGTTCTTGGATTGGAAGACTCAATATTGTCAAAATGACTATACTACCCAAGGCAATCTACAGATTCAATGCAATCCCTATCGAATTACCAATGGCATTTTTCACAGAACTAGAAAAAAAAAATTTTTTTTCTCATGAACCATGTTCATGGCTAAAATTTTTTTTAATTTGTATGGAGACACAAAAGACCCTGAACAGCCAAAGCAATCTTGAGAAAGAAAAATGGAGCTGGAGGAATCAGGCTCCCTGACTTCAGGCTATACCACAAAGCTACAGTCATCAAAACAGTATGGTACTGACACAAAAACAGAAATATAGATCAATGGAACAGGATAGAAAGCCCAGAAATAAATCCAAGTACCTATGGTCAATTAATCTATGAGAAAGGAGGCAAGACTATACAGAAGAGACAGTCTCTTCAAAAATGGTGCTGGGAAGACTGGGCAGCTAACATGTAAAAGAATGAAATAGAATATTTTTTAACACCATGCACAAAAATAAACTCAAAATGGATTAAAGACCTAAATGTAAGACCAGATACTGTAAAACTCTTAGAGGAAAACAGGCAGAATGCTCTATGACATAAAACACAGCAATTTCTTTTTCTATCTGTCTCCTAGAGTAATGGAAATAAAAACAAAAATAAACAAATGGGACCTAACTAAACTCAAAAGCTTTTGCACAGCAAAGGAAACCATAAAGTGAAAAGACAACCCACAGAATAGGAGAAAATATTTGCAAATGATGCAACCAACAAGGGATTAATATCCAAAATATACAAACAGCTCATGCAGCTCAATATAAAAAAACAAAAAACAAAACAAAACAAACAAAAACAAAAAACCCAACCCAATCCAAAAATGGGCAGAAGACCTAAATAGACATTTCTCCAAAGAAGACATACAGATGGCCAACAGGCACATGAAAAGATGCTCAACATTGCTAATTGTTAGAGAAATGCAAATCAAAACTATAATGAGATATCATCTCACCCCAGTCAGAATGGCCATCATCAAAAAGTTTATGAACAACAGGTGCTGGAGAGGGTGTGGAGAAAAAAGGGGACCCTCCTACACTGTTGGTGGGAATGTAAATTGGTACAGCCACTATGGAGAACAGTATGGAGGTTCCTTAAAAAACTAAAAATAGAGCTATTGTATGATCCAGCAATCCCACTCCTGGGCATATATCCAGAGAAAACCATGGTTTGAAAGGATACATGCACCCCAGTGTTTACTGCAGCACTGTTTACAATAGCCAAGACATGGAAGCAACCTAAATGTCCATCAACAGATGAACGGATAAAGAAGATGTGGTACATACATACAATGGCATATTACTCAGCCATAAAAAAGAATGAAATAATGCCATTTGCAGCAACATGGACATGGAGACTATCATACTAAGTGAAGTAAGTCAGACAGAGAAAGACAAATATATGATACTGCTTATATGCGGAATCTAAAAAAAATGATACAAACGAATTTATTTACAAAACAGAAACAGACTTACAGACTTAGAGAACAAACTTATGGTTACCAAAGGGGAAACGTGGGGATGGGGAGATAAGTTGGGAGTTTGGGATTGACGTGTACACTATATTTAAAACAGGTAACCAGCAAGGGCCTACTGTACAGCACAGGGATCTCTACTCAATATTCTGTAATAACCTAAATGGGAAAAGAATCTGAAAAAAAATAGATACATGTATATGTACAACTGAATCACTTTGCTGTACACCTGAAACTAACACAACATTGTAAATCAACTATACTCCAATATAAAACAAAAATTTTTTAAAAAAAGGCTGCATTGAACACTCTTATCTGATGATCCCACTCAAGACATGCTCAAAGTCATAGGATTTTCAGTCATTCAACCATACAATGAGAAGAGCAGAAACTATTCTTTCGGAAAGTGGCCCATGGAGGTAAGATCACAATAAAAGACCTCATCAAAGCAGAGATGAAGGAAAGAATAATAGTTTTCAAAGTTATTTTTTTAAATGACAAGACACCTGGTAGCATGGCACTGACCCTGCAGGCAGTAGAGTGGAGAATGTTCCTCTGGAAAAACTGAGCAGCCCGAGGGGAAAAAATTACTGATAATACTCGAGGAGACTCCAATGACTCACCCAGTCACTCCTCAGAAAAGCCCATGCACGCAGAACTTCTAATCAGCTTTTTATTGCCTCATAAATAAATCAATGAACAAGGATTATCAAGACATTTAAGGAAAGCCTGCAACATAAAAAAACAAAACAGAAAAAAGAAAAAACCCAAACGTCCAAAAAAAAAAGAAAAGAATAAATTACGGTACATCTATATAATAGTTCCTTTGCAATTATTCTCAATTTGAAGCATGATATTAATAGTAAGCGTAGAAAAATGTAAAAGCATGATCCCATTTTCTTTAAAATAAATATTAATAAATGGATCAGTGTTACAGAATGAAGAATTCTACAAGAGACCCACACGGTAGTCACCTAATTTAATAGAAAGGCATCACTGCAACTCAGAAAGTAAAAATTAATCTTTCCAATAAATAGTGCTGGCTATTCTAATGGGAGAAAATTAAAAAAATGAACCTTGATCTCCATCCTTATAAACAAAGAATAATTCACACTGTACCCTGGACACAGTCACGCTTTTAGAACAAAGTTTATAATATATTCATGACTTTGGAAATATTTATCTTATGACCCAGCAATTCTACTCTTAGATATATACTGAAGTAAAATGAGCACGTAAGTCCACCAAAGACACATGTAAGAATAGTCAGTGACTTCCCTGGTGGTCCAGCTGTTAAGACTCCGTGCTTTCAGTGCAGAGGGCACAGGTTCAATATCTAGTCAGGGAACAAAGACCCCATATTCCCACATGCAGCACAGCATGGCCAAAAAAAAAAAAAAAAAAGGAATGGTCAAAGCAGCTTGATTTATTATAGCCCCAAACCGGAAACCATCCAAATGTTCAACAACAGCAGAACAGAAAGATTACGGTACAGTTATACAATAGACACTGCCCAGTGATAAGGAAAGAACAATTACTACATGCAGCAACGTGGATGAGTCCCACAGACAATGATGAACAAAAGCCAGACTCAACAGACTTCACACTGTAAGACTGCATTTATATGAGGTTCAAGAACAGCCAAAACGAATCTACGGATATTGACTGGAAGAGGCACAAGAGGAGATTTCTGGGATGATGGAGATGTTCCACATCTTGAGCTGAGTCATGATTACATGGAACAGTTTTGGAGTTGTACATTAAGATTTTCATGCTTTGGCAGACAAGCCTGGGAAGGGCTGAGGGGACCGTCCTGAGAAGCCTTGATTAAAATGGGAAAAAAAAAAAAAGATTTTCATGCTTTAAGTGTACAGTAACAGTAGACAGACAAAATTTGGCTAGAAGGAAAAAAACATTTATAGTGGTTTTCCCTGGGTGCTGGAATTATTGGCAATTGTTATTCTGTATGTTTGAAAATTTCAATAAGGAACCTATATAGTCAGAAAAAAATTAAGTCTTCTTAGTGCTTTTTGGTATTTTCATGTTACCCACCTCTTTTTTTTTAAAAATGCCTAGAATGCTTCTGTAGACCCCTTCTAGTGCCCCAACTTCCCTTCCTATTATTAATTTTCCCTTGTGGATAAACTATTTTATATCTGCTCTTCACTGCTTTTTACAGTGATTTTTTTAATTGTGGTTCTTTTTTGTGGGGGGGGAGGCACTCCATGCGGCATGTGGGATCTTAGTTCCCCGACCAGGGATCGAACCCGTGGCCCCTGCAGTGGACGTGCAGAGTCTTAACCACTGGACTGCCAGGGAAGTCCCATGATTCTTTTTTTCACAAGACACTTCAGCTTCTTAAGTTCTTTAAATGTTTTTTCTCTGCTTCAAACTGAAAAGTCACTTGGCTAAGTACCAAACATGGGGTTAAAAAAAAAATTCTCTTGGTTACATGCAGACTTCCCCTACCTTGGGACTATTCTTATCTTCAAAGCCAGAAGTCATGCTTATCCCTCCATCTTTACATATCCTTCTTGGGAATTTATAAAATTGTAAAGTTTTTTTTTAAAAAAAGGGCTGATTTTACTCTGAAGACCTCCTCTGTGTCTTTTCTGAACTCCCTAATTAGGGATCTTTGTAAATAGATTATTTTATATTCTAGGTCCCTCAGTTTTTCTTGATTCTCATACCCATAATTTTGGGTATTGTTTGTTGGGCTAAAAAAAGCTTTAGAATTACTGGTTTGGTGCTGCTCTATCATCTCAGGTTTACAGTTTTTGTTAAATTTTGGCATTGATGTGTTCGTTTATTCCATTCACACAGTCATTTGTTCCTTCTATAAAAAGTAGAGACAGGGCTTCCCTGGTGGCGCAGTGGTTGAGAGTCCGCCTGCCAATGCAGGGCCCCGGTCCGGGAAGATCCCACATGCCGCGGAGCGGCTGGGCCTGTGAGCCATAGCCGCTGAGCAGCTGGGCCCGTGAGCCATGGCCGCTGAGCCTGCGTGCCCAGAGCCTGTGCTCCACAACGGGAGAGGCCACAACAGTGAGAGGCCCCCGTACCGCAAAAAATAAATAAATAAATAAATAAAAATTAAAAAGTAGAAACAGTAGGTCAGGGAAGTCAGAGAAGGCTTCTAACGGGAAGCAATGATCACACTGAGAGTTAGGCAGAAAGGGAAATGCGGATTACTCAACCTTCACACTCTGGTCAGAGATAACGCTCACAAACAGCCTTACTAAGAGTAGACTTTCAGGATCACTGCAGCTTCTTTTTCTATAGTTATCCTTTATCTCTTTTAATAGGAGTCATGTAATTTTATTCGTTTGCTTGTCAGATACTATTGGCAAACCTAATCATTTGTTTATTCAACATTATTAAGTACTTATTACATGACAAGCCCAGTACTGAGGATATGAGAGAAAGAACTCTAGCGGCCTTCCTCTTCGCCTTCAGTATCACTGATAATAGAAGTAAAATAATTGGGACTTCCCTGGTGGCATAGTGGATAAGAATCCACCTGCCAATGCAGGAGACGCGGGTTCGATCCTTGGCCTGGGAAGATCCCACATGCCACGGAGCAACTAAGCCCATGCGCCACAACTACTGAGCCTGTGCTCTAGAACCCGTGAGCCACAACTACTGAGCCCACACGCCTAGAGCCTGTGCTCCGCAACAAGAGAAGCCACTGCAACGAGAAGCCTGCCCACCGCAACAAAGAGTAGCCCCTACTCGCCACAACTAGAGAAAGCCCGCACGAAGCAACGAAGACCCAACACAGCCAAAAATAAATAAAATAAATTTATAAAAAAAATAATAAGTAATCTAGAGATGATTTAAAGTATTCAGAGGATGTGCGTAGGTTAAATGCAAACCCTATGCCATTTTATTTACGGGACTTGCGCATCCACATTATTTTGGTATGAAGGGGTCCTGGAACTACTGAGAGATGACTACACACAGTAAAAAATGAAAGATATCTTTGGGTAATGTCTGCCCCATGGCTTTTAGGAGAAAATAACCTATTTCTTCACTCGTTGAGCAGGAAAGCCACACTTCTAGATGCTTCCAACAACCATCCAGCTACCACTGAGAACATGTTTTGTCCCAGCACCAGGGCAGGATCCACAGCTGTGAACAGTCCCATGGGTTTCAAGCCAACCTCACCAAGGGCCCCTTCTCCAGCCTTTACTAGTCACGGATGGTCCTCTGCAGAAGCCAGAGGACTACCTGAATGTAGGACAGCCTTCTGCCTTCAGCTTCTGGAAGGACACCCCAAAGGTGGACCTCACTCAGCCCCTTGTCTGACAGCTCCCATAATGCCAGCAAGCCCACCCCCCCACTGCCCACTCCCCCCTTGGGAACTCCAACCACCAGCTGCGTCCCACCCCTCAGCTCGGGAACTCCGGTCAGCACCCCACTGATGCTGCTATCTTAAAGCCATGGGGAAGTGAAGGCTGGCTCCTGCTCAGAAAAAAAGGCTGGGGACCTCTGAATTACATCTAGTCATGGGATGTACAGGAGAGCATTGTAACTCTGGAGCTTCAAACAGCCAGCCCTCAAAGTGACAATGGAGGGAAAATGAGCCCAGCAAGAGGGAGGGTAGGAAGCAAAAGCAGCAGTGAACAGAAGGGAAAGAAAAAGGGAAGAAAGCTGTTAACAGAGAAAGTGAGTTGGGGAGATTAAAGAATAGGTTAGAGCAGGGAGAGAGAGAAAAGGGAGGAACTCTGCTCCCTGCCAACTTGACAGGACACACTAGAAAGGGACAGTCTATCCCTCCCAACAAGCCTGACAAGGCCACTTCCCAGGCCAGGTCTCTCACCAGCACGGCCCCTGAAAGACAGGCTCTGCCTGCCCCCTCCCAGAGCATTAGACTAGGCTTTGTGGGAAAACTGAAATCTTGACGGCTTAGAAAAAGGCCCCTACAGCTTCACGTGCTGGCAATTTAACTAAGCACTCCTGGTTCCTGCCGGCTACCAGCCCAGCCCTGGCTTTGCTCCACCATTAAAGCACGCTCTCCTGACCGACCCTCTGCGGGAGCGGCAGCTCAGTCAGCACCGCAGGGCGGCTTTAAAGGACAAGAGTGAATTTCACTGAACACCAGCAAGTACCAGTCACACCTGCCATGTGAGCACCCTAAGGACCAGACATCCCAGGGCAGCTCACTCCCCCCGCTTTCATTTTCATAGAATTTTTTTAAAGGAATACGCATTATGGACAAAAAGGTTAGAAAAAACACATGCTAGATGATAACTTCAGAGTTCTGTCATTAGTAACATCCACCAAGAGCAACTGTATGTATGGAAGACAAGGGGCCCAAAGTAGTATGGAGTATTGAAGAATTAAAAACAAACACAAGAAAACAAACTGCATCCACCCTGAACAAAAACCTGCGTTTTCCAAGAGCGCACCTGCACAGAAAGAACAACAGAACACAGCATCAATAAAGTCACATCCCTGGTGGAGGGCCTAGAGTTTAATGTAGTATACAGGCTCACCACCACTCGGGCCTCCTTCTGGCAAACCTCATGTCAAAACACCAGTGTTTTCAACTGACTGCATGTATTTCTTTTTAGTTCCTACGTTTTTCACTCTGCTGTCTTCCTGGTGTCATATAGCCATGCAGAGTTTCAGAAGATGGGATTCAAGGGGTCCTCTCTGAAGGCCTGCCTACCCCCAAACCATTCCTACCACCTGTTTACTGCCACCTGAAAAAATTAACAGAGTGAGTCATGTCTTTGGATGAAGGCAGTATTTTTCCAACTGGAGTATGTGGAACAATTTGGGGAATGTGGACAGACAACTTAATTTTAATAGTTAGGCTTTTTAATATTTGCTTTCTATTTGTGGCAGGTGATAGTGGTTTCCAATTTAAGCCAATCATAGTTTCCCTTTCAAATAACTTTTAGAGTTTTTAAAAAATGGCATAATTTAAAGAAAAATGTTAAATAATAGTACTGATGGCAAAGAGATAAGACAAAAATCATGCAGGTGGAACACAAATTAAGTGTGAGAAACAGATGAAGCACCCACCTCCAAGCCCTTAGAATGCAACCACCCCTCGCTGGAGTTCTGCCACCATCACACATCACCAAGATTTAGTTCAGCAAAGTCAGCAGAACCAGAGGACGCAGAAATTGGATCAGAGATTGATGAATCACACCAGCCTTTAGAGAGGGTGCTGCGGAAGATAGGCTGGGGGTGGGGGAAGGGGGGACACGGGGTCTGGGGCCTCTGGGAAGCTAGCGGGCAGCAGGAAAGCAGTAAGTATAGGTTTAACGACAAGGACTCATGAGATAGGCACGTTCCTATAGAAGTCCCCCTCTTCACACATACTGTCCCCAAATGATCCTGCCCGAGGTCCCAATACTGAAAGCTGATGGGTGAAGTACTGAGAGCAGAAGTCTAGCACCACTTCCCAGGTCTTCCTATTCCCAAATACCTTTGCAATTCAATTGTTCCCCACCCCTGCCTTTCTTTGAACACTGGCCAGGAGGCCAGGTAGATTTCAGTCGTGATTTATTTTCTGGGCCAATTCTCTTGAGACTAATGACTCTTTAACACAAATCAGAGAACTGATGAAAGGCATCTGTGAATAAGGCATTACTCTCCAATGAGTAAATTCAGGCAGATCAAACCCTCCCCTCACCATGATTACCAAGACTCCCTTAAATCATTCACACACATCACCACAATAAACTGAATATCACGATAAAGAGAGTCACACAAATTTTTTGGTTTCTCAGTGCAGATGAAAGTTATGTTTTCACTATACTGTAGTCTATTGAGGGTACAATAGCATTATGTCTAAAAAAATAATGTACACACCGTAATTTAAAAATACTTCACCACTGTGGGACTTCCCTGGTGGTCCAGTGGTTAAGACTCCGTGCTCCCAACGCAGGGGCCACGGGTTGGATCCCTGGTCAGGGAACTAGATCCCACACGCATGCTGTAGCTAAGAACCGGCGCAGCCAAATAAATAAATAAAATAAATATTAAAAAGAAAATACTTTATCACTGAAAAATACTAACAAACTTCTGAGCCTTCAGCGAGTTGTAATCTTTTTTGCTGATGGAGGTTTGAAGTATCGCGAGAATTACCAAAATGTGACACACAGAAACAAAGTGAACAAGTGCTGTTGGAAAAATGACGCCGACAGACACAGGGTTGCCACAAACCTTCTATCTGTAAAAATCGCAGTATCTGCAAGGCCCAACAGATCAAAGTACAATGAAACGAGGTATGCCTTTAATCAAAAGGTTCAGAAAAATATAAACCATCCTTTGTTTTTGACAAAGCCATACCAGACTTGCTACCCACAGACACTGGATTCAAACCATTTATCTCCCTTGCTTTTTTTTTAATTTTTTTTTTTTTTTTTGGCTGCGTTGGGTCTTAATTGCTACGTGCAGGCTTTCTCTAGTTACAGAGACTGGGGAGCTACTCTTCGTTGTGGTACACAGGCTTCTCATTGTAGTGGCTTCTCTTGTTACAGAGCACAGGACTAGGCGCGCGGGCTCAGTAGTTGTGGTGCATGGGCTTAGATGTTCCGCACCATGTGGGATCTTCCCGGCCCAGGGATCAAACCCATGTCCCCTGCATTGGCAGGCAGATTCTTAACCACTGCGCCACCAGGAAACTCCCTCCCTTGCTTTAGAACTGAGGGCCCATCCAGTTTCCTAGCTCTGGTTTTGAGGCCTAAATCAGTACTAATATTCCACATACGTCTCCTAAAAACTACAAAAGAAGTCATTCTAAGCTCACTGCCTTTTGAAGAGTCCTTTGTATATAGTGCCCAAAATGGTGTGAACCTTTTTGGCCAGAGCCTGGAGGGTCAACTCATGCCCAGTCCCCTTGCTTTTAAACTGCTGTGTGTTAATTGCTGACTCCCATTGTACAGCCAAGCCAATTAGTAGGGCTGGTCAAGCGTGAGGAGCTTGGAGGCCTAGAACACAGCACTCAATTCAGCCTGAGAAAAACAGGAAGCCTCTCCTGTCAGAACTTCCCTGTGAGAACTATGCCTAGACAACAAACGTCACAAGTCCGAGAGACGGATGTTGTAGTTCTGTAGTTCCCTGGGCACATCAGCAAGCACTTGAATCTCTATCTGATGGAGGACTGGCAGAGTGACTCAGGAGAATGAAATTTTAAAAGATGACTATTTCACTCCTCATTCAATTTAGTGAGCATTATTGCCCACTTCAGTCTCTGAAATGCTTAGTAAATAACTCCTTTAGGGTTGAAAGGATGTAGGGTCCAAAACCCAAGAAGCTGCAAGGTTTACTCCAGGCACTCTAAACCAGCTGGATAAAGTGTGAAACAGTCTGAATTTATTTACGTGTGAAATGCAAACATGCACTTACCCTCAGGTCTCCAGATCTGATTATTGGCTTATTGGTAACCAAGCCCAAATACACCCGGAAACAAAAACAAAAAAGCCTTAGGGTGCTGAATGAGGCTTTTACCAAAAAAATTTAAATGTTCACCTCTTTTTTTATTTCACTGCATCTCAAAAAAATATCAATCATCCAAAAATTAAAATATTCTGCTTTAGAGGAGCTCAAATTTCATAAAAGCCTCCCATTAATATTCCTTCAGAACCTCTGTGAAGGACTTCCCTGGTGGTGCAGTGGTTAAGAATCCGCCTGTCAATGCAGGGGACACGGGTTCGAGCCCTGGGCGGGGAAAATCCCACATGCCGTGGAGAAACTAAGCCCACGCGCCACAACTACTGAGCCTGTGCTCCAGAGCCTGTGAGTCACAACTACTGAGCCCGCGCGCCTAGAGCCCGTGCTCCGCAACAAGAGAAGCCACCACAATGAGAAGCCCACGCACCACAACGAAGAGTAACGCCCCCCCACACCCCGCTCTCCACAACTAGAGCAAGCCCACGCGCAGCAACAAAGACCCAACAGAGCCATAAATAAATAAATTTATGGGGGGGACCCTCTGTGAAGCCTTTCCTTTCGGCGGAGCGCGGTGGCAAGATGGCCGTGCAGATTTCCAAGAAGAGGAAGTTTGTCACTGACGGCATATTCAAAGCTGAACTGAACGAGTTTCTCACTAGGGAGCTGGCTGAAGATGGGTACTCTGGAGTTGAGGTCCGAGTTACACCAACCAGGACAGAAATCATTATCTTGGCCACCAGGACACAGAATGTTCTTGGTGAGGAAGGGCTGACGGATCCAGGAATTGACTACTGTGCTTCAAAAGAGATTTGGCTTCCATGAGGGCAGCGTAGAGCTTTCTGCTGAAAAGTTGGCCATAAGCGGTCTGTGCTCCATTGCCCAGGCAGAGTCTCTGCATTACAAACCCTTAGGAGGCCTTGCTGTGCAGAGAACCTGCTATGGTGTGCTGCGGTCCATTACCCCGTTTCAAGGTTGAGGACTGTTTCCAGCCAAGAAAGGAGGGCCTGCCCTTGGGTGACAAAGGTGCAGGCCTAGAACGCTCCGTGGGGGTCTCTGGCTCATACCCTAGCCCTGGTTCCCACCTGGGCCCAGTTCCCCTTAAGGGAGGGTATTTCTGTTCTTCAACAGAACAGCCAGGCCTGGTGTTTATCATTGCTTGTGTTGAGGGAAACACTATCTTTCTTTCCTAACATTGAAGTCTTAAATTCTCTACCAGTGGGAACATTTGTGGGGGCAGCCGGGGTGAATGAAAGCAGAAAATTTCCCAAAACTCTCGGCCTACTTAACCGCCCTGACAGCACATAGTTACAGTGTCTGGGGGAGGGGGAGCGGACTGTTTCCAAAGGAAGCATGATTAGTTGGCCGTTCCAAATAATTCCAAAGACCATTTAGAAAATGGTTAACAGTTTTTTTAAAATGTGGCCCAGAAATCTAACTTCCAGCGATTCTTAATATTATGGGGCTTCTGGAGAGCCCTGTAAAAAGCTCTTTCATAACAAGCCCAGCCAATGAATAGGTACACGGGGAGGGGGGGGGACTCTTCAGGTAAGTAGAAATACGTGGTAAACACACATTGCTCAATGCTCAAATGACTTGTCTTAAGACATGTTTTACAGAGAATGATGTGGCTGATCTGACTGGGAAGCTCGCTCTCCCCAGCTGCCAGCACTCTGGATTTGTCCTCCCTTGAGTGCTGTGCTGGTTTCTCCGTTTAATGCATAAACCAGCTGCAGCCACCTTGCCAAGTTCTCAGCAATTCCCTCAACTGCCTTTTACTGTACAGGATTCCTGGAGTCCAATTCTGTTTTCTGGAGTCAAACAAATACAAAACAAATTGGTGAGAAGTTTCAGCTATTTCACTTCCTCCCAGAAAACAGAAGTTTGTGAAAGGTTCAATCTAAAAAGGACAACTGTGTGCTTTTTGTTGTTGTTCACAGGATCAGTAAATTTCAGAGCTGGAAAAAAACCCATATATCACCAAATCATTCCTCTTCAAAAATCAAAATATCTTCTTCCTATTTCTCAAGAATTTAAGACAAAATGGCCAATTAACACTTAAGCAGCCTTACCTAAGAAGCCCACAAACTGAGGGTAGCAGGTAGGAAAGGGGAACTCTGTTCTACAATTAACAAAGAGCAGGGGACTCCTTTCAGCTTCCCCAATGCCCCCATTCATGTTTGGGGCACTGACTATCCTTCAATAACTTCTCTGCCATTAAATCTCCTACCACTCGCTCAGGGTTGGGTTTCACCCTGGGGATAAGAGGTGTTTGTAGAACACTCTGAAATTTCTAAAGGGTAAGTGCTGTGGACAATACAACCTCAGTGCATATCAAGGGTAGCAAAGCCCTCAGAGAGTCATTAACTCACCCGGCCAAATGAGAAGAGAAAATGAGCCGCAGCTGCGTGCTTCCTTTCCCGCATAAGAAGGAATTTTTTAAAAATCTGCTAACAATGGCCGGGGTAATTAGCACCTGGCTGCCTGCTCCCACATCCTTGTCTGATACAAAGATTTCAGAAGCAAGGTTCACAGAATCCCAACGGACCAGAGTTCTAGGCGTTGTCACCTCTTTTCCAGACTGTCAACTGCCTCCTCGGTGTCTCCCCATCCCACTGTTCCCCTACCCCAACCCAGCCGACGCTTCAATGCCTCCCCACAGTACACAAACCCTCAGCTGAGCGCTCAAAGAGTTTTTCCCAACCGGCCCTAACCTAAATCTCCAAACTTCCCCTCCGCCCCCAAAACCGCCCTAGCACTCGGTCCAGTAAGTCGCCGAATCGTCTTTCCCTTACCTCCAGCGCGAGGCTCAAGGTCTCCTACTCCAGAGGTCCCCTTTCCCTCCCTCTACTCTTCCAATGCCCACAGCTGCCGGAGATTAGCCGCCCCCCTCAGGGCTCCGCTCAGATTTCACTTCCTCCAACAGGTCTATTCAGATCCCTAGACACCGTTCTCAATAGTGAAGATTCCTTTTCCCCCGCAACACCTTTCCTGAACACCCCCGGCCCCTGCTCCCACCCGAGGGGCTCCCGAGCGCTCTCCCGCCCCCAGCAGGCCCGGCTCAAGAGCACGGAGTGGATCCCCGGCAGCGCCCTAGAAATCGCAGCCCAAGGCGAAGAGATGCAGAAGCCTCCCGCAGACGTCTCCCGAGACCGGGTGTGGCGAGCCCAGCTCTCAGTCAGCCGACTTCTCGCAACGCGGAGCCCCTTAGTCCACTGCCCAAAGGCCGGGCGGGCGGCGCTGGATCTTCCCAGCCTCCGCCAGCGGCGCTGCGACGGGACCCGGAGGAGCAGCCGCGATGAGCCGGGGTGGGCATCGGGCCGGCTGCAACCGCTCCCCAGCTCCTGGCCTCTCTCCCAGCCCGTGCGCGCTCCTCGGCCGGAGCCGGCCCATCCCGCCCCGGGGCCCTTCGCTCTTCCGGCGCCCTCTGGGGAGCTCGGGGGTGCGCAAAACCCCGGAAGGGCCCTGCCCGCGCCTCACCCCCTCCCTGGTCCCATCTTGGCCGGGTCCGGCTCCGCCGCACCTTACCTCTCTTCTCTTCGAAACTGCTAGGCACTGGTTCGGCCCGGACCCGCTGGGATCAGACGAGACCGCACTAGTCGCGCCGCACCTGCCAAGGAGCGAGTGAGGAGCCTGGGCGCGCCTGACGTCACAACCGGCCCGAGCGCCGCGAGCTCAGAGTCACCTGATCACCTTGGCAACCCGCACGGGGCGGGGCAAGGCGGTGGGCGGTGTCATAGCAAGAGCCCAGTTCCCTGCAGCTGGTCCTGGAAGCGCCTCCTGAAGCGCTCCCGGGCTGTTGACGACGCGGAGCCTCGAGGTCCGTCTCTGGCCTGGCTGCTCAGGCCTCCGAGTTGGGATGGATACCTGAGACTCCAACAGGCACAGGCATCAAGTTCGATCAGTGCTCCGAGACTCCAGACGTTATCCCCTCGCCGCCAGTGCAAGTGCCTGGCTGGCAGGGCCTGTGTCCCCACCATACCCGGTTCAGTGCGTGGCACGCAGGTTCGCTTGTGGGCTGCTCCTCTCCGTGTCTTCTGGGTCTAGACCCAACTAGGTTCGAGGGTTTGCTCCGCGAACTGTACCTGAGAGGGCTGGGGCTGAGGCTGATAACTGGATTGCTCTTTGGCAACTTTCCCCATAAGCCTCTCAACAAGTAGTGCAGCCTTTGCTGGAGAAAGTAGTAAGACTTAATTCATTCAGGAGAGGGGAGGAGACGGGCTGTAGCCCAGTCCCAGACCTCCTGTCCTGAAGGCCTCCTTCTATTCCAACAGAAAGAGAAAGCACTGAAACACTCCCAGAGCAAAGCCTAGAACAAGCCCGGACGTCCTACTTGAAAAGCTTTTTTGTTTTTCAGATTAGATATCGATTTTCTCAATTTCCTCCCCTTGCTCACTATAATTGTATGCCTGCACCTCTATGACTTTCCAGTTGCTAGACGTAGACCATCAGCTTCAAAATGAAAATCTAACACTCCATGGAGGTCCTGGTTTGAAAGCCACTGCTTATTTCGTCCCTTCACTTTCTGAGTTCCATTTAAGTTTTACTCTTCTAGTCCCTGCACCACTATGGAGGTTTCATGTATGTCGTCCTTCCCTCTCAGCCTGTGGGATTTTAAACCAAAAAGTTATTTTATAAATAACTTCTAGTGAGCACACTAGAATGTGTGCAATGAGCAATGAGCAATTCCAGGCTGCTTGAGGCACGATTCTTGAAGATCAGGAGTTTATCGGTGGTGTACCTAATATCCAAGTACCACCTGTGCTGTTTACTTAATAGTTTCATTTTAAGTGACACTTCTTTATTTTTATACATTTATTTAAAAAAGAAACTAGCAGGACTTCTCTGGCAGTCCAGTGGTTGAGACTTCGCCTTCCAATGCAGGGGATGCGGGTTTGAGCCCTGGTCAGGGAACAATGATCCCACAGGCCTCGTGGCCAAAAAACCAAAACATAAAACAGAAGCAATATTGTAACAAATTCAATAAAGACTTTAAAAATGGTCCACATCAAAAAAAATCTTTAAAAAAAAAAAGAAACTAGCATACAAACGGGAATAAAAGACAGCTGTGAAAGATAAAGTAGAGTCATGACTCCAGTCAGAGGTGTACTAATAGGAGAGAAGAGATTTAAAACATGAGCCCAGGTCCCAAAGGGCAGAGATTCGGAGGCAGGAAGATGGTGGGAGCAGGGCAGGGGCAGCCACACCTGGGGTGGCAGATCTGAGGAGGGGAACTCCAACTGCAGGTTAGGGACAGGTTGGGGAAGAGTTGGGCTAGAATGAGGTTTGAGGGAGGCAGTGGAGGGGAGAAGTGCTAGGAGCAGAGAGAATGGAGAAGGGATCTAGAGAAAGAAGGAGCAGTGGTTTGGGGAGAGGCTGCTGAATGGAAACGTGTACTAATAGCATTAAGGGAAGGGAGGCTGAGAGGCTGCAAAAGTGAGGACTGCAGAGAAGGAGGAGCAGGTGAGAAGAACCTGATGTAGGCCCGAGGGGAAAGCACAGGGCCTCTGAGGCTCTACTGTGGGCAGGGCAAGGTGAGGGTGAGGGCCAAGGCGGAGATAACTGCCCCTGCAAGGGAGTGAGGCTGGAGAGGGCAGCTGGGACATATGGGGTCATGCTGGGGGAGAAGAGATGAAAGAACGGTGTTTTCAGTAAGGTCCTTGGCCACTCCCCTTTTACTGAGCTGCTTGGGTGTGACAGGGCATAACCACCAAAGGAAAAAATAGAACGTTCCCCACCCCCATCCCCACCACCCCCTTGAGGAAGGAGTGCTATCAGATGAGTACAAACTCAAGGAATGTTACTTGGCAGCATCCAAGAACCAGAGACATGGCCAGGGAGCACATCCCACATGACTCTTTTCTAGGATTTGACCTCAAGTCCCAGGAGTAAGCAGCCAGCCAGATGTAGAAGTCACTGGAGTTTCTTCACAAGTTTCCATTCCCAGAAATAAAAATGTCTGTGTGGAAGGTCCTGACGAAGCACATTTTTTGTGAAAGTCCATTAGCCACTGGAACTGCAATGGATTTTCAACATTTGTGAACTCAGGAGAACCATCCAAGGATTGTGGAGGCAGCATGATGCAGGGGTTGGGAAACTGTGCTCTGAGGTATATTCATTTTGTGAAATCAGACAAGTTACCCACCTTCCTTGAGCCTCAGTCTTATCTGTAAAATGGGTATAATACCTACCTCAGGAGACTGTCATCAACTTGAGGTGAATTCTAGGTCAAAGGAAGAACCCAGATTCACAGTTTTTCAGAAGGCCATTTAAAAAATCATTGTAGGGCTTGCCTGGTGACACAGTGGTTAAGAACCTGCCTGCCAATGCAGGGAACATGAGTTCAAGCCCTGGTCCAGGAAGATCCCACATGCCGCAGAGCAGCTAATCCCGTGCGCCACAACTACTGAGCCCAAGTGCCACACTACTGAAGCCCGCGCACCTAGAGCCCATGCTCCACAACAAGAGAAGCCACTTCAAGGAGAAGCCCGCGCACTGCAATGAAGAGGAGCCCCAGCTCACTGCAACTAGAGAAAGACTGAGCGCAGCAACGAAGACCCAACGCAGCCAAAAATATAAATAAATTAATTTTTAAAAAAATCGTTGTGGACTTCCCTGGTGGCGCAGTGGTTGAGAGTCCGCCTGCCGATGCAGGGGACACAGGTTCGTGCCCCGGTCCGGGAAGATCCCACGTGCCGCGGAGCGGCTGGGCCCGTGAGTCATGGCCGCTGAGCCTGCGTGTCCGCAGTTTGTGCTCCTCAACGGGAGAGGCCACAACAGTGAGAGGCCTGCGTACCACACAAAAAAAAAAAAAAAAAAAAAATCGTTGTATTTTCATTGGACCCCATTTGTTCAGTCACCAATTGGGTGAAAGAATGTTTCTTGGATGCCTAATCTACACTCCACACTGTGATGGATATGAAAGGAGCAAGTTCTCTGACTCGGTCCTCCAGACATCACACTCCTGCTAGGACAGTGAGACAGCATGAGAGGTCACAAAGCCCCTGTGAAATTGAGTGCTAAACTATGTCATGCCCTTCTCTGCCCTCAGCATTCATGGAGAGGGATGCCATGCCAGCTGCATTGGCTGAAGTGGGATGTATAAAAGAAAGGGTCTGGAACAAAGCCTGAAATTTGGAGGATTTGGAGAAGTGGTGAGAGAAGAGAGCATTCTTGGTTATATCATCTGGACGACATGAACACCTGAGACAGGGGCTCAGTAAATATTTGCTGAATGAATGAATGAACAAATAAGCAAGGGCAATAACACTAGAGAATGGTGGGCATAGACATAAGATCAACCTAAGTGGACTGTGGAAATTGGACAGTTGTGAGAAATAAGGTAGAGACACAGCAGATTGTAGAGGAGCTTTTGAGATAGCAAGATCTTCTGGTAGAAACATGGGGTGTGGAGCCAGAGTGTCAGGGTCGAACTCCATCACTTATTGGCCACATGACCTTGAGTAAGTTATTTAACCTCTCTGTGCATTAGCTTCCTTATCTGGAAAAAAATAGGCATAACATTGTTATCTACTTTACAGTGTTTTTATTTCCCACCCTCATCCCCACCCCCAGTGTATCTATAGTGTTATTTTGAGGATTAACTAAGATAATGCATATGAAACCTAAATGTGGCACTTGGCACATAGTAAGTGCTCCAAACTATTCACTTCTCTTTATTATTAGTATTAGTTTTATTAAGGCCTGAGAAGAGTATCGATTTAATACAAAAAGTATAGGAAACCACTGAAGCTCCTCAGAATGGGAAATGGGAATGGGATGCAGTGTTTTGTAAAGAATCATTTAGCAGCAGAATTCAACCTGGTCAGAAGGGAGAGTAGGGGCAAAGGTGCAGCCCCAAAGGGTAAGGAAGGGCTGACGAAGTACTAGAAACCACCCCTCCTGAAAAAGAGAAAGACTGTGCCCCCTTGCTCACACGTGTGTGGCGGTCAGAGCCTGGCAGGCAGAGGCGCTCAGTAACCCTGTTAAATGAACATCTCTACATGCTGCACAAGTCAAACAATGACTTTCTGGAGCTCTCAGGCTCAATGGCAAACACTGTGGAATTCCCCTAAGAACAGAGTTTTAAAGCACTGGAGAAATCCACTAAGACTTGGCCTCTGGCTTATTTCAATGTCTTCCCCCCGTGGAAGCAGACAAATGAACACATGTGAAAGGAAAGCCAGTGAGTGTGGACAGCACATGCACAAAACCCAGAAAAGAATGACCAGATTCTTTTTGTGTGTGAGGATGTTAAAGAAAGGAGAAGAAAATTTCACTTCTGCTGTTCACTAGCTCACTGCTCTGCCTGGTTCTAATGGAATTTGAGGTTCATGTGAAGTAGAAGGAGGCATGAGTTTGCTTCTGGTCATGGTTTAAGGTTTTGGGTTTTACCTGAGCAATGAGTCTCACAGTTTTATGCCTCTTCTTCTGATTTACATTTTCGAATTCCAATTTGCTAGTCAGGAGTGTCTCCATTGCAAGTGACTAAAATGCTGTTCAAATCAGTTTAAGAAAGAGGGAGAGAGAATTTATTGGCTCTTGAAACCAGGAGTCCAGAGGCAAATCTGAACTTCAGGAATAGCCAGATCCGGGCACTCAAACAGTATCACCAGGAGTCTCCTCTCTTGATCTCTCAGCTCTCTTCTCTGCATTCTCAGGCAGTCCCTCTGAGAGTGTCAGAATTACATTCTCATAGCAAAAAGTTCCCAGCAGACAAAAGGCTTTCTCTTTCCCAACAGTACTAAGAAAAGCTCCAGACTGGAGTCTGACTGTTTGCATCGGCTTTGGGTAACTTGCTTTTCTCTGAATGTGTGGTTGCCCCCAGAGGATGTGACATCTTGGCTAGTTCCATGCTGTCCTCTGGAGCCTGGGAGTAAGCCCACCCCCCCAAACCCCACAGTTTAAAATTTGGAAGGAACAGCTTCCCCAGGAAAATAGAAGCTTAGTTACCAGCACTAGGAAGAGCGGATGCCTGGCAAACAAAAAACACAGCTGACCCCTACAGGCCACCGATACCAAAACCACAAGCTTATTGAAGAGTCCTGTAGGCACATGTAACATAATATTCCAATATTATTCCAGTAGGATAGCTTTGAATCCACTTGGGAGCCAACTCACCTTCCATATTTCCAGGAAAGTTGCATCCACTGGGGTGCAAACTCCAGCACTCAGAGGTTGTCTTGCTGAGATCATGGCATAGAACTCACCATTGGTTTTACCTAAGTGTACTCTCCTCTCTGGAAGTATTACTTCTGAAGAAAGTGCTTCAGGGAGCACTTCGTGCTTTAAATGTGTTTCTACAGCACCCTGAGTTCTCAAGAGGCATCACATAAAGCCGTGCAATTTTAATTGTGACTTTTTGAAGCACTGATTCCTGAAGTGGCCTGGCATTCGGATAATGATCTTAGAAACCCAGCCCTGGAGGAAAACACATTTTTCTCCTAGGCTGTGACTCAACTGAGTATGAAGTTCCCATCAACTCTTAAGAATCTCCCTACCTTTTGATATTTTGAAAATAAGAAAAAAAAATCAGCCCATATAAATTTGAAATACTCAGCCCATATGTCCATTTGCATTTATGGACTAATGTCCATTTATTATGTCCATTTATTATGGACTAATGATGATTTAGCACATTACATATGAAGAATAAGAACTCAGGGAAACATTAAATCCACATATTCAGTCAGCACATTTACTAAGTGCCAACCGCCAACAATGTGCCAGGGACTGTACTAAGCTCTAGAGATGTAGGAATAAGCAAAACAGATTTTCAAAATCCTTGCTTATATCAAACTTACATTTCAGTAGGTGTGTCCATTTGTATACAGTGTTGGGTCTCACCTGCGTCATTGACAGGAATTAGTCATGATCACCAATAAACATACAGGGCAAATTCTCAGTGAGTGCTTCCTCTAAGGCGAGGCTTCTGGCCAGTGCTCTGCATGCATTATCTCATTATTCTCTTCTTCCTAGGGATTAAAAACAGGCTTCAGAGAGATGTAGACACCTGTTCAAGGGGCCCTAGGAGGTAAGGGGTGGGTCAAGACTGAAACTCGTTTCTCCATATCTGCCTTTCAACTTGTACCTTTTCTTAGGGTGTGGAAGGGGGATGATGGGGAGTGGTGGGGTTACGGCAAACTGGAGAGCAAACTCTGTGCAAAGGGAGCCACTATCTGGCCACTTGGCCCAGGCGAATGTGGCCCAGTGCGGCCAAGTTTTCTGATTTTTTCAAGAGAAGCCGGCAAACAGGATTTTGATGTGAAAACCAATTTTAAAAACACTGTGAAAGCCAATCAAAATCTGTCTGAGCATCATTCAGGCCACAGGTCTGCCCCTCCATGAAACAGCACCCCCCAAAACTAAATGTGGGTAGAAAAACGCAAATACAGCTCTGGTTCTTGCACGAAGTAGTTGTCAGGTTGATTTGATAAGGCTAAGGCAAACAGGTGCCCCTGTTTACCAATAAGGCAAAGTCCTTAATGAAAGGTAACTGAGGGAGCAGCTGGAGCATTTCAACCCCCTACCTTGGAGGAGGTTGCATTGAGCTATCTTAGGCTGGGTTGATAGGCCATGCTTATCGGAAAGGGAAAATTTAACTTCAGGGCGGGCTTCATGTTGCATCTGAGGTCCTAATAATGATCACTATGCTGTCAGCACACAAGATGTAGTTCAAAATAATTCTCCTCCTAAAAGTCACATTCTGCTCGCCTCCTGGCCCTTCCTTGCCTCTCCCCCTCCGCCCCAGGCCTCCCACGCTCAGCAAGCCTTTCCTCTTACCCACTCCGTTTGCCAGGGGATGGCAGCCACAGGACAGGCGGTGGTCTCATCACTGGGGCGGTCTGAGACTGGAACAGAGTTGGTTGCCTATAGGTGGCAGTGCCTCTTCCTGTCCTGGCCTTTGGAGGGAGGGAGGGGGCACAGGAGAGCTTCCACGTTTAGAAAACATTTGCACCGGGCTTCCCTGGTGGCGCAGTGGTTGAGAGTCTGCCTGCCAATGCAGGGGACACGGGTTCGTTCCCCGGTTGGGAGGATCCCACATGCCGCGGGGCGGCTGGGCCCGTGAGCCATGGCCGCTGACCCTGCGCGTCCGGAGCCCGCAACGGGAGAGGTCTCAGCAGTGAGAGACCCATGTACCACAAAAAAAACATTTGCACCATCAATAGACTGAAACTCTACAAGACAATAGTTTTACTTAAAATGTGTAAAGGAATTCCCATCTTCTGGATCTTAGCAAGATCAGAAAACCTCTGTTTACTACAGGAATTGTTTCAGAAAGGAAAGTGAAATCTGGCACATGAAAAATCCCCTTTCTACCCGCTCTCAAGATAGTAACTTTGCAGACATATGCCATGTGTATTCCATCACAGCAAAACAATGCTGTCGTGCACTGGGGACAGATTTGCTGCTGCTGCTGAGGCTGCTGCTGCCACCGCCGCCTCCACCACCTCCTTCTGTTGCTTGGATAAAGCTGAGGCATGTGGCACTGCTGTGAGATTCTTAGAAGATGGGCAATTGTTCCTGGCTGGGACCCTACGAGTCGGTTTGTACCACAAGGCTCTAAATCCTAGCTCCTCTGGGCCCTGGGAGCCTTTCCTTTGGAAAACACACATGGTAAGGACTTAGACACTTTCTGAAAGGGATAGGACAAGGAAAACGTGTACTCTCCCCCATCCCTTGCTTGGACAATCATTTAAGACAGTGGTCCCCAACCTTTTTGGCACCAGGGACTGGTTTCATGGAAGACAATTCTTCCACGGACCGGGGGTGGGGTGGGGTGGGGGGGATGGCTTTGGGATGATTCAAGCACATTATATTTATTGTGCACTTTATTTCTATTATTATTACATTGTAATATATAATGAAATAATTATACAACTCACCATAATGCTGACAGGAGGCGGAGCTCAGGCAGTAATGTGAGCCATGGGAAGCAGCTGTAAATACAGATGAAGCTTCGCTTGTCGTCTACCACTCACCTCCTGCTGTGTGGCCCAGTTCCTAACAGGCCACGGACTGAAACCGGTCCATGGCCCTGGGTTTGGGGACCCCTGACTTAAGAGGTGAAGTGACTTCTCCCACTCAGGGAGGCAGGGTAATGCTATGATTAGGAGTGTCCAGAGACCTGCATTCCAGCCCCAGTTCCCCTACATACTCATCTTGGAGCCCAGAACATTTTACTAAATGTTTTTGGGCCTCAGTTTTCTCATCTGTTAAGTGGAAATAATAATAGGCCCAGGCAGATAGAGATGTCGCAAGGGTAAACTGATGCGCACAAAAGCTGCTCTCTTTGCACAGAGCACATCTCCAGGTCACCGAAGCCTCCATGTATCCTCACCATGGCTACCCTCCATCCACACCCTCGGAGAGGGAACAAGTTAAAAGGTATCTGCTTCATCTTGGCCCTACCACTAATTTCTGTGGCTCCTTGGTCAGGTGATCAGGAGTTACACATGATGACCAGGGCCACTCTAGTGCAATTCTTTTTTTCTTTTAAATTTTATTGAAGTATAGTTGATTTCTAATATTGTGTTTAATTTCTGCTCTACAGCAAAGTGACTCAGTTATACATATATATATTCTTTTTCATATTCTTTTCCATTATGGCTTATCATAGGATATTGAATACAGTCCCCTGTGCTATACAGTAGAACCTTGTTGTTTCTCTCTAGTGCAACTCTTTAGCTGCAGCAGGGGAGACCTTTGCACCCACTACCCCTAGAGCCTTATTTTGGACACCACCTTTGCCTGAATTTCTGGCTGCTTTGGCCACAGTCCAGATGAGAGTGTGCCTGTCGTCCACCTCCTGCTCCAGGCCCCTCCCTGGTGAGGTCACATTGACAGCTCTGTAGGTGTGGAGTCCACCTGCCTCAGAGTGGAAGGGGCACTGTGTACACATGCAGTTTCCTGGGCTCCATCCTAGACCCACTGCTTCCAAATCACTGGAGCAAGGGCCTAGGAATCTTCAAGTAACAAGCCCTCTGAGGGAGCAGAGCCCATAAAAGTTAGCATTTATGGCCCTCTGGTACCTCAAACTCTGTAGATGTTTTCCTCAACCTGTCTCTCCTCGTGTGTCTGGCTTAACTGGACCACCGTCCGGCAGGGAAGCCAGGCCTTCAAGCCAGAGACCTGAACTTCCCTGAGTTCAGGATAGCCCTGATTACCTTGTAGCAGAGTTTGGCCCTTCTCCTTGCCCCACCGGTCCTTGTTCAGGCCTTCCCCGTGATTTCACACCAGAACCAGCAGTCTTGCTCTCCATGTGCCCAATCTGGAGGTCTTGATCTGAAATATAAACTTGGCCCTAATACTCTCTTACTTAAAATTCTCTAGGGGTTTCCCATCCCCTGCAGGATCAAGTCTGATGAGGCGTTTATTTATGTATTTTGGCCGCACCTCACGGCATGTGGGACAGTTCCCTGACCAGGGATCGAACTCTTGCCCCCTGCAGTGGAAATTCAGAGTCTTAACCAATGGACCGGCAGGAAAGTCCTTGATGAGGCATTTAAAAGCCTTTCCCTTCAACCTCAGATCTCCTGCCACTCCCCTAGAGGCAAAACTCCAACTAGACCTATGTTATGCTCAGGTCTTTGAATGTTCCATGGAGCTGCTCACCTCTGGGCTACTCTAGACACAGCACCCTCCACTGGAATACCCTTTCTCCTCTTCTACGCTTCCTTTAAGTCTTGGCTGAAATGTCACCTCCTCTGGGAAGCCTTCCCAGATGTTCCCAGGTAGCGCTGACTACTCCCTCCTCTTTCCCTGTACACGTCCTCAAAATATCACCCATGACCCTGTATTTGCCTTTATTTGCTTATGTGTTTCTGCTCCACTAGACCCATGAGGGATTTGCATTTTATTCATTTCAAATTCCACACCTTTATTGGGGCTGATAAGGTCGTACGTGATCTGGCTTCCACCCAACTCTCCACCCTGTCTCGTACCCCTCTCTGCCCTACCCACTTCACTTAGTCACACTGGCCTTCAGACTGGTCCCAAGATTACCAAACTCCTTCCTGTTCTGGGTCTTTGTTCCCGCATTGACCTTTTTCTGGAATGGCCTCCCCTAGATCTTTCCATGGCTGTCTCCCTCTTGACATTCAAATCTCTGTTCAAATGTCACCTCCTCAAGAATCACTTGGCCAACCAATCAAAAGTAATCTTCCTTCCCCCATTCTCTCTTACATACCATATTTTCTTCCCTTCATAGCATTTATAGTTAATTCACTTTAAAAATCAGCCTTATCGAGGTATAATTTGCATACAATAGAACGCACATGTTTAAGGTGTACAGTTATGTGAGTTTTGACAAATACCCAAGTATCCACCACTCTACGAAAGATGTAGAATATTTCCATAATCTGTACAATTTTCCTGAGTCCTCTTTCCAGTCAATATCCTCCCTCCCCATGGCCAGCCCCAGTCAATCTCAGCTCTGCTTTCTGTTCCCATAGCTTCATTTTGCTTGTTCTAGAACTTCATTTAAATGTAATCATCCAGGAATTTCCCTGGTGGACTAGTGGTTAGAATCTGGCGCTTTCACTGCTGTGGCCTGGGTTCAATCTCTGGCCAGGGAACTGAGATCCCACAAGCCACGCAGTGCAGCCAAAAACAAAACAAAAAAAACCAGTGTAAATATAATCATCCAGTATGTACTCTCCTGTCTGGCCTCTTTCACTCAGCATAATGTTCTGGAGGTCCATTCATGTTGTAGCATTTATCAGCATTTGTTTCTTTTTATTACTGAGTAGTCAGCTATTGTATGAATATACCACAATTTATCTATTTGCTTGTTGATGGACACCTGGGCCATTTCCAGTTTTGGGCTATTATGAATAATGCTGCTTTGACTTACAGACATAGAAAACAAACTTATGGGCTTCCCTGGTGGTGCAGTGGTTAAGAATCCGCCTGCCAATGCAGGGGACAAGGGTTCAAGCCCTGGTCCGGGAAGTTCCCACATGCTGCGGAGCAACAAAGCCCGTGCACCACAGCTACTGAGCCTGCGCTCTAGAGCCCAACTACTGAAGCCCACGTGCCTAGAGCCCGTGCTCAGCCAACGCACTGAGAAGCCCACGCACTGCAACGAAGAGTAGACCCTGCTTGCCGCAGCTAGAGAAAGTGCGCACGCAACAAGGAAGACCCAACGCAGCCAAAAATAAAAAATAAAATAAATTAATAAATTAAAAAAAAAAAGAAAACAAACTTATGGTACCAAAGGGGAAAAGGGTGGCAGAGGAATAAATAAGGAGTTTGGGATTAGCAGATACAAACTACTATATATAAAAGAGATAAACAACAAGGTCCTACTGTATAGCACAGAGAACTATATTCAATACCTTGTAATAAACTATAATGGAAAAGAATCTGAAAAAGAATATCTCTATCTATCTATGAATCACTTTGCTATATACCAGAAACTAAGATGACACTGTAAATCAACTATACTTCAATTTTAAAAAATCTAAAATAAAATAAATAAATAAACCTGCTATGACAATTCATGACAAGCCTTTGTGTGGACATACATTTTCTTTTTTCTTTTCTTTTGTGTGTGTGTGTGTGTGCATGTGTGTTGCTAGTAATTACCTTATTCGCTTAATAAATATTTATTATGTACCAGGCCCCTGGGAACAGGAGTAGGGCCGTGGGGAGAGGGGGACTGGAAAGAAGGAAAGCAGGACAATGGTGTGTTGCAGAGTTGGTCACCACTGTGGGCAAGTGGGGCTCAATCCGGTGGGGAGGATCTGCTGAGGAGCAACACGGAGGGCACCTCAGAACTGTCCACCGAGCATCAGAGAAGCAAGGATATATCTGTGGGTCCAGGGTTGCCCCAGTAGGGTTAAGTTCCTCACACTTCCAAGCCACAGTGCTTGAGTCCAGACACAAGCCTGGGCAGAAGGCAAGACCTGTGGGGAGCAGCTAACCCAGGGGGCTTTTACCTGCCCCAAAACTGGTTGCCACGGCGACGGCTGAGTAAAAGGTGGGCCAGGATGGGAGGAGGGTCACAAGAGGTCTCCGATACACATTCATTAAACAAATATTTATTGAGTGTCTCCTATGTGCCAAGCACTGGGTTAAGCACTGGAAACAGTCATCAAAAAGCCAATCCCTGTCCTTATGGGGGAGATAGACAGTAAACAGTTCAGTAATTGATACAGTATTGTATCAAGCAGAGATGAGTGCCTTGAAGAAAAATAAAACAGGGTAGGAGAACTGTGAGCTGAGTGGAGGGATGGGGCTCATTTGGACCATCAGGGTAGGCCTCTGAGAAGCTGATATTAGACAGAGAGTAAATGGAGCGAGAAACTGAGTCACCTGGATACTGAGGGTAAGAACATTCCAGCGGAACAAGCTTAGGGTGTCAGAGAAACAACAGGGAGGTTGCTGCGGCTGGAGCCGAGTGAGACCCAGAGGTCAGGAGAGAGGGTCTGGCAGGCCTCAGAAATGAGCTTGAATTTTATTCTGAGTGTGATGTGAAGCATATTTTAAGAAGGGTTGTGACACGGTCTTACTTATGGTTTAAGAGTTATGTGGGGTAGTATTACACATGTATTAGAATGGCTGACATTTTTATAAAAAAGTGATAATACCCAGTGCTGGCAGGAATGCAGAGCAACCGTAACTCTCATACAATGCTGGTGGGAATGCAAAATGGTAGAGCCAGCTGGCAAAACAGTTTAGCCATTTCACATAAGTTTACACTTACCATGTGGGCTTCCCTGGTGGCGCAGTGGTTGAGAGTCCGCCTGCCAATGCAGGGGACACGGGTTCGTGTCCTGGTCTGGGAAGATCCCATGTGCCGCGGAGTCTGCGCGTCCGGAGCCTGTGCTCCGCAACGGGAGAGGCCACAACAGTGAGAGGCCCGCGTACCGCAAAAAAAAAAAAAGAAAAAGACAAAATTTACATTTAACCATGCAACCCAACAATACCACTCTTAGGTATTTACCCAAGTGAAGTGAAGCTTATGTTCTCACACAAACCTGTTGCACAGATGTTCACAGTAACTTGATTCATAATCACCAAACACTGGAAACAAATTCAAATATCCTTCAACTGGTGGATGGCTAAACAGTGGCACATCCATGTAAGAATACTACTTAACAATAGAAAAGGACCAACTACCAATCATACATGCAACAACCTGGAGGAAGCTCAAGAACCTTACGCTTATTAGTGAAAAAATTCAATCTCAAAAGGTTGCATACTGTATGATTTCATTTATACAACATTCTCAAAATGACAAAACTATGGAGATGGAGAACAGATTAGTAGTTTCCAGGGGTCAGGGAGGAGGACCAGAGAGGCATGAAGTGGGAGTGGGTTTCACTACAAAGAGGTAGCACTAGAGAGTTCCTCCTAGTGATGTGAACAGTTGTGATGTAACAGTTATCAATCTTTTTTTAAAATTTAATTTATTTATTTTTATACAGCAGGTTCTTATTAGTTATCTATTTTATACATATTAGTGTATACATGTCAATCCTAATCTCTCAATTCGTCCGACCACCACCACCACCCCAACCCTGCTTTCCTCCCTTGGTGTCCATATGTTTGTTCTCTACATCTCTGTCTCTATTTCTGCCCTGCAAACTGGTTCATCCGTACCGTTTTTCTAGATCCAACATATATGCATTAATATATATTTGTTTTCCTCTTTCTGACTTACTTCACTCTGTATGACAGTCTCTAGGTCCATCCACGTCTCTACAAATGACCCAATTTCATTCCTTTTTATGGCTGAGTAATATTCCATTGTATATATGTACCACATCTTCATTATCCATTCATCTGTCAATGGGCATTTAGGTTGCTTCCATGTCCTGGCTATTGTAAATAGTGCTGCAATGAACAGTGTGGTGTATGTTTCCTTTTGAATTATGGTTTTCTCTGGGTATATGCCCAGTAGTAGGATTGCTGGGTCATATGGTAATTCTATTTTTAGTTTTTTAAGGAACCTCCATGCTGTTCTCCATAGTAGCTGTATCAATTTACTTTCCCACCAACAGTGCAAGAGGGTTCCCTTTTCTCCACACCCTCTCCAGCATTTGTTGTTTGTAGATTTTCTGATGATGCCCATTCTAACCAGTGTAAGGTGATACCTCATTGTAGTTTTGATTTGTATTTCTCTAATAATTAGTGATGTTGAGCAGCTTTTCATGTTCCTCTTGGCCATCTATATGTCTTCTTTGGAGAAATGTTTATTTAGGCCTTCTGCCCATTTTTTGATTGGGTTTTCTTTTGGGGTTTTTTTGTGGTACGCAGGCCTCTCACTGCCGTGGCCTCTCCCATTGCAGAGCACAGGCTCCGGACGCACAGGCTCGGCGGCCACGGCTCATGGGCCCAGCCGCTCCGCGGCATGCAGGATCCTCCTGGACCAGGGCACGAACCCGCGTCCCCTGCGTCGGCAGGCGGACTCTCAACCACTGAGCCACCAGGGAAGCCTGGGTTGTTTGTTTTTTTTAATATTGAGCTGCATGAGCTGTTTATATATTTTGGAGATTAATCCTTTGTCTGTTGATTCATTTGCAAATATTTTCTCCCATTCTGAGGGTTGTCTTTTTGTCTTGTTTATAGTTTCCTTTGCTGTGTGAAAGCTTTTAAGTTTCATTGGGTCCCATTTGTTTATTTTTGTTTTTATTTCCATTACTCTAGGAGGTGGGTCAAAAAAGATCTTGCTGTGATTTATGTCAAAGAGTGTTCTTCCTATGTTTTCCTCTAAGAGTTTTATAGTGTCCGGTCTTACATTTAGGTCTTTAATCCATTTTGAATTTATTTTTGTGTATGGTGTTAGGGAGTGTTCTAATTTCATTCTTTTACATGTAGCTGTCCAGTTTTCCCAGGACCATTTATTGAAGAGACTGTCTTTTCTTCACTGTATATCCTTGCCTGCTTTGTCATAGATTAGTTGACCATAGGTGTGTGGGTTTATCTCTGGGCTTTCTATCCTTTTCCATTGATCTATATTTCTGTTTTTGTGCCAGTACCATATTGTCTTGATTACTGTAGCTTTGTAGTGTAGTCTGAATGCAGGGAGTCTGATTCCTCCAGCTCTGTTTTATTCCTCAAGACTGCTTTGGCTCTTTGGGGTCTTTTGTGTCTCCATACAAATTTTAAAGATTTTTTGTTCTAGTTCCATAAAAAATGCCACTGGTAATTTGATAAGGATTGCATTGAATCTGTAGATTGCTTTGGGTAGTATAGTCATTTTCACAATATTGATTCTTCCAATTCAAGAACATGGTATATCTCTCCGTCTGTTTGTGTCATCTTTGATTTCTTCGTCAGTGTCTTATAGTTTTCTGCATATAGGAATTTTGTCTCCTTAGGTAGGTTTATTCCTAGGTGTTTTATTCTTTTTGTTGCAATGGTGAATGGGATTGTTTCCTTAATTTCTGTTTCTAATCTTTCGTCGTTAGTGTATAGGAATGCAAGAGATTTCTGTGCATTAATTTTGTATCCTGCAACTTTACCAAATTCATTGATTAGCTCTAGTAGTTTTCTGGTGGCATCTTTAGGATTCTCTATGTATAGTGTCATGTCATCTGCAAACAGTGACAGTTTTACTTCTTTTTTCCAATTTGTATTCCTTTTATTTCTTTTTCTTCTCTGATTGCTGTAGCTAGGACTTCCAAAACTATGTTGATAATAGTGGCGAGAGTAGACATCCTTGTCTTGTTCCTGATCTTAGAGGAAATGCTTTCAGTTTTTCACCATTGAGAATGATGTTTGCTGTGGGTTTGTTGTATATGGCCTTTATTATGTTGAGGTAGGTTCCCTCTATGCCCACTTTCTGGAGAGTTTTTATCATAAATGGGTGTTGAATTTTGTCGAAAGCTTTTTCTGCATCTATTGAGATGATCATATGGTTTTTATTCTTCAGTTTGTTAATATGGTGTATCACATTGATTGATTTGCATATATTGAAGAATCCTTGCATCCCTGGGATAAATCCCACTTGATCATGGTGTATGATCCTTTTAATGTGTTGTTGGATTCTGTTTGCTAATATTTTGTTGAGGATTTTTTTTTTTCTGTGGTATGTGGGCCTCTCACTGTTGTGGCCTCTCTCGTTGTGGAGCACAGACTCTGGACGCGCAGGTTCAGCGGCCATGGCTCACAGGCCTAGCCGCTCCGTGGCACGTGGGATCTTCCCAGACCGGGGCACGAACCCATGTCCCCTGCATCGGCAGGCAGACTCTCAACCACTGCACCACCAGGGAAGGCCCTTGTTGAGGATTTTTGCATCTATATTCATCAGTGATATTGGTCTGTAATTTTCTTTTTTTGTACTATCTTTGTCTGGTTTTGGTGTCAGGGTGATGGTGGCCTCATAGAATGAGTTTGGGAGTGTTCCTGCCTCTGCAACTTTTTGGAAGAGTTTGAGAAGGATAGGTGTTAGCTCTTCTCTAAATGTTTGATAGAATTCACCTGTGAAGCAATCTGGTCCTGGACTTTTGTTTGTTGGAAGATTTTTAATCACAGTTTCAATTTCATTACTTGTGATTGGTCTGTTTATATTTTCTATTTCTCCCTGGTTCAGTCTTGGAAGCTTATACCTTTCTAAGAATTTGTCCATTTCTACCAGGTTGTCCATTTTATTGGCATAGACTTGCTTGTAGTAGTCTCTTAGGTTGCTTTATATTTCTGCCATATCCATTGTAACTTGTCCTTTTTCATTTCTAATTTTATTGATTTGAGTCCTCTCCCTCTTTTTATTGATGAACCTGGCTAAAGGTTTATCAATTTTGTTTATCTTCTCAAAGAACCAGCTTTTAGTTTTATGGATCTTTGCTATTGTTTTGTGTCTATTTCATTTATTTCTGCTCTGATCTTTATGATTTCTTTCCTTCTACTAACTTTGGGTTTCGTTTGTTCTTCTTTCTCTAGTTCCTTTAGGTATAAGGTTAGATTGTTTATTTGAGATTTTTCTTGTTTCTTGAGGTAGGCTTGTATTGTTATAAACTTCCCTCTTAGAACTGCTTTTGCTGCACCCCATAGGTTTTGGATCATCATGTTTTCGTTGTAATTTGTCTCTAGGTACTTTTTGATTTCCTCTTTGATTTCTTCAGTGATCTCTTGGTTATTTAGTAACGTATTACTTAGCCTCCATGTGTTTGTGTATTTTACGTTTTTTCCCTTTAATTGATTTCTAATCTCATAGTGTTGTGGTTGGAAAAGATGCTTGATATGATTTCAATTTTCTTAAATTTACCAAGGCTTGATTTGTGACCCAAGATGTGATCTATCCTGGAGAATGTTCTGTGTGTACTTGAGAAGAAAGTGTATTCTGCTGTTTTCAGATGGAATGTCCTATAAATATCAATTAAATCCATCTGGTCTATTGTGCCATTTAAAGCTTGTGTTTCCTTATTAATTTTCTGTCTGGATGATCTGTCCATTGGTGTAAGTGAGGTGTTAAAGTCCCCCACTATTATTGTGTTACTGTTGATTTCCTCTTTATAGCTGTTAGCATTTGCCTTATGTATTGAGGTGCTCCTATGTTGGGTGCATATATATTTATAATTGTTACATCTTCTTCTTGGATTGATCCCTTGATCATTATGTAGTGTCCTTCCTTGTCTCTTGTAACATTCTTTATTTTAAAGCCTATTTTATCTGATATGAGTATTGCTACTCCAGCTTTCTTTTGATTTCCATTTGCATGGAATACAAATGGAATGCAGGGAATTTTTGCAGGGAATTTTTCAGGGAAAAATTGGGAAAAAAATTTTCAGGGAAAAATTGCAGGGAATTTTTCCATCCCCTCACTTTCAGTCTGTATGTGTCCCTAGGTCTGAAGTGGGTCTCTTGTAGACAGCATATATATGGGTCTTGTTTTTTGTATCCATTCAGCGAGACTGTGTCTTTTGGTTGGAGCATCTAAACCATTCACATTTAAGGTAATTATCTATATGTATGTTCCTATTACCATTTCCTTAATTGTTTTGGGTTTGTTTTTGTAGGTCCTTTTCTTCTCTTGTGTTTCCCACTTAGAAAAGTTCCTTTAGCTTTTGTTGTAGAGCTGGTTTGGTGGTGCTGAATTCTCTTAGCTTTTTCTTGTCTGTAAAGCTTTTGATTTCTCCATCAAATCTGAATGAGATCCTTGCCGGGTAGAGTAATCTTGGTTGTAGGCTCTTCCCTTTCATCACTTTAAATATATCATGCCACTCCCTTCTGGCTTGTAGAGTTTCTGCTGAGAAATCAGTTGTTAACCTTATGGTAGTTCCCTTGTATGTTATTTGTTGTTTCGTTTTGTTGCTTTTAATACTTTTTCTGTCTTTCATTTTTGTCAATTTGATTACTATGTGTCTCACTCAGCGTGTTTCTCCTTGGGTTTATCCTGCCTGGGACTCTCTGTGCTTCCTGGACTTGGGTGGCTATTTCTTTCCCCATGTTAGCAAGTTTTTGACCATAATCTCTTCAAATATTTTCTTGGGTCCTTTCTCTCTCTCTTCTCCTTCTGGGACCCCTATAATGTGAATGTTGGTGTGTTTAATGTTGTCCCAGAGGTCTCTTAGGCTGTCTTCACTTCTTTTCATTCTTTTTTCTTTATTCTGTTCCATGGCAGTGAATTCCACCATTCTGTCTTCCAGGTCACTTATCTGTTCTTCTGCCTCAGTTATTCTGCTATTGCTTCCTTCTAGTGTATTTTTTATTTCAGTTATTGTATTGTTCATCTCTGTTTGTTTGTTCTTTAATTCTTGTAGGTGTTTGTTCTTTAATTCTTCTAGGTCTTTGTTCAACATTTCTCTTTTTTAAAAAATAAATTTATTTATTTATTTTTGGTTGCATTGGGTCTTTGTTGCTACACACGGGCTTTTCTCTAGCTGTGGCAAGCTGTGGCAAGCAGGGGCTACTCTTGTGGTGCACAGGCTTCTTATTGCAGTGGCTTCTCTTGTTGCGGAGCATGGGCTCTAGGCGCACGGGCTTCAGTAGTTGTGGCACGTGGGCTCAGTAGTTGTGGCTTACGGGCTGTAGGGTGCAGGCTTAGTAGTTGTGGCGCATGGGCTTAGTTGTCCGTGGCATGTGGGATCTTCCTGTGCCAGGGCTCAAACCCATGTCTCCTGCATTGGCAGGCAGATTCTTAACCACTGTGCCACCAGGGAAGCCCTGTTAAACATTTCTTGCATCTTCTCGATCTTTGCCTCCATTCTTTTTCTGAGGTCCTGGATCTTCACTATCATTATTCTGAATTCTTTTTCTGGGATGTTGTCTATCTCCACTTCATTTAGTTGTTTTTCTGGGGTTTTATCTTGTTCCTTCATCTGGTACATTGTCCTCTGCCTTTTCATTTTGTCTATCTTTCTGTGAATGTGGTTTTCGTTCCACAGGCTGCAGGACTGTAGTTCTTCTTGCTTCTGCTCAACAGTAACAATCTTGACCGTGGTGGTAGTTACAAGAATCTCTACTTGGGATTTAAGTGCATAGAACTAAACATACACCCACACACACACACGAATGAATGCAGGTTAAAAATTGGTAGGGCTTCCCTGGTGGTGCAGTGGTTGAGAGTCTGCCTGCTGATGCAGGGGACACGGGTTCGTGCCCCGGTCCGGGAAGATCCCACATGCCGCAGAGTGGCTAGGCCCGTAAGTCATGGCCGCTGAGCCTGAGCATCCAGAGCCTGTGCTCCGCAATGGGAGAGGCCACAACAGTGAGAGGCCTGCGTACCACACACACACAAAAAAATTGGTGAAAACTGAATAAGTTCTGTTGTCTAGTTAACAGTAATGTACCACTGCAAGTGTCCTAGTTTCGATATTTTACTACAGCTCAATGTAAGATGTCATTTTTATGGGAAGATGGTTAAAGGGTACATGAGACTCTTTTATTTTTGCAACGTCCTATGAGTCTATAACTATTTCAAAACTAAAAGTTTAGAAATAAAACTCTAGTTGGGAATTCCCTGGAAGCCCAGTGATTAGACTTGGCACTCTCACTGCTGGGGCCTCAGGATTCCATCCCTGGTTGGGGAGCTAAGATCCTACAAGCTGCCGGGCTCGGCCAAAAACAAACAAACAAACAAACAAAAACCCTCTAACAACTGGATAAAAACTATAAAAGTCTTTTTTGAAATTTGGGAAATTTGCAAATGGATGAATAGTAGATGACACTTGGGAATTTATTGTCACCTTTCTTAGGTGTGATAACGTATGGTCATCACTCATTCTTAGGTGATATGTGTTGAAGTTTTAGAGGTGAAGTGTCAGTGCCTACAACTTACTTTCCAATGGTTCAGCAAATATATGCCTGTTATAGATGTTATTTTAAAATATAGCAAAATGCAAACAATTATTGAATCTAGGTGGTAGATTTAAAGGTATTCACTCTATTATTATTATTATTATTTTGGCTGTGTGGCTTGTGGGATCTTAGTTCCCTGACCAGGGATTGAACCCAGGCCACAGTAGTGAAAGCACTGAGTCCTAACCACTGGACTGCCAGGGAATTCCCACACTATTATTCTTTTAAATTTATATTGGAAACATTTTAGAATGAAAAGTTAAAGAGAAAAGGGACAAACTGCTGATATGTACAACAATGTGGGTGAATCTCAAAAGCATTAAGGTAAAAGAAAGAAGCAGACTCAAGGCTACATACTGTAAGAATCCATTTTGGAAAAGGCAAAACTATAAGGACAAAATCAGATCAGTGGTTTCCAGTGGCTGGGGTTGGGGGAGAGGTCTTATTTATCACTAAAGAGCAAGAGGAAAATTTGGCAGGGGGACACATTCTATATTTTGATTGTGATGGTGGTTACATGTCTGTGTTTGTTGAAACTCACAGAACTGTACACTCAAAAAGATAAATTTTAATGTGCATCTAACACCCCCCAAAAAAGCAGAGGAAAGTAACATGTATAGAAGAACCATTAAAACACAAGCTACTAAAGACCTAAATATAAGACCAGACACCTTAAAACTCCTAGAAGAGAACATAGGCAAAACATTCTCTGACATAAATCGTACCAGTGTTTTCTTAGGCCAGTCTCCCAAGGCAATAGAAATAAAAGCAAAAATAAACAAACGGGACCTAATCAAACTTATAAGCTTTTGCACAGCAAAGGAAACCATAAGAAAAAAATGAAAAGACAACCTACAGACTGGGAGAAAATATTTGCAAATGTTGCGCTCAACAAGGGCTTAATTTCCAAAATATACAAACAGCTCATACAACTCAACAACAAGAGGACACAAACAACCCAATCAAAAAATGGGCAGAGGATCTAAATAAACATTTCTCCAAAGAAGACATACAGATGGCCAATAAGCACATGAAAAGATGCTCAACATCACTAATTATTTGAGAAATATAAATCAAAACTACAATGAGGAACTACCTCACACCAGCGAGAATGGCCATCATTAAAGAGTCTACAAATAACAAATGCTGGAGAGGGTGTGGAGCAAAGGGAACCCTGTTACACTGTTGGTGGGAATGTAAATTGGTGCAGCCACTATGGAAAACAGTATGGAGGTTCCTCAAAAAAACTAAAAGTAGAGATGCCATATGATCCAGCAATCCCACTCCTGGGCATATATCCAGACAAAACTCTAATTCAAAATGACACATGCATCCCTATATTCAAAGCAGCACTCTTTACAATAGCCAATACATGGAAACAACCTAAATGTCCATCGACAGATGAATGGATAATGAAGATGTGGTACATATATACAATGGAGTACTACTCAGCTATCAAAAAGAATGAAATAATGCCATTTGCAGCAACATGGATGGACCCAGAGATTATCATACTAAGCAAAGTAAGTCAGAAAGAGAAAGACAAATACCATATGATACCACTTATATGTGGAATCTAAAATATGACACAAATCAATATATCTATGAAACAAAAACAGACTCACAGATATAGAGAACAGATTTGTGGTTGCCAAGGGGGAGGCAGGGTAGGGGAGGGAAGGATGGGGAGTTTGGGATTAGCAGAGGCAAACTATTATATATAGGATGGATAAACAACAAGGTCCTACTATATAGCACAGGGAACTATATTCAATATCCTGTGACAAACCATAATGGAAAAGAACATGAAAAAGAATATATATACGTATGTATGTATGTATAACTGAGTCACTTTGCTGTACAGAAGAAATTAACATGACATTGTAAATCAACTATACTTCAATAAAGTTTTTAAAAATTACAATAAAACACAAGCTATAGGGGGACAAAGATCTTATCTAAGACTTGTTTGTTGTCCTTATAACACACTTGGCATCTAATAAGCACTGAATATTAGCTTGTATGTGCAGTAAGTTCCCCCCACCAAGCCTGCCAAAAAAACCCCTGTATTCCAGGGACCCTCAGCTGTGCAGGGTTCTGTAGTACAGGCTGGGCATGAAGCAGCTGCTCCATGACTGTTTGTGGAATGGGTGATTCGGCCTTGTCTTACTCACATGGATTTGACGTATTTCCTGCTACATCCTCTGGAACAGTGAGGTCCTTCGGTGTCCTGTATCCTGATGCTCTCTGTGGCTATGTTAGGGACCAGCAACAGCTCCAGGAAGTGGCACCTGGCTGCTTCAACAGAGGCCCAGGAAAAGGCATTTGCCTTTCTCCTGAGACTTGTAAATCCAAACCAAACTTCCTTCTCCAGGCAGCAAAAACTAGTTCATATTAAAAAGAAAAAAAGAAGTTAGAAGTTCTCTTTGCAAACATAAAATGCTAAACAAACATGACACTTAGTTTTCCAACATAACTACTATTTGGCTTTCTCAGTACCAAGTCCCTTCACAGGTTCCCTGTTATCCTCATAGCACTTGAATGTGGTGGCTATTGTTAGTAGCCCCATTGCACAGGTGTGATAACTGAGGCTCAGACAGGTGAAATGACTTGCCCTTGGCCACACCCTGGGTTGCTCTAACAGCCGACCCTACTGCTTACTTACCTGCTTTACTATGTGCTCTTTCACAAAGCGTGCCGCCCCCCACCCTGCCCCCTTTCAGCCATTAGCCCTACCCCTACCCAGCAGACAGCCTTTATGTACAAACACTGTGGGTCCAACAGCATCGTATGGGCCATGAAACTCTTCTTCTGACACAGAATGGAATGTTCTCTCTGCGGTGGGGTGAGCAGTCACATCTAGGTCAAATATGGAAGGAAAGGGGCGGGTGGGGTGAAGGAAGGGAAGGGGAGGAGAGAACATGCAGAAAACACCAGATGCTCTTTCTAGTTTTTAAAAAACACACGCATTAGGGAACACAGATTTTTATCACAGGCTGTTAGGAGGGAGAAGGGGGAGGGGGAAAAGCAGGCTGTGGAGGAAGACAGGGCTTCTATCCAGACCTTAGAATTGGGTCTGGGTCCCAATGATAATGATAATAATGATGGTGAATGATGACAAGAATAGTCACAGTTGCTGTGTGCCAGGTGCCGAGCCAAGCGCTCCACATGAATTATCTCAGGTAACATTCTCAGTAACTTTTCAGAATTAACCACTATTATTTTCATTCCCATTTTTCAGATTAGGAAACTGAGGCCCGGAGAGTACATACAAGGAATCATATATTTTCATATGTACAGACTCATGTAAATTCATTGAATGAGGTCAGGAAGGATGCACATCAATCTAACAGTAGCCATTACCTGAAGGTGTGTGTGTGTGTGTGTGTGTGTGTGTGTGTGTGTGTGTGTGTGTGTGTGTGTGTGTGTGTGTGACAAAGGTGGGGAGCTGTAACTTTTTGTTGTACTGTGTAATATTTTTTACAAAGGGAATGTGTATCCCAGTATGTGCTAAGAAAGAAAGAAGGAAGGAAGGAAGGGAAGAGAATGGAAAAAGAAAGAAAAAAAGAAAGAAAGAAAGAGAGGTAGGAAGAAAGAAAGAAAGAAAGAAAGAAAGAAGAAAAAAGAGTGGGTGGTTTTAAAGGCTGTGTCCAGGGATCCCCTAATTTGGAGCTGGGTCTCTCAGACTGCAGATCCCAGTTCCTAACCATAAGGTAGCACTGCTTTTCAAAGAAAGTCCCGAGTTCTTGCCCCAAACTCCTGACTGTGGGCAGCAAGGAGGAAATGACTTCTGAGAGGCGTCGGCCCGTTGCCCCACCCGCCTTCCATGGAATTCCTGGGGGGACAGGGCCAGTCGCGTGTCTCAGCCCCCGGGGGAGCCCAGTGCTCGCCATCCAAGCCCGGGGCCCGCCCACTGTCACGGAACGGACTCCGAGCCAATCAGCCCCGGGTGATGCCACGCCGGGAGACGACAGTGGCAGGAAATCAAGGTCAAGGCTCCGGACACAATGGGGCCATTGTCGGTCTCCAGTCAGTTGACTTTCAAGCAGCAGTTCTCCATCCACCCTCGCTCCTTCTCCCCATCCCCGCCCCCTGCCAGGAAGTCATCCAAACCCACTGCCTCCTTTTCAGCCTCCGCCCGAAGGAAGCCGCTTTCCGTATCCTACCCTAGACCCGGGAGGCCGGGCGACCCCGTGCGTGGTCTGTTACATCCACCAGGTGGCGACAGAGCACCGCACTTCTGAGGGCGGGTGGGGAGGCAGGGGCCGGCGCCGATCTGGGCGAGGGGGGACCCAGCACTTCTTGTTGTATCCAAAAAACCAAGTCAGATTATATTTTCCCTCACTTGTACTCTGAGATCACCGGGACCTGGAGTCTCAAGGCAAATGGCAAAACGGCCGTAGACAACAGCGCTTTTCCTTGATGGAGAGGAAAGCCGAATGGAAACCTCTTTACTCTGGAAATCATAGCATGTGGAACTTGACCACCTCTCTGGTCTGGGTTAATCAACTGGCTGATTGATTGGTTATGTTCGTATATAAAAGTCATCTCCACAAGGTCCTCCCGCCCGCTGCTCCTCGCCCCCACCCCCCCAGTCTAAGTTATGCCCCCGCTGTTGTTCTGCCTTAGAATCGGCTGTAGTTTTCCTTCTTGGCGTGTATCACAATTTGTAACTGGACACATATTTGTTTGATTCTTTTCCACTTGTATATATGCTCCATGAGAGCAGGCACCGGGTCCGCTTTTGTCACCAATGCATCCTTGGTGCCTAGTATAGGATCTGGCACACAGTAGGTGTTCAATAAATAATTGTCAACCTAATAAATGAATGACGGCCCTATTGAGTAATGGGAGTAGGAACAGGGCTTCAGGATCCTGACAGTTCAGCATGTGTGAATACAGGCAGTGCCTGGGCCCATTAACAGGCTGCACCTGCCCCAAACTATCAAATTAGAGAGTCTGCCCCTGACAGAGAAGAGCTTGGGGTTAAGACTTCTGATTCTGGGCTCTGGCCACCTGGCTCCACAATCTTCCCTCCACCCTGCACATGATGGGCAACTTCGCACATATCACTTAATATTTCTGAGTTTCAGTTTCCTCATCTGTTGACCCAGTGGAACCTCAGGCCCTTCCTGGATCAATTAAGTGGTCAGATGGGAGAAGATTCAAAACATATGCACCCCAGTACACAGGATCCTCCTGACATCTGCTGTCCTCACTTGTGTCACCCGGGGACATGCCCACACCATAGCAGATCCCCAGCCTCAGCCCTGGGGAAGGAAGAAGAGCCTTTCAGGGAGGTGACCAGGAGAAGTCTGTCACTGGCTCAAAAAGGCCTAGGAAGGGGATCCTGGGCAGTGTGCCAACCCCTGAGGTCAGCATTCCCCATTGCTACCAGGGACTCTTGCAGCCCCTCTGCAAAGTGGAATAGGAAGCAAGCCAGAGGATCTGAGGGCTCAAACACTCAAGCCAGCTGCACATCACACATCGAGGTAGCTGAGAGCACAGACCCTGGAGGCCTGTCCCAGCTCTGTGGCTTGTCAGCTTTGGCAAATTATTTCCCCTAAGCCTCAGTCTCCTTGCCTATAAAATAGAGGCGATGATAATAGCACTGAACTCCTAGGGCGGTTTTGAGGATTTAGTGAGATAATACATGAAACATCCTGGCACACAGTGGGTGCTGAATAAACATTAATGTTACTACTATTAAACATTCTTTCTTTAGCTCCTTTATCACAAGGTTCTGTCAGTTTGGAGTTAAGGGACCTGAGACCCAGAGAGATAAAGTAACTTGCTTAGGGTCCCAGGATTCAAACCCAGGTTCCTTTGATTCCAGAGCCTGGGCTCCTGGGAGGTGAAGGAGGTGGTCCCTGGTTCCCCAGGCATGGTGGGGTGAGAGCAGGCAGCAGTGGAGAGGTGGAGAGAGAACCTCCCAGGGCAGGTGGGTGCTGAGGGCACCTACAGAGCCTGGTGTGTCAGCCTGAGCCACAAATCTCCGCTCACCTGTGCCCCTAGGAGGTTATGGTCCCCGATCACCCACTCTGTCCTCTTGGGCTTGGGCCCCTCCTTCTCTTCTCTTCCCTCTCGAATGCAGTCATCTCGACTAACAAAAGTGACCATGGCTACTCTGACGTGTGAGTGATGCCTGCTGGCCAGGCCAAGCCAGTCAGTGTGCCAAGCTGAGCTCGGGCCCCTTCCCACGCGCCAGGGTGCACGGGCCCTTCCACCCCAGCAGTAGAACCATCCTGCTCCCTCCCCAGCTCTGCAAAGGTGGGCCAGGAGCTGGGGCAGAACTGAGCGTGAGGAAGAAGAGGTCAGAAGGGTTGCAGAGCGTAGAAGATGCTGCCCTGTGAGGCCTTGGGTTTGGGAGTGAGCGGGCGTGGCGGGGGAAGGGATGAGGCAGTCCAGCTTCGTTCACCCTCTGGAGTCAGTGAGACCTCGTTTGAGTCCTGACACTGTCACTTAGTAACTATATGACTTAGGGAAGTCACTTAACTTCTCTGAGCCTCAGTCGTCTCATCTGTAAAATGGGGTTATTAAAATCTCCTGAGGTTTGTGGGGACTTCAAAAGATAATGAAAAATGTGGGAGCTCAGTGCAGACACCTAGCCAACCCTCCATGCATAATCTCCTTTGCTGCTGCTGCTGCTGCTGTGGCCGCTGCTACTGTTATTGATGACACCTTGGGGACAAGGCCATGCAAAGAATTTGGCCAGCTTCTGGAAGAAGGTCAACCAGGTCAGCTGGGGGAGGTTTCCTCCTGGCCTGGTCCCCCTGATAATGACACCAGGTCCTTGGACCTGAACTAGGAAGCTCAGAGGTCCTGGAAGGGAGAGTCGCCCTCCCCCACTCCGCCCCCACTCCCAGCAGGTGGTGTCCTGCCAGCCTGTGAGGTGGGATGGGGTCCCCTTACTCTGAGGCAGCCTGGTTTCTCTTCCTTTCCTCTCACTGCTTCTTTGTCTCTAACTATTGCCAATGCCAGAGACCTGCTTCTCTGTGAGGGGACGGGGTGGGGGGCAGGGTGGAGAGAAGACCAAGGGAGCTGGGAGATCAGAGCCAGGAATTTCTCCAGTGTATAAAGAGGATAGGGGTCACTTCTCTCTTAGGCTGAAATTGGTGACATTAGGTAATGTATTTAAGACTTCTGTCCCCATACCCTTCCACCTCCTTAGCTCTTTTCCTAAGCATGATGCTGTTTACATAGTAAAAGGATGGAAGCTTTAATGAAGAAATAAAAATGACTAACGGACAACAGAATATGCAGTCCAGTTGGCCATCTGACACCCCATTTCCAGGGCTGGGGGGCTGTTGCTCCCATATCCTAGCCTGTGTCCCCACTTAAGCCGAGAGCAGACGAGGCTGGGCCTGGTAGAGGGCAGCACAGGCTTGGGCTCAGGCTGGGACTGAAATCCTGCCCTTCAGCCCTTTTCCGAAATACCGGCTTGAGCAGGGGCCCCTTGAGAACCCGGAGGGCTCTGAAGTCCTGTTCCTCAGGCAGGTTCTGTCCGGCAGGTGGGCCCTCCCTCCAGCTCCATTTCCATTCCCCTCTGCTCCATCCCTACCCAGTTCCCCCCAGATACCGGAGAGGGAAAACTTCCAGCCTCTTTAGGGTCTGAACCCTTGAGGACCCCTTAGCCCCTACTGGGGCCTGGCCTGAGGGAGTGGGCAAGCTCCCCGGGGGAGGCCGGCCCCAGTGTGTGGAGCCTCTGGAGCTCCCGATCTGAGCTTCGATTAGGCTGGAATGTTCCCTGTCCGGTTCGCAGCGATGTCCGCAGGGAGATTGTGGGAGGGTGTCTGGCTGTCCCAGGTTCCTTGGGCTTGGAAACGCTGTGGCTTCTGGCCTGCCCATCCACCCTCTCCTCTTGCCTCTGCTCCCCTCACCCCCCATTTCTCAGCGGCTCTCAAAGGGCTTAGGCTTCCCTGGGGCTTGCTCTTGTGGTCCCCTCTGCCCCTACCTCCAGTCATCCCTTCCTCTCCCTAACTTAACTTTTACTCTTTCTTTAGGACTCCCCTCCAGGAAGCCTTGTTGATCCCTCCCCGTCTCAGGCTGGGCTGGCTGTCCCTCCACACCTCCACACGCTGTCTCCAGGGTACTTGCCTGATAAAGCATCTGTCCCCTTTCACTGCCAGAGGACAGGGACGCTGCCATCGCTGGACCTACATGTGGAAGGGGCTCAATTGGAATCAACCAATGAGTGGTGGTCACCTTTGGGCTTTAGGTCAAACACCTTATGTACACCTGCGGCTGCCTCTCCCCTCTCTAAGTCCTGGGGTTTAGGGCCCCTTTCTCTTCTGCTTACCCCCACCCCTGCCCCCCACTGCCATCACCTGATAAAGGCCATGGAGATGGTGCAGCAGAGGAGTTAACAGGGGGCTACCTGGCAGATGAGGGACCCAGCTTTCCCAGCTAGGAAAGACCTTGACCCCGGTTTCCTCTTCTGTAAAATGAATAATTTATAGCACCTTCTTAGGGTGGTTTAAGGACTGAATGTAATAACCCCCATATTGAACCCCTTCCCTCCCCCTGGCTACTCCGGGCAAGCGGCGACTCTCTTTTCCCAAGGTCTGTGGTTCCCTCTGGAGAGGGGAGGGCAGCTCTGGGACGAAGTGATGTGGTAGAGCTTCCAGGGGAAGCTCTGGGCACACGGGATAAATGAGTGGCTTCAGTGGCAGGTTCTCTGCCCATGTGTTCGTGTTTGGCTTTGAGCTCAGAAGATGCCTCCGGCTCCAAGGGTGTGTCCTCGATCCTATGCCCACCTGCCTGCCAGGTGCCAGGCTCTGAGAAGTCACCACCTAGGCCCAAGGTGGGGAGCAGATCAGGAAGCCCAGGTATCTGGGGAGCTCGGCTCTCAGAGACATGAGTGAGCAGCCACCGCCCAGCCCTGGCATCTGGAGGCCTCACTGCCCATCCTCAGGCCACCATCCCCAAGGCCACAGGAAGACAGTCTGTGTGGAGGCAGGATGAACTTGACCAAGGGCGGAGGCCAGCATGGCACCCACTCCTTCTCTCCAGTGCTCTTCCCTCTCCCAGCTCTGGGCTCTGGAGGATGGTCTGTAGGAGAGAAGGAAGGTGTGAACCCTGGAGGCACACAGATCTCAGTTTTAATCCTAATTAGCTGTGTGTGAATTTGGCCAAATTACTTCATTTCTCTGAGCCTCAGTTTCCTAAGCTATAAAATGGGGATGACAATGGCAGTTCTCTCTGAGAAAGTCGTAAGGATTAAATACTAAAATTCATGCAGTGCGTGGAGCTCAGAGTGCACATATTAAGTGAACGATACATGGTAGTGTGACTGTTATTATTACCTGTCCCTTGCTGTGTTCCCAGCATCTACCCAGGATACCTTAATGCTGTCCAACCTAACAGAATCAGAATTCATTGAACATTTATAATACCTTAAAGAGGAGCTCAGTCAACCTAATGAGAGGAGAAAGGTGCCCACCAGGTTCTAAGGCATGGAATGCTCTCCTTTTCTGCCCCTACCCCTGCCTGGAGCCCCAGGTGGTCCTGCCGCTAGCCTTAGCTCTTCCACGTCTAAAAGCTCAAGGAGGTCTTGCTTCACCTTCCTCCTGTGAGAAACTCAGGCAGGCGGGCAGCCCTGCCATTAGAGGCCCAAGTGCCCTGGCTGGGACGTGTGCCTGGCTAGAAAGTGCTAACAAGGATCATGCCTTTGCTCAGTGCTTGCTTCTAGCTTTCCAATGAGGATTTTCAAACTTTCCTCTCCACAGAGACGATGATACCAGCAGGGCAAGTGGCCTCTTTCTCTGTGCTTGGGTCTCAAGGGCAACCGAATCCAGCCACAAAGCTTTGTAGCCACCGTGAATGTGGAGTGGCTGGCAGAGGGGAAAGGGAGAGGCCAAGAGACCCACATCCCCCAAGGCCTGGGCCACAGAGGGAAGCAGGTGTGTAAAGCACTCCCCTGGATCCCAGGCTCTGGCCTCACTATGTGGAGCACACAGGAGGTAACATCCACCACATCTGGAAAGACAAAAGGAAGCCAATGCAGAGGCACAGCTGCCTGTGGGTCTAGGCCACCTTATCCACCACAGGCTACTGCTGGCTAACTCGTGGCAGCCGCATAGGCACTTGTGTGTCAGCTGAGGGAGCCTGGCATTATTCCCAGGCAGGCCACCCTGGAGTCCCCTTTTGGTGACACCAAGAGGCACGAGAGAGAGGCTCTGCCCAAGGACTGAGGCTAGTTGGTGGAGCTCAGGAGGCTGGGACACAGCGGCTCCACAGCCTGAAACCCCACCCCTCTACGGTCCTGGAAACTTCAGTCAGTGGCCACAAGGGGCACTGTGGCCTCCTGCCACCAACGGGCGGCAAGGAAAAGCGACTGGCATCCTCAGAGAGAGAGGCTGGCAGAATTCCTGAGTGTCGGGGTGAGGGATAGGGTACAGGGAGGGGCCTTCTCGAAGCTCTGAGGTCATGTTTCATGAGGAAGATAAGCACCATACCAGGTTCTGCCAGGCCTGGGTCCCGGTCAGTCCCCTCCTACTGCCCCTCCCCCTCAGCCGGTCTTCCCCCTCCCCCCACACACACACCGCCCCGGCCCTTTACACGTGCTCACAAGCATCCTGTGATTCTCTTTATCATGGCTTATAGTTCTCTATTTGCCAGATGGCTTGATTAATGTCTGTCTCCCCTACGGACTGTGGGTCTACAAGGTGGTACTCTTAGGATGGCTGGGGCTGTGCTTGTCTTCTTCGCTGTCTCCCTAGCAGTTGGCAAAGGGACTCATTCATTTGAGTGAAAGAATGAGTTAAAGAATAAACTCCTCCATCAGACACCATGGACTCTCTAAGGGCAGGAATGGCTTCATTTATTTTTGTATTCCCCGACCTCTGCCACCGTGCCTGGCCCAAAGTCAGTAACCAATAAATAGTGTGGGATGGACGACTCACTGGGATTTAAGGGGGGCCAGGAAGAGCCTTTGCAGATGTGTTCATGTCTATCCCTTCGCACCTGTGAGGCAGTGAGGACATGGCCTTCTCCTCCAGGTAGCTCTCCTGGGAATAGAGGGCTCCCCAGCAGAGCTGAGAAGGGGGAAGTGTAGTGCTGACTCAAGAAGAGGATGGGAGTTGAGGTCTCGGGTGGGCTGAACTAAGAGTGCTCTTCCAGGCACGTGGCTGCATTCTGGTGAATGGGGAAACTCTGTGGGAGCCATACCTGGTGAGCGCTCAACTCTGGGAAAGCTCAAAGAAGACAGGGTGGCAGCAGTGTTGGTGTCTGGGCTAAGGTCAGAGGCTGCAGTCATGCCAGCTGTTCACCTGACCCCATCCATCTCCAGAGCCTCCTGAGGTTGGGGACTGGGGCCAGGGCTCCCACAAGTGCCACTATTTAGATGTGAGGCTCTGGACTTTAGGCTACTCCTTGCCTTCACAGAGCCAGGAAGTCTCAGACACACGGGGAACTGAAGGACAGAAGGAGCGGGGGTGGGATCTTGCCTTGGGCTTGGGGTGGATCCCTGCCCTGTCAGCAGAGCCTTAGTGCTGTATTGCGGGGGGAGGGGGGGTGCGGAATGGGTGAGGCTCCCTTAGGGCTGCAGAATCGCCCAGGCTCTCTGACCGTTGGTTGATTTGTTGATTTCTGAGCCCACCTTTCATGTCCAGATGAACTGAGGAGAAGGTAGAGGGTCTCCTGGGACCCACGTCCTGTATGCTAAACAGATTTACAGTCCAGAGTTTGCAGCCAATCCCACATTCCAGAACCTGAAAGCAACTTAAGACATATAGCGCTGGCTCCAGCCGACAAACGCGTCTTGTCTTGTGGATTCCTGACTCCCTCCTGGTGGGCAGAGGAGTGCACCCATTCAGGATCCCCTCTCCCAGGGGTTTGTCTGAGCATCTCTCTGACCGGCATGAATCAGAATACAGCCGACACAGATGTCAACCCTGGCACTCCCGCTGTGAAAGCCTGTGCTAAATGTTAGGATTTGAAACCAGAGCTCACGTGCAGCTTGAGACATAATTTAACCTAAATTCTTGTTTCCAGTGTCGCAAAACCCCCTAAACCTAACCAAATCAAAGCAAAATAAAGTGTGAGTAATTGACTAGCCACAAGTAGAGAGATACTGTTTCTAAGACTCCTTTTGAAACGAAACAAACTTGACTTCCTTTTTGTTCAATGGTGGAAATATTTACCTAGAATGGATGCAGGCTAGTGTGTGGGCACAAAAAGGATTTAAACACACACACGTTTATCACCAACTCCGTCAGGCCCGACATGTTTTGATAAAAGCTGATTTGGATTCCAAAGAACAGACTGTTTTTCAACGGAAACAGCATCTCATCCAGTCAAAAGATCCTCAGTAGTGCCAAAGCCAGGGGGCAGGTCCTAAGCCGTCGGGGGTCTCAGGCTGCAGGCCGAGACTTAACGAAATATGGTCCTAACCAGCTGACCCAGAGAGGAGCCGACATACGCATACATCCATTCTAGATAAATATTTCGTTTTGTTTTCCTAAAGCCAACTGTGGCCCTTCAGTACACGCCCGGGTAGCGTGTACCGTGGAGGCCGGCTCGGGTCCGAGCGCGTAGAGGCCCGCTCCAACAGGTGCAGCGCGGTTGCGCCCGGCCAACCTCGCGCGGGGTCTCTCCCTGGCACCCGTACCGGCACCGGCGCCGGGCCAGACCAGAGCCCCAGGGCGCAGAGACCGGCCTGCGCATCGCCCGCGGCCGCTTCGCAGTGGTGGGGAGAAGGCAGGGGGCTGAGATGCGTCCTCCCTCGCCCCCTCCTTCAATTCCAGCGTCCTCCATTTGCTGCGCCCGGGGTGCGGCCTATTCAATCGCCGGCCCCAAAATCGGGGCGGCTGCGAGAGCAGAGCCGGGGCTGCCAAGAGGGCGAAGGAGGGGCGGGATGCGAGCGAGGCGAGCCCGCCGGGCAGTGCCCTGTGCGCGTGGAGCTGGGCGCGCTAGCGGCCCGTCACCTGTGCGGGCGCGCAGCGGCTGCGCCCCCACCCAGGCCTGGGGCGCCCAGAGCGACCGAGACGGCCCGAAGGCGGGGCTGGAAGTAGCGGCCTGGCCCCGCTGCGGCGGCGGCGGCGGCGGCGGCGGCGGCGGGAAGCCAAGGAGGTTCTGGCGGGCGCGTCTTCCCTGGCCGGGACGCTCCGGAGCTCAGCGCCGGCGCCCCGGGCGTCCCAAAAGCCGGCGGGCACCCTATTCGCCCCCTGGCGGCTCTGGGGACACGCCGGGCGCCGCCGCCGCCACCGCCGCGGGATGAGCTGTCCACAGCAGCACTGGGCGCCGCCCGAGGTCACGCAAGGATCTGTCCCAGGGCTGCGAACCGGGAGGCAGATCGCCCTTGGGAGGAATGGAGGGGTGGTAGGACGAGGCAACTATGAGGTTTGGGGGTTTTCTTGGGATCCACGTCCCCTACATCGCGCGTGGGCTTCTCCACCAGCGTAATAACTGACACCCAGGCACCTCACTCCCGACTGGTCCTCCCTCCCTTCACCCTGGAAATAAAAGCCTCCCTGTCATTCTCACCCATTCTGGGAAATGGCCCCCGTCTTCCCTCCTTCTGCAGTGACCTGACAATGGTAGCCTTGAAGGCACAGCCGCACCGGACCTGCCACTCCCCGGACCTTGCGCAGGCAGAGAGCCCTGAGGCAGTGCTGGTAGGTTAGTAGGAGAGGATCAGCGTTCAACGGGGTCCCGAGTGCCCATTGGGAGCCTAGCACTGCCCTTGGTTTTGTAGGAGGTTAAAAGTCCTTGCCCTCTGGGTGCTTCCAATCTCAGAAGACAAACACACCTAAGAGACTGTTGTCATAGCAAGTAGCCTGGCAGCAGGAGTTTCAGGAGAGGACATAGTGGAGATGGGCTGGAGTGTGAACACCGGAGCCATTAGAACTTGCTAAGTGGACAGGATTTGGAAGGGGAGAGGGAGAGGAAGAGGGAGGGAGGGAAAGAGAGATAGAAGATATTCCTGGTCCAGTCTGGAGTAGTGTGGAGGGCTGGTCTGGGAGAGCTAGAGGGGCCACCCCTAGAGGCTCTGTAAGGGTGGGCTTCTGCAGTGGGAGAGACAGAGAGAAGGAAGAGCTGGAGGCTGGATGCCCTCTGGGAAGCAGCAGAAGAGCCTGCTCTGAGGTGCTGGCTGAGGCAGGCTGCCACTTGCACAGTTCCGAGGTCTTCTTCAAGAGGCTGGGTCATACACTACAAAAACCAAAACAACCCCCCTGCCCCCCCAAACAAAAAAAACCGTGGGTCACACTCAGTGGTTTTTGTCCAGAAGGAGGAAGCCCAGGTTATGGAAGGAAGAGGGAGCGGCTGTAGGCTAGGTCCAAAGGTGAAAAGATTAAAAGAGTGAGGCGGGAGGGAGCAGATGAAGTAGCGCTGGGATGAGAAGGAAGCACCAGGCTGCTTCCTGGGGAGGAGGAAGCCAAAGGGCAGGAGCCTGTCTGAGGGGCCAGCAGGGGGCGCAGGCCCCAGAACCTCAGGCCCGCCAGAGCGGGCTGTAGTTGACAGTCTGGCTGTCAGTCTCTGACCCATTTCGCATTCCATTTTCCTTACCAAAGTCATCTCAGGTAATTGGGAAGAATGCTTCCCACCCAGCATCTGGCTTTGTACAGAAGATGTGGCAAACCCAGGATGAAACTTCTAAGCCTCACTGTGCCCTCCTGTCCAAATCTGTCTAGGTCTTAGGGCTGCAGGTATCTTGCCTCACCGTTTGGCTTAGAAAAGCTATCTTTCTGGCAGCGGAGACAGCCACTGGGTCTTGCCTCAGTAGTGTGTCTTCCTACTTGGCCTTAGCATCCAGAAAGGACTATCCATGCCTGGGGTTGGGTAGCTTCATGGTAACCTCTCATCCAGACTCTGGGGCAGGCTCTGAATAGGATCATGGGGTCAAGCCTGGCAGACAAAGAGTGAAGAGCCCACACACCCAGGCACTGGCTATGCCAGCACTCCCACGAGAAGGACTGAAGCTGCCCAGATATTGAGCTGGGAGAGTTAGGGCAGGCTGTCCCAAGCCACCAACCGCAAAGAGGGCTTTGGGCAACGGGACTCCCCTGCAGCCAAGCAGTCAGGCAGGGCAGACTATGAGATGCTCGTCGGCATGGCAGCCCTGGAGGAGGCAGAGGGAGAGGGCAAGCACTGTCACCAAATCCTGCCCTAGTGATGGCTCTGTCAGGGCACTCCACAGGAGAGGGCCCAAGGAAGCACCATTTGAAAGAAAAGCCAGGGTCAAAAGTCTTTTGACGTAAGAGTGGAGTGGGGTTCCAGTGTGTGCAGAGATGGGGTGATGGAAGGAGGGGAAGGGCCCTGGCCTGGCAGGAATCGCATAGGCCAGCAGCACTCCTTTGCCCAGGCCAGATTTCCTTCCCTTAGCAATCAGATCACAATTAAAGGAGAACCGCCACTTACTCATGCTCTGCTTGAATTCCTCCAGGGTCAACCACCTGCACTTTCCCCATCTTCTTTTCTTTCAATCCTTTCATGTTCAACTTTTTTGTGTCTTTTTTTTTAATTCATTTTTTATTTTTGGCTGCATTGGGTCTTTGTTGCGGTGCGCGGGCTTCTCATTGCGGTGGCTTCTCTTGTTGTGGAGCACAGGCTCTAGGCATGCGGGCTTCAGTAGTTGTGGCTCGTGGGCTTCAGTAGTTGTGGCTCGTGGGCTCTAGAGCGCAGGCTCAGTAGTTGCGGCGCACGGGCTTAGTTGCTCCGCGGCATGTGGGATCTTCCCGTGTCCCCTGCATTGGCAGGCAGATTCTTAACCACTGTGCCACCAGGGAAGTCCTTCCCCATCTTCTAAAGGAGCCTGGTGAAAATAGGGAGAAGCCTGCTGCGTTTCTTCATGGACAATGCTTGTGGGAGTGTGCCTGAGGGTTTGTGTTCCCTGTGGTATTTGCTACCATTACCCCTCTCTCCCTTGGAACATGCCCCAGAGGGGAACATGGTCTCTCGGCCACCTTTCCCTGCCACTTCTTTTTCAAATTTACAAACACAGTATCAATATCTAAGTCCCTACTATGTGCCAGGCACTGTGGCAAACATGTTAGGTACACGGCCTCATCTGCTCCTCACAATAGCTCAGGGCCCCATCATCCCTACTCTTTAACTGGTTCCAGTTTCCAATCCCAGCCAGGCACAAGGGGTTGAAGTCTGTTCCCTAAGCTGATATAGAGGACACAGTCCAATCTTGGCATCACTCACAGTGTGGTGGCTCAGTAAGTATTAATTAACTCTGAGGACAAGCTGCACTTTGACTCCCCTCTGGCTAATTAAATAAACCTGCCATGTAAATCAGCAGAGGGGACAGAGAGACGTTAGGCTATATTGAAAAGAAACTGGGCTGAGGGACAGTAGGACTGTTGGCCTTCAAGAAGAAATTGATCTTGGCCTGCTCTGGCTCTCTTTGCGTTCTTTGAAGCTAGGGCCAGAGTGGTGGGGATGAGGAATAACCCCTCTTGGAGAAAGCCTCCCCCGTGAAGTCCTGGAGAACTGGGAGGAGGGAGGCAAGACTCCCATGCGCACTGGGCCCCCCCGTTGCCTACAACGACATGAGAGTTCTCTAAGGAACAAGACAGAACTGGCTGGCCCTCACCCTCCCCTCCCACTGCATCCTCATCCTTGAGTCACCACGGCCTTGTGGTCCTGGGTCGGCTGTAGGGGACCTGGGACCCAGGTAAGACATGCTGTGAAAGCCCCTTCCCACCATTGCTGGCAGTGTTAGATTGTTGGGGCCGGCAGGCGCCTTGCTGGGCTCTGCTTCCTTCTGCTTCTTCCAGAAGAAAATGAGCTATGGCAATGGCTCAGGCCCTCTGGAGGCCCAGTTCCCCCTCTGATCAACTGGGAGACCTGGGGCAGGCCATTTAACCTCACCAGGCCTGGCCCTACTCCATTAAATAGGGAAGTAATAATGTCAGCCTCACAAGGGGCCTGTGCGTAAAGTAAGGGCTCAGTAAGTAGTAACTGTTTGATGATGATGATGATGATGACGACGACGACAACTGTCTGGTTCATAACAACCAATTGTATCCCTAATAATGCTGGTCTGTCTTCAGATGTAGCTGGAATAGCTACTGTGTTTGAGCCCTAAGCTGTCACTTTGAAGGTGGTTATTTTCTATATGGAAAAAGAAAGAACATCATCTCTAAATAATGTCATGAAGTTAACATGTAAGGATAAAATGAGATAAGGTAAGGGTGAGGGCAAGGGAAGAGTGAGTGTAGAAGTTGCTGAGAAAGGATGTGGCAGTGTGGCAGGATGCCTATGCCCTTTCCCCTCCCATCCAAGTCTCTTCCTGCAGCCACTTGGGAGCCTTTGCCCCTCAGAGCCCTCACTCCTCCTTTTCCCTTGGGATAGTGTTTCGAGCAGGGCTCAGAAGATTAAGGCCAACTCTGGGGGCCTGTGGCTCATAGCAGGCAGTCCCCCACACTGTCCTCTCCTAGGGGAAGTCACACGGGTCGCCATGGTGGGCCACAGGAGCCCTGCAGAGTCCCCTAGAGCTGCCAAGCAGGCACAAGACAAGCGTTTACATTCAACGTATTGGAACAGATCGAATGTGGTTCTCAAAAAACTCATACTTGCAAGCTTTGGAGAAGGCCCAGGTTTGGCTCCTTTTAACTCCCAAACAAATTCTTGTGGGATGTTGCAATTACTTGTGACAATCCCTCTCCCTGCCTGGGACTTTGATTTCAGATTTAGACATGTAAAACTGGGTGGCTGGCTGGGCCTTGAGCAACTTGGGAGATGGCTAGGGAAAATTCTTTGCAGCATATTGTGTTTGGAAGCGAGACCTCGAGGAATCAGACGCTGTAGCTCTGTTTGTGTTATAGAACTTTTCAGCCCCTGTGGCAGATTTCCTGGCCTTGAAATTGGTTCACTATGCGGGAGTGGCTCATTCTGTCCTTTGAAACACAAATGTCTAGGAATCATTTTATGGAGTAACTTTTGGAGTAACTTTCCAATCAAAGTTATGACAAATTCTGCAGTCCTTACCCTGAAATCTTATTCACTGGATAAGCAGCAGGTGAAGATTTATCAAGGGGATATTTTAGTGGTAAGTGGTGCTGACCTTGCCCAAAGGTACCTGGAAACAGGAGGAGGTGATGCAGAGACAGCCAAGTGGATGCAGAAACAGGAGAGGAACATGGCCGGGCAAAGCACGTCCAGGTGTCTGGACTCCATGGCCTTTCTTGGTACTCAGGTGTATATGCAAACACTTTGGGCAAACTGCCTATATCTTTGTGTTGCCATCGTACCTGGCCTTAAAGCACATTCAACTATTCTGGGGGATGAGGTGAGGACCTGGACCCTGGTCAGGCTCCTTTTTCCTACTTCCTGGCTGCCACACCTGCTCTGAGAGCCCAGAAAACTTTAGCTCTGGCTTTTTTGGCTTTCATATTGGCAACAAAACAGCTGGATACAGCTATCCCTGGAAGAGTTTCGAGCAGAAGGGCTAGGACCTCTTGGCCATTGGCAGTCAGCTGGATCTAACAACCTGCCTCTTGAGGCTGGTGCACAGAAATCAGGAATCAAAAATGCCTGGGAATTCCTAGACACTCTGTAAAGTTGAGGGTGGTGAGCAGAGTCATAGGCTGCTATCTGTTGGCAAGTCAGGGGCAACAAGCTCTTCCTTTTAGTGTAGGCATCGGGCATAGAATCATTAACACTGCTATTCTCTCGAATACCTGTGAGCTCTCCTTCCAAGCTATCATCTTGTCTGAATGAAGCTTAGAAATTACATGGAACAATGTGAAAAGAGAGAAGGTCAGAATGAGAGACTGTGTTTCAGGCCAACCAGACTCTCAGGGAAATCCTGACTAAAGAAAATATTAAGCCGTACTACTCTAGATTTGAAATATTGGAATTCCTGAGAGAGCAAGACGAGAAGGGGGATTCTAGGAATGGGATATAAAAGCAGGGCATAAAAGAGATAGGACAATTCCCCTGAGTACTTTTAGGTCTTGGACAGATAAAGCTTGGAATTCCTGAGCAAAAGCAAATACTCAACTGTTTCATCCATCTCTGAGTGGGAAGAGGGAATGAGTAAGCTAGAATCACAGGACACTGCAACACCAGGCTCTGGTGGCTCAGGACACCAGCCAATGGACACTGAGAGACTGCAGGGGTCAGGAGAAGAGAGAATGTCTCCCCTGGAGGCCCTTAAGAACATAGCTGAGACATTCTATTTCTGGATAAGAAGGCACAATATTGTAACGATATCAACTCTCTCCCAACTTAATTTACATGATAAATAAAATCCCAACCAAAATCCCAATAGGACTTGTTAAATGAAATTTGACAAGCTGACTGGGAAGTACATCTGGAAAGAAAAAATATGTAAGAATAACAAAACAATTTGGGGGAAAAGAATGAAAGAGAAAAATACACTGTATCGACACACACTCAAAAGCTACAACTATTAAAATGGTACTGTACAAGGAATATAAAAAAGTTCAATGCAACAGAATAGAGAATCCAGACAGTCACATATATTTACGGGACTTTTGAATATGAGAAGAGTAGTATTTCAAGTCACGGGGGAGAGGATGGCCTATAGGATAAATAATTCTGGGCAGCACGTGACCCTCTGCCCAAAGAAAAGAAAATAAGGTTAGATCCCTAGCTCACACCATATATGAACATAAATTCCAGATGGATTAAAGAACTAACATAGAAGTACAACTATTGGGCTGGCCAAAAAGTTTGTTCGGGTTTTTACGTGCCATCTTACAGAAAAACTCGAATGAAGTTTTGGCCAACCCAATATGAAAGAAATATAAGAAAATATGGGAGAATACGTTTATTATCTGGGCAAAGGGAAACCTTCTTTAAAAACCATACAATACAAAGCCATGAAGGAGAGGACAGATACATTTGATCAAAATAAAAAGCCTCTGTATAACCCAAGGAACTATTATAAGGTTAAAAGGACAAGTCGGCCTGGACCAAGGGGTGGCTCATTCTGCCTGGCAGCAGACTGTGAGACCAGATGGCCTTGGAGGCCTTTCCTTTCCCTCACAATTCCTTCGTAGAAGTCAGGGTTCAGGAGGAAGCGAACACCAGAGGGTGGCTGCTTTCCATTGTTATCATCCTCAGAGCCCTACAATCAAGAGACAGCTCAAGTCATAGTTATTCAGAGCCAGCGTAAAATGAGCGGGTTGAGTGGATCAGTGTGCAGGAGAGGAGCAATGAAGCAAGATGGAAGGACCAGAAACAGTTTTGCTGGCCCTGGGTGAGGAGGAGGAGGAAGGGCTGACTCTCTGTCAGACATCATGGTCTCCAGTCCGTAGGCCCATCTTTCACAGAGGGGATGTGGCTCAGGCAGGTCCTCCCAAGACCTCATTTTCCCTGCATAGAGAGCCTTTTGGAAGAGCATGTGGAGAAAATGTTGCCCTGTGTGGGCTTTAATACCTCCATCAGACCCCTCAGCTCTGTGAGGATCAGGGTAGTCCTGGGATGGTGGCCCCTGTCCAGACCCCTAGTGGCAGTGAGGATGGGTGTACCTGTGTTCTTGGGTGGGCTGGGTGGCCTTATATGGTCTGATGACTCCAAATCAGAGGCCTATGTCCTAGAGACTTGACTCTATTTCATGTCTAGAGAATACTCCAACTCAAGGCCCCCAAAGAAAAGTGAAACTCTTGTCCCATGGAGCTTCTGTCAGCCAATTCACCCTAGAGGGATCAGGTTCTGCTCTTGGGGGAGGCCAGGGAACCATTGTGTTCAGCTAGTCTCAGCCCGTACTTCCTACTTGTGAGCTGACTCTGAGCTAAGAGAGTGTTTGCCTGATTCAGGTAGGAGGACAGGCAAGCCTTAGGAAACCTCTGCCGCATTCTGATGCCATCCAGTAAGCTGGGTTGAGCACATGGACTTGAGGTTTGAGAGGAGGGGGAAAATTCTCAGCAGGGAGATAGATGCCATTTTTTTAACATGAACAAGTAGCTGCAACAAGGAATGATGGGTATTGAGGAAAGCAGGAGACAGTACCAGGACTGGCCAGAATTGGAATACACTCAGTGATGGAATCATATTCCAAGGAGCAGCAAACAACCTCAAAGGCCCCAAGTTGGCTTTCAGAGCTATTTTTCAGGATTTGTAGGGTGAGGGGTAAGGAGTAAATAAGCACAGCTGGGGAGAAGAATGGGGCTCCTAGCGTCTCATGAAAAGATGCCATAGGGGTAAGGAGAAGCCACTGCCTTGGTGAAATTAAAAAATGGACCATGGAACTTAGATTTAACGTCTCCAAAAGGAAGGAAACAACTACATATCAGTGCAAAAACTGTGGCTGAGTACCAACTATGTAACAAGCATCCAAATGAGGGCAACATAAGGAGACCCCTGCACCTCACCCCCCACCATTACTGCTACCACACAAACCTAGCACAGTCACTCAACCCTGCTTCCCACCTCTGAGATGACACCAGGCCAGTCCCCCCATCTGGCACAAAATATGGCAGTTTAGAGTGCTTTATAATATTGCAACCAAACATCAGAGAAAATAAGGGATATTTAGCTAGCTCAAAATCCCCAACTTCCAAATGGAGAGGTCAGGCTCCAACCAGTCAACCTAGGTGCAATAAAGAGAATAGCTCTTTTTCCTCGAAGCCTAAGCAGCCCTGCTTCCAGGTCCTCTTCAGTCCTTCTGATCAGCCAAGCTGAAGAATGCAGCTTCTCAGAGACCCACTAGAGGAGGGTTCTATTTCTACTCTCAGATCAGGACCAGTGATTCTGAACCTATGGGGGCTGTAACTTCCTTTGAGAGTTTTGAAGAAAACTATGGATCCTCTTCTCAGAAAAATGTACCTTGCACATACAGGTATAATCTTGTATAAAATTTCAGGAGCTTTACAGACCCCCAAAAGCCCCAGCTTAAGAATTTCTGCCAGCACTTCCCTGGTGGCGCAGTGGTTAAGAATCCGCATGCCAATGCAGGGGACACGGCTTCGAGCCCTGGTCCGGGAAGATCCCACATGCCACGGAGCAACTAAGCCTGTGCGCCACAGCTACTGAGCCTGCGCTCTAGAGCCCACATGCCACAACTACTGAGCCTGTGTGCCACAACTACTGAAGCCCATGAGCCTAGAGCCTGGGCTCCACCACAAGAGAAGCCACCGCAATGAGAAACCCACGCACCTCAATGAAGAGTAGCCCCCGCTCGCCACAACTAGAGAAAAGCCCGTGCACAGCAACGAAGACCCAATGCAGCCAAAAATAAATAAATAAATAAAAATTTCTGCCAAAGGCAAATCTCTCCTTTCCTTATGCAAGAGCTGTTCCCCAGGCCTGATTAACTGCTATCTTAGATGTCCAACAGGTGAATTAATATTCAGCATTGACCTCTAGTCATCCTGCACCCTTGGCAGATGGCAGATTCTCTGTTGTTGCCTGTAGCCAGAAGGAAGCAGAGCCCCTAGACTGAGACCTCATTTTGTTTTTCAAAAGAGCGCTCTCCTCCACCATCCCTAGAAAACCTCAGACATTCCAGGCCTGGAACAGAGATAGTAAGCGACAAACCAAAAATAAATCTGGTCCAGTACACATCTGGGCCTGTGAAGAGAGCACCACAGACTGGATCCTCCTTGGGCTGGCAGGAGAAAGGTATGTAGGTAGGACCAAAGCTGAAATGGGAAGGGGTCAGATTGGGTTCCCCTCCCTTCAGCCAAATGCAGTGTAGCTGGTCACTCTCGAGAGGCATGTGCTCTTTTCACGGCTCCTCCACCTGGGAGCACAGAGGCTAACGGAAGCAGGGCTCCTATCGGCTACACAAGTTCCACATTTGTCTCCCTTCTGACCGACAACCGCAACAACAGCAAGGATAATGATGATGAAAGCATTTATTAAACACTACTCTGTGCTATAAGTTCTTCACAGGAATGATTTCATTTAATCTTCCCAACAATCAAATGAAGTCAGCCCTCTTATCCCATTTATAGATGAGGAAATTGAGACCAGGGGAGGTTAGGTAGAGTTGCTGAAGGCCACAAAGCTAGTGAGTGACAGAGTCTGGATCTGCATCGATTTGATTTCAAACCTAATATTTTTAACCTCCACCTCCATGCTCCTTCCCCAAAGGCCAGAACTCGGACAAAGGCCCTGGAAATCCTCCAGAGTGATGGTCTGGTCTCCAAGTCCTTGCTTCCCCTTCCTTATCCTCTGCCCACCATGCAGCAGCCTGGTTCTCATCAGGGTCTCACTTTATGGCGAGTTGGTTGGAAACTCTCAAACTCTACCTCCTATCTCTGTATGACTTTGCTATTTGAGTCCATATTCCATAGCCCTAAATTTATCTTGGAGCCTAAATTTATTTTAAAGTCAGCTGAGCTCAGGAGCCTCATTTCCTCCTCAGGTTTAGAATGAAGGAGGGAGGTTCTTTTTCACTGCTGCCCTGGAATGTTATGGGAGGGAGGGGGTTTAGTTGTCACCACTCTCATTTTAAAGACTCGGGGGAGGGCCAAGTAACAGAGAGTAGAAGAGCCAGGATTTGGTGAAACGTCACCAGTGATGTTGGTGCTCTATGGAAGCCATACTTCTCTGGACACCTCCTACCCTGTGGCATTTGGAAACAGGGCATATAACCTCTTGGATAGCTAGTCTCCTCCCTTCCCTCAACTAGTGGATTCCAGGGAGAGTGAGTTCCCAGCTCATCAAGAAGCCCAGAAGAATGCTGCCCATCAAATGCTCAGTGGCCAAGGGGCCCCCTGAGTGCATGCTGAATGGCTGGAGCCCCAACCCACAGTGCTTTGGGGGGCAGTTGTGGGCAGAGTGGGCATTAAGCTATCTGTTGAGGCCAGGGTTATTGCCCTTTCCCCAGAACCTCATCTGGAGATGAAATATCTAGGGAGAGGAGATGCTGAGGCCCGTACAGAGGTGGGAGGTGCAGGAAGCTAAGGAGAGTTGGCAGCGGGCAGAGAAGAATCATCTCATATTCAGGGTCCCTGTCCTATGCCACCTGTGGGCAAGAGGTGAGATAAAACAGGATGATAGTACTTGCATTCAACATGGATGAGGAAGTCAGCCCCCAGAGGCACTCTGGGAGTGGATGAAGTCCAACCGCCAGCTAAGAGATGTTTACTGAGTATCTGCTGTGTGCCAGGCTTGTCTAGGCACTGGGGATGCCTCAGTCCTGCCCTCACAGTGTTAGCGCATCAACAGAAAAAGAAAAGACAGTTTTGGACAGTGATAAGCACTAGGAAGAAAAAGGAAACAGTGCTGTGAGGGAGAGTGATTGGAAGGGGGTCTCCTTGAAAGGAGAACATGAAAGCTGAAGCCTGTTTATAAAAAAGGGCCACTGTGTGAGGATCTGTAGGGAAGCACATTCCAGGCAGAAGGAAGAGCAAGGCCAAAGACACTTAGGTGGCAATGGGCTCCATGCATTCAAGACACGGGAAGATGACCAGTATGACTTAAGAGAGATGAGCAAGGAGGTGAAAGGAAGGAGAGAAAACTGAGGAGTTAGATGGGGCCAGATCATAAGGGTCTTGTAACCATATTTATGGGCAAGCTGCTGTGTGGAGAATGGATTACAGGAGGCAAGAACGGCCATAAGGAGACCTGTGAGGAGGCCATTAGGTGAGTAAATGGGGGACCATATAATCTGTTACCCAAACCAGGATACCTGTGTAACTGAACAGGGGTGCCGCAAACAATTAAACAGGGACAACAGGCATAACCAGGACTTGCCACCGACAAAGCTCTAGCTGCCGTCAGTATGCCCCAGCCAGGACTGTCAGAGGAAGCTCCACAGTTTTTAGCAGTTCTGCTCTGACACACAGCTCCCAGCTCCAGGAGAAGAAATCACTTTTCTGTTTGCCCAGGCTCTGGCCTGGTGCCCCATGCCCAAGCATTTGGTTTTTGTTTAGAGGCCACAGGCTACAGTTGCAGCACAAATGGAGCAGGAAGCCGTTTCCCCTGTGTTCTCTGGCACGGGGGCTGTCCACTCTCAGCGACAACCAACAGGACATGAATGAAGGAACAAACAGGGAGCATGTGGCCACCCCTTCTCAAGGTGGTGTGGAGAGGGTGGAAGCCAGAGAGGCATGGACAAGCTCTAAGTTCCAGAGCAGGGATTCTTAACACGGACTTGAGGAGGTCTGTGAAGCAGGCGAGAGGGTCCCAAGCTTTCATGAGTCTCAAACCTAAAACTCCAAAAGAGATAAAGAAGCTTTGCTTTAGAGAGCAGTGGTTCTCACACTTCACTGTGCCTCACAGTCACCTGGAGAGCTTGTTACAACAGGGATTGCTGGGTTCCTGCAGGTTCTGATTCAGTTCTGTCTGGAGTGTGGACCAAGAAGTTTCTATTTCTGGGGACTTCCCTGGTGGTCCAGTGGTTAAGACTCCGTGCTTCCAATGCAAGAGTTGTGGGTTCAATCATTGGGGAACTAGGATCCCACATGCCGTGTGGCGCAGCCAAAAAGTTGGGAAAAAATTTTTTTTCTATTTCTAACAATTTCCAAGGGGATGCTAATGCTCTTGGTCCAATGGCCACACCTTGAGAATCACTGCTTTAGAGGATACAAGAAACATGAGGGATTATGAGGGATTATGATCGTCCCTTTTCAGACAAGAGTTCTAATAGATACCACAGCCCTCTAAACCACCCCTAAGTCCCAAGGAATTTCATATTTTATTTTTGGAAGAAGCCCCTGGAGAGTGACACTCTGGACCTTCCCTTAGAGGTCAGGAAGTATCTGGGAAGTAGTATTTTAGAGGATGCAGGAAAGTGCCTTCAGAAACGTAACAGCCCAAGCAAAACTTTGAGCTGGAAACTACAGGGCTGGCCCTGACTGATCCAATTACTTGGCCAATTGTTGGAAAATAGCGAGGTTTGGGGAATCTGGGCAGACCCAGATCCTCTCCTGGAGACTGCCTCCTGTTCCTTTTTGAGCCTATATCTGGATCCAAATGAACCCAGATAGGAGGTCAGCCATAAGGATGATAGGGTGTCAGCTGGGGGGTATAATCTGGGAACAAGAAAGAAATCGACAGCTCCGCTAGACAGAATTGAAGAGCTCATTCACAGAGCTTTTTGATCAGGTCACCGTGGTGAGGATGGGAAGAGGCAGGAATAGCACTCAGCGCTGTACTTACTTTAAGCAAGAGCAGTGGAGAGAGGCCTGGAAGGGCCATTTGCCAGCTTTCCTCAGACCTGCTCCGAGTAAGTCATTCCCCCATGAAAGGGGCAGGGGAAATGAAAATGTGGATTCATTCATGAATCAACCTTCAGAACAGGAAATGTGGCTTTTGAGTTATACAGAGAAATCTTCCTTTGCCGCAGGGAACGCTGGCTTTGCCATCCAGCTAAATACATCCTGAGGTAAGGCACTGTCAAAGTCAGGAAGACCCTGCAAGTTAGGGGAGGAGGTGGCACTAGAGTGTCTGAGACCAAGGGTCTCAGCTTGCCAGGACTCATGACTTGAATTCTGACTGTGTGACCCTGGGCATACTACTCAATCTCTTTTTGTCTTAGTTTCCTCTTCTGTAAAATGGGGATAATAATAGTGCCTATTTCATAGGGTTGTAGTAAGATTTAATGAAATAACCTAGATAAAACACTTAGCTTGCATATTTTAAGCACTCGCTATTAGCTTTAAAAACAAAAAAGTGGGGGGGCTTGGAAAAATTTAGGATGGTGGCAGTACAGACCCACCCTTAGTGTCACTGCCAGAGACAGAAAGCGAAGGCCGAGCTAGGTCAGAGCGGCTGCCAATCTCCCTAGGAGGCTGACAAAGAAACTCCTGCTCCCTGGGGAAGGTCTGAGTTGTGAGCTGAGCATGCAGGGAGAGTCAGGATTCCTAGGATGGTGGGGTTAACTGGACAACCCTGCTGGCTGTGAGGTAGGGATATCCTGCTTTTTTAAACATTGCAACATTCAGTGAGTCTGTTTGCGACATATTCTCACTGCCAGCCTAAGTGCCAAATGGCCTGATTTGATCAAAATGAATGAAAATCAATGTTGGTAGGAAAACTGGAACGACGTCATTGGAAACACTCCAGAGATTAGCAAAATTAAGGTAGAATCCCCATTTTCAGAGGAAAAAAGTGGCTCCTCCTCCTTAAGTTCCGGAAGCGTGGGGGATGGTGCTGAAGTGAAAGCAGTAGTGACTGTGCTGGCCCTGAGGTTACCTGGCAGCCAAACAGGGAAAAAGGGATCTCTTTCCTCTGATCCTGAATGAGCAGAACCTCTTCCACAACCCAGTACCCTAAGTCAAAAAGTCCAATCCGCTTAGAAATTGTTACTGGCACTAGGAACAAAGGGAGTTCTAAAAACCATGCAAAAGGGCCTAAGTAAATGACATACCACATGGTTAAATAGAAGTTAACATCCATTGGAGGTGGGGGGTGGGAAGCAATTGCCAATTATATCACTTTAGAAAAGAAAGTGCTGAATAAAAATGACTAATAGTTCTGTTGACCATGCTGGGCCCCTTTCTTGAGAGGCTCACATGGGCCTGTAAGCCTTGCCCTATATAGTTCAGACCCATCCCAAGTCTGGGATGTTCCCCCTGTAGCCCTGCAATAGAACTCACCTCCAGCCCTCCAAAATAACCACAGGGCATATTTAATCATAGTCCCATTTGGAATCTTTTAAAGATTAAGGCCACAGGACAGTTAGGAAGGGGCCTGGCTTCTGGCTTTTCACTCCCTTATACTTACTACAAATCGTGGCTAGAGTTTCTACCACAACGTCCTGTACTAGAGTGCCCTCCTCTGGGACAGGGACCCAGGAGTTTGTCCGATTCCACCTTGAGGAGAGAGGGGAATCTTCAGGAAGTACCCACCTGTTCTCTGTGTGCCTCCCAAATCAGAGGCACTACCGAACTTAGGGAAAATTAGAGTTTCTTAGTACCTGCCCTACCTACCCAAAACCCTCAGCTTTAAGTTTTCATGCAGCAAAATGTCTATTATTTTTACTGGAGTTGGTGATTGTCAGATGTGGAAGCTGGTCCAAAGCTAGCTAGCTATGGTTAGCTGTAGTCCAACAGATAGTCAGCTGTTCTCTACAAAGGAGGGCCATTTTAGCAGGAAAAAACCCAAAACAACAACAATGACAACAACAAAACTTTCTTGGAATTTACCCAGGGAAGCCTGAAACTGTGCTACTGCGAACTTGAGATATTTCTATGGCCATGCATCAGTTTTTAGAGTATAACTACTGTCATACACATTTAAATAACAATGAAAAAATTTTCTATAGTGTGACTTTTGCAGGAACGTTGTTCCTGCAACTGCTTGTTCTAAACCTTCTCATATCCAGCCTAAAAGTAAGTGAAAGCATCAGAAAAGATAAAATGAGGAGAAAGCACAAATAAAACTTCCAACTCCATTTCTAAAGGTTGAGGAAAATACCATACACCTGAAGCCACTGTTGCTTTTTGAGTCAGAGGCCATAACTGGGATGGTTCTTTTTGGTCAGATAATCTAATCTTCTCTGAGAAGGTCCCATTAAAACTATTCTGAAGGATCACTCCTGTGCCACATTTTTATTGGTAACTTCATTCACTGTCTACCACTCCACTCACTAGAAGAGCATTTTTGAAAGGATCTTATTTTCAAGCACAACTGCTATTTTCTGCAGAGGATTCTCTTCATCTTTTGTCATGACTCTTTTGTAACCCAAACCAACTTCAAATTTAAAACGACAGAAAACAAAAAGCCTTCTATGGAAAAGGGACATGATCTATGGCAAAAGTTTCTCTTTCTCTTCAATTGTGATAGTTTGGTTAACCGTCACACCACCAGAGAATTTAAAAAACTGACTCAAGAAGCAAGATAGGGAAGCCATTCACATAAAATCTCTAAAATTAAATTTGTTTTAAAATAAAATAGAAAATAGTTTTCCAGTGTGAGACAGCCCACTTAATCCTTATAGCAAGTTAATGATTAGGCAAGTATACCTGCTGCTGAATCCTTAAAATGGCTTCTATCCCCCCTCCCCCCAAAAAATTCCAAGAGCAACCATAACCACCCCCACCAAAGGCACTGAAACAAAAGACTGATCTGTTTATATAGTCACATGAAAAATAAACATCTTTATTTTTTTGCCTACTTTATTTCATTTTTTTCAAATAAAATTTAAATCTGTACAAAGTATACTGTTACAGTATATATTTTGTAAGAATCAATGCCTAAAAGAATCACAATACTTCAATAAGCAGTACAGCAGACCTCGCTAGTTTCAGCTTTGATATTGAACAAACTCAAGCCGGCTGATGCACAACACATTTGCTTGGTTTCCACATGGTGAGTTCCCAGCACTGAGATGGGAGAACATGACAGCAAGTATGGTTATATTACAGCCCGACACACTGAGCTTCTTCATGTGATAATAACTGCACATATTTAATACAGAATGCTCAAATTTACTTTTTAAATTGCATTTGCTTACTTCTTAGTTGGAAAAATTCAGCATTCTTAATGGGGTCCCCAAACAGTGCAAATTAATGATATTCTACTGTATAATTGGCACATCTCCAATAAGGATTAACTTGTAAACTCAAAGAATATTACAACTTTGTCTTAAATTTTAACTAACATACATCTGGTCCATTTAACCAAAATCATTTTGGAAAGATATTAAAGAACAATTCTATTTCTGAAAGGATATTGTTTTGACCATTCTTTAGAGAAGATAAATTTTTAAATTGTCGTTAAAATGTTTTACTATAAAAATTTTACAAACTCGATTAGAAATTTCAAGATTATGATTCACAGCAGACAAATACAAACTGTTTATATTCCAACAATACCTACTCTTAGACTTTCAAACAGAGCACATCCATGTCAGCTGTGTTAACTAAAATTTTGAACAGTGTACTAAATTTATAAGTGGTGCTGGGTCTAGCAAGTGTAAATACACAGTATATTTTAATGAAAAGAATTGTCTTCTTTATACTTTATTTGTTTTCCCATAAGGAAACAATGTTTACATTCTTTAATAAAGTTAATCTTACATCAGAATATAACTTAATACTGTCAGCAACAGGGACCACACACAGTAAATAAGAAGCACATTTAAAATAAGTCTGAATTCACATAGATTAACATTTGTTGGTTAATAAAATATCGACAGTATTACAATCTTACAATATTTACAGTAAGAAAAATCTAGAGTAATATATACCTTTCACAGCAGGATTCCTTTTTTTAATTATTATTTCTTCCAGTTTGGGATTGTGTATACACGAAAAGCTCAAATAAAGCAACTCTGCAATATAATCTTAAAATAATGGCTACTGGGGGAAATTCTATCACAACCATTGAAAATAATGGTGACTTTTCACGGAGTCTGTGGCATCTGAGAACCTAGTTAATTAACCAAAGACTTGCTCAAACTAGCCTCAGTTACCCAGATTAAAGCTGCAGAACTCCGGCCTTCCCTGACTGCTAAAAACCCAACAGATTTTCTCAACATGCTATAAGAAAAGAGGGAAAATAGGTTTCAGTTCACACCTCATGGCTGGAAGCCTCCGGCCAGTGCACATTCCCCAACTTATGCTAAGAAGAGGGCCAGCTTCATCCCTAAAACACCACAAGAGTTTACCTTCCAACTACAGGGCACTGTGACACCAAGCTCACTCATTCCTCAACTTTCCAGCATTAGGATAAGGCATGAACTTGGCCTATATAATACACACCAGCATCTTAGAGACTTGGGGTCGGGGCAAAGAAATATACTAGTGCAGTTTGCACTGAGATCAACAGGGAAAATGGGAAGCGATGCATGTTTCCGATTAGAATAGCAAGAAGACCCACATCCCTAAACTGGAATTTGGCCAGGGCATCAGAGTTAGCACCCCCTCTCTGAGTACCACAAGCAATTAGGATGTGTGCTCTGGGCCTCCTCCAAGAGAGAGCATCTACAGTAAGTAACACCATGTGGGACATTAGTTCAGTGATGACTCCCAAGAAAGCAGATACAAGTCTTAAATCTGGGGCTGTCCACAGCACCTGAGGTCACTCATCAGAGCTGTGACCTGCCCCAACCCTGCTTACTTTAAGAGATCTGATGGGCACAGAGCACTCAGGGATACAGCTGCTGGCTACTTTGGACTCTAGATCTCACAGGTAATCAACAGGTATCTGGGATTGAATTAGCAGACTGTACCACAGCTCCTTAAACAGACACTGTCAGGTATGAAATCATGTCAAGCATGAATCTTCACTGTCAGGTCAGAAATCAAAGTGGGAGTCTTCCCACATCAGCCAAGGTTATTTTGTCAAAACCTTAGAGGAGTTGAACAGTTTTTCATGTTGCAAGTGATTAGTTTACTTATTTCAGTCAAGCTGGATTGGCAAACCAGACTGATTTATTTAGTTAGCTTTGTTTTTTTGATTCTTACGTATGTGTTAACCCAAAGCTGTTCTATTTGGGCTAAATACACTGACAGAGAAAATTCAAACAACAAAAGTTTTCAGCAAACTTCTGTGGCATTTTCTTTTTGGAAGTCAATGCAAGATCTAAAGGTATTTCTACCCAACAAAGTCTGTTTAAGTGTTTAATGTTATTTCCTTTTTGGTCCTATATAGAATGCTATGACTTCTATATAGGTCTGAATGCTGCTCCATGTAGATGCTTTCTGTATATCTAAAAATATATACTTTTCAGTAGTTCAATACATGGTTAATCTTCCCACAGAGGAAGATTTTTGTAATCACATGTTGCAAAGTAGAAAAACATCTCCTTTCTAAGAAAGGAAATACGTATACTTTCCTATTGTACACTTTTGAATAAGCCCAAAGGCATGCACCAAAAAATCATTATTAAAACTAATACATGCACTAAAATGGTATACAGTTAGACTTAAATAAGGTGCTGCTTTCTCAATTTTTAAATTTGAAGAAGATATTTTGTCGGTTGTTGACTCAAAGATCTCCCCCGCCCCCACCCCACTCCATGGCATCAAGAGAGAAAAATAAAAAGTAAGCATAAACCTTTAAACTATTCTTTACATGGGGGAAAGGACAGATATATCAACTATCTTATTTATAAACTGGATTCCCAGTTTTAAATAAAACCAATATTTACTGGTAAAAATTGTCAAAGCTAATACATCCAAACAAATGTTACTAGTAAATAATGTTCTACATAGAGAATAATTTACTTTGGTTTTATGCACCTTCTCAAAAATGATACCGGTGTCCCATACGTCACCAAACTGATGTGTTCCAGCAAAGTTGTAAGGCAAATCTTTTTCTTCCCTAGTGACGTCTTGTTTCCCAATACACAAAACTAAAATCTTTTGGTGAGAAAGGGGTTAAGATAATGGCTAACCCCTTGGCATCCTGAGCATTGTGGTTTATCAAACTCTACCCTGCTAGAAGCTGTCAGGCACCCTGACCCCTGCCTTGAACCAGGAGTGGCTCCCATGTCTAGAGATGCCCTGACTCCTTAAAAATAGCTCTCAGAACTTTGCTTCTTTTTTCCTTCTATCTGGATGTTATAATGTCTAACAAAGCTGGTTGGAATGTCACATTTTGCTAGTAGGGGCCATCATCTAACGATAATTCCAATCTGAAATGTTTTATGCCAATGCTTAGTTCTTAATTTTATCAATTAATTGCATTAAAATTTTCTCTACAGAGTTTACTTAGAGATCCTTAACTTGGGTTTCAGAAGATGTGTGATGCCCCTGAGGTTGTATGCAAAATTATCTGTATATGTTGTATTTTCTTTCTGGGGAGAGGGTCCATCACTTTTGTCAGATTATCAAAGGTATCTGTGACCCCCAAAAGGGGTTATAGGGACTTAGAGGGATACCCGTAATTCATTTTATAACAGGATTGGGAAATGGGGGCAGAAAACTAAAAATGGCCTCAAAAAAGGGGGGGGCCAAATTGTTGATCTTTTCCCTTTATTCACATTTGGGAAATAAGTGCTTCAAACTAGGAAAAATAACTAAGCTGATTAAATTCCATTTAAAAATAATCAAAGCCACTTTCTAAAATTTTTTCATTATCCATATATGGTAAATTTAGTCTCCAAGAAAAGGTTTGGAGACTGAATTTTTCTCTTTTCCCAAAGGAAGTTCATAGATATAATGCTGATCATCATCCACATTTAACCCAAGACAACATAAAACCTAAGACAACTCTAATGATGTAAGCCTTTATGATTTTGAATAAAGGATTATCTAGAGTCAAATACACATTTGTCAACCTTCATTTCCCAAAATTGGTCCATATTTAGATAACTACCGGGCACAATTCCACTAGATAAACCTAAAATCTGAACAACGGAAGTTTAACTTTCTACCTCAATTAAAAACAAAGCCACAAGTTTCCACAATAGAGTCCAGCCACAAACATTCACACTATGTCACAGAGAAGTTTCTCATTTCAAATACATCACTGAATTTTCAGCAGAATTTGCAAACTTAAGATCCAGAATGAATAGCAAAACATGCTGAGACGAGCATGTCAAGAATTAAAACACCAGCCCCGCCGCACCGCCCCCCCCACCCCCCCCACCCATCCAGAAACACACTCAGGCATTCCAAAAATAAACCAGATCTGAAAAGAGGCCTCTCACTTGTTGGTTTTAAGTATGAAGTGCCTAAAAGGCTATGGGAAAGGGAATATAAAACGAAGTAATTAAATAACTTACAAAATATAATTTTAGCCAAAACACATTTCTGTTCTATTGACAAAACTGTCAATTTTTTTTTTTTTGCAATTCCGAACACTAACTGTGTCGCGCAATCTCACTAAGACAAAAAATATGTTCACAGGTACACTTTTTGTTCTCCTACTCTTTCTAGAGCACATCTTGAGGTTATAATAATGCCTCTAGTTAAAATAAAGTCTCTTATCCCCTGCCACCCTCCCCTCCTCAAAAAGTGAGTCAACCTTGAATTCCAAAAAGGAATATTCATTTAATATAATTATTTCGATACCAGTTATATCACATAGACCATGAGGAAACTCCATGAGTATTATGGAAAACTACATGAAAGAGGGAGCTGCCACTTGCCACCCACTTCACTTTCAGCTTTTAAAGCCAATACCCAGCTAGACTCAAATCTCATTGACTTCAGTGAAAACAAATCAACACTCCAAAATCAGGCCATTTCAGGCTGGAAACTGGATCTCAAAGACACCACTTCATATGTGTGTGTGTGTGTGTGTGTGTGTGTATATATATATATATATACATGTATATATATATATATAATTTTTTTTCTATCCTAAGCTTTCAGTTTGTCTATTCAAATAGTCTAATAAAACTCACAGTTACAAAGGATTTTATTGGCAAATAAAGGCCCATATTAAAAATTTTATCAAAACAAATTTTTGTTCTACATAGCTAACACTAAGAAATATTTTCTTGGACTTATAAAGAATATTTAATTGCATATAAGTTTTGCTTTGGGAGGGATATTGAAAACATAATTCTGTAAGAAATTAGAAAAGACTAGAAACAAAAGTGAAAGTGACTAGTCTTAATTTTCAAAAAATCAAGTGCAAAGATAAATAGTGCAAATAATGAAAACTAGAAATTTTATAGGCAACTTTACAGTCTTTCCTGCTTTTGCACTTTTACATATTGACAACTTTATAAACCCTAACAACTGTATGCAGCATGGAAATGGGCTATCATTTATCTCCATTGACTAGACTCAAGGAAGCCTTTCAAAGACTTGTCTCACAGTCATTTAAATCACTGGTTCTTGACACAGGTTTGGGAATTCACTTCTTTTTAAACAATTCCTAAGGGAGGGGTTATTTAAGAAGGCTCTACACTGACTTAAGTTATAGTATGTAACTATAATAATTTAAAATCTGACACACAATACTATGTGAAAACCATAATAAGTGCCAACTCTACAAAATAAGTTAAAATAAAAATAATTCTTCTATTATTAATGTATTTGACATTTGTAAAAAAAAAAACCCACTACATTCCAAATACAAAATCAGAACCTCTTTTTTTTAGTTATCTTTAAAGAGGTTTTATCACTAACGTATACAGATTTGGGTAAAATGAAACTTGAAAGTAATCTGTCAAAATCACTGAGAATAAGTCCATACTAAACTAGAAAACAGAGTTAATCCAAATATATTTGAATTATATAACTTTAAAAACAAGTATGATAGCAACTCTTTATCTTAAATAATTTACAATGCTCCTGGGATACTGGGAACAGAAATCTAAACACAATCACTTCACCCTACAAAGGACGTAAGAACTTCCAAGATGTACTAAACTATATTATTAACACTTGCCACCAACGAACTCTTGAGAATTCTACAATTTTAAAGTAACACAGAAAGTGGGAGAACAAACAGAAACTTGAGTTGGGGGGGGGGAGGGGTGTGTGTTGTCTAATTTCAGAAATATAGTATTATTGAGGATCTCATAAGGTCTACAATGTTAAATGGTTGCTAGGATTGTAAATATAAAAGAAATAGAAAGGATGCCTAAAATTGCAATTCAGTGTTTTTACCCGGTTTATTGTCCTCTTCTAGAAATTCATGTGGAACAAAGGCTCAAGGTTCTATAAATGCAAGGCATAATATGGATCTTTGTGGACTATAAAATCAAATAATTTGATCTAAAGAACATTTTGAAAAGCAAAGGTAAACTACATTGTAACATGAACCCAGGAGAATGTAAGATACATATTTCTGATAGTTTAAAAATGGTAACGGTGAAAAAGTTTGAAACTTTATTTCTTCCCCTCAAAATAAGTCTCCAGCAGCAACTTGCCTTGACCAGGAAAGTTGCCATTCCACAATTGTGCTATTTAATTTGTCCAGAAAAGCAAACATCCTACACCTGAAAACAGATTTGTATATTGCATCATCACTATAACATCTAGTTACAGACCAATAGCTTTCCCATAACCAACAAGGGACCCATTTTCTGATTTTACTGAAACTTCCTTAGTGAACATCAACTTCATTGTCCTTAGCAAACAAACTCTCATTTAAGACTCCATCTCAGTGTCTTTTCCTACCTCCAGTAAAAATTTCTTCCACTTTACCTTGAAACCATTCCCTTGTATACCTCTCACTCTCCATTCATAAACACATTAAACAGCTCTCCTCTTTCTGCTCTCCAATTTCCAAACCAGTAAGTCTCAGCTTCCAGGAACTTACCCAAAATACACATACTTCTTACTTTCTTAAATTCACAAATTTCTTAACAATTTCAATGCTCTTCAAACTGCCAACTTAAGACTATGGGGAAAACAGCAGTCAGAAAAAACTACCCAATTACCTCATAATGCAGAAATCTTTCTGGGATCAGTTAGCTATGTTCTTTTCTAAGGCAGGAGTCAGCAATTTCTTTACTTCCTTCCTAAGGAGGTAAACTGGAGTGCCACTGGTAGGCCTATGGCAAGGAGAAGGATAAAGGAGACAAAAACAGGGGAAAAGGAGGATGGGAAAAAGAAAATTCCAGTGTTTATGGTAGGGAAGTAGCTCAAATGTCACCAACAACTACCTGCACTGGAAACTGCCCACCCATTCCAGCTCAAAGGGAGCTTGACCCATTCCCCAACATATGTCTATTAATTCATCAGTGGATGGCCATCACTGAGCTGGTCAATGTGAATACATAAGTCACCTGTTCCATAAATTTGACTGCCACTTCATAATAAGAACATCTTAAGTCCTCCTAGGATCCTTCTGCGTTAATCCAGTTTAGAGCAAAACACATGCTAACAAGAGTATTTCCACGTTTCTCAAAATTCTAGATTATAAAGGTTTGGTCCTTGAACTTGGAGGCTTCTAGACTTATTAAAGTGTACCCTAAATCAAGAAAATTAGACTCTTTAGCTTAAATTTTCTCCAGGAAATACTACAAAAATTTAATTAACAAGCAAATTACTAATAATCACCAAAACAAAGTATGTATTCATGAAAATGCAAAAATGTTATAATTCCAAAATGAGTAAAATATTTCTGGTCCATAAGAAGTAACCTTATTTTACACAGAGGCTCACCACCATGTTTCTACCTATCAAACAAGACAATTTTCCATAAAAGCAAAGCACATCAGGAAAAAAAAAAAGAAAGGGAGGAAGGAAGGGAGGGAGGGAGGAAGGGAGGGAGGGAAGGAGGAAGGTAGGGAGGAAGGAAATGCCAAACACAATATGGGGACAAAATAAAAATAAATAGCTATGAAATTCTTTTCAAGAAAAATGTTTCTAACAAGTGACGTTTGCCATACTCAACTTTCCTAAAGGCATATATTGCCTAGGACCATTCAACATCAAAATCTGGTAGTCAGTTTAGCAGCTGAAAGATGACAAACTGTTGGCTTGAAACCAATCATGTATTTCACTTTTCACCTGGTTGTCTTGCATTATGAAATTCTACCTGACCCATGCTAATGTTAGTTTAGATGATCTTCATTTAGCCCATAATAATGAAATTTCTGCTCAAAAAGAGTCTATCAAATGGCCTAGGCCTTAAATTCAGGTTTTGTTTTAGGATCAAATAACTCTTCAAATATTAAAATCAGCTTTTCTTAAAAATTTATTGCAAATTCTTCATGGTAATTAATGTTGCTGAGTGAAAACAGTAATTTTAATAGAGGTGAATGCTTAAGCTTTACATTAATTTCACTATGAATGGCCTAAATTTGGTTAATTTTCAATGAAAATAAACAGAAATATTATATGACTTAAAAGTGGATAAACTTCAACGACAACTTTGCACAAATAACTTTAGTGAATTTATTCACTTAAGGAATTCTAATAAATTCTCTTTCCTATTCATTCCACTCTCATGGGGAAGTGTGTATATATATATATATATCATTAAGATATTCAGATTTAGGGATCATCAACTATAAATGTTATACTCAGAGTTATCACCAATTTTTCCAAACCTAAGTTGCTAAAGATTCTCTTGTTTTAGCATCCTTTTACATAGAAAGCCGGATCTCATTCTGATATTGAAAATGAAAAAAGTCATCAGATTTGGTATCTCATTTTTTATGGGGGAAAAAATCTTAAAAGTATGTTCACATGTATAACAAAACAAATCGTGGAGCTATGAAAGCCACCAGAACAATTTCAGAAATCTCCGTTCTGAAATCATATGGAAATGTGTGTATGTGTAACATGAAAAAAATGAATGGGAATATTGAAGAGAGGGTGAACCATGTGTGGGAGATAAAAATAATCATGCCCATGGTGGGGTCAACCATGGCTGGCAGATAATCCAAAATATCATAAAAGAAAAATGTGTTAGTTTAGAAAGTTTCAACATTGCCAAATGCAAAATGTTAAAGCACAGAAAAAATGAATGAGACAACCCCCACAAACATCATTTCATAAGAAAAAAAAGTAGAAAAAAGTGACCTGTACATCTTTTTCAATATACCAAATCTTAACTGACTTAAAGATTACATAAAGTATTTGGGCCATGGTACCCACCCAGATTCTCATTATCAACAGACTTATCTTTTCCCCTCCCTTCCACCCAAATTTAGTTGTTTTCCTGCAGAAAAAGCACAGCATTCCTATATTAATAAGTATAAGAAATGAAAACAGTGAGTACAACTGATATAGATCCATTGACTTTTATTACAAATGTACTTGATCACTTGGCTTCAAAAAGTTTAAAATCAATACCCTATTTTCTGTATGCCAGTACAAAGCAAACTGTTTTACAAATTAAATACCTAAAAATTTGACAAAAATATTAAAATTTGATGAAAAACAATTATAAAAATCCTTAATCTCTCTCTTCAAAAAAGGAGGCAGTCTTCCCAGTCCTATTGTACAATATTAATAATATTCACCATTTTTAGAATAGGTAGCTAAATTATATTTTTCTGTTAGCATACAAAACTCTTAGACTAATAGATTTTATTTGTATATGCTCCAGTTAAGTTTGTGAATGCCATCTGATTGCAATATAATCAACTATCTTTGAGTCCTAATTTACACTTATTTAATAATTTGCATAGTTTAAAAGGGATAAAGGTTATTCTATAACTAATTATCATAGGCTATTACAGTGCTATTTTTCAAGGCAACAAGTATTTGCTCCCAAATGAAATTATCGTCTTTAGGCAGGGGTTAAAATTACTAGCAGCTTTCTCCATTACCTGAAAAATCAAACTGGAATAGTTATCCATCTCTAGATGTGAAGACCTAAAAAACACATTGATACATTTTTCACTTTGAGTCAAATTTCAACCCCTGAATGGGACAACTAGAAAGTGAGACTTTCAAGGTTTTTTATTTCCCTGTTGGTTTTGGTTTCTACTCTCCATGGCTTTTGAGAAGCTGGAAAAGTTTGTCTTTCCTGACTCACATTGTCTTTTTTTCCATTTGGCAAATATTCATCTACCTCCAATCTGTATCTAGTGGAGGAAAAGCCAACATGGCTTTTCTTATGAACTTCCTTTGTTGTCAAAGGCATGTATAATGATTTCTACAGTTCTGGTTAGTTAACTTTAGCTCCCTCTGTGGCTGGATGACTGCTGTTTCCAACATCAGCATGATAAATAGGAGGCACAAATAAAAAGTAGCTTAAAAAAAGATTTGGTGACTTAAAAGAAAAAACAAAAAAACCCAAAAAAACGAACAACACTAAAGCACACACACTTACATGGGCATTTCAAATCTGGTGGCTGATCTCTGGATTAAATTACTTGACAATGTCTCTCATTTTAAAGAACGCAATGCATTTCAAGTGTTCTTTTATACTTAGGCAAATAATACAGTTTAACCAAGTTCTTGGACCTTAATTGTAAGACAAAGCAGATCATTAAAAATAAGGCATACTTGTCATGAATTAAGTTTTGTTTACTTGTTTTTGGCACATTTGATCATACTGTCTTCTATGAATAAAACATATGGTCAAATATACCATTTCCTTTTTTGTTTCAGCACAAACAGGGTTTACCAACTAGTAAAATAAAAACAAGGAAAAACTCCAACATAAAACACTGAGAAATAGAACCTTGGTAAAGTACCGAGCACCTGGGGGGAAGGGTGGGAAAAGGATGAAACAGGAGAGGGGAGAAGGAAAGGTTGGGAGGGGACTTGGGGAGATAAAGTGAGATGCAAAAAAAGAGCATCTTTACAGTCATTTGTCTTTTCTATGATCACGTCTTAAGAAGTCTTAAAAGATCTGCATGTGGATTTCTTTTTAAACCCACTGACCATAATTCAGACACTGGTTTCAAAATCTGAGTAAGATTGTGTTTAACTGTTATAGTGTAAAGACAATTGCACAATACATGTGCTTCTTGATCCGGTAGGATTCCAAGCAGAATCTGAAGTCTATAGCTAAGAAAGGCTTCACTTTAGGTAACTCGGACCCTAAAGAAAACCTCATGAAAGAACTCGCATCTCAAAGAAAGGACACTTTGCCTAAGTTTGCTGTGTTTTTTGTTGACTTGCACTACTTATTGCTGGCTACTATGAAACACTGATCTAGGAGTACTCCAACAACCTGTAGTACAAGGCTTAACTTTAAAAAGCTATAGTAAACAAGAGACAAAATCAAAGCAATTCTCTTTCCTAACTAGTAACAGCACAGAGAATGCAGTCTTTTCCATATCACAGTTAAAGTACAGTGAACAAAACAGCTCAACAAACCTTAAGACAAAAAAGTGCAGGTTATTAATGTTTACATGCAGTTGATAAGCATTCCAAATGTCACATTATGCACTGTAAAAGCTCAACTTTACTATATGGAAATAAGAAAAATGCACCTTGGGGGAAGGGGAAAAGCAATTTAATCATTTCCAGTGATTTTGTAAGTAAAGAAACTCCTAACTATTGTACGGTCACCTCATATTAAACATTGTATGAATATTAAAAGCAAACAATTTAATGGGAAAATGCACAGTACAATGGAAATAGCTTGTTATTCAACACATACAGTAGATCTCAAAGACAACACACTCAACCAGGGAGCTTAAAAATACCAAATCAAAATCCAAAGAACCAGCAGAAAAAAAAAAAATCCTTCAAAGACAACTGTTTCACCTTCCTAGGCCAATGCTTTACAATGTGAGAAGCACTGATACCTTCCAGCTCCTACAGGTGGTGTCTTCTACATACAGCAGTTAGATCTATATGGCTGGATTTGCCAAGAAAACAATTCCATCCCCAGAACTCTTTATGTCAGACAAGATCCATTTTTTTAAAACCAAAATACTTTCTACAGAATTCCAAACCAAAATGTACTGTTTAAGGCATCTTTTTTTATAACATTTTCTCTTCACTCAAAGATGATAGTCATGCAGCAGTTTAATGATAAAAATATATTAATATTTTACTATACAGCAGCAAGAAGTTAGTTGTCAATTAAAAGCACACGAACATCTTTAAATGAAAACCTGTAAAAGACTATCGTTACAAACAATTTCAGTTGGGAGGACACCAGCTTAGTAAAGTGCTCTCCTAAGCTTTGCATTTTCATACCCTACACCTTGAATATATGAGTTATAGAACATACTTTTGATAGAAGGCTTGTACACTTGGGGAACACAAATACACTTAGCATATAATGTAGCCAGTAATAACTAGCACCACAGCTACATGGAAATCCTTTACATACACCAACTTGGCTTTCACTTTTAAAATGAAGCTCAGAATCCATGGCTCAGTAGGATAACTATAATTGTGTTGCTCTGCTTTTTAACGGGTCTACATAAGTTAATAGCACTGGCAAAAATCAAAGGATAGCTTCAGACCTCTTATAAGTTTAGGAGACAGTGCTAGTGACCACAAATAGACTCACTACCTGATGTCCAAGTACAGGTTCACTGGAAATTGCTGCACGTTAGTTAAGTTTTTAAAATCTTTCTACACATAATAAAAAAAATATATTATGAACGATACAAGTACATCTCATATACACAATAATGACAAAACGCCTACTCAGTCAAAGCAAACAGATGCAGAAAAATATTATGGGAGATTTCCTTTTCTTTCTTTCTCTTTTTTCTTTTACTACTTGAATAACTTTGGTTCCAACCGTAAAAATCACAACTTAGCAAATTTCATTTAAATGCCTTTTTTAATAATTTCTTCATGTTCACAGAAGTTTCACTGACCATTTTTAAATGTTTAAGGTCCAGATGCAATGCATATTGTATAAAAGAGAGCACTTATTGTTTACCTTGCATGAATTAACCTACGTACCTTTAACTCTACAAACTTCTGCATAACATTTAGACAAAGCTCAGACACACAGCATGCCTAGCCCTCATATATATACACATCTCTAATCACAGGTATATAGGGTGTCAAATATACTATAATAACCTCCATGTAAGGTTTGAAATTTGGTAACAAAATGAGAAAAAACTAAAAATATTATTTTACGTGTTCTAAAATATCTCTTTTTTGTGCTAAAGTCAAATGTTAGCTCAACATGAAAAGGACTTTTATAGAATTCAGCAATATTATAATCTTGACCATTTTGCAAACACTTTTAATAATAATAGCTTAAACGTGTACAAAAGTTCTTGGTTAATTAGGGAAATAAACACTCAGTTCTTTATATTTTTTAATCAAGTAGGAAACACAGTTCATATAATGTTATTACTTTTTGTATTTTTTTTGTTTTTTGTTTTTAGCAGCTGCTTACTGTTTTATATGGTGGATAAAGTGGACAACATCCAGCGATGGGTGGCAAGTCAAGAAGAGAAACTGTCAGTTGGTGGAGGTTCTGTGGGTGGTGCTCCCTTGGAGTTAACAGTTCTTTTTTTTTTTTTTTTAACTTTTTAACTTTTTATTTTCTCTCTTTCTTTACAGTATATTTTCTCTGTGTGTGGCGCTGTGTGTGTGTGTGTGTGTGTGTGTGTGTGTGTGTATATGCATGTGGGGGGGGGTTCCATTCAGTTTGATCAATCTTCTTCCCCTTCTTCCTCACCCTGCAGTAGCAGGGTGGCAGCGGCGGTCTCCTCCTGCTGCTGCTGCTGCTGCTGGTGGAGCTGCTCACAGGCAGCTCGCTTCTCCCTCTGCTTCTCTTGAATCTTCTTCATCTCCTCCGAGTACTTGCAGAAGGTGTGTCCGAACTTGGCCCACACCTTGTAGGGCACGGTGATGGAGTTGCGGTAGGTGGGCTTCACCTCGCTCACTCGCATAAACACGCCGTACTTGTTGGAGCCCACATCAAAGAAGAAGCGCTTGTTGTCCACAGTCAAGGAGGTGCCCTCGGGCAGCTCGGCCGGCTCCTCCTCCACTCCGTAGTCGTCGATGAGCTTGGCCAGAGCGTCGCGGAACTCGATGAGCCCCTGTGCGGGCAGTGCAATGGTCTGGCCCTGCGTGGAGCCCAGGCCGGGCCCCCGGTTGACCGTCTGGCGGATGCGCAGGAAGCGGCCGCGCTGGTTCTCCTTGAGATCCATGTAGTACTTGCGGTTCTCGCGCACCAGGAACTCGCTCTTGAGCGCCCGGCGCGGCTCGTCCTGCGCCTGGGCCAGGTCGGGTGGCTGGCTGGGGCCCAGCTGCGCGTAGTGCTCGATGAAGTCGCCCAGGTAGTCGCGGAACTCCACGGCCACTGACATGGAGAGAGTGAGGCGGCTCTTGTTGCCGCCCGCGCCCACCTCAGCGATCTTCAGGAAGCGGCCCTTGGCGTTCTGCTTCACGTCCAGGTAGAAGCGCTTGTTCTGGATGTCCACCCGCTTGGAGGCCAGCTCCTGCGTCTCGTGCTGCAGCCCCCCCGGGGCCCCGCCGCCGCCGCCGCCACTGCCGCCGCCGCCGCCCCCGCCGCCACCACCGCCCCCGCCGGAGCCCGAGCCCGAGCCCGGGTGCCCCAGGGAGCCGCCCGAGCCCAGCGCCGCACCACCCTGCTCGCTGCCGCTGTCTCGGTCCGCCATGATGCTGCGCTCCGCCGCCGCGCTGCCGCCGCCTGCCGCTCCGCCCGCCGCCGCCTCAGTCGCCTCAGCCGCCGCTGCTTTCCCTCCCCGGCTCCGCCTGCTGCCGCCGCAACCCCCACAGCCAGTCAGCCACTCTCGCGAGATCTGCGGGAGAGACGAGACAGACGAGACCCGGTAACAGGGCACTGACTCCCCAGTACAGTAGCCGGGCGCCCTACTGTACGCGCCCACCCGACCGCCAGCACGTGACCCGCACCCCCTCCCCGTTGCCAGTCCCCCATCCGCCCGCCCGCCAGGCGGCGCCCACCCACCGGCCCTCACCCCGCACCCCTGGTTGGGGTGGGGGGGGGACTAGAACGCGCCGCGTCGCAGCTGCTGCCGCCACTGCCGCCACCACGGTGGCTGTCGCTGTTGGCCAGACCCTGAGCGGCCTCGGCCCGGGGAGTTGGGGGACTGGCGTGAGAAGGGGACTGCCATACTAAGCACAGGGAGTGGGCCTGAGCTCTGCTTTCCAGTGACCCCAAAGAAGATGTGGGGGGAGGGGCCCGCGCAGCGCAGTTGAGCCCGCTGCAGAGAGGGGACACCGAGTCACGGCCACCCCCTCCCCAGCGGGCCCCATCCAGACCCAGATCGGCCCACCCGTCACTTGACTGGACTGTCTCCTACCGCAGAGCCCTGGCCGCAGAGGCGGGCGAGGAAGAAGAGAGGTGGTGCAGCGGTAAACCTTAGCTGCAGAAGGGGCTGCCAGGGATGAGGACGGGGCGCCGGTAGCAGTGGCGCGGAGCACCAGACACCTAGCCCTTCCCTCCCCTCGCTCCCGCCGCTCCCCCTCCCCGCGCACGGCAGCGGCTCTGGCCTCAGATGATCCCGCTCCCCCCTCCCCCCAACCGCAGCCCCGCACAGTCGGGCGGGCGGGCGGGCGCACTCACCGGCAGGGGGGAGCCGAGCAGAGGACGGCAGCCGCACCAGGGCCGGGGTGCCCGCAGTGCCTTTTCCCGTTGGCTCTGCCCTTCTCCCCAAGCAACAATCAAAAAGAAACCCCACACTCACCCCAAAACCTTCAACCAGCCCCCTCTGGGACAACGACTGCCCGCCTGCCTCCCCCTCCTCCTTCTGAGATTTGGGGAAGGGGGGCACCCTGTTCAGGGCTGAGCCCAGCCTGGGTTGCCGGCCAGCTCTGCGGATAAACCAGGCCCTGCCGAGCCTTCAGCCCCTAGCCCACTCTTCCTCTCTGGAAGGACCCAGATGGAAGAGAAAACCAAGCAGGCTTTAGGAAATTCACGAGCTAAAAATGTCAGGAATTTCCTGGGAAACGCAGTTCCTTACGGGATTCATTAACGCAGGTTCGCTCGCCCCTTTTACTCCTCCTCCCAGAAACTCCTAAGTGTCAAGGAGAGCCCCCATCTCTCAAAAAGTAAAACATTAAATGATCGCTGGTTTTTAGACAGACAGCTAGGTTACCGACCATTACCAATGACAGCTAAGCCAGTGAAAGCTAAAGGGGGTCTTCTCTGGTCTCAGGAAGGGGCTCAGAAATAAAAGATTTCTCTCTTCCTAGATCTGAGGCATAAACTAGGGCCTATTTTCCTTCTTCCAGATAGATAGCAAATGCTCATACTCCCTCACTGCAGTCTGCAGTCCTAGCAGCTGTGGGAAAGCTAAGGCCTGTCTCCAGGGCACCTCCTGCCTATGCCCCTACATGTTCCCCATCACCTTCTGCAAGGGGCTTAGGTGATACAGACCTCACAGCCCTATTCCTGGCTTTCTCAAGCATGGATTGTTGCCTCCATCCTGAGAAGCATATCCCTATCTCATCTGTAGGCTCCATTCCCATTTAACACCCCCCAACCCCTGCCCCCAAAAGTAAGGAGACTTGCCTCCCTCACTCTTAGCTCCCAAGACATCTGAGTACCTGGCTGCCCAAGCTTCCTGGAAAAGAGAGGGGTAAAGAGAGGACTAATGATAAAGAAACCCAGACCAGCCCAGGGCATAAGCTTTGTCAATGCTTGAGACCTTAAAGCCCCCTGATATATCCCTTCATCTCCTGGGCAAACCTGCCTGCTAAGTATTCACAGCTACCTTTTTCTCTTAGCAAGGGCCCCATTCAACCCAGCATTAGCTACTTCAGCTCTGGGCTGACGTTCGCTACCTCCCGCTAAAGAAGAAGAAACAGGGCAGAGCACCCTGGCTCCCAAGAAGAAAACTGGGATAGTCCTGTGAACCAGCCTCAGAACCACCCACCTGTCCAGCTGTTCCTGAAATGGCTCCCTGAAGACGAGGCCCACTGTGAGAGATGGAAATCCAGATTTTGGGCCCCATAAAGAACTTCCCCTTAATTTAGGGTCATCCTCTAGCACTGCGTAGTACCCTTTCAGTGCTGATTTTTCTGCACTCCCTCCCCTGTCCCCAAGTCTGTCGGGAAGGAGATATAGGAACTGTTGGTGCACTTCCCACCACACAGAAATACATGTGTAAGAAGCGGCGGCTCCTCTAGGTTTGCACGGTAGCGATCAGGACCCTGGATAGACCCCGGCCCCAAACAGGGTCTCAAAGGCTGAGTGGCAGGGTCTCCGCACAGAACTGGGCGGGGCATTACGCTTCCACCTGTAAGCTGAGACTACTACGACCTGGTTAAGACCGCTCTAGAAGAGCCGCTATTCTTCCTCAAGGGTTTACTTCGCGCTGAACCAAGCCCTTGACCCCTCAGGAGAACTCAAAGCAGCAAGGCCAGTGGGGCTGCGATAAGGGGGCACGCGCCTGCCGGTCCCTGTCACTCTTCCATGCTAATGATCGCTTCCCCCAGGACAAAAAAGTAGGGCTCGAAACTGCCCGCCTTCTTGAACCAACTTTGGAGTCTAAATTTCTTGCCCTCTGTCCCAAACGTTTATGTCCAGGGGCTCTGAATTGGTTTGAGTTTGGGAATGCCCTGATTTTCTGAAAAAGTGACTGTCACAGGAACTGAGTTCTTAGTTCCCCAGCGCAGAGGCAATTGATGAAGTTTCTAGACAAAACACAAGTTAAATATCATTTGCACGCATAAACTGGGAATTTTAAGCTCAAATCAGTAAACAACTGAGACCTGGATCTCTCCACATAAATATGTTCTTACTTATTTCATGTTTTTTATTATATATGTATAAAATTTTGCCTTTATCTATTAGCTTCTTGCCTACTTTATAAATGTATCTAAAAGCAAACAAGGTTAATAATGCCTTTCCCAAAATAATACAATGATAAATAGGATATTTAACACATTTTCACTACTCAAACAAGAGAGTTTATTTCAGGATGAGCCTGTAAGTGTGGGCTTTTGGTCAGAATGGAGGGGGTGGTGAAAGGCGGCTTTCCGTAGGCTACAGAATATAGTACCCTTAAAAGGCAGTCTGAGAGAAAAGTCTTAAAACAAAGAGTTTAACCTTAAACAGAACTTCAAAGTTAAATTTGCATCCTAACATTGAAAATCCATTAGCAAAGTTGTGGATTTAAAAACACACCTAGCTATTTGTTAATTACCAAAACAATATGCTAACTTGGTAAATGAAAAGCCAGTTCTAGTGTCTAGATGTTTGCATTGTCATTTTAAACCAAATAGTTGTAAAATTAAAATTATAATTGCAATACAATGTAGGAAAAACAAAGGGAAAACGAAATATATTAATATGCACAAAATATCTGTGTTAATGAAAGAACTATCAAAAAATATTTCCTTCCTCCTCAAAGTTTGCTTATATTTTTAAAACCTAATAAACGTCTCTAGATTTAGTGTGCTCTCTTATTAACACTACACACACATTTCGAGAATAGAGATTGCTTTATTTTTAATCCCTCTATCTCTACATCTTTAACAAAATCTTACCAACAAAAAACTGTTCACAAGAGAAACACATACTAGGCTGAACAAGAAGGAAAAAACCTCATTTTCCTCAGCCTGAAATACGGTCTGAAATGATCTAATTCTAAAAGTAAAAATTAACATACACATTTACAAAATAAACTTGGAGAGAGGGGATCTACCTCTGGGTAATAAACCCTTTTGATTACGGAGTTCCCAACAGAAACAATACGCTCATTAATATTTCACAGAATCACAGATTTCCCAAATAAAAGAGAAGCAAAAACATTAGAACTTGTGTTTTCAAGTGCTACTTAGGTTAAATGCCTGTCTTAAACCAGACAATTATCTTCAATACCCAAATCATTAAAACTAACTGGAATGTTGTACTGTAACTGTTCAAAGTGGAGGAATTACCCATTTCTTCTCATGGCTAGCTACCAGGAAAATTAAGGGAAACTCTCAAGTAAATCTTAACATTTAACAACAACGACTAATAGTATTTCACCGACCATTTTTAAAAAGTCTATTCCCTTTCTATAGCTCATCTAATCTTTAAAATTATGCCTCTCCAATGCTATTTCAATGTTTAGGGTTAAAGATATGAATTAAACATTTAAAATCTGAAGAGAACAATCCATGTGATAGAATCCTCACATTTCCCCAAATGTTATTTTAAGCATTTGCAGAAGAATTAAATAAATGTAGCACACATTCTAAATTCGATAAAAGATTCAGAGAACCCGACATTTTATGTACCCAAAAGGTCCAAACAGAACCGATGCAAATGTCAACAGCTCTCTCTCTTTCGGCTGATTCTTAAATGGTTTTACTAGTACCCAAAGGAATGAAATCAGCAACTCTCTCCACACTCTAGTCAACACTCCAATTTTCAAAGCCGCAATTCGAAAACGTCAGTTTGGGCGGGGAACAGTGAGGGTCTTGAAGTAATCAAAAAATTCCTTTTCTCCTCTGACAATCTACCAAAAGATGTCAAACCAAATTCAGCCTATTATAAAGCACTGGGGCTTCCTTCCAAGGACACGGGACACCAGCAGAGACACCGCTGCAAAAAGCTGTCCAAAAGCGCCTGGCCCGACAGAAACGTAAAGGGGCCCATATAAGAACGAATTAGAAGCCTCAAGAGGGTCCCGCAGAGACAACGGAAATTAAAGTAGCATTTATTCAGGGGTAGACAGCAACGAACCAAAGAAAGTTTTCCCAGCCGGACTCTTGGGCCTTTCTCTACCCAAGATCAGGCTCAAGACAAATATATTTGTTGGGGTCCCTTCCCCATAGCCGCTGCCGGGGCCTACCGTCGCTCAAAGGGAAGACCCTCTAACTTCACATCCGTCCGTTTTGCCCTCGGACAAAGGCAGAGGAGACTGTGGAGCTGACCTAGCTCTGTGGGGCAGCAAAAATGCCTTGTTCGGGCCACCCATCTTTGGGCCTGGCTTCGTCTGCGCTGTCAGCACCAGTGTATTCTTTTTTATTTTTACAACGCACACTGGGAGGGTGTATGCATTGCGGGGGTGGGGCGGGGGTTGAACAGAGGAAAGGAGGGGTTGGTAGTGGAGCCTAGAAGCCTCCTTCCTCTCCTCTCCTGCCAGGGTTGCTGTGCAGGGAGTGTCGGCCAGGTTTGGCGAACTGTCCCAGGCCCCAGGCAAAGGTGGTCAGGGGGAATGGGGCTCAGGCATTGCTAAGCAAACGGCACCACTGGTGGTCTCCAGCGCCAGAGGAGGTAGGATTGCTTTTTTTTTTTTTAAAGGGGCGTGTGATTTTCTTCTTTTTTGGAGGTGGGAAGGAGTTCGTTCGTTCGTGCGCTCCGGAGGGAGGGGGGCGCGTTGCTGCACTACCAGGGTCCCCGGAGGAAGGGTGCGGGGATGTCTACAATGCTACAGTAATTATTCCTGGGGCATAAGAGGGCAATTAGAGGGGACAAGGTGGGCGGCACCTCAAGCTGTGGCAGTGGCAGCAGAGAAGGTCGCGAGGGGCTTACCCGGGCGGGCGGGCGGGCGCTGTCCTGCCGCAGGTGAGGGAGGGCGCGGGCTGGAGGGAGGGAGGGCGCGCGCGAGGCAGGCGCTAGGCGGGCGCGAGGAAAGGGGGAGGGGAGGAGGGCGCGCGCGCGCACACCTGTCCTGGACAGCGGCGCGAGCCGAGCTGCGCCTCACTCGGGCTCTGCCGGCTGAGGAGGGAGAAGGGCGGGCTGGCAGGCGGGGGCGGGACGCCGAGGGGAGGAGAAGGAGGCGGCTCGGATGGCTGGCTCGGCTCTCACTCGTTCTCCCTCCCGCTGGCAAGTCCGGCTCACACCCTGCTTCTCCCGCTCACTCACAGCCCCCTCGGCTCTCCCTCCTCCTCCTTCCCCTGCGGGATCCGCTCGCTGCCGCCGCCGCCGCAGACGGCAAGTCGTGGCAGCCAGACGTCGGCGCGTAACCCGGCGCTCCGTGCGTGACTCCGGGCGACGTCAGCGCGCGCTCCCCGCTACCCACCATCTCCCCCCCACACTCCTCCCGTGGCTCGCGCCCTCCGCCCTCGCGTTCCTCCGTTTCAGTTGCAGCGGCGGCGGCCGCCGAGCGCGCTCCCTCCGCCCCCCATTTCGCGCGTGCGCGCTCTCCCCGCCGTTGGCGCGTCAACAGCCCACGGCCCAGGCCTTGAGGCGCGTCTGAGGAGGGGGCTGCCTGCGGCCTCTTTGCCCACCCTTCCTCCACTCACTGCCGGTAGCGCCCCCGGGAGGACTTCTCCCTTGTTGGGCTCTGAGGGCGGAAGCCAGGCTCAGGCGGGGAGGGAACCCTGTAGGGCCTGCGTCAGCTCCAACTTAGGGCCCTCAGCGTCGTTGTCAGTGTCGCTACCACCCTGTCACCCTGCCCCGCGCCCCCGTTCCGCCCGCATCTCTTAGGAGGCGATAGGCCTTTCATCTCCCGGGAGGGTCTCACCTTGGCCTTCAGACGCCCGCCGAGAGGGGCTAGGAGGGCAGAATTAGCATAAAGAAGAAACGGGCTAGACCACGTTCAGGCTGTAGCCCCAGGAATCCTTGACAGGAAGCGTGGGGTTGCTGCCCAGCCTCCCACGCAGTGTAGGTGAAACTGGGCCCCTTTGAGGGACTGTGACTAAGGACAAAACCCTGATAAATATTATTTGTGCGTCCTTGGGCCGAGAGGGAGAGAGTAAAAGGGACGAGTTAATATTCATAAATTACTATGCTAGGGCGAAATGCAGAACTATAAAATGTCCTTTAAGAGTTTTCTTGAAATCTTTGACCAGGTTTGACAAGATTTTTGGTACACGTTAACTTTTTCCCTCATTTTGTATGCTGTCACATCTCCATCCTGCAACACTGCATACATAGAAGATGGATCAGTTAAAAATATCGGCTTCAAAATAAGCAAAAAACAGCCTTCCATCTTTATCATTATTTAAATAGCTCTCAGAGAAGTCAATCTGTGATTTAAGAAAACTTATCAATGTTTTACCTTATTTAACTGAGTATATTTTATTTTGAGGTAACTTTGCAATACACTGTGAGATATTCTTTTATTAGGCAATAGTAGACTTCTTTTTTTTTATGTTTTAATAGTAGACTTGTCAACTCACTTATTATAGGACCTTCCAAGAAGCTTACCTAGCTAAGCCTTAGAGGCAAGTAGGAGAGAGGTGAAATTAACCCCATTTTATGGACGAGAAAATTGAGTTACAAAAATATGTCAGTTGTTGAGAGTTGCAAGCAGTCTGTCACCGATAAAGGGAAACACCATAGGTCTATTATTACCTGCTTTATCCACTAAACCAGAGATTCCTCAATAGTTTACTTCCGGGTATCTTTTGATTCCCCCCTCCCCCAACCCCACACTTGTGTATTGTAGGCAGTGCCTAATGTCTGAGAGAAACAAATTTGGGGAGTTTCCTGGAGACCCCAAATCACAGATTACTCTAAAAAGTTTGAATTTGAAAATTTCTGCCATAGAAAATTACAGCTCAGCAATAATTTATTGTGAAACAAACTTCCATATTAACAAAACAGCAAAATGTTTATTAATCCCAGTTAGAAATGAGAAAAATTTTGAGACAGCCTTAAGAATGATGGGTCATTTCCTTTGAATTGCTTCTTTATTCGCCTCATCTTTAGGTGGCAGCACTACTATATAAATATCTTTAAAACTACAGTCTTCTGCAACTTGATATCCTAAAGAGTGTTTTGTCCTAAATGCTTCCAACTATATTGTGCAGATTAGAAGCTGGTGAAAATATGAAATCATAGCTGAGAATTAGAATACTTAGGAGGTTCTAAAGGTGGAAAAACAGGCTTTCAGAGGAATGAATAAAATACATGGAGCTACTGAGGGAAAAGATTAGAAAGGGTCTTTTTTAAGCTTTTTAATTTATGTTTACTTTTTAGCTATATGAGGAGTAAGCAGCATCTTTAAAGATCTCTTATTGAAAAAGCACAAGATAACCTTCCCAAGCAAACCATAGTTTCTCAATACAGCATGTTTTTCAAGTGTTTACAAATTTAAAGTTGTTAGTTGTATAGTTGCAAGTATTCCCTACAATTTTTAAATTCAGGTGCAGTTTTCCTCATTAAACTGCATCAAACTTATGAAGATTCCAAATAGGACCTTATTGTTGACCCTTGTGGAAGAGAAGAACTCATCTTGGCTCCTTTCCTGGCTTCCTGCATTTTTCATGTAAAAAATAAAACACCATTACTCAAACTCAGAGATGTGAGAAGATGAACTAAAACAAATGTAAAGTGATAAAAATTTACAGATATTCTATATCTTAATTTCTCCCCCATTTTTCAAGGGTAATGAATTGGGATATATGGGGTTATTTGGATCAAGTGTTTTCTAAGCAGAACTTTGTTGTAATTAATCTTGTATATTTACAGTCGTTCTTCCTGTACTTCTATATCCAAGCAACCAAGCAAAACTGAATTTACATGCATTTCAAAATAGACTGCTTTAGATTTACAATATAAATACAACCACCAAGGAATATAGAGGTATGACCATCAGGAGTGGGGAATTAAATCATTTCTGAGTAGATGATGAAGTGTTAGTAAAGTCTTTCTTGATGGCAGCTTCCATTTTTCTTAAGTCAAACTTGGGGAAGGAGTCTTAAGCAAATTGGTAGAACTCAAACTCAGCAGTATTATGTTAAGATTTTTAAGCTCTCTTGCGCCAGCAAATCATGCAGCCTGTGGGCCTTAGCTCCAAACTTCTGCCAGCTCCGTTTTGGCAGTAAAGTGTTCTGTTGAACAAAGTTTGCACGTGTTTGGGGTGTGAAGTGGCTCCTCAGGCATTTATTGGTTTTATTCCAGTTTAGGGACTTGAAGACAAGGGTCAGAAGCATGAGGCTTGTATAGTTCATATGTGCCCTAAAACAGACTATGCTGGTGATCTTGAATTTTCACTTAAACAAGAATAACTTTTTCTTCGTTGGTGTCTGAGTTATTGAAGTGGACCCTTTAGTTTACTCCTTAAGTACTCACATGATATTCAACCAGTTCTCAGAAGCAGGTAAGCAGGATCCTCTCTGTTGAGGGAATAGAGCTGTGCAAAAATCACTCCTCATCCTCTTACCCACAATACCAGCAAAATGTGTTTATCCAGATGAAACTCACTAAGTATAATATGCAACTTGAGAGCAAAGGGGCCAGTAATTATTTAAACTCAATCTCATTGTCAAATTATATAACTATGAGCTTCTGATCTTTTTTTGTATCAATTGTCTGACTTCAACTTTTTTACCTACCTCTTCCCATCCTGGAGTCATTGGTTAACAATACCTGGTGCAGATATGTGTGCTAATTTGTCGTATTTCAGAGGTCCCTTGTCCTGTTGGAAATATATATAAACAGTCTGTTTCCATTATTTTTTTCAAGCAATTCTAATAGAAAATCCTTGCATAATCCGCGGTAACACAATTTGAAAACCATTAGAGTGCTGTTGGAACATTTTTTTTTTCCCTTCCTGATTTAAGAGTAATGGGGGGGAAAAGACAAAAGTAAAAGTAACATGTTGAAATGAAACTATCATCTTACCTTTAACCATGATCAATGGAATGTCAATTTGTAGGCTACAAGTATGGTCATTTGAAAAAGGTAGTTACTCTTGATACTTTTGCCAAGGGACTGTGGCCTAACTCCTTATTTTTACCTTTCCCTTCTCTTTCCTTCTCTTTAAAAGTAATTCCCAAGTCAGAACTAACATATGAATGTTAGAGATGGAGAGGAAAGCTGGGCTTTTCCAAAGAGTGGATCTATCTGGACTGGAAAGTACCATTGAACTTTGTTGCACATTTTATGGTGACCCCAAAACCCTTTGCTTGCATACTATAGGATATCAATGTGTTGCCATTTTATTACCTGGAGCAAGACTAAATACATTCATGAGTAGGTATGTACATGCAACCAGATACCACTGCCCTCTGAGGCTAATTTAGGCCATTTTTACAACCCAGTGCAGTAGCACTTGGCAATTAGAAGAAGAAGATCAGTTGCATTTCTTCCTGTTGTGAGTAAAATGTGTGAAGGGAAGAATCAAAATATACCATGGGAAAAATACAAAGGGAGTTCTTTAATATTTTGTGCTATAGAATTTTTGTCTTTCAAGTATAATTTTTCTTCTTGTCTATTTAAATACTCAAAATTAATTATTAAATGTAATGTAATGATTAGTTTTTACTTTCTAGATAGTAAATCAATATTTACTTGATAAGTATGTGTATAAAGGAGAAATGTTTTTTAATTACTATTTTGGAATCCCACAATATACATATTTCATAAACATATTACAACTGATGCTTAGTTTAGATGGCTTTTTTTTCCTCTTTTTTCCCCTTGAACTTCCTTTTGGAAAGTATCACCTGCTATTTTAGAACTGGTCCTTGGAACCCACCACTGTTTATCAATCAGCCTTATTTTCTTGAGTCATTTATTGAACAGTATCTATCTGTTCTAACAGTATCTATCTGACAATGGCAGACATTGTTTTAGGTGCTTGAACAAAACAAAGTCCTTGCTCTCACAGAGTTTCCAGTCTAGTAAGACAGATAATATAATAAACACATATATAATATAATGCTGTATAGTGATAAGTGTTAAAAAGAAAAAAATAGCAGGTAAGGGGAAAAAGTTTTCTGTGTGATTGTGTGTGAATGTGTATGTGCATGTCTCACACCTGATATTTTAAACAGAGTGATCAAAGAAGCCTCTCTGAAGAGGTAGCATTTGATCAGAGACCTGAAATAGTCATGGGAAGATCTGGGGAGATGTTCCAGGTGTTTATATAGGCCACAAAAACTCAGTCACTCAAGTACAATCCAGGTAACATCCCATGTATAATCTAGATATACATCACACTATGTATACATTTTTTTTTCTTAAGAGAGAAAAAAATTCATTAGGTTTTCAGAAAAGTTTTTCATTTAATATCAGCATTGTTCTATATTTCCCATGATTATTATTCCATTATTTAATACAATAACATTTATGGCTCTACAGACAAAGCTTCACAGTCCCTTATCTGCAATTCCAAAATCCAAAAACTTTTTTCTTAATTCATTTTGTGGCAAAAATGGATCTGAACTGACTTGACTCTGTTTAAAGTCTTCATTTGGTCCATTTGGTGTGACTATTGATGCATTTCATTGTGGAAATATGTGTTTGATTAAGGTATGCTGCCCCAGACAACACAAGTTAAGTAAAACATAGGTAGCATAATATCTTACATTCCTAAAATATGAAATGAATTTTAATTCAGAAACACATCTGGCCCTAAGGATTTGGGTTAAAAGATTGCAGACCTGTATCAGATTTCTTCTTGGTTCTCTGATTAAATATCATCACTGACGTTAATCTTTAGATATCTTTTATTCAAAAGTATAATGTTTATATAATGCTCGTATTATGTACCTGGCACTGTGTAAATACTCTCTATTTATTATCTCATAAAATCCTCACAGCAACCTTATGAGTAAGTTCTATTATACTCATTTTACAGATGAGAAAACTGAGCCACAGAGAGATTAAGAAACCTAAAAATCACACAGTTACTAAGTGACAAAGTCAAGAATTAAACCTAGACAATTTTCCTTCATAGTTTGCACTCTTTGCCACTAAACTAACTCTCCCTCTCCCCATCCCTTTCACCCTCCCTTCTTCTTTGGAGAAGTTTCTAATATAAGCCCTTTCCAAGAGCATGGTTTTTTCCTTCTACTCTGAAGTATCAGACATCAAAACTTTACATTTTATTTACAAACAAATATCTGTCAATGTTTTTCATTTTATTTGCTCCTGCTATAATTTCAGCCGTTTCTATTTCAAACTGACATTAGAGATTTACTTATTCTCATTCTAATAAGTTTCCAGTTTAACTTCATCTTTCACCATCCTTTTCATTTGAATATCTTTGGATAATTATGAGACACCTCCCTTATTATTGTGGTCTTGTCCAATGTCAGATCATATTAAAAGTTTAGATCTAGTTTATTGAGCAGTAGCATCTGCCAACTAAACCTCTGTCACTGCTTTGTAAGTTTCTCTCAATGAATTACATAGCTTACTTCAGATCACTTTATTCTAGGAATATTAAATTTGTGTTATTGAGTTGGAATTGATCATGTTTTCATTAGTTTGTCCTCAGGTAAGAGTTCTTCCATAAGTAATTACAAACTGAGATAGTTTCTGCTTTTATTTATTTACTTGTTATTTATTGGCTACCTAAAATCAAGATTGATTGAGTATATGTCATGAGGCTGTGCAAAGACTTTATTATGACTGTATAACATAGGTAGGGTCAATTTGAGTAAGTGTATTACGTTGAACTTTCCAAGAATCTATTCTTGATTGTCCCAGAGATCCATTGTGAGACATTAAACAAATCACTTTATTTGTTCTCTGTGAAAATTAATGTGTTGTCCTTGAATACAAACATGAAGGTTCTGACACATACTCAGTAAAGCATTATCTTTTGTGTAACGTTGATAGACTTGTTCTGAGCCAAACAGTTTCTCTGGGGTCACTCAACAGCTCATGTATGCTAAGTTTAGGAGTGCAGTTCATGGCCACTAGAGCTAAAAAGGAATTAAACCCATCAATTTTACCTCATTAGCATAGTGCTGAAGCAAATGAGCCAACAAGTCAGTTATTAAATTGCTGAGAAAGCAAAGAGAGACTGAATAAATATGTATGTGGGTTGAGATTGGCTATAAAGTACATCAGTTTATTACATGAGAAATTGAGGTCTTTGCCAAGGCTTACCTTGAGTAACTTCCTGTCTCCTGAGGGATCCAAAAGATGAGATTCTTCTCCTAAGACCATGCCCTGGAGACACAGCTTCTCTCTACTAGTTCTGCAATATTCCATGTTCCTAGTGCCCAGTACAAAAGTTTTGAGGCAAACGTAAAATAGATAGCTAGTGGGAAGCAGCCGCATAGCACAGAGAGATCAGCTTGGTGCTTTGTGACCACCTAGAGGGGTGGGAAAGGGAGGGTGGGAGGGAGGGAGATGCAAGAGGGAAGAGATATGGGGACATATGTATATGTATAACTGATTCACTTTGTTATAAAGCAGACACTAACACACCATTGTAAAGCAATTATACTCCAATAAAGATGTTAAAAATAAATAAATAAAGATGGCTTCACTCACCTGGAAAAAAAAATGTTTTGAGGCACACCATTAATATTTACCAAGATGTAATAATGTCTCAGGGTAAAAATCTTAATATTTACAGTTTACTTCAACTGTATATAAACTTTAATGAATTCATATGATGAAATACTTTTTTAGCTCTTCTGTTTTCCCTAATTTTTATTTAGGCGAAACATCCTCTGTTCAGTGTGGTGGTCAAGAATGTGGGCTGGGTAATCAAATCTCCTAGGTTCAAAACTCTGCTTTCAAATTCCTAACTTCGTGACTTTGGCAAATTACTTAACATCTGTAGGCCCCAGTTTCCTCATTTATCAAATGAGGGTAATAATACCAACTGCTTCATAGGTATACTATAAGGGTTAAATTAGTTAATTCATAAAAAGCATTTAGAAGAGGATCTGGCACACAGTAAGTATTCCATAAATGTGAACTCCCACCCACTGTGGCACCAACTTTTCCTGCCCTTCACTCAAGGCCCAAAGCCAAGTTCTCTTTCTATTTTTTTCCCTTCTGATTTCAGGCTCACCGGCATTGGCCTGAGACTAAAACTGTCCTCTTCCTCACTACTAGATTCACCACCTGCATTGTTCTTGAAAGCCTCCAAGTATTCTTCCCTTTTCTAGGTTTTGGGCCATTTTACTCCATCTGAAAAACTGTTTATGGGTTCTGTAGAGAAGTATCTCTTCCATTTACACGTTGAAAGGTTTTTCTCTGATTACTAGAATATGAGTTCCTTGAGAGCTGGGACTGTGTCTTAATTATCTCTATTACCTCTGTCCCTTCCCCCTCCCTGCTGCACAGTCTAAGTTAAAGAAAAGTGAAAAAAAGAATCCATTTAGCTTTTGTATTTTTTGCTCATTTTATCCTGGGTATTCTGTTCCGAACCTCCCGTTTTCCTGAAATTTTTCTTGCTCCTTTTATCTCTGGAAGTTTTAACTTCACCTAGTGATGCTGAGATCCCATCTTGGATCATCACTATTTCCTGGCAGGTAAGAGGTTCAGTTTATCACACAATCCATTCACATGTTAGAAAAAAAATTCCCATTTAATTCACTTGGATTTAATTTCAATTGTATTTTCTTGGCTCCAGCTAGACAGACCATTCTCTTTTAAAAAATCTATCAGTAGCTTTGAGAGGGATTCTATTTTGCAGAACTCTTTGTCTTATTCCTTATTTGAAGATAGGGTCATACCACCCTAAGTTTCTTTTTCTTTTTTTTTTTTGAATAAATTTGACATGTAACATTGTGTAAGTTTAAGGTGTGCAGTGTGTTACTTTGATACATTTATATATTGTAATATGATTGCCAATGTAGCAGTATTTATCTCATTACACAATTGTAATACAATAGTACTGTCTATATTCATTATACTATGCATTAGACTCTATGGCTTATTTACTACTCATTCAAGTTTGTACCCTTAAACACCATCACCCTTATCCCCCCACCCCCACCCCTGATAACCATTATGTTAACTCTCTGTTTTTGTTTTTTTTTTTTACAGGTTTAACTTCTTTAGATTCTACGTGTAAGTGATATCATTACCCTCGGTTTCTTTATATGCAGAATAAGAATCAGCTCTCACTTGGAGAAGATGAGGATAAATTAGGTCAATCTCTTAAGTTTTTTTCTTTTTAATACATGCAAAAGATATATGGAACACATATATTGGGTATAAAACTTAATCATGTAATGAACTACCCAAGAACTAGAATATTTACCAGGAAATTGCATCTACAATCGTGTTTCTCGTCTATCTTTTCCTCCTGCCCTCGGAGGTAACAGTATCCTAAATTTTGTGCTGGTTTTTTTTTCTTAATTTAGTTTTAGCACAAATGTATATGTGCTAAAATAATATATTGTTTAATTTGTATGTTTCTGAGCTTTATAAAAAATGCTTCACTCAATATATAGTTTTCTGGGATTTGCTCTTTTAACTCAGTATTATGTTTCCAAGATTCATTCATGTTGTTGTGTATAATGATTGTTGATTTTCAGTATCATATAACATTCTATTGTGTGAATATATCACAATTTATTCTTCTGTCGATACATAGTTGGCTTGTTTCTAGCCTTTTAAATAATTATAAACATTGTTGCTATAAAATTTTTTATGTATGCCTCCTGGACACACATGCAAGGGTTTCTCTTGGTCATATACCTAGGAGTAGAGTTGTTGGTTGTAGAGTATGCAAATATTCATCTTTGTGAGATAATTAATGCCAAACAGTTTTCTACTATTCCCACAGTTTATAAGAATTTCACTTACTCTTCAATATTTGGTATTGTTACACTTAAATTTTTGCTGGTCTAGAGGGGATAAAATGGTATATATATACTTTTTATAGGATGGAAGAAAGTCATCTTTACCTAAAGCTTTTTAAACTTCCTCTTCCTTTCTATATTAAGAGTTTACAGCCTCATTTGACATTACTGTGCCTGGGAGTTCCTTTGAGGGAAAGTCATCTATTTGTGTGTTAGTTTCTAAGGGTATAAAAACTGAGATAGGGTGGAGGCTGCTAACTGAGTTGTTTTTGTTTGTTTGTTTGTTTTTTTAAAGTGAGTGAGTTGTTCTGTTTTTTAATTAATTTATTTTTGGCTGTGTTGGGTCTTTGTTTCTGTGCGAGGGCTTTCTCTAGTTGCAACGAGCAGGGGCCACTCTGCATCACAGTGCGCAGGCCTGTCACTGTCGCAGCCTCTGTTGTTGCGGAGCACAGGCTCCAGACGCGCAGGCCCAGTAGTTGTGGCTCACGGGCCCAGTTGCTCTGCAGCATGTGGGATCTTCCCAGACCAGGGCTTGAACCCGTGTTCCCTGCATTGGCAGGCAGATTCTCAACCACTGCACCACCAGGGAAGCCCCTAACTGGGTAGTTTGAATATTGCTTTTAATTTGATTTTGCGTAAATACCAAATTATGCACAAACTAAAATTTCTTGTTAATGCTCTGCAGAAATGGAAATATGCAAAATTGTATTCTTTACTATTGACTCATCATAAATTAATCTAGTCTTGAGTTAAACCTATCTGTAAAACTATTTTAAGTAAAAAGCTCCTACAATCTGTTGATCTGAAATATTTTCACTGAATCAAGTTTAGTAAAGATATCTTTGTATATTTCCTTGTATTTTAATTTACCAGAGATTCAACTTGCCCTCTTTTGACATGGTTATATGGTGCAATGCAAATTAATCTCTCAAAGAAATTTCAAAACTCCAGATGTTCATCTTACTACTGTTACCCACTGAATTGACCCACACACAATAACCAGGAAAATAAGCCCAAACCGATGGTACCCTAAAATGTGTTTGTGTGTTTTTTAACTGAAAAAAAAGTCATCTTGTATATAAACAGTTTTCATCAATAACTAAAAACACATGGAGGGCTTCCCTGGTGGTGCAGTGGTTGAGAATCTGCCTGCTGATGCAGGGGACACGGGTTCGAGCCCTGGTCTGGGAGGATCCCACATGGCGCGGAGCAACTAGGCCTGTGAGCCACAACTACTGAGCCTGCGCGTCTGGAGCCTGTGCTCCGCAACAAGAGAGGCCGCGATAGTGAGAGGCCCGCGCACCGCGATGAAGAGTGGCCCCCGCTTGCCACAACTAGAGAAAGCCCTCGCACAGAAATGAAGACGTAACACAGCAAAAATAAATTAATTAATAAACTCCTACCCGCAACATCTTCCTTAAAAAAAAAAAAACATGGAGATGGAAAAAGAATTTACAAGTGGCAATATATGTATATTTTTAAGAAGAACATTTATAGCTCCTTGTGTTTATTGTCTTTAAAAACAAATATCAAATAAAACATAACTAAAAATAAACAAATATCAGTTTGTCATTTGTCTATTTTTTTTGCCTTTGAATGAAAGATTTTTGAAGGCAGGGACCGTGTATTTGTTTTATGTTTCTTTATTATATTATTAAATACATTGTCATATCCCAAAGGGAAACTCAGAGAATATTAATTGAGTGCAAAAGTCCCCTCTGTATCATTAATATTTGTTGACTGACAAAATGACTGAGTGAATATTCATGACCAAACCATAAGAAAGCTGCAGTTACTTTCTTCTTTATTGTACTACAGCTATTTTTGGAGATAATCATTCATCAGGGTGAATACATTTATGCCAGGTGAGTGTTTTTCAACTTTATTTATATAGCTAATACTGTGTTTAGTCAAGTTGCTATCAGCCATTGGTTTCTTCAACGTTCTCTTTTAAAACCAAGTGTTACGCCTCCTTTCCTCATTCCCATAATACCAGATATTCACTTCTATACTAATCAAGGGACATCAGGTGCTGCTGAAGTAAGACTGACTCCCGCCAAAGCTCCCTTTAAGTGGGGGCTTTTCCTTTATACCATGCAACATAAGTGAGCTTTTTGTTTGTTTGCTTTTGTGATCTTGTAAGTGGTGATCTATAAGACGAGGCAAAGCTAGAGGTTTAAGCCTTTACTTCTAGCATGGATTGCAACATGACAACATCCTCACTGTAGTAGGCAGCCTTCAAGAAGGCCCTGATTCCCGCCTTCTGGTATTCACACCCTTGTGTAGTCCTCTCCCCCACTGTATGAGAATTGGTTTGTCTGACCAACAGAGTATGGCAGAAGTAGTGGTATGTCACTTGCAAGATTAGGTTATAAAAGACTTTAAGGACCCGAAGACCATAGGCCAAACTAGAACCTCAGTTCTAAAGGGACCTGTTTCTGAGGTTGGGAAGTGCTAACCCAGATCCTGAGCCAAGAAGGCCCAGGTCCTTCTTGTACCTAAAAAAGTGAGAGAGAGAAAAACCTGGATATGTAAATATAAATAAGTAGGAATTTCACTGAAAGATAGTGAAAAAAAGAGAGCACGTAATAAAAAGAAATGAAATACTGATATATGCTACAACATGCTTCAACCTTAGTGAAAGAAGCCAGTCATAAGATTCCACATATTGTATGATTCCATTTATACATAATGTCCAGAATCGGCAAATCTGTAGAGACAGAAAGTAGATTGATAGTTGCCTAGGCTGGAAGGTTGGAGTGGGGGAATTTGGGGTGCAATAGCTTAGTTCAGGGTTTCTTTTGGAAGTACTGAAAATGCTCTAACTGATTGTGGTGATGGTTGCGAAACTGTAAATGTACAAGCCATTGAATTGTACACTTTGAATGTGTGAATTGTATGGTATATGAATTACAGCTGACCCTTGAACAATGCAGGGGGTTAGGGGTCCTGACTCCTGCCCCTTCCCACACCCCTGCCCCCACTCCACACAGTCAAAAACCTGTGTGTAACTTTATGTATATCTCAATAAAGTTGTTGTTTAAAAAAATCCTTGTAGTTTCTATCTTGGGCTTTCTCTCTCTTCTATCACTTGTTCTAGAGGAAGCCAGTTGCTATGTCTTGAAGACACTCAGACAATCTACCTATGGAAAGGCTTATGAGGTTTCCAGCCAACAGCCAGTGAGAAACTGAGGCCTGCCAATAACTTTGCAAATAATCTTTGCTAATCCTATAGATGGAAAGGGGTATCTTGTTGAAGTTTTAATTTGCAGTTTTCTATGAGTGATATTAGGCATATTTAATATGTTTAAAGGTATTTGTAGGAGGAGAACAAGAAATAAAAACATGAGGGCTTCCCTGGTGGCGCAGTGGTTGAGAGTCCGCCTGCCGATGCAGGGGACGCGGGTTCGTGCCCCGGTCCGGGAAGATCCCACATGCCGCGGAGCGGCTGGGCCCGTGAGCCATGGCCGCTGAGCCTGCGCGTCCGGAGCCTGTGCTCCGCAACGGGAGAGGTCACAACAGTGAGAGGCCCACATACCGCAAAAAAAGAAATAAAAACACCAATTCCAGATTCAATGACATTAGGAAACATCTTTAACCCCAAGGCACAGTATGTGAAGGCTAAAAGTGGGTGGACAAAAGAAAAATGGCTTAAGTCAGAGAAAGGTAAACCTTAGATACTGCAGATGAGACAGACACCAGCAATAGGCACACAGATTTGTCCCAAGGATCCTCAGAAAGCCACAGGAATTGGAGGGGCAAAGAATATGTGCAAGGAGGGAAGGGGCTAGAAGGGGGTGGATTATTTACAAGTCTGTGCAGGGATCATGTAGAACCTACATCCTCATTCCCTACACCTACCCCAAGTAGCCAGATGTGTTTCTCTCCTTCCATGCAGGAGACAGAAGGTGTCATCCTCTGGAGAAACTGAACTAGAGAGGCTCTGGACTTGGACATACCAGGCTCTGAGGAATGGGTATGAAAACATGAAAGTCTGCATTCTAAACAGGACACTCTGCTCTTTTCCCTACCCAGCTCTAGAAAGCTAGCAACCAGACTACTGGTATCCCCAGGCAGGAGATAGGGGGAGATCTTTCTCTGGAAAACTGAACTGATAGAAAATATTTACATGTATTGAGGATTGCTAATTAAAAAAAAAAAAAAAAGCCAGCTTCATAGTGTAATATAATTCATAACATATCCAGAATGTAACCACCTCTCCCCACTTTCACATACTACCATCCTAGTACTGACCTTCCATGAGTTTAAAAAATATCAACACGCTTTTAAAAATTGCACCTAAGATGAAAGTCAATAGGCCTTGAGCCTGAGGGAATCCCTTATGACAAAATGAAAGACATTAAAAACTTTTTTTTTTGCGGTACGCAGGCTTCTCACCGCTGTGGCCTCTCCCGCCGCGGAGCACAGGCTCCGGACACGCAGGCTCAGCGGCCATGGCTCACGGGCCCAGCCGCTCCGCGGCATGTGGGATCCTCCCGGACCGGGGCACGAACCCGTGTCTTCTGCAACGGCAGGCAGACTCCCAACCACGTCGCCACCAGGGAAGCCCCATTAAAAACTTTTGACATCGCTTTTGCCTGTTCAGAATTTTTTCCTTCACGTTTATTATTCTTTTTATAGATTATCTATTGCACTATTAGGTAAGTAGAAAGACAGTATACAGTTGCCTAGGTTCAAACCTTGGCTAGTTTTGGGCTTTGGGGCAAGAATCATAACTTTTCTGAGCCTCAGCAAAATGGGGATGATAATGATATTTACCTCATAGGGCTGTTGTAAGGCATAAATAGTTTAATACATGTAAAACATTTAGAATGGTGCCTAGAACATAGTAAGTACTCAATTTTAACTTTTATTATTATTTCTATATTCCTAGAGTACCTTTCCCTGATGTTCTTCAAGTGTCTGATGAACATGGATGAAGATGGTTAAGGCCATATTTAAATCTTCTTGTATTTTAAGTTCAGTATTAACATTTTTCTATCTTTGAAGTAGGAAAATTGAATCATAGAGAAGGAAACATGATTTACTCAATCATACAAAACTGTTAAGGAATCATGAGTAGGACCCTACTCTCTTAGTTTTCCCTTTTGAACTTTTATTTTTAACAAATCAGTTATTGATATAATTATTGATGTACATTGAAAACATGGATTTCATATTCAGGGGAGTGGTTTTAGATGCATTCTTTGTATGGCACTATATTTCTGCTACATTTCATTGGCTGTTAAGGTATAGACGACATTATCACTACCATATTCATTGAAAACCCATATTATTTTGAACATATTAAGATGGATCATACTTTAAGAAATTCACTTGCTCAAAGCCTAATTGACCTCTGTGTCTAACGTGAACTAAGTAAAAGATAGGATTAGACACTTGGAAAATACTAAGTTCTAGCTACAACAGAATGACATAGAGGGCAAGCAGTTTAGGGTCATAGTCTAGGAAGTCTGAGATGTAATCTCATTTCTACTCCTGTATGCACATCTCAAAATAAATTACTCTTTGTGGTAATTTGCTTCCTTGATAATGAAAAAAATGATGTTCATTCTGTCCCACATCTGCTTTAAAAACTACTTTTTTTTCCAGTGGCCCCCTCATAGGGTCAAGTCTTAATTTCTAACCTTGTCCCATAGGATCATTAATAACTGGCCAACAGACCCAAATAATTTAGAATTCTTTTGTTATATATGACAGAAAATATAACTTAAAATGGCTTAGGTAAATATGGAAATCTACTGGCTAGTATAGGACTTCCCTGGTGGTGCAGTGGTTAAGAATCTGCTTGCCAATGCAGGAGACACGGGTTCTATCCCTGGTCCAGGAAGATCCTACATACCACAGAGCAACTAAGCCCGTGAGCCACAACTACTAAGCCTGCACTCTAGAGCCCACAAGCCACAACTACTGAGCCCGTGTGCCACAACTACTGAAGCCCACGCACCTAGAGACTGTGCACCGCAACAAAGAGTAGCCTCCACTCACTGCAACTAGAGAAAGCCTGTGCACAGCAACGAAGACCGAACGCAGCCAAAGTAAATTAAAAATAAAATAAATTTATTAAAAATATATATATATATCAGCTAACATAACTGCAAAGTCTAGGGGTTACTGGTTTCAGTCATGCTTTGATCCAGGAGCTGGATGGTATCACTGGGACGTACTCCCTCTCTTCATCTCTCAGTTCTTCCTTCTGCTATATTGAATCATTTCCTGGCACAAAGTGCTCACCTGTCAGCAGCTCCAAGCTCACAGCATTGTTACTATTAGCAATTTCAGAAGATAAGACCATGTGGCTCTCTTAGTAAAAGTCTCATTGCGTCTTATTGCCCATTCCTGAATCATCTCTACAAATTGAGGACTATGACATTGATTCACCAGGTCTGAGTCACATATTCACTCCTGGACTGTGGTTAGAGTCAATCCTACCCAAAGTTCATCCAGTCAGAAAAGAGGGAGAGGGTGATTTGCAAGATGAAATTACAAGAAGGTTAAAGGGATGCAGAGCAGCAAAAACAATTGTCTACTATAAGACTTCCTAACTTATTTGTTGCTATACTTCCCTCTATAAACCGCTGCTCATGTAGGTCAGTCTATTTATTTCTCCTGATACTTCATGCACATTCTCATCTTTCCCACATAGAGGGTTGTGACCAATTTATCTCTAAGTACTACCCATTTTTTTAATTCCTCATGGAGTTTCTTGTGGATACATTTTTCTTTCCCCCTTGAGAATTCGTTAGTTAGACCACTCAAGTAAGTATATTAGGATGAAAATAAATGAGAATGATGTTGTCATAAGAACAACTTTCAATTCTGTATGTGCGTGTGTGTGTGTGAAATAAAGTGCAAACTCTGATAATGGTTACGTTATGGAACTTAATTATGGATACACATTACTATGACATGCTGCACAATTTATAGTAACATATTGCTGTATTGAGGCATCATGGTTGAGAACTGATAATTTATACTGCTCAGCTGGTTCTTCCCCTTAGGTCAGAGCTATTGACTCATACTATATTATTTTTTTCTAACGTATTAATTTTATATGATTTATTATTATTATTTATTTATTTATTTTTAATTTTGGCTGTGTTGGGTCTTCGTTTCTGTGCGTGGGCTTTCTCTACTTGTGGCGAGCGGGGGCCACTCTTCATCGCGGTGCGTGGGCCTCTCACTGTGGCGGCCTCTGTTGTTGTGGAGCACAGGCTCCAGACGCGCAGGCTCAGTAGTTGTGGCTCATGGGCCCAGTTGCTCCGCGGCATGTGGGATCTTCCCAGACCAGGGGACGAACCTGTGTCCCCTGCATTGGCAGGCAGATTCTCAACCACTGCGCCACCAGGGAAGCCCGTAACGTATTAATTTTATATGATTTTTAAACATATCACAAAACTGGAAAATGTTGGGTCTTCCCTGGTGGTCCAGTGGTTAAGAATCCGCCTTCCAATGCAGAGGATGTGGGTTTGATCCCTGGTCGGGGAATTAAGATCCCATATGCTGTGGGGCAACTAAACCCATGTGCTGCAACTAGAGAGAAGCTTGCACACCGCACCTACTGATCCTGTGTGCTCTGGAACCCCGGGCGCCACAACTAGAGAGCCGCCGCACTGCAACTAGAGAAGCCCGCACACTGCAACTAGAGAGAGGCCCTCAATGAAGAGCCCGCATGCTGCAACAAAGACCCAGCGCAGCCAAAAAAAAAAAAAAAATGTTACTGAAAACTTCACAGCTATATTACTTTTTAGCTTTTCATATATCATACCTCAATCCCAACCAGATTAGAAATTTCTTTGTGCTTTTGTTTGCATTGAGTAGCCAATTAATAAATATTTGTAAATGAATGAATTAAAAGATAAACTGGTGATGGGAAATACTACAAAAATAGTTCTAGGTAATTATAGTGGCAATTTAACAGATCTATTAAGGAAAAAAGAAATATTCCTATTATTAAACTTGCTGCACTTTGGTGTTTCCACAATGTTTTATTCACACTTTCATTATTGCACTTACAATGTTAGATTATAATTTATCTTTTTAAATAACTGTCTCCTCTTCTAAACTCTGTGCAATTAGAGCACAGCATCTGCATCTTCTTCCTTCTTGTAATCCTGAGATGTAGTAGGTGTCCACTTAATGCTTATGGAAAGAATAAATGACAGATAATTTTGAGCTCAAAATACTATTTTTACATCCTGCTAAAAAGGATATATCTCCTTATTCCTTCAGTCTTGAATATATTTTAACTCAATTTTCCTTCAGATCCATCTATAGTAGAAGCAATGGGTAAAGCTGGCTGGTTATTTTAGGCTAAGAGGTACAGTTGACTGTACTTTGGTGAGGTAACTATGCTCTGAGGTCTAGTCACCAATTAATATTTAGACAGTAGCAACCTGACCCACTCTTGAGTAAGGAAATAACATGGTAGTAGTAAAGAGATATTACTCTGTCACTGATAAGCAGGGTAATTAGAAGGCTATTGCATTAATCTGAGTATGAGGGCATAAAAACATGATGAAAGGTAATAGAAGTAATAGAGAAGAAAAGAGGAGACACATTCTACATATACATGTTTATTTGATTTTGTTTTCTGATCTCAAAGTAATACTTTGATTTTAAACAAGGGTTCCAAGACTATTCGATGGGGGAAAAAATAATCTTTTTAGCAAATTGTGCTGGAACAACTGGATATCCACATTCAAAGGAATTAAGTTGGATCCCGACCTCACACCATATACAAAAATTAATTCAAAATGGATCAAAGATAGGGATCATTATATTTAATAAGAGCTAAAACTATAAAACCTTTTGAAAAAAACTTAGTGTCAAATCTTCATGACTTTAGATTTGGCAGTTGTTTCTTAATTATGACATCAAAAGCACAAGCAATAAAAGAAAAAAAATAGACAATTAGACTTCATAAAAATTAAAACCTTTTGTGCATCAAAGAACATTATCAACAAGTGAAAAGACAACCCACAGAATGGGAGAAAATATTTGTAAATCACATATCTGATAAGGATTAGTATCCAGAATATATAAAGAACTCTTACAACTCAACAATAAAAAGACAACTCAATTTAAAAATGGACAAAGGAGGGGCTTCCCTGGTGGCGCAGTGGTTGGGAGTCTGCCTGCGAATGCAGGGGATGCGGGTTCGGGCCCTGGTCCGGGAGGATCCCACATGCCGCAGGGCGGCTGGGCCTGTGAGCCATGGCTGCTGGACCTGTGCGTCCGGAGCCTGTGCTCCGCGGTGGGAGAGGCCACAACGGTGAGAGGCCTGCGTACCGCAACAACAACAACAACAAAAAATGAACAAAGGAGACTTCCCCAGTGGTCCAGTGGTAAAGAGTCGGCCTTACAATGCAGGGGACGCAGGTTCAATCCCTGCTCAAGGAACTAAGATCCCACATGCCATGGGGCAACTAAGCCCATGTGCCACAACTACTGAGCTTGCGTGCCTCAACAAGAGAGACCGTATGCCACAAAACTACAGAGTCCATGCACTCTGGAGCTGGAGCCCTTGCACCACAACTGGAGAGAGGAAACCTGCATTCCCACAACTAGAGAGAAGCCCATGCGCCTCAACAAAGAGCCCGCACACCACAATGAAAAAGATCCTGCATGCCTCAATGAAGATCCCGCATGCCACAACTAAGGCCCGACGCAGGCAAAAAAATAATAATAATTTTAAAAAATGGACAAAGAATTTGAATATACATTTCTCCAAAGAATATACACAAATGGCCAACAAGAACATGACAAGATGCTCAACATCATTAGTCTTTAGGGAAATGCAAATCAAAACCAAAATGAGATACCACTTCTTACCCACTAGGATGGTCATTTTAAAAAACAACAAAAACAACAGAAAATAACAAGTGTTGACAAGGATGTGGAGAAATTCAAACTCTATACGTTGCTGATGGGAATGTAAAAGGGTGCAGCCCACTGTGGAAAACAGTTTGACAGTTCCTCAAGAAGTTAAATATAGAATTGTCACATGATCTGGTAATTCTACTCCTGGGTATACAGATGACCCTTGAACAACACGGGTTTAAATTGCCAGGAATCACTTATACATGGATTTTTTTCAAAAAATATGTATTACAGTACTACAGGATCTGAGATTGGTTGAATCTGAGGGTGCGTAACCAAGGATATGGAGGGACTGTAAAGTTATATGTGGATTTTTGACTGCCCGGAGGGTTAGCACCCCTAACCCCTGTGTTATTCAAGGGTCAATTGTATATTTGAAAGAATTAAAAACTGATGTTCAAACAAAAACTTGCACACAAATGTTCAGAGCAGCCAAAAAGTAGAAACAACCCAAATACTCACAGATGACTGGATAAACAAAATGTGGTATATCTATAGAAAGGAATATTATTCAGTCATATAAAGGAAAGAAGTACTAATACAGGTTACAACATAGATAAAGCTTAAGAACATTACGCTAAGTGAAAGAAGCCAAGCACAAAGGACCAAATGTTGTAGGTTTCTATTTATATGAAATATCCAGAATAGGCAAATCTAGATACTGAGGCAAATCAGTCTCTATGGCCCAATAGAGGTAGAAAGCAGATTAGTGGTTGTCAGGGGCTAGGGGAAGGAGAGGCTAGGAAATTACTGCTAAAGGGGTATGAGATTTTTGTTTGGGATAATGAAAAAGTTTTGAAACTAGTTGGTCGTGATGTTTGCACAACATTGTAAATGTACTTGATGCCATCAAACTGTACACTTTATATGGTTAAAATTGTAAATTGAATGTTATATGCATTTTACCACAATAAAAAATTTATGCCTGGGCTTCCCTGGTGGCGCAGTGGTTGGGGGTCCGCCTGCCGATGCGGGGAACACGGGTTTGTGCCCCGGTCCAGGAGGATCCCACGTGCCGCGGAGCAGCTGGGCCCATGGGCCATGGCCGCTGAGGCTGCGCGTCCGCAACGGGAGGGTCCACAACAGTGAGGGGCCCACGTAGCACACACACACACAAAATTTATGCCTTACCCTTTGGCCCAGAAATTTCAACTTTAGGAATCTACCCAGAGGAAATAATGGGATGGATGTGAAGATATAGTCAAAAGAATGCTCATTGATGGGTTATTTAGAATGTTAAAAAAAATTGGGACAGTCCAGAAGTAGCGTTGGCTTAGTAAATTATAATATCTCCTATTATGGAATATTATGCAGTTATAAAAATCATATTGCAGAATACTTTATGGACATGGAGAAATATTCTGGATAATATGTCAAACAAACAAAAACATAGATCACAGAGCAGATATGATCATATTTTTAATAAGAAAAACACTGCAAAAGGACCAGAAGGATATTAACCAAGAGGTTAACAATGGTTATCTTTGGATGTTGAAGTTATAGGTGAATTTTGATAGTGTTCCTTTAAATTTTTATATATTTTCTAAGTTTTCTACTCTGAAAATGAATAATTTTTATAACTTGGAAAGAATAAATAGGGACTTCCCTGGTGGTCCAGTGGTTAAGACTCCATGCTCCCACTGGAGGGGACCCGGGTTCGATCCCTGATCAGGGAACTAAGATTCCACATACCGAAACTGAGCCCTTACACCGCAACTACTGAGCCCTCGCGCTCTAGAGCCCGAGTGCTGCAATTAGAGAAGTCTGCGCACTGCAGTGAAGAGCCCGCACACTGCAATGAAGACCGAGCACAACCAAAATAAATAAATAAATAAATAATTTTTTAAAAAAAAGAGGAAAGAATAAACAATGAGTGCTATCTGCAGCAAGAAAACTGTACCAGGATCCTTATAAAAATCTAGAAAAATAATTTTAAAGGAAAAAATAAAAATCATCTAATATCCCACTACTTAATGAGAAATTCTGTAATTGTTTGACATGTTTTCTTTTGCATGTGTTAGTGCTTACTTTTACACTCACTTTGTGTGTGTAATATATTTGAATTAATAAATCCACATAGAGTATATGAATTACTTCAGTTACTACATTATCAATCACTATAAATTAACATTTAATATAAAAGAACTACATGACCATTGTAAAAATTTAAATGGTTATAGAAGTATTTTATAAAAATCTACTGTTCCCAAAGAAGAAAGAAGAACTACAGTCCTGCAACCTGTGGAATGAAAACCACATTCTCAAAAAGATAGACAAAATGAAAAGGCAGAGGACTATGTACCAAATGAAGAAACAAGATAAAGCCCCAGAAAAACAACTAAATGAAGTGGAGATAGACAACCTTCCAGAAAAAGAATTCAGAATAATGATAGTGAAGATGATCCAGGACCTCAGAAAAAGAATGGAGGAAAAGATCCAGAAGATGCAAGAAATGTTTAACAAAGACCTAGAAGAATTAAAGAACAAACAGAGATGAACAATACAATAACTGAAATGAAATATACACTAGAAGAAATCAATAACTGAATAACTGAGGCAGAAGAACGGATAAGTGACCTGGAAGACAAAATGGTGGAATTCACCATTCCCATGCAGGGAAGTCCTGCATATGACATTTTAAAGACAGAAATGATAAGGCTTGTTGACAGGTTGGTCAGAAGCTTGATTTTATCAGTTCAACCAGGAGCTGAATTAGGCATCAATTAAACCAAATTTATAAAACTCTGAATTGGGGGCTTCCCTGGTGGTGCAGTGGTTAAGAATCCACCCGCCAATGCAGGGAACATGGGTTCAAGCCCTGGTCCGGGAAGATCCCACATGCCTGCCGTGGAGCAACTTAGCCCATTAGCCACGACTACTGAGCCTGTGCTCTAGAGCCCATGAGCCACAACTACTGAAGCCCCCGCGCCTAGAGCCCATGCTCTACAACAAGAGAAGCCTGTGCACTGCAATGAAGAGTAGCCCCCGCTCATCGCAACTAGAGAAAGCCCGCACACAGCAACAAAGACCCAATGCAGCCAAAAATAAATAAATATTTAAAAACACAAAAAATAAACAAACAAAAACTCTGAATTATAAACCAGTATGTCACTTCGGTAGTTATAGTAAGAGGTGTATCTGTTTGAAAATAGAAATCCATTCTCTAGAGCACCCCCTTTCTTGGTTACAAATCATCTGATAACCAGAAAGTTGCTTCAAGAGCTGGGTATTATAAGATAAGGAGGTTAAATGCACTAAGGGGATTTTTCTCAAGCTGTGAAGGTTTGAGACATCCTTATTTACTGAACTATCTACCTGTCACACAGATTATAAGGATCCCACACTCTGGCTAGGTACTTTTTCTCTTAGTGCTGGAAGCATGTTGACATATTCTTACTTAACAGTTCTACTTAAAAAAAAAAAAACTCTATAATGAACTTGCCCTTGTTATTTATCATATCAGTTTTCATCATTTTGGGTTCCCTCTCATTTTGAGACCAGTAGTCCACTGTTCACTTTGTTTCTTTAGGTGAAATTCTGTGCAGTGTTCATACCAGACTACTCTTTTCCTTCCCTTAGTTCTTTTAGCTCCCAAAGGGCTGAGGGAGGATGAGAAGCATCACTCCTTCTTCCTTTTCTCCTTTTTAGTTGGTTCTTCATGCATTTCATCTCAAATGAAGAAATCAATTAACTGGAACCATCAGGCTTCCCACCCTTTAAGTGGTGACCAGGGGGAGGAAAAGAGGGCAGTTTCAGCTTTTAGTGGCCCTTGGCTCAAATTTCTACAAGAATGGTAGAGGAAGGGGGTAGCCATTTCAGTCACGAATGATTACGTTCTTCTAGGCTAAACCTATAAACGCCAATTCTGTGGTGGTAAATGCCACCAAATTGGATTGCTTTTAAAACTACACATAACCATGGCAAATATAATTTCAGCCCTTTTCTTACACTGCGGTATCCTTTTACTTGCACCATACTTTGACAGAGAAAGAATGGAACAAGCTTCATTTTGATTCATGAATGTTGTTTTTATTCTAAATGCCCCATGTGAGGAGAATGCAAATGGATACAAGATATATGCAAATTCACTTGCATACCCAGAGAAGGCAAATGAGGCTTAGTTCTTAGATTCCTTGATCAGGCTCCCTGGGTGAGAAGGCTAAGGAAAGAGGTGTCTGTAAGTGAATTACAGAGAATGTCATGTTTGAGAAGGGAGAAGAGAGACGTTGGCTGCCATACAGCTCCCAGCATTCCAGAACCTGCATATAAAAGTGAGTGCAGCTGCCAAAGCAAGAGAAGGAGCTCAATGAAAGAACAGCCTTCATTGGCATGAGGGCGCCCAGGGCACAGAATGCACACAGCAGGATAAAATGGAATCTCCAACTTTTCTGCTTTAGGTCTTGACCCCAAATCCCTGCGTAAGTCTTTAAACCACTGACTATCTCTTTCTGCCTTCTCCCTCTCTCTTTTACAACCCAGGTCAGGACTAATGTGCAGTGAGTAAGGCAAAACATTTAAGGGGAGCCCCAGAAATCAGCAGTCAAGATAAATAATGTTTTAGTGTAGTACTTTTTAATTCAAAATTAGAGCAAAAAAACTATGTTGAACAAAAACCAAATCTGAAATGAAGACAGAATGCTATTGTGCACTTTTATGACCCTGCCTCAATCGCCCTGAGCCTGACCTTGGTTCCAATAAACTTTATTTGCAAAGCAGGTGTCTGGGGTAGTTTGCCAATTTGATTTTTTAAACTATTGCATTAAAATATTATTTATCTTGATGATTGAGTTTTTGGTGCCTCTTAAATTTGGTGCCCAAGGGGAGTGTGTCACTCACCCTACCCTAGTTCTAGTCCTTTTTCAATCCCTCCTTTTTTTCTTTTTTAACCTTATGACAGCTCTGTTAGTTAATAAGCTCCCTCCTGGACTTGGCTCAATATAATGAGACCTGGGAATATGCAGGATGTACTGGATTTTGCAGAGAGTGTTTTCTCTTTCCACCTTCCTTCTTTGCCTTCTTTCTCTGAAATCAGTTCCCTGGCAGAGCATTCTTAATTGTCCTTTCCTGTCCTCCTATTTACTTGACTTTTCTTTTTCTAAGCAGCATCTCCTAAATTTGTTGATCCCGGTTACGCAAGTTCTGTCATCTGTCATCTCAAAAAGCCCCTCGGGCTTCCCTGGTGGCGCAGTGGTTAAGAATCTGCCTGCCAGTGAAGGGGACACGGGTTCGAACCCTGGTCCAGGAAGGTCCCACATGTCTGCTGCGGAGCAACTAAGCCCGTGCGCCACAACTACTGAGCCTGCGCTCTAGAGCCCGTGAGCCACAACTACTGAACCCGGGAGCCACAACTACTGAAGCCCATGCGCCTAGAGCCCGTGCTCCACAACAAGAGAAGCCACTGCAATGAGAAGCCCACGCACCGCAAGGAAGAGTAGCCTCCGCTCGCCGCAACTAGAGAAAGCCCGCGCACAGCAACAAAGACCCAACACAGCCAAAAATAAATAAATAAATAAATAAATAAACAAATAAACTACGTTGTTGGTGTGAACAGTTTTAAAAAAAGAAGTCCCTCAATTCTTTTTCTTTTTCTTTTTTGTATCATCTTTAATTTCTTTCATCAATGTCTTATAGTTTTCTGCATACAGGTCTTTTGTCTCCATAGGTAGGTTTATTCCTAGGTATTTTATTCTTTTTGTTGCAATGGTAAATGGGAGTGCTTCTTTAATTTCTCTTTCAGATTTTTCATCATTACTGTATAGGAATGCAAGAGATTTCTGTGCATTAATTTTGTATCCTACAAATTTACCAAAGCCATTGATTAGCTCTAGTAGTTTTCTGGTGGCATCTTTAGGACTCTCTATGTATAGTATCATGTCATCTGCAAACAGTGACAGTTTTACTTCTTCTTCTGCAATTTGTATTCCTTTTATTTCTTTTTCTTTTCTGATTGCCGTGGCTAGGACTTCCTTGTACTGATTTTAGACAACTAGGAGGGAAGAGAAATTTGCTCTGCTTGTGATAGAGGCTCTTATGCCTGAATCATGTCCGTGCACAGGGTAGGCTAGGATGGTTTGCTTAGGAGAATGGACAGTGTGTATATGCCATGACAGACACGTGTCAGAATAATCCCTGAGGTACTTATTCCTGTGCTGTGTTTATAAAAGAAAAATTATTATTTTTCTTTGCTTTGGTGCCCTCACATTTATGTTCCATTCTAGGTTCGTATGACAATGGAGTAACATCATAAGTATTTTAAAATTATGTACATTCAAATATACACAACAAGAGAGGGAGGAAAGGAGAGAAAGAGGAAAGGAGAGAAAGAGAGGAAAGAGAATTCAAATTTTGAAGGTACAGCTCAGCCATTACCCAAAATTTGGATATATCCCAGGGTGAGCATGAGAAGGGGGATGTGAATCTGTTGTTTCCTTACAAAGCTATGTCTATGGAACAGTAGTTTATGAGCAATTTAAAGGAATTTTAGAGTAATTAGTCTATGTTCAGTTTTTTTCCTTACATGTTGATTTGCGAACCAACTGCCCATTAGAGGCTATTCTACTAGATAGCAATGAATGATTGTTACTATTGTGTTTTGTAAGAGTGTTTTCCAATTGTTTGATGCATTTGAATTCTCTTCACCCAACTAAATTTACTGTCTTTGAAAGAAAATGTAAGGTCATCGCTATCACACAATGTTGCACTTAAACTTTTCTCCTCAGGGTCTGCAGCAGGTGTAGGTCAAGACTGTGGGCTCCATATGTTGACTTCCCAGGTTCAAATTTTATCTCCGCCCCTTATTAGCTGAGTGACTTTGAATAAGTTACCGAGTCTCAGTTTTTTTCTCATCTGTAAGGTGAAGATAATGCTACTACTGACCTCATAGGGTTATTGGAAGGATAAAATGAAATAATGCATGTAATGTGTTTTGCCCAGCACCTGGTGTTTAGTAGGCATTCAGTAAATCTTAGCTGTGATTGTAACAGGTCAGGGTTGCATGGCTGCACGGTTGCAAGTCTGCAATTTGAGGAGTTGCCACTAAAAATAGTGACTTCTCACTATGGTGGTAAGATTCAGTCAGGCTTCCTTCTGACAGACATCTGGTCAGCATGTTATTCCCGTTAGTTATGATTCTTTTCCATAATAATACATTTAGTAAGTGTACAGATCTGAACAATTACTAAGTTCTAAGGACCACAAAGAAAATGTGATACACTTAGAGAAAAATGGTACGAAATAGACTTAAGTAAAGTTTGGGTCCCTTTTTAGTTTCACTAACAGTTATCAACTACTTTTTAGTTCCTTGTCCTATTTCCAGGTGTTAATGGAAGATAATCTTCCTCCTATTATTAACAAACTTGCTTTGCATGTTTAAAACACCAGCTTTGGCACTGGTGCTCAAAGGTCTTAGCAGCTTGGTGAAAAGACCATAAGAACAGTTTTCTCCTATGTTCAGTTTTCTCATTCTCTTGCCTCGTGGGTTCTCAGTCCTCATTCTAGGATTTCTTAGGGGGGAAAAAATCTCATCACTCTTCCAATTATTTTATTTCTCTTCTCTGGGCAAAAAACTTACAGGGAAAGTTAAAAAAAGAATTGTGACCATATTGTGCACATACCCTTTTCTAACCAGGAGTTTCCTTGGTAGTTGGCTTTGCAGCCTTTAGCTGAGAAATCCCCCAGCTCCTATTACTCGTTTCTAATCATTGCTTAATATCATTAAAATTGGTTTCTCTAGAGCAGAGGCTGGCAAACTATGGCCCACGGGCTTGCTGCTTGTGTTTGTAAATAAAGCTTTATTGGAACACAGCCATGCCCATTTGTTTACCTATTGTGTGTGGCTGCTCTCCTGCTGCGACAGCAGAGTTGGGTAGTTGCCACAGAGACCATATGGTCCAAAAGCCTAAAATATTGACTGTCTGGCCCTTCTAGAGAAAGTTTACAGAAAGTTTACCACTGCTCTACAGCATCTATAGCTTTCAGTTTTGTATTAGTTACCTATTGCTGAATAACAAATTACCCCAAAACTTAGCAGCTTAAGGCAAGACATATTGTTTCCCAGTTTCTGTGGGTCAAGAATTCAGGAGTGGTTTAAATGGGTGGTTCTGATTCAGGGTTTCTTATGAAGCTGCAGTCAAGACATCAGCCAGGACTCCAGCTATCTGAAGCCTTACCTGGAGCTGAAGCCTCCACTTCCAAGATGGTTCCCTCACATGGCTGTTAGTAGAAGGCCTGGTTCCTTGCTAGCTGTTAGCAGGAGGTCTCAGTTCCTTGCCACATGGACCTCTCCACAGGGCTACTTAAGTGTCCTCACAACATAGCAATCGGCTTTCCTCCAGCAAGTGATCTGAGGGCAAGGAGAAGTCTGTAACATCTTTTATGATCTAGTGTCAGAAGTCACACACTCTTATTTGCACATTACTCTATTTTATTTTACTTTTGGGCCGCGCTGTGCGGCATGTGGGATCCTAGTTCCCCGACCAGGGATCGAACCTGTGCCCCCTGCAGTGGAAGCGTGGAGTCTTAACCACTGGACCGCCAGGGGAGTCACTGAACATTACTCTATTTATTAGAAGGAAGTTACTGAGTTCAGTCCACACTCACAGAGAGGAGAATTAAGCTTCATCTTTTATTTTTAATTATTTATTTTTTGCAGCTTTGAGGTATTTTATGATAAAAGCTGGTACTCATATACATCAATGAAAATGAACTTAAAATTCATCATACATATACTTCATTTTCTAGCTTGAACTAGTAAATCTTTAGCGTCATTGATTTTTGACTGTTATCTAAGGAGATCCTGCCTTGTCTGGGTGATTTAAATGCATAATATGTCAATGAGCATCTCTTTCCTTTATTGGCTGTAGGGCTCACTCCTAGTAGTAATGCTGCTTCCCATTTTGTCATTTTGGGTTCACACTCACCTCTGTAATAGCCACTGGTGAGGGCAGATTTTGATAGACTGTGAAACATGTTTTACTTGAGGCTCCATATGCTTCATGGCTTGCAAAACGTAACAGCCTGCACATCCTGCAGCAGCAGTGGTCAGTCTAACGACTACCAGTGTATTGGCCGTAGTTCTGGCTCAGCTCCTCTGCCTCCAGGGAGAGCACAGTTGATTCCAGCCCAGAAGCCACAGGCACCAACTTCATTCCTCCATCAGAAAGCAACGCGGCTGCCACCAGCAAGCACGAACCGCCCAGACACGGGGGCCCCAGCACTTCAGCTTCATCTTTTAAAGGAAAGAGTATCAAAGAATTTATGGACATATTTTAAAACCACCATCCTTAACTCCAATGCTTTTTTTAAAAAATAATTTTTTTTTTTATTCTTAAAAAACAATTTATTTGTTTTTGTTTCTGGCTGCGTTGGGTTTTTGTTGCTGCACGCGGGCTTTCTCTAGTTGTGGCAAGCGGGGGCTACTCTTTGTTGTGGTGCACGGGCTCTTTGCGGTGGCTTTTCTTGTTGCGGAGCACAGGCTCTAGGCGCGTGGGCTTCAGTGGATGTGGCATGTGGGCTCAGTAGTTGCAGCACGTGGGCTCTAGAGTGCAGGCTCAGTAGTTGTGGCGCACGAGCTTAGTTGCTCCATGGCATGTGGGATCTTCCCGGACCAGGGCTCAAACCCGTGTCCCCTACATTGGCAGGAGGATTTTTAACCACTGCACCACCAGGGAAGTGCCCAAACGATTTTTAAAGGTTTTTTTTTTAAAGGCCTACAAGAGGAGTTAAACTTTTTCCATAAAGGATCAGTTAGTAAATATTTTTGGCTTTGTGGGCCATATGATCTCTGTTGCAACTACTCAACTCTGTATCAGGAAAGTAGACTAGACAATAGGTAAATGAATGGACATGGCTGTGTTCCAATTAAATTTTATTTACAAAAAATAGACAAGGAGTTGGATTTGGCCCATGGGCTGTAGTTTGCCATCCTCTAGTCCAGAAGATTCTTCTTCAGGAACACAAACCAGGGACTTCCCTGGTGGTCCAGTGGCTAAGACTCCGTGCTCCCAATGCAGGGGGCCCGGTTTTGATCTCTGGTCAGGGACTAGATCCCACATGCCTCAACTAAGAGGTCTCATGCCGCAACTAAAGATCTCACACACGGCAACGAAGATCCCGCTGCCTCAGCTAAGACCCAGCACAGCCTAAATAAATATATAAATAAACATTTAAAAGAACGCAAACCAAAAAGTTGACTCACATAGAAGACACATAATTTAAAGCCAGGGATCTGTGCATCTTTGACCCTTCTCAACCAAGTCATAAGCTCCTCCGGGATAAGAACCATGGCTTATAGTTCTTTTTATTCTCCTTCAGCACTTAATAAAGTTCTGAGCATGTAGTTGCTATTTAATTAATAATTGTTTATTATTTAATGGGTTCATAGTATTCTGTTGTATGACTATTCTATAATACGTAAGCAATTGTTTCTAGTCTTTGTTGGTACAAATAAGCTTCAATAAATACGGTTCTACATACATATTTGTAACACGTATGAGTGTATTCTAGGAGAGACTCCTAGAAGTATAATTATTGAGTCAAATATCATGTGTACTTTTGGGACTTCCCAGGCAGTCCAGTGGTTAAGACTCTGCGCTTCCACTGCAGGGGGCACGGCCAAAAAAAAAAAAAAAAAAAAAGATCATGTGTACTGTTAATCTGACAAAAAGAATTTCAAATTAATGTTAATGTGTAATTTATTTCATATAATAAATGTACACTATTTCAGGACAAAATATACAAGGTGCCTTGAACTTTATTTATAGACTTGTATTTCCTGTGTGATCTTCATAGAACACTGTAAGCCCTTTATATGCAAAGTAGTACAATTGAATGCTGATGACCAATGTATCTATTGTCAAGGTGGTGTATGTAGGTCACAGAGCAGGCAGAAATGAAATAAGTCTCTTGTTACCATGTTTTCAGAAACTTCTTGAGATGTCTCATAGAACTTTTAGATTTCCCAGAACATAATACAGAAATCACCACTAGCACTGCCCTTGCCACATCAAAAGCTCCTATCCTGAGAGTCCTTGTTAAAACACAAATATGTTCAGGAGGCAGTATATCCCCTTATCTCACTACTATGTCAGTGTACACTATGGAAAGTATGAAAGGATTGGCCTGGCATCAGTGGACCAAGAAAGGGTGACATTTTAAAAAGTCATTTTTGGGACTTCCCTGGTGGTCCAGTGGTTAAGAATCCGCCTTCTAATGCAGGGGACGTGGGTTCAATCCCTAGTCGGGGAACTAGGATCCCATATGCCGTGGGGCTACCGAGCCTGCATGCCACAACTAGAGAAGCCCGTGTGCCACAACAAAGATCCCCGTGTGCCACAACTAAGACCCGAAGCAGCCAAGTAAATAAATAAATGAATAAAAAGTTATTCTCGATTAAAAGAATTTGCTGGAGAGGGGAGGAAAGGACCAAATTGTATTGAGTACTTATTAAGTATCAGATTCTTTACTCATGTTTCCGGTTAAAGTAGATATTATTTATCTTTCTTTCACAGATGAGGAAACAGGCTCAGAGGATTTATTGACTTTATTTACGTGTCAGTCAAGTTTGATTGGAATTGGGGTCTAACTCCTAAGCTGTTTCTACTATATTATGCTGCCTCCCAATATGCTCAGAATGTACTGATATTCTCATGCTAGAGACATACAAGACCTCAGAGCACTGATTTCCCTAGCCTGGCCTTATGACACTAATGAACTTCAGGAAAATTTCAGCCTTTGCTCTGTCCAAGAACAAAGCAGGAGCTGTCCATCTGAAAGCAGACTTTTCAGCAGGTAAAGGGAAGCTGGCAGAAGAGATAGGGTAACCAGAAGTAATTACCTTGACCTAGAGTTGAGAGAAATGGAATGATTTAATTTAGTCATATTGTCTGGTCATTATGCTAATTAGAGGAAATAAAAAAGAAAGGGAAGGCAAATGGAAAGGAAAACAGTGGTGGTTAGGGGAATACTTGAGAGAAATAAACTGTTTGCTATTTATGGTCCCAATGAGGTAAAATCAAAACTGAAACTTCTTTGCTCTTCCTCTTTATGATTTTACTTTTAGGGGAAAAATCTATTTCACTGTATTTCAGTTTCTCTACCTAATAAATATTAGAGACAAACTTTGCTATTTTAACAACTACTTCTGTCCCTGTGCTTGGAGATTGTTCCTGGATTGTATTTCTTCCAAATATATAATATATATGAACATATATATTATAATGAAGAAGCTAGAGTAAAATTTCACTCATTTGGACTCTAGTAATTCAGAATTTAAAAAATCAGTTGTGGGTTGTGCTGAAATTTATGCTATTGGGGGTATAGATTTTTAAAAAATGACAACGAAGTCATTGAAAAAACAAATGGTGATATTCAAGTCATTTAAGGGAATTAATAACCTGTAAATAATTTAACACCTATTTCATATTTATTGCTTCTGTCTGAATTCAGACCAAAAAAATGTTGAATTTATTCAGTAAAGAAACTCTTGTTTACATGGCATTCAACAACTGAATTAATCCCTAAGGGGCTATTATACACCTTAGATCTGCATTTTGGGAACGCTGAAAGTAAGAGGTTAAAAAATAATTTTTGGAAGGAAGGGTTGTGCTAAAAGGAAGTAGAGAATTAGGGTCTAGAAACTATTATTGGAATCGACACGTAAGAGGTTTTTTGGTGACATCCAGAGGTTAGTTTTGGTAGTGTGGTGTGAATGGAAGCAAATTTTCAGGGATTTCAGGAATGACTAAGTAGTAAGGAACATTCATTCCAAATATTTGGCAGGGAAACGAAGGAGAAAAAGGACAGTAACAATGTAGGGTGGGAAATAACTGCAAGTGAAGATTTTTGCAAAAAGTGGGAGACTTCTGCATGATGGGAGGCAGAAAAAGAAGATTATTCTAGAAAGAAATGGAAAGGAATGGGATTAAAACATTGGGTAGAAATGAACAAATTAATAAATTAGATCTTACAAAATAGAAAAAAATTCTGGTCTTTGAAAGTCAGTCTAAGAAAATGAGAAGACAGGGCACACACTGGGAAGAAACATTTGCAAAACACATATCTGATAAAGTATTGGTAACCTGAATATGTAAAAGACTCACTAAACTCAATAATAAGAAAACAATCAAAAACAGAAAAAGAAAAAATGGGCAAAATATTTGAACAAACATTTTACAGAAGAAGATATACGGATGGCAAATAAGTACATGAAAAGATGCTTGACACTATTAGTCATTAGGAAAATGCAAATTAAAATGACAATGAGGCATCACTACATACCTAGTAGAATGACTTAAAAATAAATAAATAAAACAAAACCAACAATTGATAATGTCAAATGCTGCTGAGGATGTGGAAAAACTAGAACTCTCATACATTTGTGGTGGGAATGCAAAATGGTACAGCCACATTGGAGAACAGTTTGGTAATTTCCTATAAAGTTAAACATGCATTTATTCTATGACCTAACAAACCCACTCCTAGGTATTTACTCAAGAGAAATGAAGACTTATACCTACGCAAAAACCTCTATGGGAATCTGAAAAATATATATATATGTTATATAATATATATGTATGTAATGTAATGTTATGTATGTTATGTAATATATATATATATAACTGAATCACTTTGCTGTACACCTGAAACTAACACAATATTGTAAATCAACTGTACTTCAATCAAAAATCAAAAATTAAAAAAAACCTCTATGGGGATATTTATAGCAGCTTTGTCCATATTTTAAAAATACCAGAAACATGCCAAATGTCCATCAACATGAAACAGACTGTGGTACACCTCTACAATGGAATTCTGTTTAGCAGTAAAAAGGAACAAACTACTAATACATGCAGCACCATAAATGACTCTCAAAAGCATTACGCTCAGCGAAAGAAGCCAGATTCGAAAGTCTACATACTGTATGGTTCCATTTATACATTTGGAAAAAGGAAAACTATAGGGACAGAAATCCAGTCAGCAGTTGCGAGGGGGCTGAGGGTAGGGGAGGTACAAAGAGGTGTGATGGAACTTTTTAGGGTGATAGAAATACTACATATCTTGATTGTTGTAATTGTTACATGACAGCATAAGTTTGTCAAAATGCACAGAAACTTACACCATAAAAGGATGAATTTTACTATATATAAATTATACCTCAATCAACTTGAAATACAATTTTTAAAAAAATAATAGTTCTCATATTTATTTATTTTTGGCTGTGTTGGGTCTTAGTAGAGGCACACAGGCTTTCTAGTTGAGGCGCACAAGCTCAGTATTGTGGCTCGCAGGCTTAGTCGTATCCCCTGTCATGTGGGATCTTAGTTCCCGGACCAGGGATTGAACCCCCGTCACCTGCATTGTAAGGCAGATTCTTTACCACTGGACCACCAGGGAAGTCCAAAGAAACAATTTTAAATGGTTGGGTAGAGAATAGTTTCTGGGAAAAAGTATTGGTAGGAACACTTGAGCACGCACGTTTTTTCTTGCTTTAAAGCTTTTGCATACATGTGTCCTTCACTTAAGGAGTCTCTCCTTTTCCTTTTTTCCTGAATAACTCCATATTCTCCTTTGCGTTTCAGTAAAGCATTACTCCCCCCACCCCCAGAAAGACTTCCCTGGCCCATAGACTAGGTTAACTTTTCCTGTTGTGTGTTCCTAATAGCATGCTTATCTAATCCCTATGGCAGAGTGTATCATACGCTATTGCAACTGCTTATTCGTTTCTCCTCTTTTGTGCTGTAAGCTCCCTGAGAGCAGGAATAGCACCCATCTTAGTTAATTACTGTATTCTTGTATTTAGCACAGAGCCAGGAAGAATATTTGTTGAATATATAAAGCAGAAGGTTTGGAATGGCTAAATGAGAAATTGAATATTAAATTGATAAGGGATGAAAAATATGTAAGTTATTCCCCAAACTACATCTCCAGTTCTGACCTCATACCTATGTTCTACTTACCATAATTCAGATTGTCTATGTGATATCTTCACATAAATGTCCCACTGTTACTTAAGGCTTAATACTTCTAAGCAGAAGTAATTTTCTCCCTCCTCAATTTCATTCAAATTGAATTATTTTCCCAATTATTCTATTTCTGTCAAGTGGTATCTCTATCCTTATAGTCTTCCAAAAGAGAAACTTAATTACATTTAACTTTTCCTTCTACTTGCCCTCTCATCTAATTTGATATAAAAAAAATTTAAGCCCTTCTTTTAAAATGTTTCTCATTCACATTTGCTTTCTTTTTACTCCTACTGCTGTTCTTATAGAGCCAATATGGTCAGAGAGGCAGACACCAAGCAAGGAATCACATATTTGAAAATGTAATTATGACTTGCAATCAGTACATAGAGGAAATAAACAGAGGGCTATTATATGGGATGGGGAGGACCTAATCTATATAGAATGGCAAAAGAACACTTTGAGAAGGTTACATTTAAGCTGAGAAGAATGAGAGAGAGCCAGCAATAGGGAGAATAGAAAGAAGACCATACTGAACTGAAGGAAAAGAACGTGCATAGTATTTGAGGTGGGGAAAAAAATTGGTGTTCAGTTATAGCATGTTCCAGAAACTAAAAAAAGATGATTGTAGCTGGAGGGCAGTGAGCAATGGGGAAGAGTGATAGAGAGGAGGCTGGGGAAACAAGCAGGGACCAGGTCATGTGAAGTGTTGTATACTATGGCAAAGGGTTTGGATATTATTGTTTCTAATGTGAAGCTACTGAAGAATTTTAATCAAGGGAATAACATAATGCAAGAAGTGGCAAGCAAGAAAATTGCTAAACATGTGAACATATCTAAATAAGCATTTATTGTAAACAACATTAACAATGATTTTAAAATCTAGATTGAGAAGATGTTAAAACTAAAATATTAGATAACGACAGTGAGCAAGATGGGAAGGAAAGTGATTGGAGATAAAGTTTTACAAAGCCCTTGATTATTCGGGAAGAGAATAGGTAAATTAACTTTAGACTTTCTAATGTGCATGTTAAGAAGGTAAGAATAATTATCAAAAGGATAGAAACATAAAGGCTCTAAATCAATAAAGGTGAAGAAAGAGGAATAAATAAAACCAGAACCATCCAATAAAAGGCATGCAAGGAGGAAAAAAAGTTTAAAAGATGCATTATAAATTGAAAAATAAAACCACATCATAGAATTGTAGAAATAAGTCAAAATATGTCAATAATTTAAATATATTAAGCTTGTCAGTTAAAATCAGAACTGCTTATATTAGGTAATAAGGAAAATATCTAGCTATATGTGTTTGCCATAGACATAGCTAAAACATAAAGGCATAGAAATTTGAAAGCAAATGAATGGAAAAAATATATGATGGGCAAATATCACCCAAAAAGAATGTTAATGTAGTGATATTAATACCAGACAAAATAGACTTTAAGGTGGAAAGCACTGTTAGAAATAAATTTATTTATTTATTTATATTTTAAATGTACCTCTTTTTGTTTGATGTGCACCATTTTAAAAGTCTTTATTGAATTTGTTACAATATTGCTTCTGTTTTATGTTTTTTGGTTTTTTGGCCCTGAGGCATGTGGGATCTTAGCTTCCCGACCAGGGATCGAACCTGCGCCCCCTGCATTGAAAGGCAGAGTCTTAACCACTGGACTGCCAGGGAAGTCCCATAAATTTATTTTTAAGATAAGTAATAAAGGAATAATTTACCAAGGAGATATAGCAATTCTGAATCTATATGTAACTTACAATACATCTTCAACACATATAAAGTAAAAATATCATTGACAGAATTGCAAGAAATAAACACATTTTAAATTACAGTGGGAGAGGTTTTTTTTAACCACATTTCCTACAGAAACAAAAAGCAGACAAAATATTAATAAGGATTGGAAGATATGAACAACACAGTTAGCAAGACTGATTTCATGGATACAGCCAGAATCCTTCACCTAACAGAGATTACATGTTATTAAGTACACACGGAAAACTTACAGCATCTTACTGCAAAGCCAGTCTCAAGAAATAGCAAAAGAATTGATATCACATGGACTACATCCATTTTTTACAAGAGTATAACAAAACTAGAAATCAACAACAAAAAACCCCACACCCCACAATAGAGTAACTTTTAGTTTCTACCTTAAACACATAGGTGGATGGTAATAGTGCCATTTACTGAGATAGGAAAGTCTGAAAGAGGAAAGGGTTTTTAAGCTGGGTGGAAATGGGGTCAGAGGAAAGATGAATCAGTTCAGAGACGTCTGGGCAACCTAACACCTAGTGAAGTATTGGGACAGATGTACCTCAGCTTAGTCACCAGCCGTAGATTTAATGTGTCTGCTGTGACCACACTTCTTTTCAAAGAACCCTCTTTCTATTTTGGGATTTTGTAAATTTGAGTTTGAAATTTACCTAAATTAATATTGTCAATTAATTGGTTATATCGCCACCTAGTGGTGTACTTTAGGATAGCAGGAGATGTGTTTTTGTTTATTAGATGAATTCCTGTATACTTTTTTAAAAAATTAAAGAAATCAAGGATTATAAAACCATCGGTTTCATTGTTCAAAATATTGCCATTATTATATCTATATTATGCACTTTTTTCCATATCCCAAACTATCAATATTGCTTTTATTTTAAACTATTAATATTGCAAAATGTTAGATCTCCCCAAACAAAAAAAGTTGAATGCACAAAAAATTACACAAATAGCTAATATTTGTTGAATGCTGACTACGTGCTAGGCACCACTGTAAGTTCTTTACATTAGCATCTCGTTTAATGTTCACATCATTTCTATAAATACTATATATTATGCCTGACTTGAAGAAATTGAGGCATAGAGAGATAAGTAATTTAATCAAAGCTACAGGGCTAGTAAACCACAGAGATGAGATTTGAATATAGGTAGTATGGTCCTATAGCTCTTTTTTTTTTATGGCTCTTAAGCTTAATCATTATGAACATTGTTTAAATCAGGAAAAAATGAATATAGTCTAAATGTTTAACAATAAAGAAAATGGCCCAGTAAACTCTAGAGTGTCAGTTTGTTAGAATGCTATGCAGACATTTAAAATGATAGATTCAAAGATTATGTAATAACATGGGAAACTATTTATAATGTGAAAAATCTAGCCAATGTTATGCATACAGTATTAGTTATACATCTGTATGTGACAGTCTAATATGTTTTTTTATTTTTTGTTTTTAAAAACTTATTTGGAAAAAAAACTTATTTGGAAATAATTTCAAACTTATAAGAAGCTGCAAAAATAAAAATAGTACAAAGAACAGTCATATACCTTTTACAAAGATTCACCTATTGTTATTTTATCCCCTTTGCTTTGTCGTTTATTCTCTCTCTCCATACACACACATAATAAATGCCAATTTTTTTCCTGAACCACTTGAGGTAAGTTACATACATCATAGCTCTTACCCCTAAATACTTGAGGATATATTTCTGAAGAATAGGGCTTTGCCCTATAGCTATTGACTTCATAAATTTACAATGGTAGAATACTTTTATCTAATTCACTGTCTATATTCCAAATTTTTAAGTTGATCTATTAATGTCACTTATAGGCTTTTCTCTTTCCAGGACAGGTTCAATTTTAGGGTCAGGTACAGTATTTAGTTGCCATGTCTCTTCAGCTGTCTTAAATCTTGAACATTTCCCAGTTTTTCTTTGCCTTTTTTTGACATTGACATTTTTAAAGAATGTAACTCCGCCCCACCTCCACCTTTTTAAAAAAATAGAACATTTTTCATTTTCTGTTTGTCTGATGTTTCCTCGTGATTATATCATCATACACTTTTAGTAGGGATACTGTACAGATGATGTCATAACCTTCTCAGGATATTACATCTGAAGGCACATGATGTCTATCTGTCCCTCACAGGTAATACAGTTTTAATTTTCATCATGCAGTCAAGGTGGTACCCACTACCTCCACTGTATAATCATCTTTTAATTTTTTTCCTTGCAACTAATAAGAAGTGGGGGGGATAATTTAAGACCATTCATATATTCTATTCTTCCCCCAAATTTCTCTTACATTTAGCATCTATTGGATGACTCTTGATCCTATCTTTACCATGAACACTGCCAAATGATGATTTTCCATCTAGCACCCTGTCCATATTTACCACTAGTACCTCACAGGGCTGCATTATGACTTTCATGAGCCCTATGATATTTTGCCTTCCTGGGCCCTTTACTCCATAAAAATTTTTTAAAATTATATTTATGACTATGTTGGTATAAAGATTAATATGATCCAAGCTAGATTTATTGTTATACATTTATTTTTCTTTTGGTTTCTTTTAAAAGAAATAAAAATTAAAACATTTTCATTGGCCTTTAAAAGTATCATGGGATTTTGGGACTTCCCTGGTGGCTCAGTGGTTAAAAATCCACCTGCCAATGCAGGGGACACGGGTTTGAGCCCTGGTCCGGGAAGATCCCACATGCCGCGGAGCAACTAAGCCTGTGCGCCACAACTACTGAGCCTGCGCTCTAGAGCCCTGAAGCCACAGCTACTGCAGCCCGCACACTTAGAGCCTGCACTCTGCAACAAGAGAAGCCACCGCAATAAGAAGCCCATGCACCGCAACAAAGAGTAGCCCCTGCTTGCTGCAACTAGAGAAAGTCCGGGTGCAGCAACGAAAACCCAATGCAGTCAAAAATAAATAAATAAATTTAATTAATTAATTAATTATTTAAAAAGTATCATGGTATTTAGACACTGTGCCTAATGGTAAGTTGACTCTAGGCCCTCAGTATTCTGCATTAAGCAAGAGGCCTCCCTTCTCCCCCATTTATCTATCTATCTGACTATCTATCTACCTGTCTGTCTGTCTATCTATCTATCTAAGATTATGGACTCATGGATTGCTATTTTTCTCAATGGTGTATAGTTCATTATTGTTTTTACTTAGTTTGGTGCTCAGATTGTCCCAGATTTGGCCAGTGGGAGACTCTTCAAGCTGGCCCCCATGTAATATGCTCCTGTCATCTTCTAGCACTTACTATCTGGCATAACAAGATGTTCCAGGCTCCAATTGTACCTACATTGCCCCAGCGCTGGTATCAGCCATTTCTCAAAGGAGCCCAGGTTCCTTCTAGTGGGGCATGGTATTAGAAACCAAGATCTGGACACCAGATATGCTCATTGCTATTGGGTTATATTTGCTACTTTGGCTATTCTTTCCTTTGAATAGCCAGAGCTAGGAAATATAGGCATATATGTACATATACATGGGTACAGACATAAACATGTATATACACACATATTCATATTTTAGAAATCATGAGTTCACACCAGTTTCTCTAATTCCAACCTATCTCTGCAGGATTCTTTCTTGTCCTCCCTATTCTATACTTACGTATCCTTTCTTCCACAGTGAGATACTTGGTTCCCAACAATTTCCTCAATCTTAGATTACATATAAAATTGTTTCAGAATTGCTTTGCCCATACCATTATAATTAACAATCATGCTAAAAAGAGTTTAGGATTTGTTTGCCCTTTTCTCTCTCTACCCTCTCCAAAACTTAGGATATAATGTGTCCATAAATTCCTTGGATTAGTTCCCTTTTTAAATTTTATTCCCATTTAGTGTGGTCATGGTATTCATTTGAAATAAAGTGTGTTCATTTGTATGATTGGATTTTGGTTTTAGTTTTTCCTCCCTTCTTATTATTTTTGAGTATGTAAGATATTAACAAGCTTTCAAAAGTCAAAACTATATAAAAATTTACATTCAGAGAAGGGTCACTCCCTTCTGTTTACTCCTTCCACCCCTTCTCCTTGTAGGAAACACATTTTGTTGTTTTCTGGTTTATCCTTCATGTTTCTTTTTGTAATGATAATGCATGTTTCCTTGTTTTTCCCTTTTTTCTTACACAAAAGGTAGCATATTATATATGTTCTTTTGCACTTTGCTTTTTTCATTTAATATCTCCTGGAAATCATTTCATATCAGTTCATTGAGATCTTCCTCATTCTTCTTTACAGCTGCATAGTACTCCATTGTATGAGTGCATTATTCAAACAACCTCCCTCAGTTAGATATTTAGGGAGGTTCCAATATCTTGAAATTACAAATAATGCTACAATGTATAATCTTGTTCAGGTGTATTTTTATGTTATTAAAGGTATAACTTCAGGATAAATTTGTGCAAATGGGATTACTGTGTTGAAGGGTATATTTGTATGTAGTTTTGCCACATTCCCTCCAGCAATGTATGAGAGTATCTGTTTTCTTATATCCTTATCAACAAAGTGTACTGTCAAGGTTTTGATTATTTTGTCAATCTAATGAGTGAAAAATGATATCTCAATATGCTTTAATAATGTCCATTGTTCTTATTATGAATGAAGTTGATATGTTTTTATATATTTAAAAACTATATATATCTCTTTGTGAATCGTCTGTTCATGGCTTTTGCCTATTTTTCTACAGGAAATCTTCTGCATTTTTACTGTTTGATACAGTAGCCTCTAGTCATATATGGTACTTGAGCACTTGAAATGTGGCAAGTACAAATGAAGGACAGAATTTTAAATTTATTTAGTTTTAATTGCTTACAATTAAAATGTAAATAGCCACATGTGGGTAGTGGCTACCCTACTGGACATCACAGCTTTATGTCTCACTTGTAGCTCGCAGAAGCCCGCTTAACTCCTTTTCTCTAGAATCTGAAAAAACTGAGCTGTAATATCATGATTCACTAATGATCCTATCATTGCCCTATCATACAGTGTTTATTTGTAGTAATCTGATTAGTGTCTGTATACCTCATTGGATCACAAGCTCCTCGGGCAAGGGCTGTGTTTGTTTTTTCTCAGTTTTATATTGTGCTCAGCACCTAATCCAGTATCTAGAACATAACAGGTGCTCAATAAATATGTGAGCACATGAATGAATTTAAAAGTATATGAACACCGGGTCGCCGCGCTGCGCGCCACTGGTCTCCCCACCCCACCCCGCCGCGGCCGTCGGGAGGGGGCTACCCGGCGGCCGTCGTGTTGGCTGGGGCCGTGTGCGCGCACGCGCGCGCGCGCCCCGCGTCCCTGGGGGAGGTGGGAACCCGCTGGGGGAAAAAAAAAGTATATGATTATACCTTTGCTATAAATGTGGACTCCACTATCTACTGCGTGTGTGTGTGTGTGTGTGTGTGTGTGTGTGTGTGTGTGTGTGCGCGCGCGCGCGCACGCTTGGAGGGGGTGCGGTTTCCAGAGACAAATCTAAAGATGTGGAGATGATACCAAGACCAGGTTATTCAAGAGAAATGGAGTTGGTTGCAGAATACTTTGGAATCAGGAAATTGGCTTTATTAATAAGATTTTTAAGCACTCACTTTATGCCAGACAGTATCCCAAGTACTTTATGTGAAGTGTCTTATATTATCCTCATAAAATGACCCTGTGGAATAAGTACTATTATTATCCCCATTTTACAGATGGCATGGAGGAAAAGAGGAGTAACTTGCCCAAGGTCATACAGCTAGTGAGTAGTAGAGCAAGCGTTTAAGTCTAAGCAATCTGACTTCAGAGCCTACCTTCTTAACCACAATGCAGTATTGCTTTCTGTTTGATTGTGTCCATATGGTGACAGAAGCTTAGTAACCTCAAATGTCTGCATCAAGCTTTTGTCCAAATTTAAGCTTCAGTAAGCCACTGTCTCCTGGAGGTTTAGACCTCTTTCCAGTGGTGCAGGTGGAGGGAGACTGGGATAAGAGGATATGAAAATCTACAGAGGATCCCTTTTCTCCAAAAGTCAAACATATATTTTTGCCTCTCGGATTTTCTGCCTTGTACATAATAAAGGGAAAATAAAGCATTTTCTTTGATAAAACAAGACACAAAATAATCAATCCCCCCTTCTCCAAACCTCTGGTCTAGTAAGAAAACTTAAAGAAAGCTAAGAGTTACTATAGCCTTATGAATTAGCTAGTTTTATTCAGCTTTCCCTCTCTCCTCCCTTCATCTCTGTCACATATTTAGTGCTCCATACATAGTCCTATTTAGTTGATATTCCTAATATTGATATGTTCTTTCATTTAGTTGTTTCTTTAATTGTTTCATGTAAGGATATCTTATCTTCCTGTGCTAATTATACTCTGCTTGCCCCCGACCCACCCCCTTTCCTAGATTCACTCTCCATCCTTTCCTATCCTGCTTTGAACCATGGAGCACTGATCTCTATGGGTGACATCACCTGGGTTCCCCTGCCCTCTGGCTTCCAATGGGTTGAGCAGAAGCTTGGCACAGGGGTGGAAAGAAGAGCAGGAAGAAAGAGGGATCGGGGTATTTCTTTTCCCTTCTTTCTCCACTTTACTACCATGTTCTCAAAGTAGCTGCCTGACAGCCCCTCCTGCGGGGCTCCAGCATTCGCGGGGCTCCAGCATTCTCTGGGCTCCCATAACACTTTCTTCACCTTGCCCCTGCATGTCTGGGGAAGGGAAGGTTTTAGCAAACTCTTGCTCATCCCTGGGTGACTCTACATACCTGCTATTTCCTGAACTGCACACATCTTTGTAAACAGGCCCTTTAATAAATTATTCTCTGTGAAATTTTTTGAGTAGAATATTATTTCCTGCTTGGGACCCTGCTCAGTACATTTCCCCTTTAGAAGTCTTTCAAAATTCTTAAAGGCATGGAGGAGGCCTAGACTTTCAACTAGGGATAAGATTAAATAGGCCTCAGGTGGATTGTCCCACAAATTGGATCAGGTGATTTTATCACTCCATTTCCAAGATTATTCTGGGGAGAGAGACTCTGAATGTGACAAACGTGTGTACCCTGTTATATGTATCAGAGATAGTTCCTCAGGCTCTTTTTACAGCTTGAATGAAATGACCTCAAGATTATTCATTCTCTTTGCCCTGGGACTCTGATCATCAAGAAACCTTGTGAGGGCTTCCCTGGTGGTGCAGTGGTTAAGAATCCGCCTGCCTAGAGAACAAACGTATGGACACCAAGGGGAGAAAGCGGCGGGGTAGGGTTTGTGGTGTGATGAATTGGGAGATTGGGATTGACATATGTACACTAATATGTATAAAATGGGTAACTAATAAGAACCTGCTGTATAAAAGAATAAATAAAATAAAATCCAAAAAAAAAAGAATCCTCCTGCCAATGCAGGGGACACAGGTTCAAGCCCTGGTCCGGGAAGATCCCATGTGCTGCGGAGCAACTAAGCCCGTGCACCACAACTACTGAGCCTGCAAGCCACAACTACTGAGCCCACGTGCCACAACTACTGAAGCCCGCGCGTCTAGAGCCCGTGCTCCACAACAAGAGAAGCCACCACAGTGAGAAGCCCGTGCACCGCAATGAAGAGTAACCCCTGCTCACTGCAACTAGAGAAAGCCCACATGCAGCAACGAAGACCCAATGCAGCCAAAATAAATGAATTAATTAACTAAAAAAAACAACAACCTTGTGATTACTAAACTGGTTCCCAGGTAACCTGATCCAGAGAAAGGGGTACCCTGGAGGGTAGTAGACACCAATAATCCAGACCGTGAAAAAAGTATAGTCTTCACTTAACATTAATCATGAAAAGAAAAAGAACGCAGTTCCCCATCTTTCCCCTTCCACAAGCACACTATGTTTTTCGTGGTTTTTTTTTTTTTTGCTATGGCTTCAGCCCTGTGGTAAAATGAAGATTCCTGTTACCCAGATCTATAAACAAGTCTGTATCTGTACTCGGATATGGTATCCATATTCTATCATCCTTCCTATTATAATAGAAGAATCATTTTTTCTGTCCAAGAGCAGCCCCTCTCCTTGTGCTATTATGCTCATCCTCTTTTGTCTTCTGAAGGGCTTCCCTCTTCAATTATCCCCTTTTTTTCCCACAACTATTTCTTCCTTCTTATTGGAATATTCTCATTAGCTTACAAGCATGCTCTAGCATCTCCTGGTTTGGTAAAAACCCTCCCTCAACTCTACATCCTCTTCCAACTAGTGCTTCATTTCTCTGCTTGTCTGAACAGCAGAATTTTTGGAAAAAGTTGTTTACACTGGCTGTCATCACTTCCTTACCTTTCATTGACTCCATTCTGGCTTCCTTCCAGGAAACCCATCACTCCACTGAAACAGCTTCAGTCAAGGTCATCAGTGACCTCCATGTTGTTGAATTCTATTGCTCTTTCTCATCTTACTCAGCCTCTTATAAACATTGGACACAGTTAACCAGTCTCTTTTAAAAAATACTTTCTTCTCTTGACTTCCATGGCACCATTCTCTCAGTCTCCTTTCCTGACTCCTCCTCCTCCTCTGTTCAACCTCTAAATGTTGAGTTGTCCCAGGGCTAAGTTCTAAACTTGCACTATGCACACGTGGCTATTGAGTAATTGAAATGTGGCTAGTGTGAAATGAGACATGCTGTAGGCATAAAATACTCTCTAAGTTTAAAAGACTTGGCATGGGGACTTCCGTGGTGGCACAGTGGTTAAGAATCCGCCTGCCAATGCAGGGGACACGGGTTTGAGCCCTGGTCCGGGAAGGTCCCACATGCTGTGAAGCAACTAAGCCCATGCACCACAACTACTGAGCCTGTGCGCTAGAGCCCGCGAGGCACAGCTACTGAGCCCACGTGCCACAACCACTGAAGCCCGCGTGTCTAGAGCCCATGCTCTGCAATGAGAAGCTACCGCAATGAGGAGCCTGTGCACCACAACAAAGAGTAGCTCCTGCTCACCGCAGCTAGAGAAAGCCCGCGTGCAGCAACGAAGACCCAGCAGAGCCAAAAATAAGTTAATTAATTAATTGACTGATTAATTAATTAAAAAAGGACTTGGCATGAAAATATATGTAAAGTATCTCATTAATAATTTTTATATGAATACATATTGAAATAATATTTTAGGTATACTGGACTATTAAAATTAATTCCATATGTTTCTTTTTACTTTTTTACTGTGGCTACTAGAAAACTCAAAATTACATATGTGGCTCACATATAACGTATTGGGCTGTGCTCTTCTATATCCTCTTCCCTATCAACTTTCTCTTTTCATCAACTTATCTAGTGCCATAGCTTTAAATGCCATCTATATGTTGACTTCCAGATTTAAACCTCTAACTCTGACCTCTCATTTGAAGTCCAGACTTACAGATCAGCTGGGAATTGAATTTCCATTTGAATGTCTAAAGGTATCTTGGTATCAATATGTCAAAAATGGATTTTCTCTTTTCTCCAGCCCTATTATGTCCCCTGCTAGTTTCCCATCTCAATCAATGGTGCCATTATCTGTCCAGTTGTTCAAACCAAAAATTGAGTCATCTTTGATCACTCTATTTTCCTTACCCATTTCATCCAATCTTCCAACGAGTCTTGTTGGTTCCACCTTCAAATATATTTTGAATTCCATCCATTTTTCTTCATCTCCACTGCTACTATCCCAGTGTAAGCCACTGTCACCTCCCAGACCACTGTAACAGCTTTCCAACTGCTCTCTTTGCTTCCACTCTTTTCCCAATACAGTCTCTGCTCTATATCTCAGAATGATCTCTTTTAAATATACACCAGATCATGACAGACCTCTACTTAAGCTGTTCATGACTTCTCATTGTACTTAGAATAAAATCCATACCTACCATAGCTTGCAAGGCCCAGCATAAGTCTGATCCCTACTTATCTCTCTAACCTCATTCCATGCCACTCTTTCCCCTTCTTATAATGATCTCCAACTTCATTGGCCTTCCTTCCATACTTTGAATCATGTCAAGTTTGCTATTGCCTCAGGCCCTTCCTATGGTATTCTTCTCTCTGCCTCAAATGCTCTGCTCCCAGAGTTTGCAGGGCTGATGTCTCTCCATCCTTCAGATCTCAGCTCAAATGTAGCCTACTTAGAAAGGCCATCCTTGCAAGTGGTATTCTGTCCTAGTCGTTTTCAATCTAATCATATCACACACTCGCTCTTTCTTCCTTCTTCTTTTCTTTCTCTTACAGAAATGTTTTATGTATTTGTTTCCTTTTTAGTGTCTGTCTCCCTTGAAGAGTATAAGCTCTCAAGAGCAGGGACCTCGTGTGTCTTATTTGCGCCTGCATTCTCAGCATCTGGTATGAAGCTTGGTCCAGAGTAGACACTAAAGATAGTTTTGAGTGATACATTGCAAAATTAATATGAATCAAATGGTTTTTTGAAAAGAATGAATAAAACTATTTGGGAAATAAATAAATTCACTTTGGGATGAATAATATAAAATGTCTTAGGAACTAAGGCATAACTTAAGGAGCTATGCATTGGGCCTTAGTAGATATTAATCCCTTAGTGTGATTGAGTTTGTCATGTTCAGCAAATATTGAGGACCTAGCATTTGCAGAGCATACTCTCTCTGCCCTCAGAACTGGGAGAGCTGGTGCTCGCTTCGGCAGCACATATACTAAAATTGGAACGATACAGAGAAGATTAGCATGGCCCCTGCGCAAGGATGACACGCAAATTCGTGAAGCGTTCTATATTAAAAAAAAAAAAAAAGAATTGGGAGAGCTGAGAGAACAGTGGGACACTGAGCCTGAGAGGCAAAGGGGAGGGATGACATTAAAGAAGAAAAGTGGGGAGTGGGGGTAGGGGAGAGGCCCAGGGCAGGTGCTAGCTCAACAGATAATAGATCCTAACTCTAATATTGCCTAGATTTTAGCTCTAGCAGCAACCATGGCTATTATTTCTTTGCATCTAGGTCAGTATGCATAGTAGGTGTTCCATAAATGCTTTTTGGTAGAATAAATAAAATTATGAATTTTAAAGAAAACTCAGGAAAAGTGAAGTCTTCAAATTTCTGACCTTGGATGATATTGGAAGTGTCTGGGAAGTAAATGAAAAAGAAGGAACATGAACTGGAAATTATGAAGTAGAAACAAGGTTGAATTGGACACTCAAAGGTACACTAGCCTGAGGATTTGGGAGTAAGGGACTAATTTCTTCTCCTCATCCTGCTTCACGCCCCCAGAGTTGAATCAACCTCAGAATTCCTGTTGACCTCAGGAGAGGATTCCAAATACACAAATCAGGAAAACAGAGAGAGGAAAATCTTTGAATGTTAAACAGCAAAAACATTCAGCTTGAAAGACATCTAATTTTTTCTCAATCCAAATTAGACAGGCTATGATGCTTAAAAGAAAACGAATGCTGGTGCGAAGCACGAATGTATTATCTGATTGAAATAACACAGGACAGATACATCTGTGTCCAGATTGTACTTCTGCTGTGGTCTATTTTAGGGAGCTTCTGGATTTGAATCTAAAACTGATATCTGGAAAAGAGATAATAATTTGTGCTCACATAGTGCTTTTCATTCAAAGGTCTCAAAGCACTTTACAAAGAAATAAGTATTATTATCCCAGATGGAACAACTCAGACAGAGGGGCTGCTGCCCTCTTCAGCAAATTGGAGAGTGTAAGCCCTTGGACTCTTGATGCAGCCCTAGGCTCTAAATTTTTTTTTTTTTTTGGCTATAAATTATTGAATCATGTCCTCTATTGATTGGGAGCTGGGACTACCAATGATGTGACTTTTAAAAATATACATACAAAGTAGAACATCAGGCTCTATGCTTAAGAATTTTAGCATGTGTTCAAAAAATATGAAAATGGCTGGTTTTAAAACTGCTGATTTGGGGTAAAGTATGCCTACTTAAAGTAAGAAAATGGTTATTCTAGTCAGACTAATACTAGTTAACATGTGCTAAGCATTATTCTAAGTGTGCTATATATATTCTCTTATTTAATACTCACAACAATTTTTTTTTTTTTTTTTTTTTTTTGCGTTACGTGGGCCTCTCACTGTTGTGGCCTCTTCCATTGTGGAGCACAGGCTCCGGACACGCAGGCTCAGCGGCCATGGCCCACGGGCCCAGCCGCTCCACGGCATGTGGGATCCTCCCGGACTGGGGCACAAACCCGCGTCCCCTGCATCAGCAGGCGGACTCTTAACCACTGCGCCACCAGGGAAGCCCCTCACAACAATTTTTTAATCGAAGTATAATCGACACGTGACGTTATATTAGTTTCAGGTGTACAATATTATAATTCGGTATTTGTATACATTGGGAAATGATCACCACAATAAGTCTAGTTACCATTTGTCACCATAAAAAGCTACAAAATTTTTTTTCTTGTGATGAGGACTGTTCAGATTTACTTTCTTAGCAACGTTCAAATTTGCAATATAATATTTTTGACTATAAGACTCGCGGCAATTTTAATGAGGTAAGAACTATTATCACTTTACGCATTTACCATTGAGGAAACTGAGACCCAGAGAAGTTAAGTAACTAGGCCAAATGTCAGCTAAGTAATTGGCAGAGCTGAGACTTGGATGTAGGCAGCCTGAGTCCATTACCCATGCTCTTAGCCAGTTACTCAGTGCCAGGTACTGTGAAGCATTTTGCATGCGTTATGTCACTGAATCCTCACAAAACCTCTAGAGGTAGGTATATTATTATCCTGATTTTATTTGGGAAGGACAGTAAGGATTAGAAAGGTGAAGTGACTTGCCCAAGCTCCCATTCTAGTATGTGGGGAGCCAGGATTTTGCAACATAAACAAAAAGAACACTAGGCAGGAAGTCAGGGTTTTAGTGATGTTTCTGCCACTAACTAGGCTGTGTGACCTTGAGCAAATCCAATAGTCTGCATGGTCTCCACGTCTTCCTCTGTGACAGGAGGCCATTGGGCTACATTGACGCTGATTCCTTCCCAATGCTAATATCCTCAGAGTCTCAATATCTGTTTTCTATCTGGTCCCTTGTTTAAAAATCCTTGGAGGAAAAGAAATTAACCACACAGAACCTGAGAGTGACTCTGGAAGCCAAATTTAGAAAACAGATCTCAAAAGGAGAAAAAAAAGAAGTTTACAAAATATCTTTACTTAGAAAATGAGACTGTCCTGCAAATTGTTTGGCTTGATTTGTGAGACCCAGTGACCACATAAAGGCCATACACATCACCTTGATGGAACAGTTCTCCGGGATGTAATAAGCCATGTAACCTGGTTCTGTGGCCATTTCTGGCCACTGAATCGGCTAAAGCTGGAAGAAGTCCATCCTCGTGTGGGAGGGATCTGGGAGAAGAAGCCAAGCTTTTCATGTGGGTGTTCTATCTTGAATTCAGTATGTCTATACCATTCTGTCTACTTCTGTTTTTGTTCTCAGTGATTATTATGTAGTGACACAGCCCACTGCTACCATGAACAAGTTTTTTCACAAGCATGTGGGGAGACTGTATAGTGAACAGGTCTGCCTTCCATTTCTCTGTCTGGTTCTGTTCAAAAGTATTAGCTTGATCCACAGGAAACAAAATCATTATCTTGAAGAGATTTCTGTACTCCCATGTTCATTGCAGCATTATTCATAGTAGCTAAGTTACAGAAACAACAAGATCAATGGATGAATGCATAACTATGGTATATATATATAATGGAATATTATTCAGCCTGAAAAAAGAAGAAAGTCCTGCCATTTGTGACAACATGGATGAACACGGAGGGTATTATGCTAAGTGAAATAAGTCAGCCAGAGAAAGACAGATACTGCATAGTATCATTTATGTGTGAAATCAAAAAAAAAAAAACAAAGTCATAGAAACAGAGAATAAAATGGTGGCTGCTGGGGACTGGGGAGTGGGGGAAGGGGGAGAGGTTGGTGAAAGGGTATATGCTTTCAGTTATAAAATGAATATGCTCTTAGAATATAATGTATAGCATGGTGACTGTCGTTGATAACTATTGTATAGTTGAACTTTGCTAAGAGAGTAGAACTTAAGTGTTCTCATAAAAAAAGGGGGGCAGAGTATAGAAGGTGGTAGATACTGTTAATGAGTTAATTGTAGGAATCCTTTCACAATGTATACATGTATCCAATTATCATATTGTACACTTTAAATATATGACAATTTCATCAAGTATACATCAATAAAATAAAAATAAATAAAAGACAGAAAAAAAAAAAGAAAACCAAAAAACGCCCCAAAATGTGAGCTTGAGTTTGTGAGAAACCTTGGTCCTATCAGTAGCTCTGTGATCTTGCGAAAGTCAAATTCTCTCAGAGTCTCAGTTTTCCTCATCTTTTGTAAAATGATGCTTATACCATTTGCTTGCCAGTGTTGTACATTTCAAATAGTCTGACATTGGTGGAAGTATTTTGGAGAGATTGGAGACCTCTCAGACGACAATGAAAGCGAGGCTGCAAGACGCCTTCCCCTCAGAGAGACACGGTGTTGTGCATAAAGCAAGCCTGAATGGGAATCCCAACACTGCCTGCCACTTGGGCAATTTACTAAACCTCTATAAGTCTCTTCAGTTTGTAAAATGCAAAGTTGTTGAGGCATGGAAATATAAACATGAAGCTCCTGACACACAAGAGGCCACTTAAATATGGTGGCTATTATTATTTTGACTATCAATTATTGAATTACAGTGAAGAGTTAGCAGGTTCAGAATATCAAGCTTTATTTTCTGAGACTGTGTACCAATTCACTTTGATCCCTAAGGAAAAGCCAGAAGAGAACTGGGCTCTCTTCTCTACTAAATGGCTGATGTTAATTCTGTAAAGCTTATCTTCATACACACCACACCTTGGGGAAATCTGGACAAGAACCTCTCTTCCTTTTAGACATCTCTGCCTAAGTCTCCACCCTCTGTGGCCGCAGGAATTCTAGTGGACAATTGGGATCTCAAAACTTATCTTTGCGTTCTAAAGAAGATAAAGTTATAGTGCAATAATTCCCAACCTTTTAATTCCCTAATAATTCTCTTTTTTAGCACCAGAATCTCATTTTAAAGTTAAAAAAATTTCAAGGAATCCCATATAATAATAGTTCTACTTTAGGTCGCTTCTGATTGAGAAAATACATGATAAAAAAAATCAGCATCAGTAAAAAAAATTAGAGGATCCTCTCTCAAACATTGTTGGGAATAGGTAGTACATGAACTTGATAAAAAAATTCACAAGGTACAAAAGGGAACACCATGAAAAGCATTCTTCTTGCACATTCCTCCGCCACCCATCCTCCACCACCCAGTGCCCTTCCCCAGAGCCTACTATTGTTTCCATTTCTGCTGTGTCCTTTCAAAGGTAATCTATGATCTACGAATACTTATGTATGTATCCTTTAAAAAAAGACAAAATGGTAACATACCTTGCCACTCCTCTTCACCTTGTTGCACTCTTCTGCATACTTAACAATGTCTTGTTATACTTTAAAATGGATATGTGAAAAAAGAGATGGAATATGTATTGTTATTCACCACACTGGCCTCTAGTATTGAAAAATTGCATTGCATTTTTTTTTTTACATTTTTAAAACCTTTTTATTTTATATTGGAGTATGGTCGATTAACCATGTTGTGAGTTTCAGGTGCACAGCAAAGCAACTTAGCCATGCATATACACGTATCCATTCTCCCCCAAACTCCCCTCCCATCCAGTCTGCCATATAACATTGAGCAGGGTTCCCTGTGCTATACAGTAGGTCCTTGTTGGTTATCCATTTTAAATATGGCAGTGTGTACATGTTGATCCCCAGCTCCCTGAATGCATTGCATTTATAATATACAGAAAATCCTAGTGTGCAATAACTACATACCACATAGAGAGTCTCAGCTCTTAGATTAGGAACCACCAGTATAAGTAAAATATCAATAACATTCAACATTAATTTTGGCCCTTACTCTACACCAGGCATTGTTCTAAGCACTTTACACTTGTTATCTCACATAATCCACATCCTTCAAATCCTTCTAATCCCAGTTTAAATGTTATCTCCTCAGAGAAACCCTCCCTTATCCAAGTAGACCTACCCTCTCCCCTTTCCATTATTTCCTATCATTTCATCCTGTTTATTTCCTTCAGGACAGTTACCTATTCGTCCTATTTCACCTATTTGTTTACTGTTGTCTCCCGAATGGAGTAAGAGCTTTGGGAGCGGGGACAGTGTCAGTTTGGTTCACTGCAGTATATCCAGTGACCAGTCCCATGCCTGGGTGCTGGGCATAGAGGAGCCATTCCATCAGATGTTTATTGAATTAAGTACACAATGAGCAAAAAACAATTTTATGAGGTAGACCCTAGTATAGTCTCCATTATACGAATGAGAAAGCTAAGCCCTAGAGAGGGAAATAGAGTCAAGTCAAAATTAGTAACTTACAAAATTGGTTTAAAACCCAGTACTGCTTGACCCTAGAGCACAAGCTCTTCGCCACTACCCTGGTCTCAGGAACAGAAGACTGAGTACAATCTTGGCTGTGTATGATCTTGAGTAATACCCTTTTCCTTCCTGGGATTGTTTCTTCCATTGCAAAATGCGAGGGTGGAGTTAGTAATCTTCCTTATAGCTATGATCGATGAAAATGCAAAAGGAGACACTGAAGGGGCCAACAAGATTGGCTTGATGCCTTTAAGACAGCTGATTTCCATTCTTTAATTCCTACCCTCCTTCTTTCACTAAGGATTTGCTGATCCTTATTTTATGCCAGGCACTATGTTGGTTGTTCCTTTGGATAGGTATCTAAAGCCTAATAGGACATAGTCTCTGCCATTAAGGTGCTTAGTCTGATGGGTCTAATGCAGACCCATTAATAGCTGCTTGAAGTACAGTATAGGTCTTTGCCATAACAGTAATATGTATGAGGCACATGGTAACACAGAAAAGGAAGGAATTAATTCCACCTTGTATGCGTATGGTGGTGAGGATGGTGGTGCATATGTAGGGAGGGAGGGATGAGGTTTACTGCTGAGCTAGGCCTTGGGGATAGAATAGTTTTCCAGGTGGACAAGGCGGAGGTGAGGCTTCCTGGACACAAGAGACATCATGTGCAGAAGCACACCAAGAAACAGTATGATGTGCTGCGGACTGCTAGGGTAGGGGCTTGGCTCCCAGAGAATAGAGTTGGCTAAGTAGAGGGGGCCCGTGAAGAGCCATGCTGAGGAGTTTGGACTTTACTCCTGAGAGCAGTGGCATGGCCAAATCATATTTATATTTTATTTTTAGAAAGATCACTCTGGCAGTGGTAGGACTGGAGGAGGGTGATGAGGTGAAAGGTGTGGAGACTAGTGAGAAGGCTTTGTGGTGGTCCAGGTGAGAGGTGAGGAGCACTTGGACCTCGGGTATTCATGCAGAGTTGGAGAGGAGCTAGATAAATCGGGGATTTTTTTTTTTAAAAAGAAGTGGCAAAGGACTTGGTTGTTGGTTGGATGAGGGAGAATAAAATGAGACTGAGGGACTTGCTGGATTGGGTGGCCAAGTATAAAACGGTTCCATTAATGATTATATGGAATTAGGAGTTGGGTGGGAGAAATAATGCTGTTGGCTTTGAATATGTTACGTTTGGGGGGGTCTCTTAGCCAGGAGGAAAGCTCTAGCTCCCTCTTGCCTTTCCAGAATAGCATTCCTAGCCAAAGTCAGACATCCTCGGGCCAGTTACCTGCAGTCCCCAGTCAGGGATAAGATTCTCCAAGACCTCACTGGAATTCCTGAGCTCCATATGCTTCAGGGATATAAGCTGGGTCTTAAAAACTCCCTGTATCCTTATTGATAGAAGGAGAATGGATCCCTAACTCGCTTTTTAAAATCAGATGCTGGCTTCAGTGGAGCAAACTCTCCTGCCTCTTTGCAAGCAGCACACTTTTAAAAAGAAACCATTTCCTGTGGGGCAGCTCTGGCCCTAACCGGCTCTGGCTCTTAGGTTGGCTCCCAAGAAGCTCCCACCTCCTTTAGGAAGAGGCTTTTTTAAAAGAAGATGAGGTTGTATACCGTGTAACCTGGTCCCGCCTGGCTTCTGGAGAAAGCCCAGAGACCTGGGGACTGGACCCTCTCTCAACCACCACCCGGGGTTAGGTGTCCTCAACGCCGAGGCAAACTCCATGTAGCCCCAATTCTCCCCCAAATGACGGGGCTGGGATCCTCCCCCACCTTAACTCGAATCTCCAGCGCTCACCTGGCGGTGGCAGGGCCAAGCACGTGGGCCCGATTAAGGGCTGGCCTCTAGGGTCCTCCCAGGGAAGGGGATATACAACCCCAGGAGGCAGGAGGCTGGCCAGTCACCCGGGCCGTGACAATCTCCTTGGCTCCTACAGCCGATGTCCAAAGGCAGGGCACAGCCTGTGTCCCACTTCCCCCTTCATAGGACGGTGCCAGAATCTGTTATCTCTACTCCGCCCTCTGCTCACGGACTACCCCACTGTCGTGCCCATAAATCCCAAGAGCAAAGGGTAGCACAATTCCTCCCGCGTCCCTGCGGGCCCTGAAGCCGGGCACTGAAGCAGTGCAGTCCCAAGCTTCCCCTGCAGAAGCCGCGCTCCCCACTCGGTTCGGGGGTAGAGGGGGCGCGAGAGAGCAAGTGGGCGGACGTCCCATCCTCCGCATCCACCTCCAGGTCCTGGCGCGCAGGGTGGGAGCGCTGCGCGCCTCCGCGCTGCGCATAGCGGCCCGCTTGCCGCCTGCCCCCTGCCCTAGCTGGGCCGCCTCCCCGGGCTGCGGGTGGAGGGCTATAAGGCGCTAACGTTACGCTGTTTCCGGTTTTCCAGCGGGCTCTGGTTTCCCCTCCCAAGGCGGCGGCGGCGGCGGAGCGGCGGAGCCCCCCAAATGGCCTGGCCAGATGCGGCAGGTTTGCTGCTCAGCGCTGCCGCCGCCGCCACTGGAGAAGGCTCGGTGCAGCAGCTACAGCGACAGCAGCAGCAGCGAGAGGAGCAGCAGCAGCAGCGGCGGCGAGAGCAGCAGCAGCAGGAGCAGCAGCAGCGACAGCAACAGCGGCATCTCTCGTCCCGCTGCGCCCCCAGAGCCGCGGCCGTCGCAACAGCCGCAGCCCCGCAGCCCCGCAGCCCGGAGAGCCGCCGCCCGCTCGCGAGCCGCAGCCGCCGGCGGCATGAGGCGCGACCCGGCCCCCGGCTTCTCTATGCTGCTCTTCGGTGTGTCACTCGCCTGCTACTCGCCTAGCCTCAAGTCGGTGCAGGACCAGGCGTACAAGGCACCCGTGGTGGTGGAGGGCAAGGTACAGGGGCTGGCCCCGGCCGGCGGCTCCAGCTCCAACAGCACCCGTGAGCCGCCCGCCTCGGGTCGGGTGGCACTGGTGAAGGTGCTGGACAAGTGGCCGCTCCGGAGCGGGGGACTGCAGCGCGAGCAGGTGATCAGCGTGGGCTCCTGTGCGCCGCTCGAAAGGAACCAGCGCTACATCTTTTTCCTGGAGCCCACGGAGCAGCCCTTGGTCTTTAAGACAGCCTTTGCCCCTCTTGACACCAACGGCAAAAACCTCAAGAAAGAGGTGGGCAAGATCCTGTGCACTGACTGCGGTGAGTCGCCCCCTCCCTCTGCTAGAGAAAGGGGGGAGGGGCGAAGCTGTGGAGAATGGGGGTGGGGCGGGAGGTGCTGCAGGTGCCCAGGCCTGGCAGCGCCCCGGCCGGCCGCTGGGGGGTGGGGCCGCCCCTGTGCAGGGCGTTTGGCATGGTGGGTGAGGGTGTTGGGCTGGGGAGAAGGAGGATCAGGCTCAAAGTGTGCCAGGGGTGGGGGCGGGGGGACGCGCTGGCCTGTGCCAGCAGGGATCTGCGGCTGATGTATGGCATGTGGGGCTGGAAAACTGCCATCATAGCCCAGTAGCGGCAGGAAAAACGGAGAGGTCCTGGTGTTGCTGGCCCGAGGCTCAGTGAGTCAGGAGTGACCCTCGGAGGCCTTGCCCGCTCTGCTCCCACGGGCCTGCCTTGCCCAGGCTGGCAGGGTCTGCAGGAGCAGCTGGGCAGATTCCCAGGCTGTGAAGGCCTCCGCTTACAAGTTCTCCTAGGGAATCATGGCCCCCGCCCCCTCCTTCCTCTCCTGGGCTCCCGGTCAGCTCATCCACACCGCTGGCGCAGGCAGAGTTGGGACTTTTTCTGCTACTGTTTTCTGTCCCCCATGTGGCTCAGGGTTTTTTTCTGCATCGTGATTGCCTGTCTTTTCTAAGCTGGTAGCACAGCCCTCTCTTAACCTCCACGACTAGTGAGCAGACACCTCTTTTGGCTGTTTCTGGGAGATCTTCCTAGGTCTGTTGATTGTGATGACGGCAAAATAGAGTAACTTCTGCTGAATGCTGTAAGTTCAGCTCTGACATCTCACCAGCAGGATGTGTTGACTGCATATCTCATCTTCATGATGTTGGGTGCTGAACAGGACTGCAGGTGATTAGAAACAAAACACTGAAATCTGTAGATCTGTGCGGCTGGGAATGGAGGTCTCCAATGTCAAAAGTCAAAGAAATGTCAGTTTAAGATCTTTTTTTTTCTTGTCCCTGAATCCAGTACTTACTTCTCAGTAAGATATTTCGAACCAAATTGTCCCCAGACTGGAGTGTTTGATGTTAGCTTGTCTTGTGCTTATTCATATTGGGGTTTCATTTTATCCCCAAAGGCTGGATTTGGTGTTTGCAGTGTGACTTTGAGCTGTGTAATCACTGAATTGTGACAGATGTCCTGGTCTGTCATAGAAGTTGGTGTGTTTACTAGTTTACCAAGTGATTCTGGGTAGTATAAATAGGCTTTGAGTAGCAAAGAATGTGTAACAGCTTGTAGGAAGTTTTGCTGCCCTCATCTTTCTAGATCAATGCCTTTGACTTTCAAAAGCTTCCCTTCTACCCCACGTCCCCCGCCCCCTCCCCACCCCTGTCCTTCAGGAGACGAATTTTAGTTTAGTGGTGAGAGTATATCTAGGTATTATGTTAAACTGTGACCACTTTAATCAGAAGACTCTTGCAGTGTCTTAATAAGAAGAAAGAAACTTTGGTGATAACAGCAGTTTATCTCTCTGACATTGTCCTGAGGAATATTGTTGACTGCTCTTTAATGTTGGTTTTATGCTCTGAAATGTTTGATGATGACAAATTGAGACCAGTTAAGAATTTCTAATTTTTTATTGTGTTAAGCATTTTGTCTGAGATCCCTTGGGGAGCTGTGGAACTGTATTGTGCAGTGGGAAATAGTAAAAACATTTATTGAACCTTATCCAAGGACAGCTTCTGTTTTGACTTTCAGTGAGTTGCTCCTGAATGTGCGTCGCGCACATTGCCACATAATCCCTTGTCTGGTCCACTGAGCCCCAGTGGTCATCGTCCCCTGTCTTCCTCCTCCTTTCCTCCTTCCTCCATCAATTCTACCTTGTTTGTTTTAGTGAGTGTTTAATAGCTTAATCGTTGAATGTGGAGATCATGAAAGAACTGGGGTTCAGAAATATAGTCTGCTTTTAGGTTGTGGTCATCTCATATTATGAACATAGCATGTGCAATATAGTTCTCAAAAAGATAAATTTAGGACTGCAATCCCTGCTAACGAGAGGGCCCTCATACACCACAAATTATCAAGGGGCAGGAAAGTGTATGGGAGTAAACATTTTAGAGTGCAAAAAGTTTTGCTTTGAGTTGATAGTATATAGATACAAGTCAGTTTGGGGGCTTTATCTAAGGGGATTAGAAATTAAAGGACATTTTTGTGAGAGGAAACTTGTGGAACTGGTTGATAATATGACAGAAGAGCATAAACTACATTTTCTTATTGTCTACAATGTGGTTGAAGAAAACATGCACTAGTAATGGTATATTAAATAAGGAAACAAATCTTCCTAACTAACCACAACACCTTACTCGTGCTCAGCAGGAAATAACTAACAAATTCATTTTCTGTTTTCTATCTCTAAAAAAAGCCGTCTGGGCCACAGGGTCATTGGGAACATTTTCTCCTTGGAGCAGATCTGCCCATTGCAAAATAGGGAAACTGGCACCTGGAAACTGTCATCATGGCCGTTATATTGAGCAACTGTGGTTAAATTGTACTTTATTTAGCCATTTTCAGCTGTGAGCCTGTCTGGGCTCTGAGAGGTATGGTTCCTAGGGAGATTGTCCAGAAAGCTGTCTTTTGGTGGGCCAGGACTTTGGGATAAGGTACCATACAGAGAGATAAAGGTCTTCATAAATGGCTAATTTTACCACAACTATGAAATGTTGACTTGTAGCCTGTTAAGTCCTTCTGGAATAGCAATGTGTGCCAGAGGGGCATTTTTATAGATCTAATGTGTATCATTCATCCCAAATTACTACCTCTGGTGGTAAAGAGTGGAGTAAAATCTTTGCATTTCTCATTACATATATGGAGGTGTTTTCTGTGCCTTCTGAGGAAAGAACAGGAAAAAGATTTGAAAAGGACTCTCAGGGATTAGCAACTCTGTACAATGCTATGAAAGCATCCTGTTCTGCAAATAGTCCTACATTTTTAATGACGGTTGCATATATTTTGGTTTAATCACACTCTATCATTTGCTTTCCTATATGTGTATGTTTTTTTAAATTGTTTCCTTATTGAATAGATGCAATAGATATTTTTTTTTTTAAAAGAAAGATCATTCTTCCTTTGGGACTTTATGATTTGCCTTTTTCTTCCAACGTAGTGTACTTTGTTGTTAAAGCTAGAAAAGGTGTATTCCTGGGGGACTTTATGTTCTTTAGGATAGTTTTAAATTAATGTGGCACCCAGATTCACATATTAGGGCAAGGTGGTTCACAAAATTCAGTATAGCAAAAGCGACTGCATATTTTTAAAGTGCTGTTTATTTAAAGAATCTTTTCTTCCCCAGCCAGCTGGAAACCCAGCTGTGCTGCAGCTTGAAGATGGGGAAAGTGAAACTAGATTAGAAACTGACCAGTCCTAGTGGTGAGGACAGGCTTGATTATAGATTTAGGGGTAGAATTACCATCACAATGTCATTATTTCTTTCAGTGGCTGCTTTCCTCAGCAGACTGGGATTCTTGGGGGCAGGAACCATATCTTATCTTTGAGGTCTTTCTCCTAGCTCTCCTGACTTTCAATGTTTGGTACTGCCGGTGGCTTACAGAGGGATTCTCATAAGTGTTTTTTGAATGGATGAAGTCAAGTGAAGTTCAAAAAGCAAGCCTCCAGATTAATACTAAAACAATCTTAACTCTCCTATCTGTGACATCAAGTCCTGTGCTGAAAAGCTGAGTTTGATGATAGCCCTTACCTGTCGCTATGGGAACCTTTTTTCCTGAAGGAGTCGTAATCAACTAGAGTACTTAACCACAATGTGCTTAATCATTGTGCTGATTAGTGTTAATGGGATCTGAGCAGTGGAGAATCTAGGTCTTGTTGAAGAAGACCCTCTTTTTTTTTTTTTGGAAGGCAGGTTATCACCGCCCCCCCATGTTTAAACAAAAATAAGGTAACTATCAACTTGAATTAACAAAAGGTTTGGGGGCTAGAGAGGGTGTTATATTAACTAGCTAGGTGACTAACTTCTCCTTGGTCCCAAGGCTCTTAACCATCTTTTATTATCTAGGACTTTTTTTTTTTTTTTTTTGGCTACGTTGGGTCTTTGTTGCTGTGCGGGCTTTCTCTAGTTGCGGCGGCGAGCGAGGGCTACTCTACGTTGCGGTGCTCGGGCTTCTCATTGTGGTGGCTTCTCTTGTTGTGGAGCATGGGCTCTAGGTGCGCGGGCTGCAGTAGTTGTGGCTCTTGGGCTCTAGAGCGCAGGCTCAGTAGTTGCGGCGCATGGGCTTAGTTCCTCCGGGGCATGTGGGATCTTCCCGGACCAGGGCTGGAACCCATGTCCCCTGCATTGGTAGGTGGATTCTTAACCACTGCGCCACCAGGGAAGTCCCTATCTATGACATTTTAATTTCATTTCCTAATAGCAAATATGTCATTAATTTTTTCCTTTATAAAGTTGTATTTATATTTTTGAATATGTAACACTTTCATATGGTTCAAAACTTAGAAAGCACATAAAAATATACGGTGAAAAGTCTTCTTCTTACCCCTGTCCTCAGCTACCCAGCTCTTAGGCAATTATAACATATTCTTGAAATGTGTATTTCTCTAAAAGCAAAATGTTTTTCAAAGTAATCTTATTTTTTTTCTTAACAGATGGAGAATGTTAATTTTGCCATTAAGCCAATATTATGGTAAATTCTTCCCAAGTAGTGTGTGTGTGTGTATATATATATATATATATATATTTTTTTTTTAAACCTAATCCAAGATCTTAACCAATATCCTACCTTACAAATATAACCCTAGAGTGAGGAATAAAAATACCAACTTATTTTTCAGATACTTTGCCATTAAGAAGTTTTTTATGGCAGTGAATTTTGTGAGTCTTAATTGGGGTGCTCAAAGGAGAGATCCAAAGGTTTGTCACTGAGCTTTAGGGCTGCAGCTCTGCCCATACAGCAGTTCCCACTGTTTACACTCTTGGTAGGTAATCTCACAATAGCATCCATGTGGGAAATCACATGATCCCATATATGGGAAGAGAAAACTCCACAGTGCATGATTGCTTCGATTCTCATTTAGAAACCAAAGACCCCAGTTGCTGATGAAGAGGTTGATTTTGATCATATTCCTGTATAGCTGGTATGACTCCAGGGGGAATTAGCCACTTGAATACTATTTTGAAGTATGTTTAAGGTAACTGATTTGAACGTAGTGTTAAAATTTCAGAGGATCGAGGAATTTCCATTTGGATAAGTAGGGGAAAGCAAATATGCAAATCTAAACAGTGGGACGTCTTAACCCTCTAAAGCCTGTTGGTTTAGTGGCATATGGCAATTTTGAACATTGACTTGAAAAAGGAATGATCTCACTATCAATGAAGTTTCCCCTGTGCAGTCTTTGACACTTGTTCTTGGGTCTTTCTTTTCAGGGTCTGAAGCGTTGGTAGTATAATTTACATCAAAGGTAAAAGAAATTTCCCTCCAAATTTTGAGTTTGGATGGATGTGTGTGAAATGGGGATTTTTGTCTTACTTGTTTCCCGTGAATTAACCCTCCCCACTTACTTATTGGAATTTGTACATAGAGATAAACCCAGTTTGTGAATTTCAAGAGATGATATAGGGAGCTCTTTAGAAAACTGAGGAAAGTAGATGAATTGAGCAGTGGACGTGCTAAATTATGACGTTTGAAAAAATGACTGTCTTATGTGAAGTTCAAGTAGACTCCTTTAAAAACAACAGTACACACAAATGAATCTTGGTGAGTAATGTTTCAAGCAAGCCTGTAGGAACTGAAGCAAACCTGGAGGATGATTAAAAGGCTTTAGGATGACATGAAAGAGGACATGCTGTACCCAGGCAAAGAGCTGGGAAGCTTTTGCCAATCTGGGGTCAAAAGACAGAGATTCCACACTTGACTGAGATCATTTGCTGCTAACCAGCTGTGATGTTTTTGATAATTATGAAATGAGGTTGAGTTAAGGAGCCTTCTTGCTCTGGCTGGTTGCTGTTAGCAGAGTGTGGCAGGCAAGCTCCATTCTACGGTGACATTCCCTTCCTGCTTTGTACATGCAGTGAGATCCAAATAGCCTCTCCAGGGACCTTCTCTGGGACAGAGCATCTAGCTCTTCTCTGTGCCTCAGCTCAGAACCTGATTGTGCTGCTTGCCTCCTGGGGTGGGGCTGGAGGTAGTTAACATTCCATTTGCCCTTGCAGATGTTTCCAGAGTAGCAGAGGCACAGGTATCCTAGGGAGTTTCCTTATTCTACTAGCAACACAGACCCCCAAGATGTGATGTTCAGGTTACTTTTTATTCTCTCTTAGGAAGCAGAATCTTTAATGGTTCTTTTTTTCCTTCAATGATTTCCTGCTTTGTGCTTAGGACATTGGCTTCCCCCTCCTCCTTCCCTCCCTCGTCTGTTTATACAGACTGAGGATCTGTCTTTGTCCTTTAGGCTGGGATGTTTTACTTGGTCTTGATCTTGATATTGGTCCAACTAACAGAAGCCAAGCTGAACTAACATTCCTCAGAATTAAATATAAGGAAGGTTACCACATGGCTAAATACCTGGTCCAACCATGGGAAAGTCAGGACATCATTAATTTGACTGGGACAGTGATGCAGTTTGGTATCCCAGAGGTTGTATTACTAAAAGAGCTTTCTTTCATTTCCGTCTTTCAAATGTTTGCTTCAACAAATGTGCTCTGTGTAAAGAACTAGGTACTTTAGGGGAATTGCATCAGACAGTCCCTGTCACCAAGGAGCTTACAATCTAGAAGTACAAAGATATAACAGTAATTCAGTCTAGAGTATGACAAATGCCATAAGATACACCAACATAGTGCTTTTGGGAGGAGGGGAAGAGTCATAAAAGAAAGAAAGATCTGGTTAGAGGATTAAAGAAAGTTTCTTGGAGAAGCAGTTTGAGATGTGGTTCTAATAGTCAGAGACAGAAGAGGTAAAGGTGGTTTAGGAATAGAGAGAGATGAACTGATTGATTAAATCAATTCCATGCAGACAGAGCAGCATTCTCAGTGGCCGAGGGGCATGTTTGTAGTATACAAAATAACCAGGATGAAAGGAGCAAATGGGCAAAGGTCCTAGTAAGTTAGGATTATATTCCCACCCATCTTGAGTGCTAGACTGATGAGTTTATTTGTAATTATGTAAGTAGTATTTGAAGGCTTCAGTTAAAAGCAGCTCAATAACGTGTTGTAGTTTTCAGTGAATGGGTCACATTCTGTTAAATTTATTCCTTAGTACTTCTTGTTTTCTGGATGCTTTTGTAAATGGTATTTTTGTTTAATTTTGTTTTCCACTTATTCATTGCTAGTATATAGAAAGATAATTGTTAAAATATTGACCTTGTATCCTGTATTAGTTATTCACTTATTCATTTCAGTAACGTTTTTGGGGGTAGATTTCTTAAGGATTTTTTTCCTATGTACATGACTGTATTGTCAGTGAAAAAAAAGACATTTTTACTTTTTCCTTTCTAATCTGTTTGCCTTTATTTTTTTCTTGCCTTATTCCACTGGCTGGAACTGCCAAGTACAATGCTGAATAAGAGTAGTGAGAATGAGCATCCTTGGGGGAAAGCATTTAGACTTTCACTATTAAGTATGATGTTAGCTGAAGGTTTTTCATAGATGCTCTTCCTTTAAAAAAAAAATGTCTGCTAAATATAGTGTAATGACTAAGCGTTTGTGCTCTACAGCCAGATGAACCTGGTTTTGGAAACCATTTTCTACATTTTCTAACTGGGTGATGTTGGGCAAATTACTTTCTGTATCTTAGTTTCCTATAAATGGGGATAGTGATAGCACTTAATAGGATTGCTATGAGTATTAAATGAGATAATGCATGTAAAATAATTAATACAGCACCTGCTCAATAAGTGTTATTAACAAAATCTTATTAACTTAGACCAATGTGAGCAGGAAGACTAGTAAGTGAAAATATTAAGTTCTGGAGGACTGGAGGCAGACAAGGGGAGAAATTTTTACTGAAAACTGTATTATGTGTGCGGTCTAATTGTAGGGAAGCCCATGTGAGTCCAGGGTATGAACGCTGGTCCTATAGAGATCCCAAGTAGGCTGCAAATCTTGATGTGTCCATGGATATGTTTTAGTCAATTTTTAGAGAAGCCCACGGATGGAAACGGCTTTTCTCTGTTTCACAAATGGGAGGACTAAGACTCAAACTTCAAAATGACCGTTTCAAAATTTCATCATGCTTGTGGGGTCAACCAAGGGTCCACATTCTGGAGTCCTGCCAGGTCTGCTTTTTTACTTCGGCAGGTCTTATCTTACATTGTATTGTTGTTAGGAGGAGTTGCTGAAAGTCACTGGAAAATGGCTGAAAGCATCCTTTTTTCTTTCAAAGAAAGAAGGTCCCTGACTCATCCTGCTTTGATTTGGGGGTTTCCAGAGTTGGGGGTGGATTCACACTGAATCATTCATACTCTTTCCTTGTTTCTCTGCACTGGGTTGGGATGGGTCTGGTGGCTGCCCAGGGTCAGAGGGGTACAGGTATGGGCATGTAACAGGTGGCATTTTGGGAATTGTAGGGTTTAATTTTAATAAATTAATTTATGTGTGGTACCCATTGGAAGTATGAAACTTTGCTCCTTAAATGTTTGTAAGACAAAGACTCTGCTTTGAGTCATTCCTCTAAATATTTGTTGGGTATTATTACCCCTCAGATCCTGGACTGGCCAGACATCCCTGACCTTAGGAAGTATTGTTTTTTCTTGTTCTTAGACTTTTAGTATTTATGGCCTGTATCACTTATATGACACGTCATTTAATGCCATGCACTGTTAATTATCTTTTGATGGGTCAGTGTCTTAGCTCCTTCACCTGATTGTAAGATCTTTGGGACCTGAAACTTAAAATATGTTTTAGTAAATATTTGACTACTGGCTATTGCCAAGTAAGGGAAAAGTGAGACCTTTGCTTTCTCTTTATAAAGACCACGTTGTCCTAGACAAATTTCGAGATTCCTCAAATGACAGCTCAGGCTTAAGGACTAGACCAACCATGGAGGATGTCTTCAGACATTTCGATAAAGGGCAGAATTTTGCTTCTCAGTTATGTTTCAGGTTTGTTTGTTTTTTTCTTGATAGTCCATAGTTTCTTCATTTTCTTGCAAGTAATTTTCTGTTCTTGAGTTTTAGAATTATCTCTAGGTGGTTTACCTCATACATGTCAATATTTTGGCTTGTGTTTCATTCCTATCTTTTAGTTAGTTCGCATTCTGCAAAATTCTCCATTTTCACTTGCCATGCAAGCTTTTTGGTTATTCCCCATTCTGGTTTCTCACTGGAATGGTCAGTTGGAGTCTCTTACCCTGGCCTGTTCATGCTTCAGGCTGAATACCTTAAAGAGGTAAGAGGTGTGACCAGGCATCTTCTGTAGTAAGCTGAGATCACAAATTAGGAGTGGTTGTACCTTTTTGCCTATAGGCAGCTTGGGGCCTTCTGGAAGCCAGTACTGGTTCTTAGATCATTCTTTTCTTCTGAAAGGGTAGGGAGTAGAAACCTAATATTTCTTCACATCTCTCTTTTAGTATGTTCGTTCTTTTGTCTTTGCCTTGAAATGAGACATTTTTCTGCCATGTCTCCTTGGCTGAATCCCCTTGGGTGGGGATGGGAGGGGCCTCTCCAGAGGGAGCTCTCTTCAAGCCTAGGGCTCCTAAGGGCCCCTAGTCATCAGCTTGCAGAAGGCTGTGGCCCTCAGCTTCAGCGAGTCAGAGTTCCTTTCACTGGTGCCTGTGGCCATACATAAAATCTCAGTACAGCACTTCACCATGTTGCTTAGGCCAGTAATGAATTTCACAAGCACAACCCAATTGATGGCTCTCCTCTGGAGTAACTTTATATGGCTTTAGAGAAGAGAGTTTATTTACCAGTCAGGACGGAACATGTAGATTAAGTAGATGATCTGTTGTGTCTGAATTCCTGTCTCTGAGTGAGAAATAAAATAACAGCAGGGCTGCATACAGTGCGACTTTCCCGACATTGTCAGTGGTTGATTGAATTTCAGAGAAACATAATAATAAAAAGAAGAATGTTTTTAAAAGGAAGAAAGAAGACTCAGACCACGACATGACTCATTTGTCACAGAATGAAACCAAGGCCCACAGGTAAAGATTTTTTTCAAAGGACACTGGGGTTTCCAAAGGCAGCCTGTCTGACTGCTCACTCTTAGATGGTTTCCTTTTCACAGTCTGTTCAGGTGGGTTTCTCTTCTGAGACCCTCTTACCTGGGGCTCTACCCCTCCCACCTTATCCCATCTAGCTCCTACCTTTCTACTTAGGCCTGCTGTCATACTTGCTTACGTCATAAATATAACAGCCATCCCTCAGCCCCTGTTCCCAAGAACCAGAGAAGTTTCCAGAAATTTCTAGTACAAAGTTCGCAATCCTTTCTTGGACTTTAGGTCTGATGGACCTAGTGGGAAAACAGGAACAAGGCAAGAGATAGGTACCTATGTGGGTGGGACAATATCCAACAAATTGGGCTAAACTTTTCTCAGGTCTGGTTCATTTTAGACAAAATATGGGGTTTTCCCAAGAAAGCTTCTCCTATATTTCTAGGTCTCCTTTTCAAGAGGAAATGCTTTCTCCAAAAAGGCTAGTAACATTCACTGGCCTTTTAGTAACACGTGCATTAAATTGTCCTGGCTAAGTACTGACAGTAATCCCTTTCAGATAGCACCTCTGGGGCTCGGCCCAAGTGATTCTGGCCAATACTGGGCCAGGCTCCACTGGATGTGGAGCCAGGTAGTATACTCTGGGCAGAACAAGACATCACCACCTCTGAGAGAAACTCCTTGCTGCTGGGAAAGAATCTAATTTGTAGGTTGAAGGGAGGCACATGGGTGGCCCCCAGTTTGGGAGTTGGCTGTCTTTGTTTCTCAGTATGTAAATCACCTGAGTAGGTTTCCACTGTGCGTGGTATGCACTCAGCTAACTGAGAGGGCAAATGGGAGCTGGAGCTGAGACTGGTTCCCTTGGGAATACTGTTGTCACCTCTGCCGATTTTACCCCAGCTTCTCCCTTTGCCCACACATAATGTGGGCTTTGTGCTTCTTCTGTGTGGTGTCACAGCCTCAGAGCCTCTGGTGAAGGGTCTGCACTAGGCCCAGAGCTTGTTGTACAGAAGTAGGAATTAAAGGCATTGGTTTTAAGATTAGTTCTGTGAAGGGATCACTTGAAACTTTAGTGCTGTATCTAAAAGAAAACATCATATTGATAAAGGGTCCCAGTGGGTTTGATGGTCTTCATTGGGCCAAGGTCACGAACCATATATATATTTTTAAAATTTATTTATTTTTGGCTGTGTTGGGTCTTCGTTGCTGCTCACGGGCTTTCTCTAGTTGTGGCGAGCAGGGGCTACTCTTCGTTGTGGTGCACAGGCCTCTCATTGTGGTGGCTTCTTCTGTTGCGGAGCACGGGCTCTAGGTGCACAGGCTTCAGTAGGTGTGGTGCACAGGCTTCATTGCTCCACGGCATGTGGGATCTTCCCGGACCAGGGCTTGAACCCATGTACCCTGAATCGGCAGGAGGATTCTTAACCACTGCGCCACCAGGGAAGTCCCACGAGCTATATTTTTTAAGGGAAGTATAAGAGTTTACTTTTCTCAGCTCTGAAGTTAAGTAGCAGCTTCATAATTCCAGAGTAGGGGGTGAGCGTTGCCCTTGAAGGAGGAAGAGTAGAAAAGGCCAGTAGTGCTGCTCTGTCTACGTGAGTCGGGGGTAATCCAATGGATGTTACTCTCCATTCTATGGTTCAAAGCTTCCTTTCTTTGAAAGAGTTTGTTACTGCCAACTGTGAGTTTGGGGCAGAGGTCATGGTTGGCTTGCAGTTGACCTGTTCAACCTTAAAGACTGAACCTGCTTTGTGGATCCTGCCATGAGTTCCTCCACTATGTTGTAGATGTAGTGTTTGGTTCTTTCCCCTCCCGCTTCCTTCTCAGGTCCTTCCATCACTGGCTCTTCTTTTCAGCCTCTTGTAAAGGGTACAATTTTTAACGGATTGTCCTTGCTTCTTTTCTCAACTTACACAATCTGTTTTGAATTTTCAACTCTACATAGCATAGTGGTTAAGGCTGCATGCTCTGGAGCCAACTTTGAAGAGTGAATCTTGGTTCTATGACTTATTAGCTGTATAACCTTGGGCAGATTGACCATTTTGTGTCCCAGGTTCCTCAACTGTAAAATGGGGCTAATTATAATACCTACCTCATAGCATTGTGATAAGGATTCAGTGAGTTACTCCTTGTAAAGTGCTTAGAACAGTGCCTGCTTGTAGAAAACATTCAATGCAGACTAGCTGCAATTACTATTATTGCCACGTCTATTGTTAGTTGAAAGAGAATGGCTTTGGATTCAGACTGATATTAAAATCCTGACTCTTCCTTGCTGGCTATGTGAACTTGGGAAAAGTCCCTTAATTTTTCTGAGTCCCAGTTTCCAACTGCCGATGGCACGTTGTTTCAGTTATCCATTGCAGCATAACAAACCACCTCAAAATATAGTGGCTTCAAATAGCAGTCATTGTATGTTATTATCGCTCACAGTTTGGAGATTGACTGGGCTCAGCTAGGAGGTTTAGTATCTCTTATGTAGTTTTTGGCCAGATGGTAGCTGAGCAGTTGGTAGATGAGACTGGGTCACTTCTAAGTTTCCTCTCTGACGTGTCTAGCATCTGATGCTGGCTGGTTCTTATCTGGGAGCTTAACTGGGACTGAGGGCCAGAGACCGACCTTGCCTGGGTTTCCTCACAACATGGTGGCAAGGTCCATGCGTGAGCATAAGAGAGCGCCAGGCAAAAGCTGTACTGTCTTTTATGATCTAACCGCAGAAGTCACTAGCATCACTTCCACCACGTTCTGTTTCTCAGAAGAGAGTTACTAAGGCTTGACTGGATGCAAATGGAGCAGAATTAGACTCTTACCTCTCAAAGGACGGATTGTCAAAGAATCTGTGGACATGTTTTGAAACAACAATACACTCATCCTGGTCATTGCATTCAAATTCCAATGTATACTTACTTATTAAAAAAAAAAATACACTCATCCTCACCCAAGACCCTCCTCCCTCCAAAAAGTCTCATCTATATGGCCTCAGGCTTAGGCTCAAGAGCCAGGGTTTCATCATCTAAATTAGGTCTGGGTACAAATGAGGCTCCTCTCATGCGGTTCCTTGGGGACAGCAACTCAAATTCTGTTCCTCTTGACCTGAAGGATGTCAATGAAAGAGACAAGTCGTCTGCCCTCCACCTCCCCCACCCCCAACCCCCATACAATGCTGGAATAGACATAGGATAACTGCTATAGATGCCCCCCCCTTTTTTTTTTTTTTTGCGGTACGCGGGCCTCTCACTGCTGTGGCCTCTCCCATTGTGGAGCACAGGCTCCAGACGCGCAGGCTCAGCGGCCATGGCTCACAGGCCCAGCCGCTCCGCGGCATGTGGGATCTTCCCGGACCGGGGCACGAACCCGTGTCCCCTGCATCGGCAGGCGGACTCTCAACCACTGTGCCACCAGGGAAGCCTGATGCCCCCTTTTAAAAACTGGTAATACTTGAACATTGTAAAATGACTTTATTATTTTTTACTTAAAATTTTGAAATTTAAAATAAATTGATCTATAAGAAAGTTGCAAAAATAGTACAAAGAATCCTCTTTCCCCAACTCCCCCAAATTAGACAACTATGTAAAATTATCAAAACCAGGAAATTAATAGTATTGATACAATAGTATTAACTGATCTATATAGACCTTATTCAGAATTTCCCAATTGTCTTATTAATGGCCTTTTCCTGGTCCAGGATCCAGTCTAGGATCCCACATCACATTGGTTTTTTTTTTTTTTTTTTTCTTTTTTTGGCCACACTGAGCAGCTTATGGGATCTTAGTTCACCAACCAGGGATTGAACCTGGGCCCACGGCAGTGAAAGCACCAAGTCCTAACCACTGGACCACCAGGGAATTCCCCCACATCACATTTAGTTTTTATGTCTTCTTAGTCTTCTATCTGGGGTAGATGTTCCCATTTAGAAAGAGGGGAACCAGCAGTCCTAGTCCATAGCAGTTCTGAAATCTGGCCTGGCATATGAGTAGGGCTCAGTCCTATTGCCTGGGAATGATTCTCCACTGCTCTTGGTTTTACCCTATGGGCTCATGGTTTTGCCTTCTAATTATCCTTCCTTTTCCCAAAAATGTAGCCTGTGTTTGCAGCTAAGTAGTGTTCTCAGTTCTGTATTCTTTTAGGTGATGTCTAGTCAAGTGTGGCCACAAGAGGAGGAGATACAGGAGAGGCACACAAAACAACGAGCTAACTATATTGATTGGTCCTAGAGATGGGGGGTCACTGCCTGCCACACAGGAACACAGGGAAGTACCAGGTTTTGGTCAGGTGGCAGAAGACTGGAAAGGGGAAACATTAGGTGGAAACCTTTATTGGGGTGTCCTTGGGGAGGGGAAGGTAGGGCAGGGTGAACAGTTTAGGGTTGGCTTGTTTGAATAATTCTGATGGGCTCTAAGTTATAGGGGTGGTTCCTGGTTGCCTGGTACCTGGCCCTGGGATGATTAAAGGGCACATAGAGGAGACATGGCTCTGGATTGGTTAGTTTGCACATCAAAGGCCTTCTCCTGGCTGAGTCCTTTGCTGTTTCTAAGAATTGGCTAGCCCTGGGAGGGGCAGTCCCTCCCCAGCCAGAAATGGTTTTTTAAGATGTCAAAACATCATAATATATAAAAAGTAAAAATTTTGTACAGTGCACTCAGGCTGATTCCTACTTGTAGATGTTTGGGGGCCCAAAAGCTTCTTTTCATTTTGCACTGTTTGGTCCCTCTTAGTCCAAACTGATGGTGTTCCTGCTACTATATTTCTTTTAAAAAATCTGTGGTTTGCCTATGAATCTTATCAAGGTTCCCTACATTAGACAAAAGCCATACCTACAAATCTTATCAAGATAAGCTGTTCTCTACCTTGAGCTCCCTGTGGGGCTGCTGTGGACACTATTCTTCAGGCTAAAGGAATCACTATTCTTTAATGGAAAGGGCCTGGAGGCAAGTCAAAGGCATTGCCTTTGATCTTTCTGAGGTCTTAACAAAGGATACAATTCACAGTGTCTCAAATTAAGCTCATTATAGTCTCCTTACCATATCCTATTCTGTCTAGGACACTCCCATCCTAGATAACAATCCATCTACTCTTCCAAGCCATTAGAAACCTCAAAACCAGCTTTGGTTCCTTTCTCACCTCCATCCCCTGTATATAGTACATTGTGAAGTGATGACATTTTTGACTATTGCAAGTACCTTCAATCTAATTCTTTTCATTCATGAGGCTCTAGTTGGGTACTTATATCTCACTTAGGCTGCCACTGTGGCTGCTAAATGGAATCCCCAATTTTCAGAGTCTCTGCTCTCTTCCATCTGTCTATTGATGGCATCAGCTTTCTAAAAGGAATTCTCTCTGCCCAACCCAGAAATCTTCAGTAGGTTTTTATTATCTGTAGAATAGAGTGAAAACTCCTTCACATAACATGCGAGGCCTTCCACAACCAACACCCACCTGCCGTTAAGCCTTTAGCCTGCTTTTCCACACTTACTGTTTGCTATAGCCAAAATGTAGTGTTTTGAACATTTCAAACACGTTTTACATTTTTCTTCCATAGCATTTTTGCACATTCTGTTTTCTGGTGTGTCTTCATTTCCTTCTCTGTCAGTTGCTAACCTCCTGATCCTTCAAGGCTCAGCTCAGATCTCACTTCTCCTCAGCGCTTTTTCTGATCCCCTCAGTCCAAATGGACCATGGCATGTTTCTGTAGCAGTTCATAGCTCTTCTGTAATCATAATGGTCTATCCTACCACTTAGCGTAGTTCGTTGGGGAAGCAGGGTATGTGTGTATGGTCCTCCAGGTGGAGAGCTTCTTGAGTGCAAGATGGAACTGTAGCAAAGGCTGTATCTCCCTTATTTTTTGATGCCTTATATAAGTTAATGACTAATAGCTGCATGGTGACTTGAGAGAATGGATTTTACCTTGGGATTAGAACTGGAAACTGGGAATAAGCATGTGGTGCATGAAAGGAGATTGGCCTAGGTATGCAATATGCTGGTAGAGGTATGAAAGTGGTAAATTGAGGCTGCCACTTTAGATGAAAATGGGAAGGCTGGTTTAGTTACAAAGTGCTACATTGGACTCTTTTTTTTTTTTTTAATAGATCCTTATTGGAGTATAAGTGCTTCACAATACTGTGTTAGCTTCTGTTGTACACCAGAGTGAATCAGCCATATGCATACATACGTCCCCATATCCCCTCCCTCTTGAGCCTCCCTCCCGTCCTCCCTATCCCACCCCTCTAGGTGGTCACAAAGCACCGAGCTGATCTCCCTGTGCTATGCCGCTGCTTCCTGCTAGCTAACTCTTTTACATCCAGTAGTGTATATATGTCCATGCTACTCTCTCTTCGCCCCAGCTTCCCCCTCCCACCCTGTGTCCTCAAGTCCATTCTCTATGTCTGCATCTTTATTCCTGCCATGCAACTAGGTTCATCAGTACCATTTTTTGTCTTTTTTTAGATTCCATATATATGCGTTAGCATACGGTATTTGTTTTTTTCTTTCTGACTTAACTTCACTCTGTATGACAGACTCTAGGTCCATCCACCTCACTACAAATAACTCAGTTTCATTTCTTTTTATGGCTGAGTAATATTCCATTGTATATATGTGCCACATCTTCTTTATCCATTCATCTGTCGATGGACATTTAGGTTGGTTCAATGTCCTGGCTATTGTAAATAGTGCTGCATACATTGGACCCTTTTTTTAAAAAAATAAGTTTATTTATTTATTTATTTATGGCTGCGTTGGGTCTTCGTTGCTGCATGTGGGCTTTTCTCTAGTTGTGGCAAGTGGGGTCTGCTCTTCGTTGCGGTGCATGGGCTTCTCATTGTGGTGGCTTCTCTTGTTGCAGAGCACGGGCTCTAGGCACATGGGCTTTAGTAGTTGTGGCTCATGGGCTTAGTTGCTCTGCGTCATGTGGGATCTTCCCAGACCAGGGCTCGAACCCGTGTCCCCCCTGCATTGGCAGGTGGATTCTCAACCACTGCTCCACCAGGGAAGCCCTGGACTCTTACGCTGTCATTGTTGCTGCTATTTATAGCAAAAAAATACCAAATCTCTGATATGTGGATTGGAGTCTGTGTTTTATTAGCTTCTATGAGAAGTATCTTAGAAAGATTATTCAGGGATAGGAGAATTTGGCTGTTTTGTGTACCACTGTATCCCTATCACCTTCCTGGTTCTTGGCATGTTATAGGAGCTCAGTAAATGTTAATTGAGGGGGAAATGAGTGAAGAAATGATTTTTTCTCCTGTGTGATTCTAGGTACCTACATGTGCCATACCCAACGAGCATGGCCAGGAGAGCTGGTTCAAAATCAACTCAAGTTAAGAGAAGGCTTATTCATCACAAGTGATTTATCCAGGGTCCTCTTGGTACCCAGAGCTTTCTGCTTTGCCACAGACAAGTAGGAGATATTAGGGCCTTAAGATGTAGACAGGGTGATTGGGGGCAAGTGGATGGCAGAATTGCAATCTGAATCAAGCAGTCAGAAGTGACAGGAGCTTCTTTTAAGTGGCCAGGAGGGGAGTCTGAGCAGTGACCTTAGTTAAGGAAGAGGAGACTATGCAGGCTTTGTGAGGTTTTTTGTTGTTTTGTTTTCAAATGATGAGAGTCCTTCCGGGAAATCAGCCTCCCTGGTCCAGTCTCAGCCCACAGCTTTCTGTATGACCTTGCACAGGCTGTCCTTATACCCTGGCTTCGTTTTGAGCTGACAAGGGGCTTTCTTCAGCTATGAGAAGTGGGGTGGAGAGAGTGTTTCAAGCTAATTGGGTAAGTGGCATGCCATCAAAATAGAGCCTGCAGGGGTTTATAGTTGTACTTTGAAAATTTTAGCAGAATCCTGGGCTGAGGGACAGTCTGGACGCCTAGAATGCTAAATTTCTTTCTTGAAGCTAGACCTCCCCTGTATTCCATTCTGAGTATCAAATGTGAACAACCTCCCCAAATCTGTGATTGTGATAATTAGATGGGAGGGCTTGGGGCAATTTAGGAAGATGATGGGGGCCTGACCTCTTCCTGCATTTGAAATACACAAAGGAGAAAGAATGGGGAAAATGATGAATAGTTGATCAAAAAATGGGGAGTGTCCCTCCTAAATTAGAAGAGCTGGCTCAGGGATGAAATTGTCTTACTCTGTTAATGGCCCTCAGGACCAGATGCTGTGAAAACAGAAATTAAACTACGACTTTGGGCACCTCTCTCCACACAGTGAGAGCAGGGCCACCTCTTCTCTCTGCCCTTGCCGGCCCGTGGATTCCTCTAGGGGAGTCTCAAGAGTCTTGAGGGAGGGGGCTTGTTGGGCCCATGGTAAGGATTCCAGGCAAGGGGTAGGTGGAGTTGACAGGAACCTCAGGGTACGTGGGTTTTGCATCCGCTTGGGTGTTGGCTTGTCCTGGACACTCTGTGCCTTCCTGTTTGTTGTGGGGCTAGCTCAAGGTGATCTCCCTCGATTCCATATATCGGAGAGTTGGCCTGTTTGGTCTCTCTATATCCCCAAGGAACCGATTTTACTACAGGGCTGGGTGAACCATATGGCAGCCTAGATTACAGTGATTGCTGGCATTTGTCAACAGAGAGAACAGGCTTTTTGGCTGTAGCAAATCCCCCGGGTAGGGCTACCCACACCATCTGTGAACACAGCATATAGGGTCAGCTAGGTGGGTAAGCAGTCCCATTCTTGTCCACTCCCTGCCTCCCAAAGAAAGGGGGAGGCAAGCTCATCATCAAGTGTTGGCTAATAGATGTACATTTTTAGCTCCTTTATTGTTTTTTTCTTTGAAGGATATACTGGGGATGTCTAGTAGTCATGTGTCTTGTTCTGGAGAGGTTTACAGTCTAGTTGGGGATATCAGATTAACATGAATCAATAACAAGTGATGTAAAGCAAAAAGTTTATAATAGTTGCAAAAGGGAAAATAGATTATAGAATTCAGAGATGGGGAAGATCAATTAGGGTGGAAATTTTCTAGGATAGAGTTAGGGCTAAAGGTTAGTTTTGAAGAATGAATAGGTTTGGGGGATTTAGGAGGATAAGGGAAAGGTTTCTAGGCCAAAAGAGCAGTATGAACAGAGGCAGAGACAAGGAAGATGTCTTTCCAGAACCATGAGGAGATTAGTGTGCTTGGGGTAGAGTTATAGGGGAGATAAGATTAGGAAAGGAGGGAAGGACTGGATTAAGGAGGGTCTCCAGAGACAGGCAGAGGAGTTTGGACTTGGTTCTGGAGGTGATATGGCGCCATTGTAGGTACTGGTGCAGAGATAGGATATGAAGAGAGGAATGTTTGCAAATACTTTGTATACACAATTCAGAGTGGACTGGATTTGGGGAGAGATAGATGTTTGAGAGATCAAGGAGGGAATCATAAAGTCTCTGAAGCCATGGAAACTGGGAGAAGAGGCAGGTAAACTATCCTGTTTCTTCCCAGAATCTGTGAGACATGGTGATGAACCGGGAAGCAGGCATAAAAGGGGTCAAAGTTTAATCTTGGAAAGCTGGGGAAAATAATAGTGCCATTAGCAAAAATGGAGAAGTTGTGAGGAAAAGTAATTTTAAGGAGGAAATTGAAGAGTTTGGCAGTGATTTTATTTACTTAACAAACACTTGACACTTATTACGTACTTGGCACTGTGCCAACCACTTTATAAGTGTTAACTCATTTAGTTCTCATAATAACTGTATGAAATAAATACTGTTATTATCCTCTTTATTACAAAGGGGAAAACTCAAGCATAGAGAGGAGTGAACTAACTTGCTCAAGGTCATGAAGCTATAAATAAATGGCAGAGCCAGGATTCTGAACCCAGACCATTTATTCTAGGCTTCCTCTGGTTGATGGGAGACCCAGCTAGAAAATACAATAGACAATAGAAAACCAGATATTTGTTGGGTGCATCTTTTGTGCAGAACTCTGCAGGAAATTTAAAATGAGTATGACATGGATATACCATCAAGGAGCTTGTAAAGTTCTAGTGAGGGAATGGCAGATGGTCAAATCGTTGTTGAGGGTAATATATTTTGTGCTACAAGAGAGGGCAGCACATAACTAAGGAGAGAGGGAGGATAAATACATGTATAATAAATACATATTTATTAGAGACATGTCTAGTTAGAAACATCAGAAAAGACTCAAAGGAGAAGCAGCTTGGAAGATGGGTCAAGTTGGACTTTGGTTGTTGGTGGTAGGGGAAGGTAGGTTATTCCTGGTAGAGATAAAGGGTAAAATCATGGAAGAAAGAAAATTCAAAACATATTCTGGGATCAGCACACGGCATAGTACCTAGCTCAGTCAATGTTTGACCTGAACTAGGATGGGAAGTGATTCGTTAGGCTGCAACCTAAAGCGTGGGTTGGAGAAGCAGTAGGAGAGAAGGCTGAGATTCCCTTGCTAAAGGGCTGGAGCCTAAGTGAGAGGATCGGACTGGAGAGGTCAAATCCCTGGTCCATGGCTTAGGAATGCATAGCTGATGCTGGAAGAGCAGAACACTCTTGGAGGGAAGACTATAAGGAAGGGAAGGGTAGAGAGCTGAGGATGGAGCCTTTTTGTTTTATGCATGCACATATCTAGGCTATTCTTACTTTGGGATGAGCTAAATATTTCCTAAAATAAGGCCTGTTGGCTTGTGGGTTGTGGTTGTTCCTCTTCTAGATGGGGAGACCATCCTGGCTGTCTGCCTTTGCTCCTCAAGCATCTCCCAGCCTTCCATTCCAGCCCCAGCCCCTGCACCGCCCCCGCCCCCCCCCCCCCCCCGCCAGGGGTAAATAAAGTTCTTATTGTCTTTGTTCCCTAAGTAGATATAGGCAGGAGTCCTAGGACCCTTCTGCCTGGACTGAAGGAGAAATTAAAAAGACATGAGACCATGCTCATGTTATGGATGCAGAGGTGATATTTCAGGGAATCCCTGTGTGCTGCAACACTTGAGTGGTTGAGATTGCTCTCTTAGGTCATGGGTGGTGACCTCCAGAGGAGAAGCAAAGCATGGTCCATTCTAGTATTCCATACCCCCTTAGGCCTTTAAGGATCATTCTTAGGGCAAGTGTTGAGTAGAGACGGAACTTAAAAATACAGAGATCCGACATTACTCTTGAACGTCTTCAGTGAACGTGCTGGAATGGTCCTAACCTCAGACTCCGTCTCATAAAGCAAAGCACACAGTCGTAGGAGAGAGATGTCACTTTAAACTCCAATTTGCCACTTACTAGCTCTGTGATCTCAGGACAACTGACATTTGGGAGCCTGTGTTTTCTGTTTGTTTTGTTTTTTAACTGAAAAAGAAGGTTAGTGATATTTGCTTTTCTTACCTAGCAGGGATATTGTGAGGCTTAGAGGAAATAATGTCTGTGAAAGTGCTCTGAGATTGCAAAGTGCTGTATCAGAGTGTGCTGTTATTATTACAACGACTAACCAGTTTGCTTACTCTTAAAGATTTAATGCTTGGAGAGTGAGTGCCTTTTGCACAACCTCTTCACAGTCCCTCTGCCAAGGACTTACAGGGCAAGACTACAGAGTGGGAGTTTGATTTGCAGCATAGAATATTTCCTCGGGCAGGTATATCCTATTTCATTGGCTCTCCGATGCCCTTCCCCCCACTCTGTACATTAACATCTCTGAAATTTGGCTGGGCCTTACAAGGACGGCATAGTAGAAGCGACGGAAGCCAGCTAGTTCTTTTTTTGGAGCTAGGTGGGCCACATATACAAACTTTCTTTTTTTCTACATGAAAAACTATTTTCTGTCAACCTTTGCTAGAAAAGATCTTGCTAAAATGCATGGGGGCATTTTGCTGCCTCAGTACTTGTAGAATTCAGTCTGTCCTTGAGTATCTTGTCATGTGTCATCGTCATCTTTTCTCATTGCACAGATCTCTGCAAACAGAAGTTTGATCTGACTATATATGTCCTGATCTTGGGACATATCCTGCCTGTTGATTAAAGAAAAAATCGCTAGTGACAATTTTGTCGTCATTTCCTGCTTCTACCTAAAAGTGGAAGGCGAGATGCATTTTGGTTCATGGATAGTTTATTTTATCCTGGATTTGACTGTCTTGGGCCCTGGGGTGTTAGAAGGTGGGGGCTAGGTCTCCTATCCCTGTCCTATAAACCCCTAACTTAAACTCTCCAAGTGACAGGACAATCAATACACTGCCTGTGAGGCTTCTCTTTAGAACGAATCCTGTTCTTGTTTTCTTTTACCTTTTGAAAGCTCTTCAGATTCAACTGCAAATTCTGAGCTTCTTTCTTAGTACCAGTTCTTGAGTCTTCAGTCTTTTCTTGAGTATATGGGTGTGTTCCTTCCACCTTTTTTTTTTGGTTGCACTGCCTGGCATACAGGATCTTAGATCCCCAACCAGGGATCGAACCTGCACCCCCCCTGCAGTGGAAGCTTGGAGTCGTAACCACTGGACCGCCAGGGAAGTCCCTGGACTTTCCATCTTTTAAGGTGAATGGCAGGGAGCCTTCTGAGCCACTCCCCCCCACCAACCCTGCCGCCCGCCTTGTCCTCTCCTGTAGGTTCAGGGAATGTAGACTAAGACCTTGTAGTTATGAATGTAAATCCTCAGGTAAAGAGGCGTAAGGAAGAGGCACTAACATTTCCCAAGCAGGTACTTTTTACAGACATTACTTCATTTGATTCTCAGAACAACCTACGAAGGTGGGCCTTCCCTCCCCTACGTTACATCTAGGAACGAAACAGTGAGGTGAGTTCCAAGCTGGTTATAAGCTGGTTATATAAGCCACACTGGTCATAAGTGATAGAGCTCATCTGAACCCATGCCTTCTAGGCAGAGCCAGTCTGAAAACAAAGAGAAGCGATAAGGGGATTACTTGCTCTTACTGATTACGCAGGCATTCTTTCCTGGCTAATGCAGGGACTCGAAATGACTGGACAGGGTTCTTTGAAGAGTTCTGTGGGGTTTTTTCCTGCCCAACCTTGGAAGTAGGCCGGTGACCAAGGCCCCTGGCTTGGAGCTGTGCTGTATTTCTTGGCCTCTGATTGGTCCCCTGGCCTCTGCTTCCAGAGGCTCCTGATTCAGGGCAGATGCTGCTTGGTGCCCTAGAAATAACCGGGTTTCTAGCCCAGCGTGACTCCCTGGATCCCCTGGGCCTTCTCGGGGCTGTGCTTGCAGCACCTCTCCCAAAGCTGTGTTTATTTCTATTATGTCATTTGCTTATTATAGACAGTCTGCTAAGTGTCAGTTATCACCTCCCTGTGATTCCCTGCCTTTTCTTCTCCTTCTGTCTTTCCCAGTGCTTTGGAGACTCTGGGTGACAGGGACTCAGGAGGCTGCATTCTTAAATAGGTTCCTTCTACAGTTCTTCACGTGGAATAAAGCGTTTCTGCTAATTTTCCCTCAGGGATGAGCTTTTGTTAGAAGCACTGGCACCATAAACAAGTATCCTGTCTACGGTCCAAGGAAGGAGTGCCCAAAGGGTTGAAAAGACAGCAAATTGGGGGAGCAGGGCCTGGATTGTGGGGGGTGAGAGGTGTTGGTTTGGATCTGTAGGGGTCAAGTGCTGACCCGGGATTTGGCAGGCTCTGTGTTTTGGTTTTCTCTCTCCCTCTCCTGTGACCTTGGCAAGCACTTGTCCTCTTAAATCTTTGTGTCCTAATGCTGTTTCCGCGCTTTGGACTAAAAGATGCTGATTGAATTCTGGTCCTAGAGTTACAGTCATGGTTGTGATACAGTGAGCCGGAGAAACTGCTCCAGATTCCAGGTTTGGGGAGCTGTAGGTTAGGTGCCTCGGCAGTGACATGGGAGGCATCTCACTAAGGACTATAGTGTGTAAACTAAGAGCGTGGTCTGTTAGGCAGCTAGGCAGCCTCTTCCCCCTTCCAGAGTTACTGCATGAAGGAGTGGGGCTGTTTTTCCCTCAACACACTCATCTGATTCCTCGTCGGCATGCTGGCACTTTGTGACGTCTCTTCTCCTTCATTGCTGTTTTCAGTCATGGCCCCAGACTGGACCTGGTTACACCTGGGCCTTCTTGCAGAGATCCTATCACATCACCTGTGGACAGCAGGGCTGGAAGCAGCTCCCATTTGGCCTTGTTCTGACTCAAGAGAAGGGCAGAGGAGGCAGTGTGATTTGTACTAGGTGTCAAGATGGGGCCCACAGGGGTGTTTTCTTCCTGGGATCCACACCGCTCACCAAGAGTACACGGGCCTGTAGACTTTGAGGTTTTCTCTGGAAAACATTAGCAGAGCTGACTTTATGACTGTGTGTTTGCAGGGGTGAACATACACTGACGTTCATACTCACTCGTCCTCTCCCCCTCCCTTCTTCTTCTTTTCTTTTTTTAATTGAATGAAAGATTATTTAAATTCTATAGTGCTTTACAATTTTCAAAAGTTTCACACACATGATTTCATATAATCCCATAATAACTCTTTCCCCCTACCCTTCTATTGCCCCTCCCCACTTCCCTCTCCCCACTGGAAACCACTAGTTTGTTCTCTATATCTGTGAGTCTGCTTCTTTTTTGTTTTATTTTTTAGATTCCACATATAAGTGATATCATGGAGTATTTGTCTTTCTCTGTCTGACTTATTTCACTTAGCATAATGCCCTCCAAGTCCATCCATGTTGCTGCAAATGGCAAAATTTCATTCTTTTTTATGGCTGAGTAGTATTCCATTTATATATATCTTTATCCCTTCATCTGTTGATGGACACTTAGGTTGCTTCATACCTTGGCTATTGTAAGTAATGCTGCTATGAACATTGTCCCCCTCCCTTCTGATGCACAGAGGAGCTGTCCTGTCATCTGAGACCAGTTCTCCAGCTCTGCCCTGTAGTCTAGCCCTTCCCACCTTCTCAGGATCCTGATACTGTCCACTTTTCTTTCTCTCCACTGTCCCTCCTCTGTCTTTATCTCTGCTGAATCCTTTCTATCCATTTCTCAACATACTCAAGTCTCTCCCATCTTCAATCACTGCCTACCTATCTCTCCTCTTTCATAGCTGTAAGAACAGTCTATACACCCTGTCTCTATTTCACGACACCTCTCCTCTCACACCCCTTTGACTTCTTCCCCAATTCCCCTGCCATCAAAACTGCTCTAAGCAAGCGCCAAGCCCCTAACCCTAATGCACATCTTTCATTCCCCATCTTATTTCATCTCTCAGCACTTTAATACAATTATCTAATCCTGGCTTCTTGAGATATGTTGTTCCCTTGGCTACCCTGATGTCAAACCCTTAGTTTTCCTCCTATCTCTGACCATTCCTTTACATTCTCTCTTTTTTAGCTCTTTCTTCTCTACTCAATTTTTAAATATGGGATTTCCTCAAGTCTCCATCCTCGGTTCTCTTTATTTCTCCTATACTCTCTCCATATGCACTTTTCACAACTTCACTTATTGTGTCTATGGGGACTCTCAAATTCATATCTTCAATTCTTTAGTTGGAGACCTTTGAGCTCCAGATTTATACATTCACCTTCTTTCTCATCTTCTCTACTTGGTATCTCACAGCATGTCCCAAATTGAACTAATAATATCACCCCCTTTCCAAACTTGGTCCTCTGATAGTGTTTCCTAATTTACCACTTAGGTTGCATTCTGGTACTTTCTTCTTTATTACCTGCCCCCTGCAACTCCCTCTCATCACTTTTACCTCCTAAATCTCTCTTGAATTTATCTGTTTTTCCACTGATATAACCCATATCAAATACTGATCATTTTTCACCTGTTTCACTCTAGTTGCTTCATTACTGGCCTTTTCATATTGACTTGTGCCCCTTAGAGTTCATTTTCCACATAGTGAGCTCTTAAAAGCACATGTCCAGTCACGCCACCCCTACTCTGCTCTGATCTCTTTCACTGTCTTTAACGTATATTAAGACCACATCCCTCTTGTCAGGCTCTGTGTGGGCTCACCTGTGCCTGTGTGGCCTTACCTCTCTGCCCGTCTGGTCTTCACTCTGCACTTGGGCCACACTGGCCTTGACAAGATATGACTCCTGCCTCAGGGCATCTGTATGTGCTCTTTTCTGTCTCTCAGATGCCCTTTCTTCTCCCCTGGTTCATTCCTATCTGTCCTTCTGAGCTCAGCTCAGATGTTATTTCCTTCAGGAAGACTTTCTGAAACCCCAGACTAGACCATAACTATGCTCCATCCACTCACACCAGCACTGCCATGATCACTTCCATTCTCAGATTGATTCGTGGTAGTGACTGAAACATCGTGGGACATCAGATGCCTATCTTGCTGCTAGACCATAGGCTCTGGAGGGCAGAGACTGTGCCTGCCATATTCACAGCTGTACGCCCAGGCCTGGCACAATGCCTGGCACATAGTTGGCACCAGGATTGTTTACTTTTATGAATAAATGACAGCTGAGCCAGGGACGAGGGGGTTAAGATGAATTTGCTGGGAGGTATTTGCAGACAATGCGGTCCTCTCAAACTGTCAAGTTAGAGTAATTAATAATAGTTTTTTTTTTTTTTACTTTATTTATTTATTTTTAGCTGTTGGGTCTTTGTTGCGCACGGGCTTTCTCTAGTTGTGGCGAGTGGAGGCTACTCTTCTTTGCGGTGCACAGGCTCCTCAGCGCGGTGGCTTCTCTTGTTGCGGAGCATGGGCTCTAGGTGCGCGGGCTTCAGTAGTTGTGGCACATGAGCTCAGTAGTTGTGGCACACGGGCTCTAGAGCGCAGGCTCAGTAGTTGTGGCGCACGGGCTTAGTTGCTCCACGGCACGTGGGATCTTCCCAGACCAGAGCTTGAACCCGTGTCCCCTGCATTGGCAGGCGGATTGTTAACCACTGTGCCACCAGGGAAGCCCCGAGTTTAATTTTTATAACAAGCACATAGTTAAATTATCCGGTTCAAAATTTTAGTTTTAAATATGAGAATTCCCAGAGAGTGAATTCACTTGCCCAAGGTCATAGAATGAGATAGTAGCAGAATTCTCACTCCTCCTGCCTGACTTCCAGGTTGGCACCAGCTCTCCTTCGGCACCACCCCCTTCCTGGCTCTCTTGCCTCTACGTTCTCCAGAGCAGGCAGGGCTCTGGAGTCAGGAAGGCTTATTGTTTCCTCCTTGACATGAGGGTGTAGCAGGTAGGAGCAGCCAACCCCACGAAGCATATAAGGAGCCATTTCACCCCCTTTCTCCCTGTGTTAGAAATGAATGATGAGCTGCAAAGGTATCTGAGCCAATGCCAGCCTTACCCATTGAGATGTGAGCCCTGAAAGGAGGAAAACAAGGCACATGTGTGTTGAAGTAACTTGATTTTCCAGTTTCTAGGTTATCCGAATTTGGGGTGTGGAAGCCTGACATTGGATCTAAAGCCTACGGGAGCCTGGTTTGCATCTATTACTTATGGACTCACGGTGCGCCCACCTGCAAACCCTACCTGTGCGGTCTGACGGTGCTGCCTTAGTAAAGGGCTGCAGGGAAGCCCTTCTTCAGTAAAGTGGCCCTTCCTCAATCACATTTACCCGACCTCTTCATTCTAGTCATTGAGAATTACATCATGAAAGATCCAGAAATGGAAAGTTCCAAGCTGGGAGTGGCCATGGAAGAAACAGGATACTTAGCATATGAACCTTAGCATGCTGGCACCTCACGTTTCCAGCCTCACCTCACTCATGTTCAGGTTTTCTTTTTTTTTTTTAATTTAACCTACATTTATTGAATCTCCATTACTGTCCCGGTTACTGAGGAAACAAAGATGAATAAGTTACATCTCTGCCCATGGAAGGCTTACAGCTTGGTGACAGATGGACCATTCATTTATTCATTCATTCGTTTATTAAATATTTGGTAGGCATCTATTATGCACTAGGTATTGTGCTGGGCTTAGTCATTCATTCCTTCAACAATATTGGAGTTCCTCCTGTATATCAAGACTTCTTCTAGGTGCTTGGAATATTGTACAAACAAAGATCTCCCCTTGTGGAATTTGCTTTCTAGTGGGTGAGACTAATAATATGGATTGTACATAATAAATAAGTAAATTATATAGTGTTTAGAAGTGTTAAATACTATGAAAAGTAAAAAAACAATGGGAAGGGGTGAAAGGGGTGCAGGGGGGGTGGTTTGCAATTTATATAGTGTGGTTATGAAGGACCTAATTTACAAAGTGATGTAAGAGCAGAGACTTGAAGGAGGTGAGGAAGTTAGACATATGGATAGCCTGGGGAGAGGAATTTCACACAGAGGGAATTCACCTAAGGTGGAAGCATGTCTGGCATGTTTGGGGAACAGCAAAAAGGCCCATATGTCTGGAGTGGAATGAGCTGAGGTTAGAGAAGCAATGGGTACCAGATCATGTAGGGCCTTGTAGGCCGTTGTGAAGATTTGGCTTTTTCTTTTCGTGAAAAAAAGGATCCACTGGAGGGTTTTGAGTAGAGGAGTGTTATGATCTGACTTATATTTGAAAGGGATCACAAAGTCTGCTGTGATGAGAATAGACTTTCAGGAGCAAGGGTGAAAACAGAGAAACAGGCCACTGCAGACTAGGTGAGAGATGGTGGTGGTTTGAAGTATTGCGATGGCAGAGGAGGGGTTGGGAAGAGGTTGGATTCTGGATAATTTAAAAAGGTAGAGCCCAAAGGATTTCCTGATGGATAACATATAGGGTGGGAAAGAAAAAGAGGAGTAGAAAATGATTCCAAGCTTTTTAACCAGAGCGACTGGAAATGTGATATTGCCATTGAGATGGAGAAGACTGTGGATGGATCAACTTTTAGGGGGAGATAAGGAGTTTGGTTTTAGATCGTTTGGATGTGTTAAGTGGAGAGTTAGATCGGGGCTGAAGATAGAAATACGGGAATCATCTAAGTATATAGGTGGTATTACTTACATGACCATAAGGGAGATCACAGAGGAGCGAATATGGGTAGAGAAGAAAGGCAGAGCGAGGACCTGAGTGAGCCCTGGACACTGCAACGGTAAGATGTTGGGGGTGGGAGGAGTCAGCAAAGAAGAAGTGACCGGTGAGGCAGGAAGAAAACCAAGTGAGTGTGGTGATCCTGAAGCCAAGCAAGGGAAGTGCACAGGTAGGTGGAGAGAGACTGGTTGGTTCCAGTACTGCTGAGGAATCAAGGAAGATGAGGAGTGAGAATTCATCACTGGATTTGGCAATGTGGTTGTCAGTGGGGATCTTGACAAGAGCGGTTTCGGTGTAGTAATGGAGGTTAAAACTTTATTTGAGTGGATTTAACAGAAAATGAAAGAAGGAATTTATTGCAAGTTCGCTGCAGAGGGAAACAGTAATGGGGTGGTAGCTGGTAGGGGAAGTGGAATCAGGAGGAGGGTTTTTATTTTTTATTGTACTAAAACCTACATAAAATTTACCATTTTAACCTTTTTTTTTTTTTTTTGCGGTACACGGGCCTCTCACTGTTGTGGCCTCTCCCATTGGGGAGCACAGGCTCCGGATGTGTAGGCTCAGTGGCCATGGCTCATGGGCCCAGCCGCTCCACGGCATGTGGGATCTTCCCGGACCAGGACACAAACCCGTGTCCCCTGCATCGGCAGGCAGACTCTCAACTGCTGCGCCACCAGGGAAGCCCCCATTTTAACCATTTTTAAGAGTACAGTTTAGTGGCGTTAAGTATATTCACATGCAGCTATCACCACCATCCGTCTCCAGAACTTCATCTTCCCAAATCGAAACTCTATTGTTATTTATTTATTTATTTATTTATAATATGAGAGAAGTAACAGCGTGTTTAATGCTGGCAGGAACAATCTGAGTGAGGGGGGAAATGAATGATGTAGGAGGGTGAGGGGAGATTGTTTGAATGATTTTCTAGAGTAGGGGAGGGGTGAGGTCTGGTTCACAAGCAGAGGGATTGGCTCCAGGACCATGGGTAATTCATCTTTAGTAACAGGAAGAAAGGCAAAGTTATGTGGATGGATGCTGGTAGGTGCATAAACGTGGTGGGAGTCTGTGGAAATCCTCTTCTGATTGTTTCAGTCTTCTCAGTGAAGTAGAAAACAAAGTCATCAGCCGAGAGTATGGGGGTGGAGTGTGAGAGGTTTAAGAAGAAAGAAGGTGTGAAATAGTCATCAAGGAGAGTAGGTGAGTGAATAGAATAAACTAGGGAGATGCAATATTATCAGGCATCTTTAAGGGCCCATCTTTGGTTCATGGTTATGAATTAAAGTGAGACCAGTCTACGTGGCTGTGTGCTTTTCTCCAGCTGCATTCAGTTGCACGGGTGCAAGTACTAGGTTGTATTTAAACTAAAAGTTAAGATAGGACTAGTATACATATGTAAATGAATGACAGACATGTGCCCTTCCCTCAAAGAGCTTGCAGTCCAGGCCAGGAGGTAAGCAAGTCAAAGGCACTGACAGCACAAAGTGATAAATGCTCTAAGTAGAAAAGTACAGGGAAAGGGGTTGGCACAAATGGAAGATACCTAAACCCAGCCTTGGGAGTTGAGCTTCTTCCTGGAGGAAAGAGATTTGAGTTGGGACTTTGAAGAACAAATGGAAGTGAACTAGGTAAAGAGAGAGGGAAGAAGTATTCCAGAAAGTGGGAACAGTATGTGTAAAGGGATAAAGCTGAGACTGGGACAAGTTGGAGCAGTTGAAAGAAGATCAGTAACCCCAGGTGCCATGTGCAGTGATGAAAGATGAGTCTGGGAAGGTGGGTTGAGTTGAATCATCATGTGGGGCCTTGAGGGCTATGTTAAGAAGTTTGGATCGATCCCGTGAGCAATGGGAGAGGTGGAGATGGACTGGGCAATAGAAGAGGGTGTTGGGGAATTCTTAATGGATGAGTGACATTTGAGTTGGGTCCATGTATAAGCTATCTATGGCTGCATAACAAATTACCCCAAAACTTAGTGACTTAAAACAACAAACTTATATTTTCTCACAACAAACTTTCTATTTTTGTGGGTTAGGAATCCAGGTGGGACTTGATGGAGTCCTTAGGCCTAGGGACTTTCACGAGGTTACAACTAAGTGTCAGCCAGGGCTGCAGTCATCTCAAGACTCAGTAGGGGGCTTTCGAGATCACTCACACGGTCACTGTTAGGCTTCAGGTCCTCACTGGCTGTTGGCCAGAAACATCCATTCCTTGCCACTTGGATATCACCACAGGGTGGTTCATGACATGGTAGCTGACTTACCCTCAAGCAAGCAAGGGAGAGAGTGAGAGAGAGCAAGCAAGATTGAAGACACAGTCTTTTTTATAACTCAACCACGGAAGTGACATCTCATCTCTTTTGCTATATTATATTTATCAAAAGTGGGTCTCTAGGCCCAGCCCACACTCAAGGGGAAGATATTGCTTAGGAGCAGGGATATTAGGAGGCAGGATCATTGGGGGCCACCTCAGATGCTGCTTCCCACAGTCCTGAAGGAGGCTAAGGAGTTTGCTAGAGAAAAAATGAGGAACAACTAGGAGAAGATGGCACAGAAGAACTTTAAGGAAGAGAGAATAACATGGGCAATGATGTGGAGGCATGCAATGTACTATGTGTCCAAAGTGGTAGAAGATATTGCTGCTAAGATAGACTGTGGCCCATTGGAAAGGGTCTTGTGTGCTATGCTGAGAAGTTTGGTCTTTGATCTTTGTCCCAAGAGAAAATCCCTTGAAGTCTTTTGTATAGGAAAGTGACCTGATTAGTTTTTGGTCTCTTTTTTTTTTAAGATTTTTTTTTTGATGTGGACCATTTTTAAAGTCTTTTTTTTTTAAATTAATTTATTATTTATTTATTTATTTCTGGCTGCATTGGGTCTTCATTGCTGCACACGGGCTTTGTCTAATTGCGGTGCATGGGCTTCTCATTGCTGTGGCTTCTCTTGTTGCGGAGCACGGGCTCTAGGCGTGCGGACTTCAGTAGTTGTGCCACGCAGGCTCAGTAGTTGTGGCTCGCGGGCTCTAGAGCGCCAGCTCAGTAGTTGTGGCCCATGGGCTTAGTTGCTCTGCAGCATGTGGGATCTTTCCGGACCCGGGCTCGAACCCGTGTCCCCTGCATTGGCAGGCGGATCCTTAACCACTGTGCCACCAAGGAAGTCCCCAGAGCATCTTTTAAGTGCCTCCTGTGCATAGAATCCCATTCAGAGTGTTATGGGGAATACAGAGTACAAAACCCTACTCTTGAAGAGCCTTCAGCCTAGTTCTAGGAAAGAAGAGATCTGATTTAGATTTGGGACACTTGCTCTCTGAGGCAGGGCGGGCGAGAGACTCCATGTGCCCCAATTCTGCAGTAGCAGCAACACTCTAAGATGCTGCTGGATTTTTCCACGTGTCTTTGACTAGTGGTGGATCCTCATGGTGTGGTTAGGCCACTGAACTTCCACTTGTGTTGGTGAGGCAAGGACTTTCGTCCTCCCCTTACCTCATTCCAGACTGGCCTCCCAGGATTTCTGAGTCAGTCAGTTTCACCCCAAGATGGTTCTGGGCTCCAACCTGACATTTGGCTCATGCAGGTTGCTTGTGCCTGAGAGGGCAGAGAGATACGGTGGCATTAGTCCATAGGGCAGTGAACCATGAAGCCCAGGGAGGTTTGTGGCGCCATCTTGGTAGTATCTTCTGGAGCGTGAGTGCTAATTTGCTCCTAAGTGCCAGAAATAATGGCTACTGAATAGGTACCAGTGTTATGTAATCGTTTGGCATATGTTATCTCATTTAGTCCTCACAACAAGCCTAAGAAGGTGGTACTATTGCTGTTATCACATTTTCATATGGGGAAGTAAGACTCAGAGAGGTTAAGTAACATGCTCAAGGCCACACAGTTAGAAGTAGAGTCAGGCCTGTCTGACTTTAGAGCCCATATTCTAACCATGTTACCGCCCGTCCCCTGTCTTTATGCTTTTATTTATTTGAGCCCATCACTCTTGTCTCTAATCATATTCATTTGTCAGAAGATTATTTTCCCTCCACTGCTGAGGTAAATAGGCTATTTTTCCTCCTAGATTTAAAGTTGGCATTTAAGTGCTGACCCACATGGGATTCATTGCGGTATATACACATTTCATTTGGTTAGTTGTGCTCTTTTGGTCACAAGCCAAAGTTAGATTCTCCTAAGCTAGCTCAGGTAAAGATGTACTTACTCTGGGGAAAATTGGAGTGGTGAGAAGTTTGGGATCTCAAAGCAATCCATGAATAGGGCCTAACCAGGGCTGGACCTTAGAGAGACTAGATCAGACCCAAATGGCTTGGTTTCCGGCATATAATAGGTGCTCAGTAAATATTTGTTGAGTAGATGCAGCCAACAGTTGTGTAGTCAATTATCAAGTAAAGGGGACTAGCAGCAACCCCGGTGGGAGCACAGCCCTTTTGTTTTGGCTAAAATCAAGCTACTTGAAGGGTTTGGCAGTAGCAAACACTAAATATTCACACCTGTTATGGGACCTCTCTGATTTTCCCACACGTCTTGTGCACAGACACTGCCCTTGCCCTCAGTGGCTGCAGCCAAGTGGGATACACGGATGACATTCTACCCGCTGTGTACACATTCCTGTCTGAGAACAGGGGGCACACCTGTTCTCACTTGAAATGCCAGTAGAGAGTAATGCTTCCTCTGGCAGGGCTGGTGTCTGTGGTCCTACAGCACTGGACTCCCTGGTGGCTGAGATGCTGTTAAGGAAGAGAGAGAATGGAAGGTCTGGGATCAGGGGGTGACTCTGTTATAGCTGTGTGGCTTGGGCTTGATCCTTAGATCCTCCTGGGCTTGGTTGCCTGATCTGTAAAGGGAGGGGGAGTTGGCCAATGTTTTTTCCAGCTCTTTTTTTAAAATTTATTTTTATTGGAGTATACTTGATTTACAATGTTGTGTTAGTTTCAGGTGTACAGCAAAGTGAATCAGTTGTACGTATACATATATCCACTCTTTTTTTAGACTCTTTCCCATATAGGCCTTTACAGAGTATTGAGTGGAGTTCCCTGTGCTATACAGTATGTCCTTGTTAGTTATCTATTTTATATATAGTAACGTGTATATGTCAATCCCAATCTCCCAGTTTATACCTCCCCCGCTTTACCCACTGGTAACCATAAGTTTGTTTTCTGCATCTGTGATCTTTCCAGCTCTTGAGTCCTGGGAGTTGTAAGTTGGACCCAAGGGCACAGGAAACGCTGGCATGACATCTCTGTCCCCTTGAAACTCGTGGAGAAGTCCAAGCAGGTGGCCCCTTTGATAGAGGAGAGAGTTTCCTGAGAGTGGAAAGAATCTGTCTCAGGGTTTGGTTGGGGCTCTTTCCTTTTCTCCTAAAGATACTTAGAAGGAAGCTAAGTCTGGCATGGTTCCCCAGGACTCTTGAGGTGCCAGAAGTGAAAATGCAGTGGAAAGACATGAAAACAGGTCTCCTGCCCCTCATTCTGGCTGTCAGGATACCACTCCCTCTCCCCCCATTGGCCCATCTCCCGTATTTGAACTCTTGATCTTAAGCTGTGTTCTGTGTGTATCTGTTATGGCTCTTGTGTGAAATGAACAATTTATTTTTCTCCAGTTGGAAGAGGAAGGTTGCTTAATATGAGTAATAAAGTCCTTGGTGCGTACACCCCAGGGCCCATTAACTGCCAAGTCAGATCCTGTTTGAAACAGAAGGTACTACAGCTCGCACAGGATGTGAAGCAGGTTGGAGGTTCCCAATGTACTTTTGAGCCACCTGAGCTCTTTCAAAATCCAGTGTGGGGGAATACATCTGTGGCTCCCTTCTCCTAGAGCAGGGCTTCTAACAGTAGCCCTCGGCATTTTGAGCAAAGCAATGCTTTGTTGCAGGGGTGCTGTCCTGTGAGATGTAAGATGTTTAGCAGCAGTAACACCCCTTCCACCAGTTACAACAAACGAAAATGTCTCTAGACATGCCAGCTGTCCCCTAGGGGGCAAAATCGTCCCAGTTAAGAACACTGTCCTCGAACTACCACTGCACACACGCTGGCAGCTTGTGAGATGAGCGAGGCTTTTGAGAACCAGGGTCTTTGTTTTTGGTTTCACTTCTGACTCACTGAAGAACCCAGGGCAAGTTAATGAGGCTCTCTATAACTCTGTTTATTCACCTGCAAGTTGGTGGGGGTGGGGGGGGGGTAGGGAGTGCATATTCCTTATTAGAAGAGTAATATATGTTTGTTGGAGAAAATTTAGAAGCAACAGAAAAGTATAAAGAAGAAAATTTAAAGCTTTGTCAGCATCTCAACCACCCAGAGATAACTACTATAAGGCCTATTTTTTCCCCTGCATTTTAAATTTGCATACCTCTCCTCTCCCACACCAAATCAGGATCATATATATAGCAAACTGTTCTTGAAATATGTGATTTTAATGGACACATAGAAGGCCATCTTACGAATGTCCTATATTTTATTTGATCAACTTTGGGTTGTATAATGTTTATGGCAGCCAATTTCTTACTACTAGAGTTTATACTGGGATGGTAAACCTTGCGCATTCATCTTTGTGTGCAACTTTGATTTCCTTAAGATAATTCCTAGAAGTAGAATTACTGGGTCAAAGGGTGAGAACATTTTTAAGGCTTTTGATACATATTATCAAGTTACCTTCCAGAATGGTTGTGCCATTTCATACCAGCAGTGTATGACACAGGCAAATTGGGGCAGTGTTGGACCTGCCGTGCTACTGGGGTGACTGCATCTGGGGGAGCACCAGCTTCCAGTCCCTGACCACCTTTCTCTGGACAGTGGAATTTAGGGTGGAGGTCTCTGGTGAGCTGCTAACTGGTGCTTGTTAATGGCAATTTCAGATCTGTCATCAGTCCTTTGATGTTAACAGGAGGAATTCTTATACATGGAAAGAGAAGTATTTAAAACTTTGGGGATCTTTCCTTTCAAATTCTCGTTTTTGACCCTAGGGAGCTCAAGGTCTAATAGATATTTTTCGGTGAGACCCACGCAATGATACATTTCCTAGAGGATAGCAGGTTCATCTTACTTTGCAGGTAGAATTGAGGGAAAGATGCCTGGAGTTGTGGGGTAATGTTTAATCTAGAGACATAATCTTTCTTTTTAAATTTTGAACTAATTTTAGACTCAGAAAATTTGCAAAAATAGGACAGAGTTTCTGCACCCCCCTCACCCAACTTCCTCTAATATTAACATCTTACATAACCATAGTAAGATCATGAAAACTGGGAAATTAACATTGGCGCAATACTATTAACTAAACTATAGACCTTATAGGAATTTCAGCAGTTTTCCACTCATGTCCCTTTTCTGATCCACCAGCTTAGCTAGGATCCCACACTGCATTTAGTTATTATTCCTCTTTCATTCCCTCTATAATCTGTAACAGTTTTTTAGTCTTTCCTTGTCATTCATGATTTTGACACTTTTGAAGAGTGTTGATTAGTTGTTTTGAAAAATGCACCTCCGTTTGGATTTGTCTAATGTTTTCTCATTCTTGAAGTGAGGTTATGCCTTTTTGACAAAATTGCCACAGAAATGAGGTTGTCTCCTTCTCAGTGCGTCTTACTGATGATAACCTCGATCGCTTGGGTAGGTGGTGTCTGCCGAATTGCTCCATTGTGAAGTTACTATCCCTTCCTGTATAATTAACAAATATCTTGGAAGACATACTTTGAAACTACATAAATCGTTTTTCTCTTCTGAATTTTGACCACTAGTTCTAGCATCCATCGGTGGATTCTGTTTGCAACAATTGTTTGTGGTGTTTGCCTGATGATATCTATTTCTTCTGTGCCTTCTCCATTTACTAATTGTAGAATATTGTATTGTGTCTACTGTAAGGTAGACACAACATAGAGATACATAATCTTGATAAAATATATTATTCCTGGGCTTCCCTGGTGGTGCAGTGGTTGAGAGTCCGCCTGCCGATGCAGGGGACACGGGTTCGTGCCCCGGTCCGGGAAGATCTCACATGCCGCGGAGCGGCTGGGCCCGTGAGCCATGGCCGCTGAGCCTGCGCGTCTGGAGCCTGTGCTCCGCAACGGGAGAGGCCACGGCAGTGAGAGGCCCGCGTACCGCAAAAAAAAAAAAAAAAAAAAAAAAAAAATTATTCCTTAATCAAGTCTTTGAGAGCAGTAGCTCTTTCCAAATATGATATATTTATCTCCTTAGACCTCTACTAGTTTCCTATTTGTACTTACAGAAAACTTGCAAATATAGTACAGGTTTCCATACACCCCCCCACCCAACTTCCCCTAATATTAACATGTTACATGTTATTAACATTAATATGTTATCAAAAGTAGGAAATTACCTAGCTTATTTGAAGGCTATTAAAACAACTAGGTGGACTTCCCTGGTGGCGAAGTGGTTAAGAATCCACCTGCCAACGCAGAGGACATGGGTTCGAGCCCTGGTCCAGGAAGATCCCACATGCTGCAGAGCAACTAAGCCTGTGTGCCGCAACTACCGAGCCTGTGCTCTAGAGCCTGTGAGCCACAACTACTGAGCCTGTGTGCCACAACTACTGAAGCCCGTGCACCTAGAGCCTGTGCTCCACAACAAGAGAAGCCACTGCAATGAGAAGCCCACACACCACAACGAAGAGTAGCCCCCGCTCGCCACAACTAGAGATAGGTCTTGCTGGCTGCGCGTGGGCTAACACACGCATAACAAGCCATAAATAAATTAATTAAATTAATTTATTAAAAGAAAACTAGGCAAGAGATAATGGCGGCTTGGGTCACCTGGATAATTGGGGAAGTGATGAGAAGGGGTTGGGTTCTGGATATATTTTGAAGGTAGCATGTACAGGATTTGTGAAAGGATTGGATGTGGAGTGAGAGAGGAGAGGAGGAGTGCAGGATGGCTCCAAGATTTTTGACCCAAACAACGGGCCTTGCCATTTTTTGAGTTGGGGATAATTACAAGAGATATCCAGGCAGTTTTGTCCATTAACTGACAAACTCCTCTTTTCTCATCACCTTCCCAATTATCCACTTGATCCAAGCCACCATTATCTCTTGCCTAGTTGTTTTAATAACCTTCAAATTGGTCTCTCTGCTTCCACTCTTACCCCTCTTCCGTCTATTCTGAACACAGCAGTCAGATTAACCAAAAAATGAAAAATAAGTCAGCTCATGTGGTTCTTCTGTGCAAAGCCTCATGTGGCTTTCTTCCTCACCCAGAATAACATGACTAAAGGCCCACTTGTATGTTCTGCTCTGTTACCTCTCTGACTCCAGCTCCTACCTTGTCCCCTCATTTCTCCCATTTTACCCCACATGGCCTTCCTTGCCATTTTCTGAACCTGCCAGATGTGTTCCTGCCTCCAGAAACTTTGTACATGTTGTTTGTTCTCTTTGGAATATGCTTCACCTGGAACTCTGCATGGCTTGTTTGCTTGCTGCCTTTACCTCTTCAAATGTTCCCTCCTCGGGCTTCCCTGGTGGCGCAGTGGTTGAGAGTTCACCTGCCGGTGCAGGGGACACGGGTTCGTGCCCCAGTCCGGGAAGATCCCACATGCCGCAGAGAGGCTGGGCCCGTGAGCCATGGCCGCTGAGCCTGCGCGTCTGGAGCCTGTGCTCCGCAAGGGGAGAGGCCACAACAGTGAGAGGCCCGTGTACTGCAAAAAAAAAAAAAAAGTTCCCTCCTCAATGTGACATCAATGAGGACTTCTCGGGCCATCCTATCTAAAATCGCAACTCCCATTACTTCTTACCCCTCTTGCTGTTTTAATTTTCACCTTAGCTCTTACTATTATCTAACAATACTATATATTTGACTGATTTATCTTCTCTAAAATTGATTAATTAATTAATTAATTAATTTTGGCTGCTCCGGATCTTCAGTTGCAGGACGTGGGCTCTTAGTTGCAGCATGCAAACTCTTAGTTGCAGCATGCTTGTGAGATCTAGTTCCCCGACCAGGGATCAAACCCTGGCCCCCTGCATTGGGAGTGCAGAGTCCTACCCACTGGACCACCAGGGAAGTCCCTGACTGATTTGTCTTATAAATGTTGTCTGTCTTCTTCCACTAGAATTATGGACTCCAAGAGGACAAGGTTTTTTGTCTTTTTTTGTTCTCTGTCACATCTCTTGTATTTCAGACAGTGCCTGGCAAATAGCAGGTGCTCAATAAATATTTGTGAAATGAATGAATATGTGCTTTTATAGTTGGGTTGTATATTTATCAATTGCTTGATGAGGTATACAAGGCCTGCTTAGGCCTATATCTTCAAGTTGCTTATAATTTGGTTGGGATAATAAGATACCCATGTGAGACGATAACTAATGGTATCATCTCCCTAAACTGCAAGTGTATATTAAGTTCTGTAAAGTAGAGAAAATTCTGCACAGTGGCAGGTATTAGGGACAAATGAATATGAAATCACAGTTTCTTCTTTCAAGCTCTTTTAGGCTAATTGTGATGATGCAAAGGAAAACAAGCTCTACCCGACTGGATGAGCAAGGGCTATATAATTGGTATGGATGCTGACAGGAAATCAGGAGGGCGTGGTTCATCAGAGGAGCTGGGAGCAGCAGGGTTCGTGTAAAAGGTCTCACCTTAACACCTGGGGCCTGGAAAATCCAGGGAACTCTGAGAGGTCTGATGTGGCTAGAACACGGGATGTGAGGGTAGGGAAGAGACAAGAGATGAGGCTAACAAGGTAGGTCACAGAGAGCTGGTGAAGGGCCTTGGGTCCTATGTTGAAGAGTTTGGGCTTCATTCTGTAGGTGGTGAGGAGCCCCTGAAAAGCTTTTGAAGAGAGGATTGAAGTGATCACATGTGATGTTGGATGAGATCCAATGACAGATTAGAAAGGATTGAAGTTACAGAGAGCAGTTCAGAAGTTCCTACAGCAGTGAAGGGGAAAGATGACAAAGGCCTGAAGTATAGCAGGAGCTGTAAAAAGGAACGAAGGTGAGGGACTGGAGAGAGTGTGAAGGGAGAGTCAGTACATGGAGTGAATTATTACTCTGGGGGTAGGAGAGAAGGATTTAGTGAAGATAATGCTGAGGTTTGAAACTTGGGCAACTGGCTGGTTCATAGCACATGGAAAGAAGAGTGAGGCTGGAAGTAGGGGTGGCAGGAGTGGGGAGGGTGGAGGTGATGGTAGAGATAGGCGGTCCGTGCTATCACCCTGGTAGATGTGCCTTCCACCTCACTGAGTTCCCTGAGGTCTGGCTATAGAATATGAATGGGCGCTGGGCCAGGAAGGATTGAGCCTGTCCCCAGGGCTGACTCCTGGAGCTCCAGGTCAGAGCTGCTCTTCTGCCCACAACCTCCGGCGTCGGGAGCAGTGCAGACCCGGCCAATCCTGGCAGCAGGGAGGAGGAGATGTGGTGCCTGGGGAGCATCTCCGAGGGCCCGGAAGGAGGCTTGCAGTGCCTGGGAGCCGAGTTCAGCTCAGCTCTATTTTGGGTGACAACATTTACAATGTTCCTTCACCCAGAATCATTCCGCCTGCCTGCCCGCCTTCGGTGTTTCCAGCTGATGGGTTCTCACGCCTACTTAACAACTGGCTTGGTTCAGGGGCTCCCTAGCTCACTGACTGCTGCCTTTCAGTCCCCTCACTGTTTGGTAGGGTGGCCAGGATGCTAGGCTATCTCCCCCTAAGGCTCTTCAGCAGGGGAAGCTCAAAGTGTGGCTCAGAAGCTGGAAGCAAAGAGAGGTGGTGACGGGAAATGTCAGAGTTCAGGCACAGAGGTGTGTAGGCAATTGACTCGTGTTTCTGTGCTTCACTTCCTCTGAAAGGCCGAGTTACTGAGAGAGAAAATGCTTGCTAATGATAATATTTTGTGTTTCCACTTCTTGTCTAAGAACCTCCCGACACAAGACGTGCCATTGTCCCAGCTAAAGCTGTGGGCATTTATAGGTCATGTTCAGGGCTCTGCAGATGTCATGTGGAAGGAACAAGTGTCATTCTTTTATAATTAAAAACTTAAGAGTATTATACATTCATTGTAGAAAATACACAAGAGTATAATGAAAAGAATTAAAACGCCCCATAATCCCATTACTCAGAGGGAACTCTGGCTAACACTTTGATATTGCTTTTTTCCTACATTTGTGTACGTGTGTATTTTCCTGGGTGTGTGTAGGCTTGTGTATGGTGCACACGCATGTCATCTTTGCCCAGGCTCCCTGCCTCCGGGTGGGTTTAGAACAGCGCTACACACACCCTCCGCTCCCAAGTGTTCTCACTCAGAGTGTATTTCCCATGTAGTCTGGGTGGTTTCCCTCCTACGACTCTCCTCATTTTTAAAAAATGAAATCGTGCTTCTTTAAAAGACTGTTGGTTCTTTCAGGATGGGGTGATGTTTGGAGGAGCTCAGCATGAGACGGTGTGCAGTGGGGACGATGAAATCGCGGTGGTATAATAATTTTGCCCAGAGAGCCACAGAGCACCAGGAGAGGACTTTCGGTCCCTTCCCTCTTTCCATGAGCCTTGCTGGATGGGGCAGTGACAAGCTAGATTTGCCCTCGAGCTGAGTAACCGGCCCTGGTGGATGCACAGAGAGCCATGAGCGTTACCAAGAAAGCTTTTCAGAGTAACATGGCATCTCTTGAAAAAAGATGCCAAGGTGCCATCGACCTCTCTAACCAGCTTGTAAGCTCCAGATTCTCTACTGATGTTTTTGGTTTGGGTTCACCTGAAAGCGGAACCTGATGTGAGGACACGGGGACAGTTTATTTGAGAGGAACTCCCAGGAAGTGGGAATGAGGGAGCAGCATGAGTGGGAATGAGGCAGGGAGGAGGGGAAGCCAATATGAGGGGGAGGCATTAAGGTTCCCACTGTGGGCAATGGGGACTCATTTCTACCGGGGCTTCCTGAGAATCGCACAGAGTGCTCTGTGGAGTTGTCTGCTGGCCGGTTGCGAGCCTGGAGCATTTATCCACCAGCTCCCATTCCCCACTGGCTGAGTGTTGTTCCCACGCATCAGAAAAAGCCCCGTGGGGTTGTGTGCTTGAGGTGTGACCCTGTCGGCAGGAGATGGGTCTGAGCTCACACAGAACAGCCGTGTGGAAATAGAAGGTGGGCCAGGGGGATGTGATGTGGAGCCTCAGAGGTCATGCCAGGACCCTTCTTGGTGTTGCTGACTGGAGCCAGTCCCTTCCGCCGTCTTAACTCCTTTTCCTATCTTCCCCCATTCCTACAATTCTCTGCTCTTATCCCACATTTCAAGTGACAGTATGTTTCTTTGACTTCTGGTAGACGGTGCTTGTTTATTTGTTTTCAGGCAACTCCCCAATTCTGAAATGCTTAGCTCATAATTCTGATTTCAGCCGTGTCAGGAGCAAGCATCGGGTCTCTGAGACTTGAGCTCGTCCACCGCAGGTGACTCTGAGTCCTGCACTCCTTGCTGCATCTCCAGTAGAGACAGACCTGGAGACGATGGCAATAGAAGAGGAGAAAGGAGAGGTGGGTTGTCTTGAGCTGCAGCCCCCTGGCTGGATAGGGCTCTGATTCTGATGTGGAGCCGATCCAGTGTGGCTCTGGTGTGGGGCTGGTCTGCCGGGAGGCCCCAGCGCAGGCTCACCTGCGTGTGCCTGAGATGGAGCCGTAGCCAGCCCGCCAGGGCTTTCTTGGATTCTGGTTTGGTGTAAATATATAAGTACCGACCACAATAAAGCCATTTTTGCAGCCCTCTGAGGTTTTTTCAGAACCGTATTCTGACCTGTAAGCTCTTTTGTGGGCAGCATTAGGATTGGTCTCTCATCTTTCTAGTGTAGAAACTAGAGGCCCAAAGAGGTTAAGTGATTTATCCAAAGCTGTGTCATTTGTCACTGGTGGCAGAGGGCGCTGAACCCCGGCCTCTGGACTTCTGACCTAAAGTTCCTGACTTTCCACTCCCCATCCCCATCCCCCCACCCCAGCTGCCAACACAGAAACAGTATTTTTTTTCCCCTTGTTCTGTCTCTAACTTCAGACCTCTAGCCAGATTATAGCTCTATACAGAGAGGGCCCAGGCTTTTTTTTCCCCACATACCTCACCACTCTTAGCCCAGGTCTAGGCAGAGCAGATGTTCAACAAAAGCATCCTGGTTTCCCTGGAGGGACAAAGCTCAGAGCAGCAGAGTGCCCGGAAGGATTAACTTTGGCCCCTCCCCAGGTAGGACCCTGGCCCATTTGGAGGGAGCCCATGTCCCTGTACAACAGACCTTGGCCTGTGGGCGGCAGGCTTGGAAGTTCTGCCTTCTTGGTAAGCAGAATTTACCTGCTCACTTTTCTGGAGATGTGCTCCATTCTAGGGTCTGTTTTGGGCTGAGGGAGGGCATCCTTCTTTAGGGCTACTGAGCCCTTGCTCTGGGGGCTACTTTCATCTATTTCTGCTCTTTGGCAGATGACCCCCCATATGGCAGAGTAGTTCTGCTGTGTCTGTCCTTCACAAGGGATTAGGCAGTGGTATCTTCCCTTAACCTTTAGGGCGGGTCTGTTTTTTTGACCTTTGCTCTAACCCCGCCTTCACTAAGGAACATGGGAAGTACACTTTGAAGACAGAGGCAGCTCACTGCGTGTAACCCCTTAGAGCAGTGGTGCCAGACCATGTGTCCGACGGTCTTTATAAGATCATTCCATTTATTCCCGCCGTTCTTTGAGTCGTCAGAGATTTGAAAGTTTAGGGCCAAGGAAGTGAGGCAGGTCAAAAGCGGGGGACTGAGCTCTAGCAGTGCCTTTGGAGGGGCAAAGGAAGGGGGGGCTTTTTTTTTTTTTTTTTAGTTCTTTCTTCCCAGTGACCACTCATAAGCCCTAATTAAAATTTGAGGGTTTTCCTACAGATTCCCCTCAGGCTTTTAAAAGAAATAATTTAACAAATATTTATTGGGTGCTAATGACATGTGCCATTATTTCAAGACTTCAGAGAAGTACTCAGTGTGATCTCTGTCTTCAAACAGCTTCTGGTATAATTGGAAAGACAAGGGACACGTGGCAAAGGCCAGGCCAGGCAGGTTTTAAGTGCCAGAGGAAGGGCACGCCTGCTAAGCAGCAGATCAGAGTTCTGGGGAGGGAGAGAAACACTTGGGATAGATCTGGTCAAGAGAAGCCTTCCTGGAAGAACTGAGATTTGAGTCAGGCCCCTGAAGGACATGAGCTTTTCTTACAGTAGGTGTTACAGCAGTCTCCCGTTGGAATAGGTCTGTATTGCACATTTTTAACACATTCACCACCAACAGTGTTAGGATCCTGGGGATGAGGAACTAAATATAGTTCCTAGATGTTCATCAGAGCATTGTTTATAATACCAAGGATTGGGGACAACCTAAATATCCAACGATGAGACATTGGTTGACTAGCCTATGACCTCCCATATTCCCCATATTATGGAATAACCATGCAACAATCACACATCATTTTTGCAGAAATTCACTAATTGACATAAAAAATATTCACAATAGATTGGTCAGTGAAAAAAAGTCAGGTTCCAAAATAGTATGTCCAGTAGGAGTTCATTCGTATTTGTTAACATAGTAACATGCTAGAACGCGACGGTTTTATTAATTTTTTGGCTTATCCGTTTTCTGATTTTTTTGCTACATGTCCGTTAAGTACTCAGTAAGATAACTTCTGATGTATTCCCTCTTTTTTCAATAAAAGAACTGGAATGTCCTATAACAATTGTGGGTGGACTTGTCCAGTGGAGTCACCTGTCCCTTATTCTGTGGGGATGATTGCCCTTGGTTCACACTGGTGTTCAGTTCCTGAAAAGACCAAGTTATCTGGCAGGGACGGGAGGTACTGGGGAGCCTGCTCATTTCCAGAGAGCGATGCCTGAGAGGAAGCCTTCAAGTGCTCCTTCTAGTTGTGGGAACCTGCGTATTTCCTAGGCATGCAGCAGCTGGAGCTGAATTGCTCCTGTTGGCATATGTGGGAGCTCTATTTTTTAAATCCAGCCTTCTTTATACTTTGCATTCTAGTCAGGGAATCACTGCTGCCCACTGTCTAGCTAATTACAGTGCTGGGAAGAAAAAGGTGTTTGAGATTCCAAGCCACTGAGAAGAGCTTACAAGGCAAGAGTGATAGAATGCATCTTTTGACAGTAGTGTTGGGGGACAGCGTCTCTGTTCCCCGAAAAGCTCATTCTGATGACCTCTTTGGTCTGGACGCTGTCTGTCTCAACAATAGCTGTCATCTGAACGTCACTTTAGGAGATTTGGGTGCTTGCTTTTTCTTCCCTCCTAGCAGGTTTGAGATTAATGTGTACAGTATTTTAATTTGAATGCTAATTAGTATTTTTTAAATACCCCTTTTATCACATCATTTCCCAAATCTAAAACCTTCCGTCTCTCATTGCCTCTAGGCTCAAGTCCAGACTCCTCAGCCTGGCCTTCTACATTCTAACCCAACCCCCCTTCACACCCTTATTCCCACTACTGGCCTTCTGTAACCCTTTGCAGTTCGTCGGAGCCCATCCATTTATTCGCTGGCCCCAAACATATTTGCATACTGGCTCCTATATGCCCCCTCTCTGAATTGCCCTCCCTTGTCTTCCAAGTCTGTTCTACTCTTCTTTCCCAGGCTGGCTCAAGTCTTTCCTCCTGAAGTCTTCCCAGACCCCTTGAGTGCACAGTGATCCCTCCTGTGCTTTATAAATGCTTTTAGCACTATGGTCTGTACCAGCCTGTACCATTCTATTTGGCATTTTAAAAAATTGTGGTAAAAAACACATAACATAAAATTTCCCATCTTAACCATTTTAAAGTGTGCAGCTCAGGAGTGTTAAGTCTACTCACATTGTTGTGTCACAGATCTCTAGAATTTTTCATCTTGCAAAACTGAAACTCTACACCCCACTTCGGGTTTTTTTGGCATTTTATCAAGGATCAAGGATCCTGCTGTGATATCATAAATGCTGAACTGTTTATTTCAAGTAGCATTCAGTGAGTTCCAGTGTTCCAGGTAAGTCCTCGGTAGGTTCTAGGGGAACACGAAGCTAGACGAGACGCAGCCACCAAGCACAAAGTGTTCACAGTTGTTATCGAACAAGAGTTTGCCGTGTCATTTGTGTATGTCTCATCTCCCTAAATAGGTGATATGGGAGGGATCTTGCTGTGAGCCACAACAATTCCTGTTTTGGAACAAGGGAGAATGCTAAATAAATGCAGATTTAGTCCCTGGATCCCCTATGACACCCAGAATAGGGCTAGGCATCCACTTACTGTGTGTTGTTTGGTAATTGCATGTGCTGATGTAAATGTGTTCTTGAGCTATTTGAGGGGTCTCTATGTGCTCCTAACTAGACTGTGAATTTTTTAAAAGAAAGAATCTTGCCTGTTCTTTCATAACAAGGTTACTCTTATTATTTTGTTTTACAATAAACACAATATGTACTTGTCAAAGAAGTAAAAAAGCAGAAAATACAGACAAGCAAAAGAACATAAATATCAGTAATTGATGTAGTTTCACTCACCAAGAGGTAACTACTGTGAACTCTGTGCTCTGTCCTTCCAGATATTTGACTCTTCAGATTTGGACACACAAACAGATGCATTTTTTTAAACTTAATTAATTAATTAATTAAATTTATTTATGGCTGTGTTGGGTCTTCGTTGCTGTGCGCAGGCTTTCTCTAGTTGCGGCAAGCGAGGATTACTCTTTGCTGTGGTGCACAGGCTTCTCATTGTGGTGCTTTCTCTAGTTGCGGAGCACAGGCTCTAGGCACGTGGGCTCAGTGTTGTGGCTCTTGGGCTCTAGAGAGCAGACTCAGTAGTTGTGGCGCATGGGCTTAGTTGCTCTGCGGCGTGTGGGATCTTCCCATACTAGGGCTCGAACCCATGTCGCCTGCATTGGCAGGCAGATTCCTAAGCACTGCACCACCGGGGAAGTCCCTGGATACATTTTTAAACAAAAATAAAATCCTATCATGGATACATACTCCTTTTATCCGTTTAGTATATCTTTACCTGTCATTAGACAAATTTCTATAATATAATTTTGATACAATAAATGTTTATTAAAGACCTACACTGTGCCAGGCACCAATTTAAATGTTAGGAATAAAACAATGAACAAAACTTGCTTAAAGTTTACATTAAGGGTTGGGATGAGGGGAGATGATAATAAATTAAATGAGCAGAATAACTCCAGATTCTGATAAGGGTTATTAAAAACAAGTGATGTAAAAAAAAAAAAAAAAAAAAAAACAAGTGATGTGAGGGTGTCTGGGGAACTACTTTAGATCAGATGGTCCAGGAAAGTCTCTTTGAAGAAGGAAATGGTGAATTAAGACCCTAATGATGCTGGAAAGTTATGATGTAGAGATCAGGGGGAAAAACATACCAGAAAGAAAGAGCAGCTAATTAAGGACCAAAGCTTGAGAATAAGCGTGGCATGTTTGAGGAACTATTAAGAAAGCTACTGTGCCTAAAAGAGAGTGAGGAAGAGGGAAACTGTGTATTAAGTAAAAGGGGGGTGTAGATGGGACTTTTTGTAGGGCCCTATTGGGCCTTGTAAGCCCTGGTCAAGACTTTGGATTTTATCCTAAGGTCAGTGAGAAGCTGTTGGGGGAAAGTGAGATGATCGGATTTGTTTTAGGAAGATTGCTCTCCATAAATGTAATTCACCTCATTAACAGATTAAAAGAGACAAAATCCCCACTTCATTATCTCATTAGATTCAAAGAAAACTCTGATAAAAATCAACATCCAAAAGAGGAAAACACCATACAACAAGTGAGCTGGTGTCCTCACCAAAGAGATTACAAGAGGGGGAAAAAAAAGAGATTCGAACTACATATTTAAAAATTAGGTAAATGCTTATTACCAAGTGAAAGAAGCCAATCTGTAAAGTCTACATATTGCATGAATCCACCTATATGACATTCTGAAAAAGGCAAAACAATGGAGACAGTAGAAAGATCATTGGTTGCCAGGGGTTGGAGCAGGGAGAAGAATGAATAGGCAGAGCACTGAGGATTTTTAGGGCAGTAAAAATACTCTGTATGTTACCACAGTGATGGATACTGTCATTATACATTTGTCCAAACCCATAGAATGTACAATACCAAGAGTGAACTATAATGTAAACTGTGGACTTTGGGTGGTTATGATGTGTCGATATAGGTTCATCAGTTGTAACAAATGTACTACTCTTGTGGGGGATGATGATAATGGGGGATGCTCTACATGTGTGTGGGCAGAGTATATGGGAAATCTCTGTGCCTTCCCCTCAATTTTGCTGTGAACCTAAAAACTGCTCTTAAAAAAGGAGTCTTTTTTTTAATACTTCTATTAAACTTTAAAAAACCTTTTATTTTATATTGGAGTATAGTTGATTAACAACATTGTGTTAGTTTCAGGAGTACAGCAAAGTGAGTCAGTTATGCATATACATGTATCTATTCTTTTTCAAATTCTTTTCCCATTTAGGTTGTTACGTAATATTGAACAGAGTTCGTTCCGTGTGCTATACAGTAGGTCTCTGCTGGTTATCCATTTTAAATACAGCGGTGTGTACATGTCAATCCCAAACTCCCTAACTACCCCTCCTCCCCACCCTTCCCCCCCCGCCCCCCCCCCCCGCAACCACAAGTTCGTTCTCTAAGTCCATGAGTCTTTCTGATTTGTAAATAACTTCATTTGTATCATTTTTAAAAAAGGAGTCTTAATAAAAAGTAAAAGGTAAATTAGGCAAAACTAAACCATAGTGTTTAGGGATTCATTTTGGGGTGATAAAACTACCCAAACAAGTAAGGAGGTGATTACCGAAAAGTCAAGAGAACAGTTACTCTTAGGTAGGAGGAGGGAGGGGCTTATATGGGAAGGGACACAAGTGGGGCTTCTGGAGTGGCTGGTTTTATCTTCATTAATGGATGGTAGTTACAAAGGTGTTAGTGTCTCTCTCTCTCTCTCTCTCTCTCTCTCTCTCTGGCTCTCGCTCTCGCTCTCGCTCTCTCTCGCTCTCTCTCACTCTCGCTCTCGCTCTCTCTCGCGCGCGCTCTCTCTCTCTCTCTCTCTCTCTGTTTCACGACCAAGGAAAGACTTTCCTGAAATTAAGCTGTATATTTCTTTTCTGCTGTTTTCTACCTTTGTGTTAGTTTAGCTGTAAAAAAAATTTTTAAAAATCAACAACCATTCGTGATAAAATGGAATGAAAGGGAACTTCCTCACCAGATAAGAGTGACTATAAAAATACTACAGCAAACAAATTCTTAAATGGGGAAATTTTGGAACTATTCACTTTAAAATCAGGAAAGAAACAAAAGTGCCCATTATCACCAGTGCAAAAATGCAAGAAAAAGAAATGAGAGGCATACAAATTAGAAAGGAGGAAATAAAATAGTCATTATTTGCATTATGTGTCATTATTTGTATAGAAAACCCCAAACAATATACAAATTATTAGAAATAATAGGATTTAGCCAGTTAGCTTTATATAAGATTAATATGTAAAAACAATTTTATACTATACACCAACAGCAAGCTAGAAAACATAAAGAGAAGAATTAAAAACATGGTCAGACAAAACGAAATACTTAAGAATAAATCTAACAAAAGATGTACAAGTCTTCTACAGAAAAAAGTGTGCAATTTCATTGAGGTATTAAAAGGAGAACTAAGTAACTGCAGGGAGATACCACACTCATAGATAGGAGATTTTTATATCATAAAGATGTCAGTTCTCCAGTTCTCCCCTATTTGTCCTACAGGTTTCAATTAAAACCCCAACAGGGTTTTTCATATTACTTGATAGGGTTTCTGAAATTCTGAAAAAGAAAAGTACGAGGGAAGACTTGCCCTACCAGATATCAGGATTTATTATGAAACTAAGGTAATTAAGACAGTGTGTGGTATTGGCACAAGGATAAACAAATTGACCAATAGAGAGTTCAGAAACAGACTCACAGAGATATGGAACTTTGGTATGTGGCAGAAGTAGAGTGCTAAATCAATAGGGAAATAAAGAACTGTATAATAAATGGAACTTGAAGAAAAATCATATGTAAAAAGATGAAATTGGATCCCTCCCTCACACCGAATACAAAATATCAACTCTAGATGGTTTAAGAATTGAAATGTAAAAAAACCCCACAACTTTACAACTCTTAGTAGAAAATATAGGTGATTCCCTTTTATAATTTGAGTAGGGAAAGATTTTAAAATAAGTCACAAAAATGTTGACTACAAAAGAAAAATAGATACATTTGACCATATTAAGAATTTTTATATATCAAAAGACACCTTAAAGAAAGTGAAAAGACAATTTACAGACTGGGAATAGGTCTTTGCAACACACACAACCAGGGAAGGATTAATGTTAGAAATACATAAAAATAACTCCCACAAATTAAGAAAAGTACTAACAACCCAACTGAAAAAAAAAAAAAAAGGATGAATGGCATAAGAAGCATTTCACAGAACAGGAAACACTTAAGATCAATAGAAATATGAAGAGATGTTCAACATTGTCAGTGATCAGGGAAGTGAAAATTAAGACTGCAATTAAATAACTTTTAGCACCCATTTGATTGGTAAAAATTTTTAAGTTTTGTAATATTAAGTGTCAGAAAGGAGGTAGATTCACAGGCTCTTCAAAATTGCTGATGAGAGTGTAAATTAGTGAACAATTTGGAAAACAGTTAAACATTCACATACCCTAAAATGCAGACATTCTGCTCCTAGGTACATATCCAAGAGAAACTCTTGCATATATATAATAAGTGCACCAAAGATAGTGCATGTCACATGTTTTTTTCATTAAATTAAAAATAACTTTAATAAAATATGCATATTTAGGAATTCTTATAGATGCAATAACACTATATAAAAAATTTAAGAAGGGAATGAGGATTCAGGATGATGGCTGCCTGGCATGGGAGAAGGTTAGGAGATGGGATGGATGGGAGCCAAATGGTTAGATGCAAGTGATGGTCAAAATCCTAACTTTTACATTAGGTGGTGGGTTTACAAGTGCTTATTACATTAAAACAAAAACAGTTACCTGGGTAACCAATCAGCAAGCTCGCCAGCCCTGGCGGCTATGTGGACAATGGGTTGAAGGGGGTAAAAGTAGAAGCAGTGTGACCAGTTAGGAGGCTAAAGAGTAGTGCAGGGGAAAGGGGGTGCTTTGTGCTCAGATGATGGCAGGTGTGTTGGAGAGTAATAGAATAAGAATACATTTGGGAGGTAAGGGAGGACTTGCTCTGATGGCTTAGATGGAGGAGGTAAGGCAAATTCTATTCCACAAAGCTACCATAATTTAACAATCTGCTTATGTACTCCAGATTGTTTACAATATTTTTTTCCTTCATAAAAAGTCTAAAATGAACATCCTTGTGGCTTAATCTTCATACATCTTGAATTAATTTCTTTCTTTTTATCTTGAATTACATTCAACTTCCAGAAGTGAAATTGTTATACCAAAGGATATGTGCATTTGATAAGGCTTTTGATACCTGTTACCAAATTACCTTCCTGAAAGGCTGTACTGTTTCAGCTCCCACTAGCAGTATGAGGCATGACCCACCAGGGAGGCTTGTTCCATCCTTCTCTTCTCCATCAAGAGCTCTGAGTTCAGAACGGTCTCACTGCAGCTGAAGGAATGTGTATCTTCCTAGTAATTTCCCCAGGAATGTTTTTTTTGTGTTTGCTTAGTCTCCCTCTGGCCAGGATCCTTACCATTCAGAGAATATTCCCTGCTTCCTGCAGTGGGCATCCTTAGAGCTTTGGACTCCTGCATGGGGTCTTTCTCTGGAGCATGCAGTCCAGGATGTGAGATGGCATAATCTCCCTCTCCTTGGGAAAGACTCATAATACATGTATCAAAGAGATCCCTTCCCTTCTTTTCTGCATGAGTCTTCCACTCAGACTCTGCCCACCCCCAGCCCTTAAAGACCCTTGGGAATTTCTAACAAGTCTGGGAGTTTTTCTGAATCACTTGGGTAAAGGTTAAGCAGGCATATATAAAATAATTAATCAATTAATTACTAAAATTCATGTCCTCACAGAGCCTCTAGAGCTGCACTGTCCAATACAGTAGCCACTAGAGACAATTTAAATTGGAATTTAAAGTAATTAAAGATAAATAAAATTTTAAAATTCAGAGTCTCAGTTACACTAATCACATTTCAAGTGCCCAATAGCCACATGCGGCTATGGTCACCATATTGGACAAGACAAACATGGAACATTTCCCTTGCCACAGTAAGTTATATTGGACAGCACTGCTGAAGTTGGGTTGCTCAGGAAATATTCCCAGCAGTCATTTTAGGTGTGGGGTTGGGATGGTCAGTGAGGGTGGATGAAAGTTATTGGTATCAACCAATGTGACTTGCTAGATTTCTCCTTGTTGATCCAGAAATCAGTTTTCATCAAATCTAGGTTCTTTTTACCTTTTCTTCACTGGCCCTGAGCAGGGGACTCCAGTTCTGTCACAGTTATGTCTTAAGAACTGTGTGTAGTGTGTTTTATAAGAGAAATCTGGCGGCTAGTTCATGACATTGACCAAACTAGGCCAAAGCCCTTTTCCTCCAGTGCATGGTCCTGGAAGGGAAATCGCGGGGGCCACACCTGATGTGCAAACAGCCTGAGGTTTTGCCAGGGTTTGCAGTGGTCCTAAGGAAGAATGCTAGACTGGAGCCAGAAATTCCTTCCTTCCTGTTACCTCAGTTTCTTCTTGTGCAGGATGAGGATGGAGCTGCATCCTAAGATGCAAGAAAGGAGTGCTTAGGGGTAATGATGCTCCAGGTTCTGTCTTTCTGCTACCCTAGAGCTGTGCTCAGCATCTGCCCATGTCCAGACCCTGCGTATGTCCAGACCCTGCTGTGAGAAGCAGCTCTTCCCAGTGGCCTAAACATAGCCCTGGGAGCCCCAAATGCCACATTCGAGTCTTGGCTTGTGCACTGACTCACGGTATGACTATGTAAGTCTCTTCACCTCTCCTCTCCTCCTAATGGGTCATCAGGAGTAGAGGAAGGGTACTGGCCCTGAGTCACCTCCCAGAGAGGAGCTAATTAGGGCTCATTGAGGCAGAGAGGTGGCAGGCTGAAAGGACAACGGAGCGTCTCTAGATAGGGCTGAGGAGGGGCCTGGCTTTCACGCTGCCCGGGCAAACTGTCTGCTGAGACCTGGAAGCCTAGGATCTGTTAGCTTCAGAAGGTCTGTAGACAAGAATTATGAATGAGAGTATGTGGGTACAAGCCTGCGTGCATTTTTCTGCGGAGGGTCCATATCTTTCATCAGGTTCCTAGAGAGTTAAGTAACCATCAAGACATCAAGAGGTTCTGAATCATTACCTTTGGAGGTCTGACTGCCTGGCCCTGTGGGTACTGAGGAGAGGAGCTGCCATTCCTGCTTGGAGAGGGGCAGTGAAGACCAGGCTTCCCCAGGAGATCAGAGGGCAGCTGTTTTGAGTGAAGCTCTTAGAACCACCCCTGCAGAAGGGCCCAGCCAGCAAGTATTTAATGAGCCCTTATCAAGGCCCAGCACTGTCAGCCCCCTGGGGTGGAACTGAAATGCTCTTTGGCTCATTTTCATCTCCCATCCGCTACCTCTGAGGTCTGATGTTTGGTCCCAAGTGAGGATTTTTATCTGTGTGGGCACAACCTAGAAGACAAGGCTGGAGTGCATGTGCCCGTGAAAACAGTCATGTGAGGAGGCCATCTGGGGAAGCAGAAGGGATCTTAGGCTGGGTCTGAGGGCACCTGGGTCCTGATTCTGATGTCGACCTTAAATCGATCACTTTGTGACATTGGTTGTCACTTAGCTTCTCTGTGCTTGTTATGCCATCTGTAAAATGGGCTAACTTCCCCTGTCCTAATACTGACGGTGGCTGTTTTGAAAAATAAAAAGGAATTTGACAGAAATTAGCATTTGTTATGTCTTCTTATTTTAAAGTTAATAAATGCTCATTGTAGGAAATATGGAAGACCCAGAAACATATCACGAAAAAAAGGAAAATCATTCACAATTTCACCATGCCGAAATAGATCCTCTTATGAAGTCTTGGTAGTTTTCCTTCCAAGTCATTTTTCCATGTATACATTTTTTCTTCCTTACTAGATCTTAATGTTCATATAGTTTTATATACTGCTTTTCTCCCCCATTATTATAAAGTATTATAAATTACCCAAGCCATTAATTGTTCTTCAGAAACCTGATTTTTAATGGCTGATGTTCCATCATTTGAAAGAACCAAACTTTTTATTTAACAAATCCTCAAGTGTAGGCTGTTTATAAATTATTAAATATTTCATTATTGTAAAGAATGCTATGTTGAACAACCTTGTATTTAAATCCCTGTACTCATCTCTCTTTCCTTACAGTAAATTCTTAGAAATGGACCAAGCATAAAGCTTATACACTCATAAATCTTCATAAAAACAATAGATAGAAGTCATAAATATTAGTTAACATAGTTGAAATAAAGACATATGCACAGATATCCAAGAAAAGTATAGGTAGCCGTTCCCTGTGAGGTCCTAAAATTAATGTACATCCAAGTTTACTAAATAATTATCCCATGTTATGTTAACCATAAAAATCACAATTCTCAGATCATTATGTCATAAGAACAAGAAACTTTCTGACTTCTTGTCATCTGAATTTTCAATGAGGATCATACGATGGATTGTGAAAGCCTTTATTTAGACTATATGTGAATTAATAAAACTGAATGGTTTTTAATGTGTTAAACTTGATGTGTGATAAATGAAATGTTAGCCTGCCACCAAAAAAAGAGAGCTGATACTATATATATAGTATATGATACAACTGCACAGCATTGATGAGAATGATGATGAATACCAGTTTATTCATCATGAATTTATATCCTTATACACCCATTGCAATAGGCATTTCTGTGTATGTGAGGTGAATGTCTCCATGATCCTGGTGTGGAGGTATGGGTAAGGGTAGGGGTAGAATTTTGCAATAGAATTTGTGCCTATTTCTCTTTTTTAGAATTGCCTTATGCCAGGAAAACAAATCATTTATGGTAAGAAAGTTTTCAGTATGACAGGGCAGGTAGTTTAGGCAAAGCATCATTAAAAAAGAACAAACAAACAAGTTCTCGCCTAAGTGTTTGAAACTCTGGGTTCCAGTCCACACCTTACAGAAATTGTTAATAACGCGAGCAGGTCACATTATCTCCTGGGCTTGCAGAGACGACATGAAGGAATGTTGTGAAGATGACATGAAATTGTGTGTGTGTGAACTCACTAAAAATGTAGCAGTGCAGGAAAAGTTGTTCTTTTGCCTTCTCTCATAATGAGATTGCGGGAGGGTGGGAGGAGGAGAAACAAGAGAGAAAACAGAGGAAATGAAGGCAAGCGTCTGAGAGACTGAGGGAGGCTGGGAAACCTCACGAGGAGCGTGTTCGAGGCCTGGCATAGAATCGACCTGAGGAGGAGCAGCCCCAGGATGGGCCAGGCCACCCTTTAGGCTGGGTCTTGCCTTGGGTCAGCTCTGTCCCGGGGACCACTCCCAGCCTAAAGCCCTGATGCATCCCAAGAAACAGAGACCTTTCTCATTTGTCCCTGGGTGCTTTGGGATTCCACCCTCTGGAAGGCAGTTTTAGTGGCTTGTCTGGTCAAACTCACAGCCACCTTCTCTTTCAAGTCTTAAGATAGGCTGCGTCCTGGGCTGTGGGAACGGGTCAGGGAGGCCACTCTGATCCGTCTGCTTACCTCCAGCTCAGCAGCTGGGAATCTCCTCACGGAATATCTTGTATGACATGGGTCTTGCCTGTCCACAGGAATGTGCAACACTCTCCACCCGCGGTGGCCAGATACCGAGAGTCATAAACAGAGGTCGTGGTACTGAGCAGTTGGGCCAGTTAATCCCCCAGACGTCAGGGCTCGGCCTGGCAGAGATGGGAGTGGGGCTGATAAAGCCTGATGAAGGGGAGCCGCAGGAGGACACAGATGCAGAGCGGGTGGTATGTACCCCTGTTAAGGCAGCTCATAAAAGTTACCCTTTGCTTCTCAGTCAGCTGAGAGTCTGTAGACAGAAAGGCTGGTCTTCAAAGCCTGTCCTGGGGAAAAGCAGGCACCTGGCAGGGGGATGGGAGGAGGATAGAACCTAAAAACTGAAAAGAATTACTGGGGTTCACTGAGCCCATCCTGAGCCAGGAGAGACACAAAGGACATGGTCCCGACCCTCAAAGAACTTAAACCTGGCTGTACAGTCCTGACAGGCACTCTGCTCGTCATCGTGCCGCTCCTCTGTTCTGGTTGACTATGACTTCAAGAAAAGCATCTAATGAGCAATAGGAGATGCTATAAACAGGCTCGGTCATGTGGTGCAGGCTAGGAGTGCTGTAGGAGTTCAGAAAAGGCAGAGATCCGTGTGGACTGAGGGATCAGAAGAGGCTTCAGAGAGAACAGGGCCAGGGCCCAGTGCCTGAAGGTTCAGATCTGCTGTCAAGAGGGAGGGAGGAAGAAGGGAGCGGTGTTAGTGAAGATGGGCGTCTGCCTGGACAGCGATGAGGCTAGTCCACCCGGTACCCAGGATTGTGTGGGGATGCTGGGGGTGGGGGAGCAGTGGGAGGGCAGGGAGGCAGCCAGATTGTAGACTGCTTCAAATTCTAGGCAGAGGAGTTTAGTCTTGACTCTATAGCAAATACTGCGTAGAAGGTATCCCTAGTGTGAGGAAGTGTAGAAAGCCATGCCTTGCTGGTTACTCCCATGGAATTAATTCCTTTTGCCTTCAGTGAGGCTTCCCAACCTCTTCTGAGAGCCAGGCTGTACTGTGGCTGGCACAGCCTTGGGGATGGCCACAAGCCCCTCCGTCTCCAGCAGGACCTATACATATGGCTGCATCTCCATTCTCCCCTGCACTCCTGTCTCGAGGTTGGCAGGCTAGGGCTTGTCAGCATCAGGGGCGGAGGGGAGGGCAGACATATTCGGGGCTTGCTCGGAGCTTGGCTCTGTGCGGGAGCACAGACATGAACAGGACCCAGCCTCTGTCTTTGGGGCTTACAGCCTGGTAGCACCAAATTCAGTACCACACGCTGAGCTTGACAGGCGGCTCCCTTTAGGCTTCCTAGAGCCTGCAATGCTGAATGGGGTCTTCCTCACAGCACCCTGGAGCCAGGGCACCCTAGATGGCATTCTGGGACCTGCTCCTTTACTACTTCCTTATTCTTGAGGGACCTGGGTTAGAAGGAGAACTTCAGTTGGGTTCTACCAGCCCCCGGACCCTCTCTGGCTTAGCACGCCTGTGTTCAGAGAATGGGGAAGGCCACAGAGGCATGGCTGACGCTGGCCAGCATGGTGGGTAACAGCCCTGTAAGAGTGCCACACGAGGGCTTCCCTGGTGGCGCAGTGGTTGACAGTCCGCCTGCCCATGCAGGGGACACGGGTTCATGCCCCGGTCCGGGAGGATCCCACATGCCGCGGAGCGGCTGGGCCCGTGAGCCGTGGCCGCTGAGCCTGTGCGTCCGGAGCCTGTGCTCCTCAGCGGCAGAGGCCACAGCAGTGAGAGGCCCGCGTACCACAAAAAAAAAAAAAGAGTGCCACATGAGGGAGAGCCAGAGCAGGGAGGGAAGTGGCTGCTAGAAAGGCTGGCCCCCTCCCCCATGGCTGCGTAGGGTGGGTAGGCTACATTTTCCTGCCTTGAACTCCAGCCCTCCGTGTGGGAAGAATGATTGAGACCGCTTCTGGGAAAAGGGGCTATTGGAAGAACACGAGGATAGCCAGGGGGCAGGACCCAGGCCGAGATAAGCAGCCCTCTCAAGCTGGGGCTAGCTGCGAGTGGTGGCCTGCGCTCAGAGGCCACAGAGCCTGTACAGGGAACACCGCCTGAATCCTGCCTAGATCAGTCACACCCCAGGAAGCCCTTCTGTGCCCTGCAGTGGGGAGCCACTGCTGATGCTCTGGCCGGCTCTTCACAGCCACAGCTGCACCCCAGGAGCTGTGACTTAGTCTCCGTGCCTTTCCTGCCCCCACGGAGAAGCCTCTACAGAAACCTCTTCTCTGTACAACCAGGCTCCTTGTAGGGGGTAATCAAGTCAAGAGATGCACAGATTTCAACCATTTGGGAAAGGAAGGTAGGAGGGAGATTCCCCAGGGAAAGAAGAGCTGCCTGGCGAGCTCAGAAGAGTTTGGGGTTGGGGGAGGATTTGTAGCGCTGGGAGGGAGGGACAGGGAAAGTGACTGGGGGTGGATTTTGTACCGGAGCCAAATGATTGTGGAGACTGGGGTTGGTGTCAGGTGAAGTCCGTCATGTCTGAACAGATGGCTCTCTCTCTAGTGAGGCCCCATCCTTTCGAGGCCGTTCTTTCCCCAGAGCTCAGTGGAGTTGGGGTGCTGAAGAGCCCCTGGAGGACTTGGTCTCTTCTTGGAAGGCAGATGATCTTCCTCTTCCTCACCCTTCAAGGACATCTGCCTGGGAAGAGTGGGCCTGGGAATAGGGTCTGTCCTAGAGGAGACACCCTGGGAGCAGATTTGCGCTGGGAGCAGAGCTCATCTGCCTGTGTGTCTAAGGATTGAGCTGTTGTTTGCAGAGTGTCTCTTTATCCTGAGGACAGCCTCAAAGGGAGCAAAACAACGTAGAAGGAAAATAGAATTCTGTTTTTTTGGTGATGCAGTGAACATCCTATGAATTAGAGAGAGAAATCTAGCCCCCCCCCACCACGCCCCAAAGAGCTGGGGCTGAATAACTTTGGGAAAACTGTTTGGCTTGATCTGAGGCAGGGCCCCTGCCTCGAGTCAGGGGAGCACTGGGCTGCCTCACCAGAGTGTTCCTGGCTCCCAGAATGGCTGAGTCCTCCCCAATCTGTGGGGAAAGAATCTCATGGGCGGTCATCACCAAATTCATCTGCCTCCAGATGTTCAGGGAGGGAGGGGAAGGAAGAGGCGGTGATCAGCGGAAATGCCGCGGAGGTGACAATGTAGAGGGAACTTCCATGGAATCTGATGGACCTTAGGGTTTTGTTTTGTCTTGTTTACGGCTTTACCAAATTTCTTAGTTTCCAACAAAATGTCTTCACAGATAGTCCTTCTATTAGTTATCTATTACTCCATTAAAAAATGACCTCAAAACTTAGTGGCTTAAAACAACAAACATTCGTTATCTCACGGTTTCTGTGTATGGAGAATCCAGGTGTGACTTAGCTGGGTGCTTCTGGCTCAAGGCATCTCCGGAGATTGTAATGCAGCTGTCATCCAGGACTGCTTTCATCTCAAGGTCCAACTGGGGCTGAAGGATCTGCTTCTCAGCTCATTCACGTGTTATTGGCGGGCTTCAGAAGATCTGCTTCCTAACTCCCTCACAGGAGCCTCTTCACAGGGCTCCCTTACAACATGGCAGCTCGCTTTCCCCAGGACAAGCAATCCAAGAGGGAAGCCACAGTGTTTTTATACCCTAATCTCGGATACAACATCCTGCAATTTACCAATGTCTGTTTGTTAGAAGCAAGTCAGTAAGTTCAGCCCACACCCAAGGGGAGATATTACACAAGGGCATGAATACCAGGAGGCAGGGATTATCAGGGGCCATCTTAGGGGCTGGCTGCCCCAACTCTCATTTCAGCCTTACAACACCCCCATGCTGTAGACAAGGAGAAATAGTCAACCAGTAAAGAGGAAAAGGAGCTCTAGAGAGGGGAGGGTATCTGCCCAGGATCACAGAGAACCAAGTGGTAGATTAGAATTTGAACCTCTATGTCTGTCTGACTTCAGATCTAGTGGTCTTTCTCATCAAGATGCCTTGACGCCTGTCAAATCCACTGCCCCCGGTTAGGAGTTGGAGCAGATTTGAGTTGACTGAGCATCAGGGACGTTGATACTGGCTGATTTGCTGCTTGATTCTTTCTGGCTGTTTCCAGAGTCTCAGGGACATAGCTCCTAATCATTCTCTTCTATAACAATCACAACTTCTATTATACTCCTTTTTATTTTTTTTAAATAAACCTTTAATTTAGAAGGTTTATTTAAAACCTTCTAAAGAGGTTTTAGAAGGCCAGAGAGTTCCCATATATCCTAACCCAGTTTTCCCTATTATCGAGATCTCACATTAGTATGGTACATTTGTTACAATTAATGAACCAATGTTGACACATTATCATTAGCTAAAGCCTATCTTTTATTCAGATCTCCTTATTGCTCCTATGTAATTGAGCCAGGCACTGGGTTATACATTATTTTATAAATCTCGGACCAATTCTATGATGTTGGCACTATTAATATCTCTTTTTTACAGAAGAGGAAAGTGAGGCACAGAGATTAAGTAACCTGTCAAGATCACAGAGCTGTGCAGAAGCCAAGTGAGCATTTGAACTGTGGTCTCCCTCACCCCCATGTAGTGCCCTCAACTATTTAGGCATCTCTTCCTCTCTCTCATCCCCTGACTCCTGCTTCTAGGAAGGGAATTATACACGTAAGCACGAACATCTGGCCCTGCTCGTAAGGCTTAAGTTTATGGGAAAGATAAGAGGATGCCAGGAGACTGTTTCAGTGGCTCCTCCTTTAGCCTCAGCTTTCTCATCTGTGGGCTGATAGGATCAGATTAATGACCCTGGGTCTCTTCTGCATCTGACTTTCTGCAACCCTGTAGGTCTATCCCAGAGCCCTGTCCAAAGGATCTGGGGGCTGCTGGTGGGAAAGTTGGGAAGGAGGTGGGTTCTGCTTCCCAAGCACAGAGTGTCACTGGCATCTGGGAAATGAGCCTGCAGATGGGTGTGATAGATCTGTCATTGTATAAGATTGAACCACCTGGCTGTCCATGAAGTGAAGACCTCAAGGCTGTCGGCTCTGTATTTGAGCTTATTGCCCTTAACTAGTCCAGGAGCCTTCGGGAATAAGGCTTCTAGGGAAGCCACTCTGAACAATATTTTTCCTGAAACATAAAAGAAACCCAGTCTTTGAGGAGGACAAGCGCACTGTGCAAAGAATTTGTTCCTATAAAGGGTGACTTGTCAGCATCCCAGAGGTAGCGTCTCCAAGTGGGAGAAGAACATGGGCTTGATATAGACCTGGCCTGCCTCTTGCACACTGGTGACCCTGGACAAGTCTCAATCTCTCTGTGTCTCCATTTCCACATTTGTAATATAGGGAAAATATAAGGATAGCAACCTCATGGAGTTGTTCTTAGGATTAAATGTAATAATTTATGTAAACATTAAACCCAAAATAAATACTTAACAAACAGTAGTTATTTTTAGGATTTGTTTGAATAGTAGACTGATTTTAATTCCAGCTCTAAAAATGATTCTTTTTTTGACTCTGAGGTCTGTTGCCCTATTGGAGTGCCAAGCAGCCAGAAAGTACCAGTTGCTGAGAAGCAGTGCAGCTCTAGGAGACAGGGGGCTTTGCTCTCACATACTGAGGTGGAGGGGGGAGTGTGTCGAGCTTCTCCATTTAGCTCTTTCTCCACCAGCTGCAAAGGAAGCCTGTAGCTTTGGCAGGACAAACCCAGCCCAGTCCTGACTGCCCCAGCCAGCCTTCCTTGGTGCTGTCTGATGTTCCACGGATGGCCCTTGGGCCCTTGAGGGCCACCTCCCCTGTGCAGTGAGGAGGACCGTCCAGAGGGTTCCCCTGCAGGGCACCTCCCAGACCTGGCAAGTGGCTCTGTGTTGGCCTCTTTGGCTCTCCACAGAGAGGCTTGAGTGCTGTGTACCAGCCTGGAGTCCTGGATACTAGGCTCAGTGGGGGGGTGTGAGAGCAGGCCCTCCATGACAGTAGGACCGGGGCAGAAGGCGAGGCCTGGCGGCGCCACACAGATGGGTCAACTCCTCTAGCAGGAGGCTCCCATCTGTGCCTCTGAGGCCCCAGGCACTAGCAGAATAGAGACAAAGGGAGCTCACTGTGAGTAGTTCTTGCAGTGCCGGGAAAGGTGTTTAGACCAGGTCCTTTTTTTTTCTTTTTTCACTGGAAGGCACAGCACCAGAGAGGCTGGACTTGATTTTGATTCCAAATCCACTGTTGCCTGGGGTTAGAATTGGCTGAGTGATTCCAAGAGATTTAAGAATGGGGAGGGTCAGGAACATTAGTATATTACTGAGGGTGGCCTGGACATCCATACCTAGGTGGTGCACATGATAGATAGGCATTTGTAACACACCCATGAGGCGCTTGTGTATCTGTGTCCAAGAAACCTCTTTTCCAGAGGGAGGTTGGCTGCCAGCCCACTTAGGAGGCTCTTAGCTCACATACAGACCAGGAAATGGGTTTTCCACATCCAAGGAACACTAACCGCGTCTAAGGAGTCATTCCGTGGGCCTGTCCCCCTCTGGATTTAGGAAGGAAGAGGCCTAGACCTGTGGCCTGGCAGCCAAGGCCCCCTAACGGGAGGAGCCCCCAGTGAGGGCCCATTTAGAGAGCCGCTGTCCCCGGCCTTGGTGCTGAGAACAGTTGGTCCTGAGGATTAGGCCATTTCTGAGGCTGGTGTGGGGAAGAGAAGTTGAGGGTGGTGACAGCTGGGGAAGAAGAGGAGGCTGGACTGTGAAATGTTTAATTTAGTCTCTGACTGACAGGAAAAAGCTATTGGTAAATTATTCTATTAAAAAATATATAATTATGACCCTAGCTGACCGTGCGGTTGCCTTGCTTCTGCCCCCAGCCCTTCAGGGAGCCCCGATCTCTGCTACCTCCCCCATTGCTGTTTTACGGTGGAGGTGTCAGCTCATGACACTCAGATTCATGTGCTGCCGACCCAACCCAGATCCTTTCTTTGCTGGCCCAGGGTCTTCTTCCCTTCCCCTGGCTCAGAGCGACCCATGTGGTTCATGCCTTTTGGAGTACCCTGTTGCCTATGGTGTGTCCTCACTTTGGGAATGGGGGGAGAGGAAGAGGAAAGCGGGGAAGGTTGACTCCTTGCCACGTTATAGACTTTGTGGCAGTTCTTTTGATGAGGAGGAGGAACCCAAGTGAGGAACTGGAATGAAGCAATTTGGGATGGGAGGTATGTATTTCTGAGCCATGGGATCATTTCTCCTTAATGAAGCCTTTTTATCTCCCAGATCAAACAGGGCCAGAGAGTGCTGGATATCTAGGAATTGCCAGGGGCTCCTAATTTTTCTCTTTTTTTTTAATTTAAAAATTACACAAGAAGAGCTTAGTATAGGAAAGTCAGAAAATACAGATGACCAAAAAGAAGAAAATAATAACAAATGCTTAAAATCTTACCAACATCAACAAAACTAAGCATTTTGGAGTAAATTTCTCCAGGCCTTCTGCTATGTATAAAAAATTGTTTAAACAATTTTTTTTAAAAATGGGACCATACAGTACCTATTGTTTCATAATTTGCCCCTTTTTTCATTTAGAAGTATATTAGAAACATCTTTCTGTGGCAATAGTTGTATTTTTGTGCCATCATTTTAAAAGGTCACATGATATTTCATTTTATAAATACAACTATAATTAATTTTATCAATTATTTATAATTAGAAATTAAGTTTGTTTTCAATTTTTTGTTATGCCAGTTGTGCTTCTAGATAAAGTTTCCTTAGGATGAATTCCCAGATGGAACTGTAGGGACTAAAGTTATGTACATTTTAAGGCTTTTGATACCTCTTGCTAAATTATAATTCAGAAAGATTATACCAATTTACCTCCACCACCAGTATTTGAGTGCCCATTTCTGCATGCTCTCACCAATGTGTTTTTTCTACCTTTACAAATCTGATACGTAGAATGTTATTTTATTTTAATTTACTTTGCTTACTATGTAGGCTGAACATTTTAATATGTTTATTAGCATTTTGTATTTCATTTATGTCTTTACCCAGTCTTTTTTTTTGCGGTACGCGGGCCTCTCACTGTTGTGGCCTCTCCCATTGCGGAGCACAGGCTCCGGACGCACAGGCTCAGTGGCCATGGATCACGGGCCCAGCCGCTCCGCGGCATGTGGCATCTTCCCGGACCGGGGCACGAACCTGTGTCCCCTGCATCGGCAGGCGGACTCTCAACCACTGCACCACCAGGGAAGCCCTGCAAGGTTCTTTTTATCTCAAGAGTAGTAACCTTTGTATTGTTTGATATACAGTTTTCCACTTTATTATTTGCTTTTAGTTTTGTGACATCCTTTGACACAGAAGATTTACATTTTTTAAAGTAGTAAGCATCAATATTTATTTTTGGACTGCCTTTTGATGAAGCTTAGAAAGTCTTTTCTACACCTATGTTACATAAACATCCACATAAATGTTCTAGTGTTTTATTTAACATTCAAATCTTTTAACCATCCACAAGTTATTTTTGTGTATAATAAGTATGGTATTTAAAAAATTTAGTTAACTTGTTATCCCAGCAGTGTTATCGGACAATATGAAATGTCACTTTCATCCTGTGTGTATTTATAATATTACATTTTATACAAGCACTGGCACCCTTAATGAAGCCTCTGTTAGACATTGCAGTTGTTTCTCACCTTTATAATATGTTCTATCGATCAGTCTATTCTGAAGCCTGATCCACACTTTTAAATTATTGTAGCTTTATAGTACATTTTAATATCTGACAGTGCAAGTTCCCTTTTTTTAATTGTTTTTCTGTATTGATGTTTTTCTTGGCTATGCTCATATGTTTATTCTTTCAGATGAATTTGAGAATCATTATGCTCTAGGGATTTTGATTGGAATGGTGTTAAATTTAGAGATTAACTTGGGAAGATTTACATTGTAAAGTACTACATTTTTCTATCAATTCATATGTTTCAGTTTGTTTGTTTCCTTTAGTAGAACTAGAGCATAGTTTTCTATTGGTAGATCTTGTATGTTTTTACTAACTTTATTCCTATCATTTTATGTTTTTAATTGACATTGTTAATGGGATTTTTTTCATCGTATTTTCTAATTGTATATTGTTCATATACAGGAAAGCACTTGGTTTTTATACATTGGTTTTGTAACTGGAAGGGAAACATGCTGTCTTCCAGTTTTTCCTTTGGTGCCAAAGGTGTGTTTGACCTAATTTGAGGCGATTTAATTTCCTTCTGGATCGGGGCCATAGCTCCTCCCAGCCATCCCCTGTGGCCATAGCATAGAGTTTGGGGAAGGAATGGCAGGCACAGTCTGCTCCCTGTCAGCTGCCTCCTAAGGATGGACGTGTTGTGAAACAGATGCCCACCTAGTTCTTTTCCTACCCCAATCCCAGCAATTTGGATGCTGAGAAACAGAGACTTACCAGCCAGTGAAAAATAGGTGCCACGTCAAAGCTGAGGCAGGTGGAGAGATCACGAGGGATGTAGCATGTTTAGATTAAATTTGGTGCCACCCCTGGGAGCTCTCAGGAAACTGTATAAGTGCCATACACTTGGCGTCCGGGATGGCTGAAGGCGTGTGAGGTTATCCTCACTGTGGCCCAAAGGCAGGGCTGGATCAACTTCCTTTCTCCCCATGTTAGAGAAACCAGGGTCAGGAAAACTCCAGGATGGTGGTATTGCAGCCATGTGCTCCTTCTAAGAAGGACAGAGATACATTAACCTTCAAAACTTCGGGGCCAAAAAAGAAAAACTGGTTATGGAAACTGTCTTCATTGTTAAGTCTGAAGCAAACACGTTTGGAAAGATGTCGTGGAGAGTGCAGACTAGGGTGCAGGCTAAACCCCATCAGGTTTTACACAGTCTACTTTGGTTGAATGAACAGATTCGCTCCGCCATTTCTCTCTGCGTTTTAGCACTTAGGGTTGCCTCCCAGTGATGCACACCCTCTCAACCCTCCCACCGCTCCCTGCCATGGCCACCCCCATTCTTCCTTGCTCCCCACAGGGGTTGAAAGCTGGAGGAGAAGATGGCCCCAGCGGTACTGCAGAGAGGATCAGCCCAGCAGAGGGACACCGGGCTGGAATAGTTAGGGAGAGACATGGAGGCATAGGTGGAAGCAGGGGGCCCATGGACATGGACGTGAACATGGAGGGTTGGAGTGGGGCATGGAGCTTAGAACTCTGTGGTGGCTCTTATTCAGGGCAGGGCCCAAATAAGCCTTGCCTGCATTTTCTGGTGCCTCTCTCTGAGTGTCCTTCCAGTCAAGGTAGGGACATTGCTGTAGTCCTGGTGGTCCTATGAAGGCCACCTCCTTATTAGGTAGACTTTTATCAACCAAGTCTTAAAGGTCTGGCCATGTGCCCAGACCTTATTCAAACCAGATCATCCCCTCTATTCCCTTCCTTTTACCACTAGAACCAGATGGAAATCCATGTCCTTTTACGTCTTCCAAAGAAGGAGACAGCACAGACTTGGTTGTATTTTATTCCAGCGTTTTGGACCATCTTGTTCCCAGAATGTTCTATTTTACAACTAGGCCAATCTTGTAATATCAAACCATTATCCCATGGCATGACTTAGAGAATGTGGAGAACAGGCAGACACCCTTTTTTGGTAGAGCCCTTTAGGACCTTGAAGGATTATTAAGTTTCCCTTTGAACTTTTGCCAGCACAACCAAGTAAAAATCATACTTGTTAGGTGTGGTGTACACTGCCTTGTACACAGTAAAATGATGTTAGTTGTTTTTATGTTGTTATTTATATCGCCATTCTTAGGTCATGATAGTATGACTGGTTTTCAGTATTGTTTAAGTTAAAATATTAACTGGAGGTGTAGAACTGTTCCAATAAGGATAGAAAGGGCCCATATGGCCCTCTCCCTTCCTATTTGAGAGGTAAATGTGGTAAGCCAAAGGTCATCATATGTCATTTGGGATGGGTCTAAAGGCTCACTACCCCCACTGAACTCTAAAATCTTTGAAGGCACGTGTTGTGTCTTAGTCATCTCTGAAACCTCTGTTGTCTAGCATAAGGTTTACTCAATGCATGTTTGTAAAGAAAGGGAGGGAGCAAGGGAGAAGCCTGTGTGGCATCTCAGCATTGGAAGGGACACTAAGATCCCTGTATAGAAACTGCCCTTCTAGCACCTCCACCAACTAGTGATCGTGCCTTGCCTGCTTCCCCTGAACTTCCACCCCCTGGTTTTATGTCTTTCCTTTTGAAGATAGCTCTGATTCCTTACTTCCTTCTGCCAGATCTAGAACTCACTTCAGAACATCTGTAGGAGACTATGTCAGAGTCATCACGGGTCATTAAAAGTCAAGCATGTTGGCCCTAATCTTGGAGGGTTAAATCAGAATGGTCCTTTCCCAGCACTGCCTCAGGGCCAGAGTCTGCTTCCTGGGTTTGAAGCCTGACACAGCCTCTGAGCCTCTGCTCCAGCGAGTTCCCCTCATTCTCCCCCAGATCAGTGCAGGGGCACATGCTAATCATTTGCCATTACCTCGGGACCGTATAGTATAATGGTCGAGGGTGCAGGCTCTGGAGTCAGAATGCCTGGCTGGTTTGCATCTTGGCCCTGTCCGTTAGTTATTTAACCTTTCTCTCTTTCAGTTTCCTCATTTGCAAAGTAGGATTAACACTGCCTCTCCCCCACCTGCAGGGGCTTAAATGAGTTGCTTCATATAAAGCACTGACCACAGTGCCTTGCACATAGTAATCACTAAATAAATAGTAGCTATTATTATCCTTATTAAAGTTGTAGCTCTTCTTGCTCATGCAGTAGAGAGAATTTTGTATAAAATTCTGCCTTAGGGCTTCCCTGGTGGCTCAGTGGTTGAGGGTCCACCTGCCGATGTGGGGGACGCGGGTTTGTGCCCCGGTCCGGGAGGATCCCGCGTGCCGCGGAGCGGCTGGGCCCATGAGCCATGGCCGCTGAGCTTGCGCGTCCGGAGCCTGTGCTCCGCAACGGGAGAGGCCACAACAGTGAGAAGCCCGCGTACCGCAAAAAAAAAAAAAAAAAATTCTGCCTTAGCCCTGCCCAATATCCTGTGTATATTTCTTGGTGTCTTTGTTTGTCACTCGCTAGACCATGAGCACCCTTTGGGGAAGGGTCATTTCTTATTCATTTTTGTTGCCACAGTGCCTGGCATACATCAGGCACTGGAGGAATGTTTGTTTAACAAATGAAAAACCCTGGGTTTCTATTTAGGCTCTGCCACCTACCAGCTGTGAAACTTTGGACAAATCATTTAACTCCTTGGAGCTTGAGTGTTTTCATGTGTAAGATGGGAATAAAAATATGTATCTCTCTGGGTTTTGCAAAGATTAAGGGAGATGATATATGTGAAAGTCTTTGGGAAAAAGGTCCTAGGGGGGAAAAAAGCCTTGTTTGGATAAGGATAATAGAGCTTAAGCTTCCTGGGGGTCGGGATCAAGCTTTGTAATTTATTCCCCTGCATAATCTCCACAGCACCTTGCATCTAGTATGGGATTCTGAAGTATTTGACTCCTTAGATAGATGAATGGGTGGTTGGATGGGTGAATGAGCTGAACTGGATGATTGAGCATGTATAATTGTATTGTCTAATCTTTCATGGAAATGAGCTCTGTCTCTTCCCAGATGACGTAAGGACTGGGGTCACGCCTCAAAAGGCTGCACCCTTCCTACTGTAGCCTGGGACAGCAGGCTGCCTAGGGGCTGAGTGATTCCGGGTGGTAGGCTGCTGGGGCTATTTCGGAAGCTCTGGAACCCTCCGCCCCAGCTTTCCACCAGGTGGCAGGGCACTACCTGGCTGAGCACCGTCTCCAGCATCTTCCTCTTTTCTCCACCAGGTGGCGGGGCAGGCTGTGTCTCAGATGCTGCCCTGCCCTCTGGAAGGGGGTCCCCTCCTCCTGGGCCAAGGCCTCCTGGAAAGCCTAACCTGGCTGTAGGTGCCCCTAGAGGTCTCCTGCTTCCCTCCCAGTTTAGGGCCTGTCAATGTCCCTGCTGCCCTGTGGAGGAGGTGGAGGCAGGCTCTTGGTGGCCCTGCTGTCTGAGTCCTGGCCTGTCAGGGAATTTACCTTGTTGCTCATCAGGGTGTTATCTAGGATACAGCCTGGCGGGAGCAGGCCCTCACTGCACGTTAGTGGGATGGAGATTCCCATGTGGATGGCTGATGGATGCTCCAGCTTGGGAGCCACCCCTCCTGCCCTTTCCAGCCTTCCTTCCTCTTTCCAAACCCCTGCAGGTCTTGGAGGGAAGCTGCTGCTGTCTTGCTGGCCCTCCTCCCCCTTCTGCGTTCGTTCCTCCCTTCACACAACTAGGAGAACGGCCCGGGGCTGGCTTGCAGAGCCGGATAAATGATGAGTTCTACAGGCCTCTTCTCTGTGGGGAGGTTGTTCAAATCCTGGGCTGCTTCTAGATTCCTGGGGCTCTAGGCCCTAGTTCCCACTCACCCAGGCCCTCTCAGCTCAGGGCCCAGACCAGTGGAGTCCCTTTCTTTTTGTATTCTGTCAACAGCTGCTTCTAGCTCCTTGATTCCACAACCTCCCTTCTAACCCCTCCTCACACAGTCTCGTAGACATGGTGATCGTGGGCCCCGGCTTGGTATTTTGTCAAGGTGGGAAGGCCTGACAGGAGGGTGTCAGTGCCCACCAGGAAACCACAAGACATTTCCCTTAGACGCCTTGGGGGTCCACACAGCCTCCTCTCCCCTCGATCAAAGCACTGGAAGGACTTGAGAGATCACATGGTCCAGCTCTCCTTTTATAGGTAAGAAAATCGAGGCTCAGAGTTGAAAAAATTTCCAAAGGTACACGACAGGTTGGTGACTGATCTCTGACTAAAAGCTCAGGTCTTCTACGTCTCTGATGAGGCCTTGAGTTACCAGCCTCTCCTTATACGCGTCTCTGCTTCTCTTCACGCTGGGTCACTGACTGTTTTCTTCCAGGCCCACTGCATACACGGCAGCAGCACCTTTGCCAGCTTTTTTTCTGACCTGGTGGGAGGGCGCATTTGGCCACCTGTGGCCTTTGTGGGCTGTGGGCTGTGGAAAAAGGAGTCGGGGACTTGTTCTTCGGGAGGAGGACTCTTGGGGGAGGGGAGTGATCTGTATCCTGAGAGCGCTTGAGTGGGTTTTCTATTCCTCTGCCCAGGAGGAACACTTCTTGGGCCTCTGCCTCAAGCCCAGGGCTGAGCAGGATGTGAGATCAGTGGCAATGGTCTCTGAAGGTACTTGGAATCTAGGGAGCAGGTTGACTCTAAGTAGCTCCCATGACTGCATGATCACTCTGGGCCTCCTCTTCCTCTCACCCTGTCCCCATGGGCCATGCAGAAGGGGGCCCCTCATGCACGGTTCCCACGTGACTAGCATCTCAGGTCTCCTGCTGTCCCCCAAGGGGTTACCTCTTGAAGCAGGGGGCAAAGGAGGATCTACTGACTGAGCAACTGGGGGAGGCTGGGTGCCCTGCACGACCCTGTCTCCTCCCAGGCTTCTTTTTGAGCAGCTCCCATACTCTGCCCGTCCATTAGGGATAGAGGGAAGACCATTCGCCCTCTGCCTGAGCCTGCATGCTCTGAGCGTCCTTTTCTGAGGACTTAGGGAATTTTCTAAATTGCAAGCTTAGATTCTTTTCCTTTTCTGCTTACAGCCCTTCAGTGGCTCTCCTCACCATTTTCCAGGCCCTCCAGGGCCTTTCCAGCCTCTCTCTTGGCATTTCCTCACCATCACTGGACACACGGAACTCCCTTCTCTCCCTCTTTAAGCCACATTCTCTCTCACTTCTGGGCTCTTGCACGTACTGATCCCTTTTTATGAAATCCTCTTCCTCCCCCACCCCAACGTTGCTGGCTAATTCACACCACTCCTTAGAGCTCATCTTAGATGTCCCCGCTCTGGGAAACCTTCCAGCTCCCAAAGAACAGGGTAGGGCCTCTGTTGTTACCTCTCTCGTGGCCCTTGTCAGACTGAGTTGTAGTAGCTTGTTTCCTGATAGACCTCCCTTGCCAAAGTGGATTCATCTCCTTAAGGAAAGGGGCCAGTTTGGGGGGGCGGGGGGCGGTGTTTCTGTTTTTTAATTACATGGAGGTGCCCTCAGCTCCCACTGCCACGTAATAGGTGCTCAGGATAGATTTGTGGAGTGTGGTACAAGCTGACAGGTGTATGAGGAGCAAGCAGGCCTTCCCTGCAGCACTTCCTGCCATTTCTGCTCTGGACCCTCTGAGCCTTTAGGTACCTTACTCCTGTGTTTCTGGACGATGGAGCTCAGTGTGCAGAGGTTCTGTGGGCAGAGACCACTCGCTCATTCAATAAACATTACTGAGTCCCTCCTGTGTGTCCAGCACCGTGCTGACACTGGAACACAACAGTAAATAAGACAAACATGGTCCCTAACCCCATGGAGCTTATATCCTAGTGGAGGAAACCAAATATGAAGCAAATATGAAAATAACACAGTTACATATTGTGATATGTCCTAGAAAGGAAGTGAATGGGCTGATTCGGGTGCTGTGACGGAATAAGAGGAGGGGCTGTGCCCACAATACTCTCTCCCCCTGTGGCCAGCACACCTCTTTCTCTGCTGAGGCCTTAAGCCCCATATTCCCACCTCTGCTGGGTTTACTTCGGAGTTACATTCTGGCCTCTGTAAAAGTGGTACTAATGAGTCCTCCTAGGAACTTTTCCTTTTAGCACTGAGTGCCTCTGGGATGCAGGGCTCTCCAGGGTGGGAAGGAGATGTGTCTGGGCAGAAAAAGGGGCGCCTTGCTTTGCTGCAGCTGGGGAGGCCTTCAGGAGGGCCCAGATTCATCACCAGAAGTGTCAGAGTCCTTCTATCTGAGGTCTGGAGATGTTCGCTTCCTGGTGACATAGTGGAGCATCAGCAGGACCGGCGTGGATGGCATGAAAGCCATCACCTCCTGTGGCAGGTGCCAGCTCTGTCCAGGAGGACCGCGTCACTCTGCTCCTTGGCCTGGTCTGGGCAACGCGGTGCCCTCTGGCTCTGCTGGCAGCTGTGCGGGCCTGGGCTGCTTTCTCCTCTGAATAGCTGTTTGCCTTCTTGGAAGGCTTTGTTTTGGGTGAACTCATGTTGAAAGAGTTGGGGTGTCCCTCCAGGGTGCTCTCCACTGACCCAACCTGGAACATAGGGAGCTGTCTAGCTGCTCCTGTCTCCCCGACCCAGTTCCCCTCCGGGTCACCCATACTGGCTCTTGGAGGTCTTAGAGGGGAGCATTGCCAACTGGTGTCCAGAGCAAGGGGAGTTGGCTTCGTGGAGCTGGGTGGAGAGGCTGGATGGCCAGCCTGACCCTGTGGGGTTAACAGGATGGTGGCAGGTTCCTGCCCCGGGCAGTATAGTGTCTAGTGTTGTAACTCCCTTGCATCAAGACACCTTTGTTTCTCCTTCAACTGGGACAGTGGATTCCAGCTGCAGGTTAGGGGCTCCTGCTGGCCTGAGACTAGAAACTCCACTCTGTCCCAGGGAGACACAGTGGCATCTCCTGACATTCAGCCACAAACCATCCCTCCTGGCAGAAGCTTGGTCTCTATTGGCTCAGGGTTGGTGGGCTATGCTTTGGAGTGGGGGCCACGGGTAGCGTTGGGAAAGGCCCAGCCCCCTCCCTGGACTGGAGGGGACCCAGCCAATTCATGAACTTCAGAGATGAATGGAGTGGGGGGCTGAGAAAAAGAGGCCCATGAACTTTGGGAACCCATCTGATTAAAGGGTCTAGCTCCAGCCTCTTTGTTCTTTGGGCCCGTCCACAGAGGCCTGTGCCGACAGACCTGGTCTGCACTCCCCGAGCGTGCATGTGACAATGTTTGTGCTTAAGAGAAAGGGCATGTTTACGGCAGTGTTGGAAGCATGTGATTGGGAGCGCATGTGCTCACGATTATGTGTCTTAGCCTCAGGGGGGTTTGTGTCTCTTGAGGCTCCGACTGCCTCTGTGAATAAGACCCACGCTGGGATGTGTGTTTATAATAGTCTGCCATTCTGGTGTGGGCACCCACGGGTGTGCGTGTGTATGTGCTTCTGTGTGTGACTAACCACAGGTTCTCTCTAGAGCTACTTCTCTAGGCCAGGAAGGGCGTACACAGTAGAGTCCCAAGAGAGTAGGGTACACATCGGAGGGCTAGGCTGGGAGCTAGAGCTTCTTACTTTCCATGGCCTTTTCCTTGCTCTGCTTTTCTCCCCCCTTCCTGTTCTCTCACCCCAGTCTTGTCCTGGAGGTATATGGGGGAAGAGAAGACCCTAAAAAGGCTTTGTGACCAATGGTCCTGCCAAATTTGGGGGCCAGGCGTGGCTGGGCTTGTCCGAGAATCAGAGAAGTGAGAAACTGGGCAGCACAGAGAGAGAGATGTTACAGTTCCTGGAACAGAGCTCCCTTTTTTTCCCCTCTTGTTCTTTTTACCTGGCTTGGAAATAATAGGTCTTCAATCTGAGATTAGGAGAAAAGGAAACATCCAAAATAGGAACCAGTTTGAACAAAGACAAGTTGTTGGACGTGAACAACGCCCCACGCCCCACTGCCCATTGCGACGCAGTGTTCTTACCTAGATGTGGTTCTGCATGCTGGGGTGGGGGTGCGGCAGGGTGCAGTGGGGAGAGCCAAGTTCACCTTCACCACCAGGCCTAGGTGGGGGCAGGACAGCAACCGAGGTATAAGGGGGCTCTGGAGTCAGGTTGACCAGGGTCCAAGCCTGCCTCTGTTATTTATGATTCAAACTTCACCTGAGTCTCGGTTTCCTCTTCTATAATCTATACGGTGGTTTGGGAACCAAGTGAGAAAATACATATACAGTGCTGGGCACAGTGCCTGGCAATGGTGAACATAAATGGCACTTATACGTATAGGGCTTAGTTCTTTCTGTGTGTCAGCATCGTAGGGGTGAAGGTAAGGAGGATTTGTAAGGACATAGGTCTTAGCTGTCTGCAGAAGTAACCCTCTTTATCAAAAGAGCCCAGCAGGGCTTCCCTGGTGGCGCAGTGGTTGAGAGTCCGCCTACCGATGCAGGGGACACAGGTTCGTGCCCCGGTCTGGGAAGATCCCACATGCCACGGAGCGGCTGGGCCCGTGAGCCATGGCCGCTGAGCCTGCACGTCCGGAGCCTGTGCTCCGCAACGGGAGAGGCCACAACAGTGAGAGGCCCGCGTACCGCAAAAAAAAGAAAAAGAAAAAGCCCAGCAGAAATGCCAACCTGGTTAAGACGGGGATGGGTTTGCCCGTGGGGGCGGTGCCCATCCTTTACTTGTACACACAAGCACCTGTGTGGGCACATGTCATGTGCAAGTGCATTGTGGGGCTTAGGAAGCAATGAGAAAACATGTTGCCCCAGCCCAGCAAAGGCTCTGAAGGTGGAAAAGCACTGCTATAGATAAGGAGGGAAGGTACCCATGTTTTTATTTATTTTTTTAACTTAATTAAAAAAAAATTTTTTTACTGAGGCATAGTTAATTTACAATACTGTATTCATTTCTCGTGTATAGCCAAGTGATTCAGTTTTATTTATATATATATATATATATATATATATTTATATATATACTTTTTCACATTCTTTTCCGTTACAGGTTACTACAAGATATTGAGTAGAGTTCCCTGTGCTATAGAGTAGGCCCTTGTTGTTTACCTAATATATATATAGTAGTATGTATCTGTTAATCCCAAATTCCTAATTTATCTCCCCCCTCTCCCACCATGTTTTTAAAGTAAGAATATGGCCTAAGAATATCTCCAGACTACCCTGGTCAGCGGCTGTATGTGTATCATGCCAGGTTTAGGGGTGTTGAGGGGTCTAATTCATGGAGGACTTTGTGCTTATCTAGAAACAGTTGGTTCTTTTGTTCATTTATTCACCATTCATTCAATCATTTGATAGTTACTGAGCACGTAGTGTACGTGTCCCGTCAGTCATGGGAGGCTTGGGCCTAGAGAGAAAGAAACTATTGAGACTGAACCTGGAGAAGAGAAAACTGAGGTGGAGCCCAAACACACCCTTCAAGTCTAGAGAGGGCCCCATCTTGCCTGTGAACCAGAGAAGTTGTACGTTTAAACCGCAGCAGGAAGGATTCAGGCTAGATTTGAATTCAACAAATACTTGGCACTGATGATAAAAAAAAAAGAATTAAAAAGGCTTCCGGACATGGTTAAGCATGGTCAGAAGCCCCTATTTTTGGGATCCGGCCTGCCTGGGGCAAGCGGTGGAGTAGGTGACCTCTTGAGGACCCCTCCACATCCGGGCGTCTAGAATATTCCAATGGCTTGCATGCTGATTTACTCTAAGACCTTGGGCAGATGACTAAGCACTAATGAGCCTCAGTTTCCCTCTCTTTTCAATCGTGACAAGAGTGTTTCCTTTTAGCTCCTTCCCTGCCTTCCAGGGCTTGGGAAGGGCGAGGAGCCCATCTCTACAAGGTTGCTTTGATTTCTGAAGAAGAAAGAGGTCCCTATCTTTTACCTCCAGGGAGTTCCTGTGAAGATCATGTGTGCTGACTTCCCTGGCTACACCCTCACCCCACCCCCAGTCTATGTGCTTCCTTCACTGCTCAGGATCCCCAAAGCATAATCTGGGGGTCACTCTCCATTTCCCCCCAGACTGTGTGCCCTGTAGGAGCTGATTCTCCTGGAGATCCCAAGTGACTTCCCTCCCCCATTTCTTGCTGGTGCCATTACCCCTGCCTAGAATGCTCTCCCCAACCTTCTCCCAGTGTATCTCATTCTGTCCTGACTGGTTCAAGCCTGCTGGTTTCTGGCCAGCGCATCTCCCATTGGAGGCTCAGTTTCCTCCCCACTCTGTCCTCCATATCTTGTGTCCAGCATCATGTTCCTCTTTCTATGCTCGCTTTAGCATATCCCTAACTCAGTGTCTGCCACGTGGTCTGCCATAGGGGCTTAGTAGCATTGGTGGAAGGAAGGACTGTCAGGGGCTAGTCTTGGGAGCAACAGGAGCTTGAGGGAACGTGGAGAGGGGGAAAGGATTCTGGGGGGTCAAGGACTAGTTCTTGGGGCCAGAGAGACAGCTAGATTGGGAGAGGTGTGCTGGTGGCCCTTGTTGCCAGTACCTCCTGCCATCTGGCCATCCGTCTGTCCAGTGACTTGTTGTTTTTTGGATTGGTCAGGAAAGCGAGAGCTTTGGTGAGGAGCACGCACTTTGGGAGGCCAAGGGATGTTTGTTTAGGGCTGCCTTGGCCCCCAGTCATCCTGGGGTCCAGGTTGGATGGGTTTGTGTGTTCCCAGGCCAGTGCTAAGGTTAGGACAGAGGCCATTGCACAGGTTTCCTGGAACTGGACTGAACTGCCAAGAAAAGAGCTCCTCTTTTAGGGGCTGGAGATGGCCTGGTATCAGCTCCTTTTTGGCTTTACCAACACCCCCCCTTCACTTCCAGTTCTCATTCTCAGAAGGAACCAGGGGGCCATCCTCAAACTAGAAACTGAGCTGGTGATAACATAACAGGAATGGCTCGGCAGGGCCTTCTGGAGGGGGTCTTATTTACAAAAACCTCCCTTCCCTGGTCAGCCTCCCATTAGGAGCTCCCCAAAGGAGGGAGGGACCTGCAGCATCTGACCAGATGTTGAGGTCACAGAGGGAGTCCAGCCCCATGCTGATCATCCCCTTCTGGGTCACTGTCCCTGGGCTGGTGGGAGAGGGAGGGCCTGGCCTTGGGGAGTGTCTTATCTTCTGGCTGCAGCAGCCTAAGACCATGGCTTCCACATGTGTCTAAACAGGCTTCATAGTCCTTTGGAGCGATGTGTCACACGCAGGGCTGGAGCCTGCGTCCTGGTAGGAGAGGAGGGGGCAGGTGCTGGGGTGAGGAGTGCTGGGATTCTCAAGGAGACTGGGCAGGAGAGGTTCAACCCAGGGAGAGGAAGCCTGCAGGAAGCTAGGTCACAGCAGACGCACTAATACAGTAGGGCAGGTGAGGGCACCGGCAAGGGCTCCCCCATCCCCCGACCACAGACCCACCCGGGCCTCCCCACGAGCAAGGCCTAGAACTGTAAACAGCCTGAGTCAGAGCCGGGAAGCAGTTTATGAACACGTGGGTTCTGTCATTAGCTGCAATAGTAGCATCTCACCCCGATGCTGCTGCCTTTCATCCAAGCCTCTCGAAGAGCTTGAGAGAACAGCAAAGGGTTCTATTATCCCCATATTACTAATGGAGAAACCAAGGCCCAGATGATCCTAGCAACTTGTTCCAGGTTCACGGAGGAGCTGGGAAGGGGCGGGTTCTGTCCAACTTAGGAAGTACGTTCTGGGTTCTTAGGTATCCACTTGTTTATTCTCTCTTCCATAAGTTGCCAACATTGAGCAGATAACAACGGTAACAATAGTTACTGTGAACCAGAGGATGTAGGTGCTAGTATTATTTCTGTTTACAGATGAGGAAACTAGTCACAGAGAAGTTAGGTAACTTTCAGGTCAGACAGCTGGGAAGTGATAGCGTCAGAATTCAAACCCCAGCAGTCTGGTGCCAGAGTTTTAACCTCAAAATTATATTACCATTCTGGACCACACCTAGGACGGACGCTTTGTGCCAAGGCAGAACTCCAACCTAAGCCCTGAGGAGAGGGGAGCCCCTGTCCCCTCTCTTCCTCCTTGGGGGAAATAGATCTGGGGAATGACGTCCCAAAAGCCTTGGCCTGGACCTTGGTTAGAGGGGTGCCGTGGAGAGATTCCTGATTTGGCATAATTTCTGGTATATCGGAGTCTGGGATCCAGGGAAAGGGGTGCAGCATCACCAACCCCTACTCGCTTTTTCCTCTATGCCAGCTGTCCAGGAGCTTGGGTGGGGCGGGGGGTTCTGGAGCTACCTGGGGCGGTGGCTAGCATAGTCAGTGTGTTCTTCATGAGAGCCTGCCACCCCCATTTCCAAGACAGGGAAGAAGTCTTTGTCCCTGTCCCCAAGCCCACACCCTCTCCTCTACAATGCCCACCTTACTCTCAGTGACGTGCCTGGCCCAAGCATAGCCACAGATGGTTTCTTGTCCTGGCTTCCCAAAGGCCCAGAGACCCCTGGTCTGCCCTGCAACGTTTCTGGGCATGGGATGACAGCCAGGTAAAAGCCAGCCTGGGGATCTGGTTCTGCCGTAGCTTGCTCTGGGGCCTGGGCCAAGTCACTATGCCCTCTGATGGGCCTCGGTTTCCTCACCTGTGAGATGAGAATGATAATCCAGTGTTGAGATCTTGCCCAGCACTCAGTTCTGTGCCTGGTTCCATGGTTCTTGGATGCCTAGAAGGGAGAGATGACTGGGTATCACAGACCTGAGTGGTGGGTGGGTGGGTGTGGGTAGGGGGGTGGACAGGACATACTGGGAAATTGTGCTAGGCAAGGCCATTGGCCGTTTCTATTACATGCTTCTATTTCAGCTATTTGTAACTTTCTGAAAAGTTCATGGTTTGGGGAACTTTATTCTTTTGGTCACATTTCCCATGTTTGGTCATGGTCTGGAGCAACAATTTTTGGAAAGATAGAGTAAAAACCCCTTCAGCTGTTGGTAAGCATTGCAGACACCCACAAAAGATACTCTTTTTTCCATTTAGAAGAAACAACAACATCGTTATGTTTTCTGTTTCAGCTCAAATAACTCCCAAAAGACTCTAAAAGACTTCAGACTTGGCTAGTAATTAATCCTTAATGAAGGGGACCATACAGTATGTGCTCTGCAAAGTTTGGAGAAAAGAGGTTTCAAATTCAGAAAATCATTGAGGCTTGAAAAAGCTCTGCATTCTTTCCCTGCATGCGAGACCTCACCTCTCAAGAGCAGTCCCTCCTAAGAAAGCCAGGGTAGACCCCCAGTCTCAAATTGTAGCTCACATGGGGTGATTCAGGAGCGAGGTGGCCACGCCTTCTGCCTAAAGATGCTGTTTCCTTTGCCACCCTAGGTGGCCTTTGCCTATTTCGCAGCCTGAGGGGCTGAGCCTGAGCAAAGTTGGAGTCAGGCATACGCTGCTTTGTAAGGTGAAGTCAGCCTGTCTTTGGAAAGCTTATGTTTGAAGTCCTTGTCCCAGGAAACCTCCAGGAGACACCTTATAGTTTTGAGCAGCCACTGATTCTGGAGTCCCAGGACCCACCAGGGGTCTGAATAGAGGGCTGCGTCCTGAGGCATGAAGTGGTGATGGCTCAAGTGTCCAGAGGAAGTGAGGGGCTCTCCCTTGGCTGAGCAAGGGAACCCTCCCCCATCCGGCCACACTCCCTGGGCTACATCCCTCAGAACGCATTGTCTGAGGGCTCTCTTCTCTCATCTTCCCCCTCTCCCAAATCCCTCTTGGCTTCTTTCAAGCTCTCAATCCTGCTCGCTTCAACCTGGAAAAGGACATTCCATCCTTCAATTGCTTCTCCTCCCTCTGACATCTGCATATCAACACTGGCAGCTCTGGACAGTGACAGCTTCAATGCCAGGAAACAGGCCCTCTTCACCTTGCAGATCAAGACAGCGATTGGAGCTGGGCATGCTGGGCGGGGCTGGAGTAGGGTGGGGGAAATGTGTCAGTGCGGAGAGACCTTTGGAAGCCTGATGGCCGAGATCTAAGTCAACCTGATCCACTCCCTGCTTCCTACATGGCAGACCTCCCTTCTTCTTGGTGTCCTTACCTGAATAGCAAGTGAACAGGGCTACATCCTCTCCAACGCCCCTTTCAGGGCCAGGGATCTGACTTGACCTTGTGTTCTCAGGACTCTTTATGTGAATGTGCACATATGTACACACATATTTACACACACACACACACACACACACACAATGGTGACCAGCTAGTTCCCATCTCCACGGAACAAGAGAATAAACTGATTCTGGGGTGGACCAAAGCCAGACATCAGGAGTCACTTGGACAACCATGAGACTCGTGCAGCCAGGGATAGGAGACCAAGAGAGATATTTAGGCAGGGGCATGGACAGAAAGACCTTAAGGCCCTGCCAGCTGGAAGGGTGGTTGCAGCCAGGGATAGGAGACCAAGAGAGATATGCAGGCAGGGACATGGACAGAAAGACCTTAAGGCCCTGCCAGCTGGAAGGGTGGAGGATGGACCCTGAACTTGCCTACCAGTCAATGCCAGGATGTCATTTTCTCCCATCTGGTTCCACATCTGGAATCAGCCCGATGCCCATTTCAAAGTGCTGATGAGGCCCGCCTTAACTGCCTCAAGGAGAAGGCCTTTGGTGACACTGTCTTTCAGACCCTGTCATCTTCTCCAGATGGTAGCCCATGTTTCAGCTGTGCTTCCCTGGGCACACCCACTGTACCATGAAGCTGGGGAGGGGTTGGGGGCAGGTGCCTGGAGTGGGCCTTGCCTTAGACCAATTGTCCGGCACTGGAACCCGCAGTGCATTTAAATTTCTTGCTGGGCAGCTGGTGGCCTCCCCGCCTTGCCTCGTCACCTCATCTTCTGAAACTTCCACATCCTACCGATTGGGATTTCGACACTTACTGCCCAGCTGCTTTAGCTTTTCCATCTGACAGTCACATAACCACTGCTCCCAGTTTATGGCCCTCGCCTGGTGAAAGCAGAGTGCGTGTATGTCAGGAGAGGCCACTCTTCTCTCCTTCTCCATCCCTGGGACCCAGCTCTGGACCATCCAGACCCCCAGATCTTTTTCCTCAGCTTCAAAGAGGAAGAAGCAGGAACCAGCAACCCAACACCTTTGGGAAGCCCATGATGAGGACCGTGGAGGATGCTGGGGAGGCAACAGCTGGGTCCTGCCCTCAAGGAGCTTAGACTCTTGAGAGTGGGAGGGGCCCTGTGAGGTCTGAGAGCCCTGAGAGGGAAGTCACAGTCATGTACTTCACGAATGGTGCTACCTGGAAGTGCAGAAAGTCAGAGAAGGGAGAGAGCACTGTGAGTTGGGTGTCAGGAAAGGCTTCCTGGAGGAGGTGCTAACTGGTCAGGACAAGGACGGCCCAGAGCCGATAACGTGACTTCTTCAGGTCCCCAGTCACTGCAGGATGTGTTGCGGGGAGGACGACTAGGCAGCTACCAGGGTCGACCGTGATTCCCACGAGCTGGAGAGAGAGAAATGGACAGAGAGGGCGCCGCGGATGGGGTGGAGGTGTTGCTGAGAGGCACACATTTGTTTCTTGCTCTTCTTGGTTCGGGCTCTCTTCCTCAGCCTCCAGAGCCAGCCCCGCAGTGGGGTCCAGCCTTCCTCTGTCTCAACATCTGCTTCCTCCTTCGGTGCACCTTTGCAGAGCTTTCACCTGCATGCTCATGTGTGGTAGGCAGGTAGACAGGCGGCAGAGACGAAGAAACCGTGTGTTGGGGCATTTGAGTGGCTTGTCCCCAGGCTGCCTGTGGCTGGGTGCTGACCCACGGTACCCCCCCACCACTTGAGCTGCAGAGCACCCCTGCTACACCACCTGGTCCGAGACATGCGCTGAGCTCCTGCTCTGTGCACAGCCCGGCACAGTCCTTGCTGCCCTCAAGGAGCATCTAGTAGGTATCCACTTGCTTATATTCTATCTCATTGAAAAAAGGCATGTGAGAAGGTGCCAGGTTGTAAATCTCCTAAGAGACAATTCTGACAGACGTGAAACAGTTAAAAGTAGTTGCAGGCACATGTGGTAAGGGCCAAAGTGAGCAGCACAGCCCCTCCCATGACTCCCCGTTGCCCACAGGCCTCGGCCCTAGCGTCCTAGTTCAGTTCATGCAGCCTTTCCAGATCTTGCTCCTGGCAAACCTCTCTAGCCTCAGCTTTCACCGGTCCTCCTCACGGTCCATGCTTAACCCTACTGAGCTCACTCACTTTCCAAATCCATCGCCCTCTTCCTCCCCTCATGCTGTTCCTACTGTTTGCAACACCTCTCCCTCCCTTCACCGTGCTAACTCCTATTCAGCTTTCAGATGCCCATTGGTAAATCACCTCCTCTGAGAAGCCTTCCCTGATCTTCAGTGCTAGTCTTGCCTCTGGTTTCCCATGGTACCCTGTGAGTAGGTAGTCTGAGCCCAGCACTTGCACACCCTTTTGTAACTGCCTTTTGCTTATTTGGTTCCCTCCAGGCTGTAAGCTCTTTGAGGGCAGGAGAACTGCCTTCTTCCGCATTTCCTCCCTGCTGCCCAGCATGGTGCCTAGCATCGTGTAGGGCGCCAAACACATCGTTTGAACAGAAGTGAGTTGAGCTGGTGAATGTAAGAAGGAGGGTGACGACAGTCACCGTTGGGCAAGTCAGGGAGATGGTGCTCTGTAGAGAAGGTAGAACTTGGGCTTGGACTAGAAGGGGAACGAATAGAATAATACGAATAGCTAATGTTTACTCAGTGCCAGGCTCCGTTCCAAGCGCTTTCTAATTTTATCCTTACAAAAACCCTATGAGGTGGGCATTATCACTCTCCCAATTTTGCAGATGAGTGGAATGTAAAAGGAGAATAATAATGAGTTGGTAGAGACGAAAAGACATTTAGTGCTGAGAAAACTGCGAGAGTAAAGATACAGAGGGACTTGGCAGGATACACGTGGGGACCTTTTCGGAGAGTAGCTGGAGTGGAGGGCTTGGTTCAGGAGCCATGGGGGTGAGGATTGATGACGTCCAGGGGAGCTAAATCACAGAGAATCTTTACATCTGGGCTGAGAAGTTTGTCTTGATTTAGGCGTTGGGAAGCCATTGCCGCTTTCTCAGCAGGACGTTGGTGGGGTCGGATTTGGCCATGATGTTGATGAATGAATTAGGAGGAAGAAAACAGGCAAGATGGCCAGAAGGAGGGTGTTGGCATAACTCCCCTCCCTCCCTGTTCCTCCAGCCATTTTCATCCTTCCCTCTCATCACTGCCCACGACAGCGCTGACATGGTGGCCCAGGGACCCTAGGGCTGGACAGCAGCTGCAGGTCTCCTGGGGCCCCAGCCAGCTCCTCTCTGGCTTGGCGGAGGCTGGCTGCTCAGGGCTGCGACCATGACCTGGGCTGGGCTGGATTTCTCCTCCACCGTCACTTTTGCTAATGAGAAGCAGTTGTGCTTGCCTCGAACACGTAAGAGGTGGACAGAGAGAACCCTGGGCGGCCCCTTCCTTGCTTCTGCGTGCCTCCCAGCCTCCCTGGGTCTCCTTCCTCATCAGCTTCCAGCCACCACCTCCCCTTCTCTCCTGCTGGACGACTGTCCAGGTAGACTTACCTGACCTCAACTCTGCCTGTTCTTTCTGGCTCCCTTTGGGTTTCCAGGGCAGGAAAGCTGCCTGGGGTGGGTTGGGGGTTCGCCAAGTGCCTGCAAGCCCATTGCTGGGGTCCTTCTCACAGCCTCCTCCTGCTCTCTACACCTTTTTCTTCTCTTTCTCCCTACTGTCAGGTAAAGGGCTGGGGCCACAGGGACGCTGAGGTCCTGGTTCTCGTGTGATTTTTCTCTTTCACTCTTCCTTTCTGTGTGTTTCCCTCTCCACCTCAGCTTCTCAAGGGCCCAAGGCCCTCCTTAGCTGAATAGGACAGGTCCTGTCCTCTTCTCATCATGTAACCAAATCCCTCTTATCTTCTGAGACCCCGTATCCTCCGGAAAGCCTGCTGTGACCACCGCACCTTGTCATTGTTCCAGAAAAGCTGGTTGGGCCCAGGCCCAATGCCCCCAGGTAGCAAGGCAGCCCAGCCTGATATCCTGCCTTTGAGTCTTTGTGGCTTGTCTGGCTGGTTCTCTCAGGATAGGGGGTTGGGGGTGGAGTGCAGATGGGAGTGGGGACAGTGGAGAGGGGAGGAGTAGACATTCATTCTAGTGTTTTCCCTGCTGGAAGCATCCAGATACCTAGTTTCAGGAAGGCCAGGGAAAGAGGCCCAGAGCTGTTCTCTGGCTCACTTCTTCTAGCGCTTCCCAGACTCAGGCACCCCCTTCCCCTAGATCCATTAACCCTTAAACCTCAGTCACAAAGGCTCTTTGTGGCCACATCCAGGGCTTTGAGCTTTCAGTAGCTCTCTCTGCAGGGTGGGAGATACACCTCCCTGCTCAGCCCTCTGCTCTTCCCAAGCTCAGGCGCTGCGAGGGCCCAGGGGTAAGTGCTGGTCCAGACTCTCTCTCCACTTGTCCCCTCCCCCCAAAAAGTGTGTCAGAGGCCACTGGGACTCTCAAGGACTTGCTCTTTCTTCTCTTTATTGAGGCCTTTTTTTTTTTATGGCGATACCGTTGATGGCGCACATATTCCAGAGTAATATGTTCAAGATTAGGCCGTACAATGAGGTTATGACTCCCTCCTGTGCGGCCCCCACCCAGGGGAGCTTGCCCTACATCTGGCCGGCGTGCGTCTGGCTCAGGCGAACAGCTGGCCAGATGTTGCATCCCTGTCAACCCAGGCCTGCAGCCTTGTCTGCTAGGGGCTGGAGCCGCACGCACACATGCACGCTCATACACAGACACATGCATGCACACACACACGCTCACACACAGACACATGCACGCACACACGCACCCTCACACACAGACACATGCACGCTCACACGCACGCTCACACACAGACACATGCGCACATAGCCCACCCCACCCCCTCCATTTGGAGCACTGAAGCACTGAGGTCATCTGGCGCTCCACAGGGAGCTCGGCCTTGGTGCGATTATTCCTCCCCTCCAGCACCGTGGTAGGGCAGTGGTAGGGCAGGCAGGCCGTTGGGACACATCTGCAGGAGTATGTAAATATCAGGTTCCCTGCTTCTAGCCCAGACAGGCTGGTGGGAAGGACCCACTTGAAACCAGGCTCTGAGTCTGGAGCCTACCCCCACCCCACCCAGGGGCCAGCTGTTCTTAACAAGTTTCTTGTGCACTTGTTTTGAGATGCTCCGGGCCTTAAGCTCTCCCGTCTCATGCTGAGACTCCCCTCTGTACCCTTCGGCTGCCCACCCACCCCCATCCCACCTTGTCTCATCTTCCTTGTTTCCGCCTTTTGTAATCCACAGCGTGTGCAGTTTAAAGGTGCAGAGGCTGAGCTCTGGACCCTCAGATAACTGAGAGGTGACCTGCCAAATTTGTTTGCCCATTGGTGTTGGCAGAGGCCGGGCAGGGGGATGGAGGAGGGAAAGGAAAGTGGCATTTATTGGGTGCCAGCAATGTGTCAGGCACTGAGCTAGGTGCTTCAAATATATTATCTTGGTTAATCCTTGCAACCATCCTGCAAGGTAGTTATTATCATCTTTGTTTTACACATGAGGAAAGCGTGGCTCAGAAAGGTTAAATCTCTTGCCCAAGGTCACACGGCCGGGAAGAGGCAGAGCCAGAATTCTAAACCTAGTGCATTTGACTACAAATCTTATGCCCTTATACCGTGCTGTCTCCCCGACAACTTTGCTGGTGAATGAATGCCTGTAGGCAGCTGCAGGTCCTCCTTCCTGGCCACTGTATTCTCTGGATGTTCCAGAGCTGAGACCCTGAGGCTGTGAGCTTTGGCCTTCCTGCCAGGCCAGGCAGGACTGCTGGGATAAGCCGGGGGGAGGGTGTGCACAAAGGGGATGCTGGGCTGAGGTTGCAGTGTTGTAACCAGTGGATTTTCTGCATGGTTGGTCAAGGGCACGGTGACTGAGGTCTCCGAAACAGAATTAAGAGTTGAGAAAACTGGGTGGTGTAGGATAAAAGGCAGGCAGATTGGCCAAGGAGGCATCTGTGGGGAACTTGGGAGCTTTCCACGGCTATGGGGCAGAAGGAACCTCATGAAAGGGAAAGAAGGGAGCCACAGAGCCCAGGCTGCTGTTGTCGCCTTATCATCCATCAGCTGTCCAAGGGGCTCCCAGCAGATGGCACATTCCAGTGGCACTCCCGGGACCCCTCTTCCTGACCACAGAATGTGACATCCTAGACAGGCAGCAAGGGGTGGACAGGCACCCTCCAGCCTGACCATGACTGACTAGGTCCCCATGGCAGCTCTAGTACTTGGCCCCTCTCTAGGCTTATAGAGCAGCAACATGGCCTCATCCCTACCTCGCCTGATCCCAATACACAGACGTAGGCACACACGCACAAACTCCTTCCCTACCCACAGGCACACACAAATACTGTTCTGTGTCTTTGCCTGTCATTGTGGAGATGCAGCTGAAGCACAAAGAAGGAAAGTGACTTGTCCAAGGTCACATAGCTGGCAAATGTGTATTTTATCCTTCTCAGTCTGCATCCAGAGCTCGGCCCACCATAGGGAGGCAGCATGAGACAGTGGGAACAGCACCGGTTGGGGGAGTCATCCAGACTAGATTGAAAGCCCAGCTCTACCTCTTCTCTGTGCTGTGACTCAACATCTTGAACCCACCGTTTCTGCTTCAGTGAAATTCCAAGCTTCCAGTGAGGATTAGAGACAATGTAGCAGGTGCTCAATAAATAGGAGCTGCGGCTGGCAGCTGCAGCCAGGACACTGGCTATGCTAGTAGTTGGAGCGCAGCTAGGATGCTGGCTGGGATAGGCACTGAGATCCTGGGCTGGAATGGTGGCAGTGATCAAAGTGACGGTGACAATGATTTGGGAAGTGAACCCTGTTTGGGGGACAAAAGTGGTCCATTCAGGTTAGTTCTCTCAGGAAATTCAGAGAGGAACTTCTTTCTCACCACTGGAAAAAAGGGCTCCATATGTGAGAGCCCTGAGGTTGGATGTGATCAGATGTCAGGTGCAGTGAGACTGTGTGGACCCTGGTTCAGTTCTGTCTGTGGAGAGTTTTTCCCCGGGAAGGGAGGCAGCTGTGAGTCTAGGCATCTGCAGGAGGAATGGTCAGCCTGGGGATGGCCGAGACTACCCCTTTTTTGGTTCCCCGGGAAAGAGCAGGTCACAGCACAGCCTTAGGACCGGCACCTTTTTAAAGAGGTGGGACTGGGAAGGTGCTCTTAGGTTTCAGTTCAAGGAGAGCCTTTAGCTCTCTCAGCATCAGGAATTGTCTACTTTGGAAGAAGCTAAATGTTCTCCAGATGGCGCATCATACCCCTGGGTGTGGGGGAAGTCTTAGAGCCTCTAGTGCTGCATTTCAGTTTCCCAGGGATGGGCAAACCATCCAGCTCTCCCCTGGAGTGGGTCAGGAAGGTCCAGCCAGTCAGGGATGGGCCAGTGTTGACCATCTGTGTCCCTGCCATTGGGAGTTCGTTCTCTGCTATGTGGCTCACTCCAGCTGACCTTTTGGGGGGCAAGTTAGAAGTGTTGAAACAGCCTGGCTCAAAGGTGGCTCTATCCTGGGGAGCCAGAAATTCTTTTTCTACTAATAGTCCTTTGAAATAATCCTTTTAATCAGGTTTCCCCTAGGAAGAGTCTGGGACACCACTCTCAACACATTTGCACTGGTCTCTTTGTCACAGATGGGCCAGTCCTAGCAGCAATTTACAATTTAGACAGAGGCAGAAGCCATGCAGAGAATATGGCAATTCTAGCTGTCCTTTGGGAGACCTTACCCTCTGACCAGCCCCCTGCCCTGGCTTTGAAGGTGTCTGTTACTTCCTTTTTGTTAGTCTCCAAAACCAAAGTGGGCAGGGCTTGTGTAGAGGAAGCTGGTGAATATGAACGCCTACCTGTGGCCAGATACCCAGCAGGGTCTCATGTGGAAGCAACCACCTATGTGAAAACCTGAGAGATGTGACTTTTGAGGCCTTGAGGAAAGCTCTTTGCACTAAATAGCAGCCACACTGGGGTCATTCCTTAGCCTAAGATGTTCTTCTTATGTAACATGTCAATTCCCTAGTTAAAATAAAACAGAGAGAGAAATATCATAGAAGTCTGGTAAGACAGGCTAACATGTTTATAATAATGATCTTTAGGTGGTACGAGTTCTAATGATTGCCTTATTTGTACTTATCTATGAATTATCTTTTATAAAAGAAAAAATGTAATGTGATCTTTCTTTAAGGGGAATTTGCATTAAGACATCAGTCAATTGTGCTTCAATGTAAATTAGCTCTGGGTCTTTTCCTAAGAACCGGATGTGCTAGAGGGAGGGAGATCACCTCTGAATCCTTAAACCTAATATAGCGTATCACACCTGGTACATAGCAGGACCATCAGATGTCTGTGGAATTAATTTACTGATTGATTTTTAAGAACTGACAGGTGGAAATGATAGAAATTTGGTAGAAGAAAGACTGGGCCTCCTGAAGACCTTTTGATATGCAGCGTAAACAGCTTCTTTTTCTCTTAAAGGGAAAAAAGAGAAAGGAGACCATTTCTATGATGGTCAAATTAATCCTGTCAGTTTGGTTCCTCACTGAAATGCCTACAGTATGGACCTTTGGGGAAACCTATTGATAGAGACTTGAGTGATCTGGCCTTGGGAGCCTCTGGGTCATCAAGACTCAAAGACCTTGACAGTTAACAGCAAATTGCTGCCCTTGGCTGTTGAGCTGACCTGTGCCGAGGGAATCTTGACTCTAGCCTCTTGTCTTATCCCCCAAGTCCAATCTGCAATCAAGTTCTAGAAATTTTCTCTCCTAAATATCGCTCAATCGTACCAGTTCTCTTCATCCTCATTGTCACCACCCTTATCTCACCTGGAATTACTGCAACAGTCTTTCTTCTATTCTCCAGGCTTCTGCCAAAGTAAATCTTAATATGCAAATATAACCTTAACATTATACTGCTTAAAACCATTCAGTAGCTTTCCATAGCACTCAGAATAAAGTCCAGACTTCTTGGTATGCAGGTTTGCAATGAAGATTAGAGACAGCATAGCAGGTACTCAAAAAATGGGAGCTACTACTGGCAGCAATGGCTGGGATATTGGCTATGGTAGTAGTTGGAATGTAGCTAGGATGCTGGCTGGCATAGGGGCTGAGATGCTGGACTAGAATGGTGGCAGTGATAATCAAAGTGATGGGAACAATGATTTGTGAAGTGGACCTGTTTTGGAGACAAGAATGTTCCATTCGGGTTAGTTCTCTCAGGAAGTCCAGAGCTGAACTTCTTTCGCACCACTGGAATGAAGGGGCTCCATATGCGGGAGCCCTGAGGTTGGATGTGACCAGATGTCAGGTGCAGTGAGACTGTGTGGACCCTGGTTCAATTCTGACTGTTCAGTTTCCCCAGGAAAGGAGCCTGCTGCCTGGTCTGGTATGGTCCAGTAAGCTAGATTTTGTACATTGGGTGGGGCGAGGGGGTGGGGAACAGTCTTATCGAGATATAATTCACATACCACACAATTCACTCATGTAAAGTGTACAGTTCAGTGGTCTTTAATATATTCATGGAGTGGTGCAACCATCACTACAATCAATTTTAGAGCATTTTCATCACTTCAAAAAGAAACCCCGTACTCTGTAGCCTCCTATCACCCCTAGCCATAGGCAACTACTAATCAGCTTTCTGTCTCTATAAATTTGCCTATTCTGGACATTTCATATACATGATATACATGGAAGTATACAATATGTGGTCTTTTATGACTGGTTTTTTTCGCTTAGCATAATGTTTTCAAAGTTCATCCATGTTGTAAGTGTATCGGTACTACATTCCTTTTTATTGCCAAATAATATTCCAGTGTATGTAAATATGTGTGTGTATATATGTATATATATACACACACACCACATTTATCCATTCATCAGTTGATGGACACGGGTTATTTCTACTTTTGGCTATTATGAATAATACTTCTATGAACATTTGTGTGTAAGTTTTTGTATGGACAGATGTTTTTATTTCTCTTGGGTGTATATTTACACCTGGGACAGGGATTGCTGGGCCATATGTTAACTCTGAGCTTAACCTTTTGGGGAAATGCCAGACTGTTTTCCAAAGCAGCTGTACCATTTTACTTTCCTAGCAGCAGTGTATGAGAGTTCCAGTTTGTCTACATTTTCACCAACACTGTTATTACCTGTCTTTTATTCTAGCCATCCTAGTGGACGTGAAGTGATGTTTTATGTTTGTTTTTTTATGTAGAGCTCTTTATTAGATTAACTTGATATGACTGTTAACACAAATTATAACTCATTACATTTAAATTCGTGGTCTGTAATAGTGCCAGATTTAAAGAAATAAACACGTGGATATGGGGCATTACCTTTTTCATTAATTCCTGACTGGTATCAGTCTCTACTTAATTTAAACTTTAACATTGAGCCTCTTAGCATGAAAAGTCCTTCCGGGAACATACACTTTATTACTTTGGGACTTTAGACTTAGGCATCAGAAGTCCTCAGGGGCAGCAGAGGTTGTCACACATAAATAAAGGGTTGGTATTGATATTCCAAAAGTCTCCTCAGCTTTCACTGATATACTTGTAGCTGGGTTCTGCTTCTTTGAAACCCAAATTCCCATTCATCCTCCCCCATTTTAGACTGTCCTGCCACTTGTCAGTGATGGCTTTTTAAAACAATTGTGACTAAAAACACATAACAGAATTTACCATCTTAACCATTTTTAAGTGTACAGTTCAGATTTACATTGATGTGAAATAGATCTCCAGAACATTTTCATCTTGCAGACCTGAAACTCTGTACACATTAAACAACTTCCATTCTCCCCTACCCACCAGCCCCTGGTAACCACTGTTCCACTTTCTGTTTATATGAATTAGACTACTCTAGGTACCTCTTAAGTGGAATCATACAGTATTAGTCTTTTTATGACTGGCTTATTCCGCTTAGCATAATGTCCTCAAGGTATCCATGTTGTAGCATGTGTCAGAATTTCCTTCCTTTTTAAGGCTGAATAATATTCCATTGTGTGTATATACCACATTTTTATTTATCGATTCATCCATTGATGGACATTTGGGTTGCTTCCACCTCTTGGCTATTGTGAAAAGTGCTGCTGTGAACATGGGTGTGCAGATATCACCAGCAGTGAGACTGTTGGATCATACGGTAGTTCTAGTTTTAATTTTTTGAGGAACCATCATACTGTCTTCCACAGTGGTTGCACCATTTCACCAACACTTGTTATTTTCTGTTTTTTTTTGGAAAGTAGCCATCCTAATGGGTGTGAGGTGACATGTTGTGATTTTGATTTGCATTTCTCTGATGTTTAGTGATGTTGGGAATCTTTTCATATGTTTGTTGGCCATTTGCACATCATCTTTAGAGAAATGCCCATTCAAGTTCTTTGTCCTTTTTTTTTTTTTTTTTTGCGGTACGCGGGCCTCTCACTATTGTGGCCTCTCCCGTTGCGGAGCACAGGCTCCGGACGCACAGGCTCAGCGGCCATGGCTCACGGGCCCAGCCGCTCTGCGGCATGTGGGATCTTCCCGGACCGGGGCACGAACCCGTGTCCCCTGCATCGGCAGGCAGACTCTCAACCACTGCGCCACCAGGGAAGCTCTCTTTGTCCATTTTTTAATCAGGTTGATTTTTTTTGTTGTTGAGTTGTAGGAGTTCTTTAAATATTTTGGGTATTAATTCTTTATCAAATATACGATTTGCAAGTATTTTCTCCCATTCCGTATTTTGCCTTTTTATTCCATTAATTGTGTCCTTTAATGATCAGAAATTTTAAAGTTTGGTGTAGTCCCATTTGTCTATTTTTGCTTTTGTTGCCTATGTCCTACCCAAGTGTCTCATGGTTTTGATTTGCATTTCCTTAATGACTAATGATGTTGAACATCTTTTCATGTACTTACTGGCTATTGGTATATCTTCTTTGGCAAGATGGCTATTCAAGTCTTTTGCCCATTTTTTAATCAGGTTTTGTTGAGTTGTCCTTTGCCCATTTAAATTTTTTTTTTTAATTATTGAGCTGTAAGCATTCTTTATATATTTGGGGAGTATTGCCATCTTGACAATATTAAGTCTTCTGAATTATGAGCATAAGGTGTATTTCATTTTATTTAGATCTTCTTTATTTCAACAAGGTATTTTGTAATTTTGAGAGTTTGTTTTGTACTTCATTTGTTAAATTTATTTCTACATATTTTATTCTTTTTGATGCTATTTTAAATGAAATTTTCTTAATTTCATTTTTTGATTGTTCATTCAAGTGTATAGAAATACTATATATTTTTATAATATTATAATATGATATGATATATATTTTATTATTCTTACAAATATAAGGTATATCTTGTATCATGTAACCTTGCTGAACTCATTTATTCTAATAGTTTTTCTTTTTTTTTAGTGAATTCCTTAGAATTTTCTATATAAAAGATAATGTCATCTGTAAATAGAGATAGTTTTACTATTTCCTTTCCAATCTGGATGCCTTTTATTTAATTTTCTTATCTATACATTTGTTGAAAAAATCAAAGAACAATATTTGTGACATGTGAAAATTTTATGAAATTCACATTTTAGTGCCCATAAATAAAATGTCTTTGGAATGTACAGCCATGCCCATTTGTTTACATATTGTCTATGGTTGTTTTTACACTTCAATAGCAGAGTTGAGTAGCTGCAATGAAGACCACATATGATGCTGTCATCACTTTGCTCCGTTATAAATTACAGTGATTCGCTTGTAACTTGACAGTGTTTCAAGTGACATGTGTGTCACTGTTCTGTGGCATTTTATTTTTTATTATCAGTTCACACTCAGGTCAAAATGAGAAAAGAAAAGTAGACTTTGTCATAATTTTGAGGCCACAGTGAACTGTGGATTATTTTGTTATCAAATTAAATGACAAAGAATTATTTACTGTGCAACGACATTGTAGCTATGCTAAAAGAATACAGTATACGTCAACATTACCAAACAAATTTTCATCACAATAGTCCTAATTCACAGGAAAGCAATGGTTAAAAAAATTAGGAAATTTAAAGTGGAATATCTCATTATAGCAGAATTCCTCACAAAAATAAAAAATGAAAATCAGGCTACAACGAAAGTAAGTTTCCAAGTGCCTCATTTGTTAGCAAAGCAAGGAAAACTGTTTACAAATGGGGAGTTAATTAAATTGTGTTTGATTGTAGCAACTGAAGAATGTGTCCAGAGCAAATAAACTCAAAGACTATTAGCCTTTCAGCGAAAACAGTCATTGGGCTTCCCTGGTGGCGCAGTGGTTGAGAGTCTGCCTGCCGATGCAGGGGACACGGGTTTGTGCCCCAGTCTGGGAAGATCCCACATGCCGCAGAGCGGCTAGGCCCGTGAGCCATGGCCGCTGAGCCTGTGCGTCCAGAGCCTGTGCTGTGCAACGGGAGAGGCCACAACAGTGAGAGGCCCACGTACCACAAATAAAAAACAACAGCAACAACAAAAAACAGTCATTCAAAGAGCTTAGGACATTAGGAACAATGTAAATAGTAAACTAAAAGACAAGGCAAATGATTTCAAGTGGTTTTCCTTGGCTCTGGATGAGTTGATAGATGTTAATGATACTGGCCAGTTATTGTTTATTCAAGGAATGGATGCCAAGTGTGAAGTAACTGAAGAATTAGCCTCTAAATGTAGTCTGCATGGAGCAACTATAGGTGAGAATAGTTGAGAAAACACTAATTCAGTACAACCTGAAGTGGAATCCACTAAGATGTGTTATAACTAATGATGGCAAAAAATATGTGTAAAACAGAAAAAGCCTTACTTAAGCAAATTTACAAAACTTGTTAAAATGGAAAAGCTGTTTAAAGCATATCATTTTTCATTGTATTCATTGGCAGGTACTTTAAGGAAAACATTTTAATCTATCATGTGCTGTTCAACCAGTAGTGACGACAGTGAGCTTTCTATCTATATATAGATATAGATCTAGATATAAAATATATACACTCTTGGGAACTTAACTATTGATATTTCTATGAATTTCTGTCAGAAATAAGAGCTGAATATGTTAACTTCTCCTACTATACAGCATTTTGATGGCTTAAGAGTAGTAAAGTTTTACTGTGATTTTTTTGAGCTCAGAGCTGAGATAGAAATTTTTCTGAATAAGAAAAACTGCCCTCTACCACTCAAACCATGAATGGCTTTGGATAACTTTTGCTGCAGACTTGATATTTATTAATGAATAAAACCTAAAATTAGAAAGCAAAATAATGCTTATTTGTGAAATTTATATTGTGGTAAAATAATCTCAACTACAACTTATGTTGTTTGAATCACATGTAATGTCAAGCTGCTTTATATACTTCCCACACTGTCAGAAGTTGAAACAAGAAGCAGGAGCTCCATTCCCACAGACATTTGCAGTGGAGTATTTTCTGAGCTCAAACTATAGTTCCATCTGTGTTTTTTCCAACGTTGATGCAAGTGCAAAGGAAATTTCCATATTTCAAAATTAATTTAAATGTGCAATTGAGGAGCTTCCACCTAACTTTCAATTGGAAGTGATTAATCTGCAATGTAATAATAGGCTAAAAGGCAAATATCAAGAGAAGAATCTGATAGTATTCTATAAATACCTTCCAAGTGATGAATATACTCAATTAAAATCACATGCTCATGGATTGATAGCAATATCCGTTAGTACTTATGTGTGTGAAAAGACATTTTCAAAGCTGAAATACATAAAATTTCATTACAGATGGACATTAACAGGTGAACATTTGCAATCAATTTTCATGATAGGGAACACTAACTTTGCATTCTAATTAAGTGCCATGTTATTCCTCCCCCCCTAAAAAAAATTCCATTATTCTCATTAGTAGACCTGTATTATAAAATGTTATACTCTATTATTATATTTTGAATTTCATCAATAAAATTGTGGAAATTAATTTTTTCTCTTCTCATATAAGTACCTACAATATATCCTTGATTTGCCTCTTGGCTCACAAGGTCTAAAATATTTACTATCTGGCCCTTTATGGAAAAAGTTTCCTGACCTCTAGCTTACATGATGAAAACCTGGCTGCTACCTGTTTACCTAATTCACATTTTCTTTCTTTTCTTGGGATCTTTGCACATGTTATTCCCTCTGCCTGGAATGCTTTTCCTCTTCTTCCCCACTTCCTTGTTGTCCTTCAGGTCTTAGCTTAGGTATAACTTTTTCAAGGTATAACTTAGGTATAACTTTTTCAAGGAAGTGTTTTCCAACACTGCCGCCCCCCACACCAATGTGAGATAGATATCCCTTCTGTGAAATTTCACAGCATCCTGTACCTCTCCTGCATCAGTAATCTTTTTAAAAATGTACATGGCAGAAAGTCAAAGAATTCATGATAAACAATAAAGTCTCCTGCCTATCTCAGACTCAGGCACTGATTCTTCTTCCTAGAGGCTATCACTATTACATTTTCCTGGGTATCTTCTAGAGATATTTTCTGCCTATATGAGACATATATATATGTTTGCTATCATTTGTGGGGGAAAAAAGAATACTATATACGTAGTTCTGCACCTAGTTTTTTTTTTTCCCACCTACATTGGAGTGGAAACTTTGGTAGCGTTACCTCATACTTTTTTAAAACTAGACATAGAATTTACATACAATAAATTTCACTAATTTTAAGGGTACAAGTCTATGAGTTTTGACAAATGTATACAGCCATGTAAAACACTGCCACTATCATCTTATAGAACATTTCCATTACCCCAAAAAGTTTCCTCATGCCCCTGGCAATCACTGACTTGCTTTCTGTCACTGCAGTTTTTGGTTTCTTTTTTCCCTTGTAATTGATTTCTAGTCTCATACTGTTGTGACCAGAAAAGATGCTTGGGGCTTCCCTGGTGGCGCAGTGGTTGAGAGTCTGCCTGCCGATGCAGGGGACACGGGTTCGTGCCCCAGTCCGGGAAGATCCCACATGCCGCAGAGTAGCTGGGCCCATGAGCCATGGCCACTGAGCCTGCACGTCCGGAGCCTGTGCTCCGCAACGGGAGAGGCCACGGTGGTGAGAGGCCTGCATACTGCAAAAAAAAAAAAAAAAGAAAAGATGCTTTATATAATTTTAATCTTCTTAAATGTATTGAGACTTGTTTTGTGGCCTAGTTTGTGATCTGTTGCTGTTCAGTGGATTGTTCCATGAATGTTAATTAGGATTGTTGGGGTTTTGTTCTAGTGGATAGTTATTTCCAATGTTTTGCTGTTAAGATTATCAATGAACATTATTAATTCCTATAAATGAAAATTGCTTCAAAGGTTATGTGCATTTAAATTTTTGATAGCTTTAACCAATGTCCCTCCATATAGGTTATACCAATTTACATCCCACAAGCAACGTATGAGAGCTATCATAGCACCTATTACATGGCTTGTTTCACACACAAGAATCATCATTCATCACTGTACTCCCAGCACCTGATACAAGGCCTACAAACTTTGTCTCCCCCTACCTTGCTGACCTTCAAAATGACTTAACTGTACTTGGCCCATTGGACTTTTCTTTTTTTTTGGCCGCGTTGGGTCTTCGTTGCTGCGCGTGGGCTTTCTCTAGCTGCGGCAAGCGGGGGCTGTTCTTCCTTGCGGTGTGTGGGCTTCTCATTGCGGTGGCATCTCTTGTTGCAGAGCATGGGCTCTAGGCACATGGGCTTCAGTAGTTGTGGCTTGCGGGCTCTAGAGCGCAGGCTCAGTAGTTGTGGCACACGGGCTTAGTTGCTCCACAGCATGTGGGAACTTCCTGGACCAGGGCTTGAACCCATGTCCCCTGCATTGGCAGGCGGATTCATAACCACTGCGCCACCAGGGAAGCCCCTGGACTTCATTCTTGAAACTTGGCTCCAGTATTTCCCCTATGGCATGGTAATAGGGGAAGACCCCTTCTCTACTTCTCTCTTTCATACCCTGCTCTCAAGGACCTACTCTCATCCCACCTTCTCCAGATTGACTTCCCTGATGACTGTGAGGTCATCTTAATCTCTGAACTGCTACATTTAAAGTTATACCCCACAATCTAAGGCTTGATCATATCCTGTTTGTTTACTAATGTTCATATAATTTGTATTACTAACTAGAGAAAAACTCCTTCAGGATTAGAGTTATTTTTTTATTCCTTCTATAATATCAGCAAATTGAATTCCTTCTGCATGTCAGGTCTTGTCCTGGGCACTTTATATTATCATTTCATTTCATCTTCACAACAGCCTTGTAAAGTAGGTATCATTTTCCTCATTTTACCTATGAGGAAACAAGGCTCAGCAAGGTTAGATGGTGAATCCAAAGGCACCAGCCAATGAGACTGAATCACTAGGCTGGCATTCAAACTTGGATCCATCTGACTCAAAGCCCATGTACCCTTGGCTTTTTAATTCTAGTTGGACTTGTAACCTCTTGCTCTTTGCTGGCCACTAGTCCAACTGTCACCACGTGAAACAGACCCAGATAAATCTGTTTGTTCTTTGGATGATATCTGGTGGCTTATCGTTCTCTGTAAACCTCTCGTTACTGTAGAAAGAAGGCCTGCTTGTCTGCTCTAGCATAGGCTACCCTCTTTGTCAGGATCCACCCATGGCCTGCCACTCCCTGAACCCCTACTTGGTAGCCCACATGGCTTCGTTGTCCCCTGGTGGGTTTTCCCTAGCCATTTTTGCCAAGTGGGGCCCTGAGCAAGGCCAGCAGCAGACAGTGACTATATGGAAGCCAGTGAGGCACACACTTTATCATCAGAAGCAGAAGTGTGTTCTGGTAGAGATGGAAAGCAGACCTCCTGCCAGGAGAAGAAACACAAACCAACAGGAGCCTGTGTAAAAGTTTGAATTGAGCTCTGCTCCTTTTCTGTCTCTGAGACCTGGAGGAGTTTGGTCCTCTTTGTTGAAACCTTTTTCAAACATACCCTACACATGGCTAAAACAGATCATACATAAACTATCTCTTTGCAGGGGTTCATTAGGAAACATCTTGCTTTCAGTGCCTTGTAGACGTGGTCACCTCTGTGCTGCTGAGTCAGGTCCTTTGGTTTACCCCAGAATCAGTAAACTGGAAGAGAAAACTTCTTTTTTAATTCATTTACATCCCTTCCCCCAGAGAAGGCATGAAACAGCAGATCTGTAGAAAGAAGGCAATTTTGCTTTAAGCTGGTTCTCTGGTTAGGTCTGAGAGGGAATAAATCTAGTCCCAACTTGAAGTGGGAAAAATTTAGGAAAGGTGGGAGTGTGCTATGGGAAAACACTCTAATCCTGGTTTGTCCCACAAATAACCATGTTAATATGTCAGTACAGAAGCCCTGTCTGAAGCTGAAGGGGGTGTCTTGGGTTAAGAACTATGTTGAAATGGCTCATGCTAAGTGCCGTCACGTATTCAAACAAATGAGCAGTAAATGTCCCTGTTGGTGATTTTCTCCCTTTGTCCTCAAGGTAGAGTCATAACTGACTGGAATATGGAGGCAATTCTTCTCACTAACAGAATGACCCAGCAGCTGACAGGAGGGTTGATGTGTGAGGGGCTTGTGAGGTGCCAAGCCCCATTGGAAGAAGGAGTCTGAGAGCCAGAGGGGTCCTTGAGAAGTCATGGTATCTAATGTTTTGGCAAAGGGGAGAAGCCATCTTGCAGTTAAAAACATTTCAAGAAAGACACTACAAGTAGCCTCCTGGGGGGTACCATTTCCTTGGTAGTTAGATGGAAGTGTGGCTTCTCTACTTGGTGGACATTTCCGTACAACTGTGACCACTATTCACACCTTCCTTCTGAGGAACTCCTAGCCCACACCTGATCTCATGTATTCTCCTGCCTTCCCCAGGAAGCAAGAATTATATTTTCATTCACCTGACAAGTACTAGGAACACCCACTGTGTTAGGTGCTGGGAGGGCAGTGAGGAAGGAGAAAATGTCCCTGTGAGTTAAAGATGACGGTCTAGTCAGGCCAATGAGGCCACAGGAATCATTGTGGTAGAAGGCATGGCATGTTTCGTTGGAGCAAAGCAACATCTGATCCTGTTCTTTAGGGACAGGGAGGTTTAGAAATAAAAGAGGTGGCATAAAGGGCCTAGGAGCCAGAATAAGCATTCTCGGGAAGGAGCAGGGTGTGTTTGAGAAGCAGGTGGCCAGGACAATGAGAAAAGACACAATATGGATGCCTTGAGCGACAGGCCAGAGGATTTGGACACTACCTGAGAGTTGATAGAGAACTTAAAGGCCTCTGAGCAGAGGAGTGACAAGATAAAAGCTCTTTGGAAGGATTCATCCAGCAACTTTGTGTGGGACTTTTTTTTGGGAGGGCGGGGGACCAGAGAGCCAGGATGAAGGGGGGAAGCTGGGAGACTGTGGAAGGCTTGACTGAGTGTGGTGGTAGCGATGAGAATGAGTAGAGAGGAAGGGGCAGAGGTGTTTGATGAACATCGTGCTGGCAGAATTAGCCAGACACAGCCAGTGACTGAATGCGAGTCAGAGACAACTCCTGATTGTCAGCTCCAGGGGCCAAGAAAATGCTGAGGCAGGTAGTAGAAGTCAGAGAGCCAGAGGCAGAAGGCTGAGGGAGGAGATGTTAAGTTCCATTTGTAGTGTTTGGGCTTCACCTTCCAGTATCCAGCTGGAGTTAAGAACACAGGATTGACCATCAGAAGAGCCAGGGTTGGAAACACACTTGGGGTGTCCTCGAGAAGCCATGGTTGTTGCTTTGAGGGTTGTGGAAGTCCTTGGGAGGGGAATGAGAAATAAATGGCCAATACCAAGCCCAGTACCTGGCCCAGAGCAGCTCTCATATCCCTGTGGAAGAGAAAGGTAAATGAACGGAAGAATGAGCCAAGGGCAGAATCCTGAGAAGCACTTGCACATACAGAGTGAGACAAAAAGGAATAGCCTATCGTTGAAGGAGGGGGAGAAATAGCCTTCAGAAAGTTGGGAGAACCAGGAGGAAGAGGAGCCCTGGGAGAGGAAGAAGACACAGGAGGGGAGACGTTCAGGAAGGAGGTGGCCCACAGTGTTCATTGTTGCAAAACAGTGGAAATCCCTGGAAGGCTGTCAGGACAGCTGGCTTCATTGCTATGAACTGGGCACGTCCCATAGCTCGCGCCAGTGATGGGACTCAGGGCCCAGGCATTCATGCCCATCTTGTTGTCTTTCCTGTTTTGTCATGATGCCTGCGCCAGTCATGAGAGTACTGGGGGCTGACTGATGGTGAGGGACTTCCTTTCTGTCTCTTGCCTCTGACCAGTGGTGGAGACTACAGGGCATGCAGTGAGCTGACAATATGAGGATTGAGATGATTCTGTTTTCTAAGACAAAGAGGCTTTTCCCAGGGCAAGGGGCAGAGTAGGGACATAGCACCCCATCTCTGTAAAGACTGCATCTTGGCCTCACCAGGAGAGGGTAGACAAAGCTGTGAGCTGGTGGCCATCGCATCCAAGGCCAGTGGAGTAACTCTGGGGATGGTTTTCTTTGGACATGAGATAAGGGGAGAGTAGGGCCAGAGACTATTCAAAACTTGTCCTGTAGGCCGTGCCAGGTTTCTTTTCTATAATTTTCATTTTCGTGTCTGCTGTATTCTTTGAGGAGCAATACCACAGCCTCTAAGCAGGGAACTGGAGGGCTTCAGGTACAAGAGGGAGAGTAAAAGTGGGGTGAGGGGAGGGGGGGATGTAGCTGCCTGGAACTCCCTGCAGTGAAGATTCCAAATAGCTTGGGGCAACAGGGCAGGGGTGAGGCTTCTGGGCCCAGAGTGAGCCAAGAATAACCATAGCCGGGAGGGGGCGGGAAGAGAGGCTGCTACTCCCACTTGCATGCTCTCCCAGTACGGTCCCCTGGCGAGGCAGCTGTGACCCTTGCCAGGTACCACATCCTTTTATTAGATCTTAGAATCTTGACTCTGCGGAAGACACTAAGGTTGGGGATATCCTAACGTGGAGTCCTGGTAGAGGGTGGCCAGCACAGACCCTGAGCTCCATCCCCTCAGGAGCCAGGAAGCTTTTCTTCCTTCCATGGTCACAGAGGGTGCTGTGTCCAGCTGTCTGGTGGAAGGTCTGGATGCAATGTGCTTGGAAGGTGAGCTCAGGTGACGTCACAGATGGGGCTCACTGCTTCCACTTTGATCAGACCTCCCAGAGAAGAGGGAGCGGGGGTTCTATCCCTGGAGGAGTTTACTGAGCATTCATTTATCACCTTTGGGTTGGAGGCAGCCTTGCCTGAGCCCGGAGCCTGGAGGCTGACCACTTCTAGACTAAGGAAGTAAGGAAGAAAACAGCACAGTTAGACTATTTTCCCGCCCAGACGTACCTCAGCACAGGAGCCCTCCTCATTCCCACTCGGCAGTACACTTGATGGAAGCCATGGCCCTGATCTCTGGACAGACTGAGCAGCCAGGGGCCAGGCTACCGAGGCTGTAAGCACAGCACCATCACTCGCTGCAGCCAGCCTGGGGTCTGGGAAGCAGGGAGAATCAGGAAGGGGTAGCTAGTTTGGAGGGCCATTGAGAGCCAGGCTTATATGATCACATGTGACTGAGCATGACCATACCTGCCCTGTGTGCACCGCTCCCTGCAGAGGACTCAAGCACTAGTGCTGCCTCTGTAGTGTCATCCTTCCCTGGTGGGCACCTATGCCCATCTCAGAAAGTGCAGAGGCAACCGTTAAACACGTGGAGCCGAGATGCCCACACCCATGCATCCCGACCCCAGCAGGGCAACCAGAGCCTGTGTGACATGGCACGCTATCTCTTGGGACCCGAAGAAGTCAATCTGTTGTGGATGGTCAAGGTTCTTCTCTACCCTCTTCCTGTGTCGGAAGAAGACTCTGGGCTCTCCCCCACCCTGCTCCTGTGTTAGGGGCAATGGGATGATTCAGAGGCTGCGATGGCCACATTTGCTGCGCCTGCTGGGTGCGTGTGGCAGGGGCTGAGGTGGAAGGAAACAAGGTGAAGGCACCCTGGGCAGCGAGGATGGGCCCCGCCAGCTGGTGGGTGCAGCCTCCCTGTATCCGTGGATGGCCGCTTGGAAGAGCCGTGGAGTGGATGCAGTGCTGGGGCCTGCTGGGCTGTGGGAGCCAGACAGTTGAGGATAGATGGACCAGAACAGTGCCCTGCGTCGTCCCTCAAGCTCTCGGCAGCTGCAGAGTCCTCTGCAGACCTCAGGAGCTTCACTGTAGGCATCTGCCCGCGGCCTCTGCCAGCGCGGTTCCTCCCTCAGCTTGGTGTGGCTGCAGGGCCTTTGCTTTTCCCCTCAGTGGGGTGGCTCAAGGGCCTGAACTGCTCTGCTCTCAGCAGTGCTCCGCACTCCAGGGGTCTAGATGATCCACAGGATAGAAGGGCCTCTGGAGAGACTTCTAGTCTACATGGTAGTAGCATCAAAGAAATAGTCGCCAGGAAAGGGGGGAGCCTTTCCTGGCCACTTGGGTGCAAGTTTCCCTTCCTATGACCTTCAGGGGGGCACATTCAGCAGGCCCAGCCCCCAGGATCTGGGGTTGCTAGTGCTTTGGGGAGCATTATCTCAGTTTCCCACCAGTGTAGAGACTTCTTGAGGGTTGTGGTGGGTTCCCCTGACCCAGCACAGTGGCAAGAGTAGTAGAAGACCATATACAAAGAAGTGGCGAGTTTGTGCAGTGCAGGGGGTCACCCAGTAGATTCTTTGGTGCAGCATAATGAACCCAGGACTTTCACTCCATAGGAATTTTTCTACCTTGACACTGGTTGGTAGTCAGGATTTAGCTCCTGACCAAGAAAACAAGAAAGAAGACAGACAGCCAGACAGCGGAAGTCACTGATGAACCAAGAGACTGCACCGTCCCTCCTTTATCCCAATACCTTGGCTAACCTCACACCTTCCTTGACCTCAGGCTCTCCTCTTGTTCCTGCCTCCCAGTGTCCTCCCCATGGGCTGTTCCTGGTCTTGACATCTCCTGCTGTCCCAAGACCCGAGACTCAGGCAAGCCCTGGGGCAGCGGTCACCGCCTCTTCTACCTCGACCCTGCCCCAAAGGTGTCAGCAACTTAATGCCCTTGCCTTCCCTGCCCCAAAGGTGTCAGCAACTTAATGCCCTTGCCTTCCCTCCGAGGACGAGGCTCCAAGTGAGCCATGGACTTTGTCCCAGAAGCAACAGCGAAGAGACATCAGTGAGGCCCTGGAAAGGGAGTGGCTGATGGACCATGTGCCAAAGCCCCATCGGCCGGGGAAGGCTTAGGGAAAGATTCTTTCTGGAGGAAAGAGGAGATTAGCTGAGCCTCCCCAAAGAAGACAAGTAAAGAGAACACAGAAATATTTCCTTTAAAAGGGAGCAAGAGCAGATGGAAAGAGGGTTTATATTAATGAAATCTCCGGATATTAAGGATGAAATGAATGCCAGGGAAGGTTATTATCATTTCATTAGAACACAAAGGAAGAAACAAACACGTTATTATGTGAAACCAAGAAATTATGAACAAGGGAATCCAGCAGGGAAATTATTAGCTGGGTTAGTTAAAACAGAACAAGCCGGTTGAGTAATTCCGTCTGTAGGACACAACAAGGAAGGCATAATTAATTGCCCTTAAGAAAAAATATTCAGGGTTTTTTTCTTTTTCTCGTTTACCAGAAATTCTGCACTTTTGATATTGTCTCGCAAACCAAAAACATGTATTCTTGTTAAAACCTAATTAATTTAGCACTAGAATTTTTTATTAAAGAGAGTTCAGTTCTGATCAGAAGAAATGGAAATCCACAAGAGATGCTTGAGCCCAGAGAGCCAGGGTCGTTCCCCTGTCCAGGACCAGGGGCCCCTCGAAGATGCTTTCAGAGCCTAACCTGCGGAGTTGTGGGAGATGGCAGCAGAAGGTGGGACAAGGCTCACTCATCTGTCCCAGTGACCCTGGGCAGGGCTGGGCCAGGCCTGGGGTGCTCACTATCTTCTCTTCTTTGCTTCCTCCTGCCATCCTGAAGTTGGGAGTCCTTGGCCCAGGGCCTGCTCCCTGGAGCTGTCGGTACCCATCTTTCTAGTGAGCCCTGTTGGCAGCCAGCACAAGGGGGAAATGACCAACAGGACTGCCACTGCAGCACAGAGACATCTGGTCATAGGGGCCTGGGAACCACTTGTTTGGGTAGCGCTCACATATCTGGGCTGGTGCCCCCTTTCAGGGAGCTTAGAGGTCCCACGCGTGGGCAAACGGATCCCATCAGCCCTCAGAATTTTGCTGGTCTCTTGTTTGTCAGGCCTTGTGAATGACAGCTGGGGCTCTGGGTTTGGCTGAGCCCTTCCTTGGAGTTTGATTCCCAAGGGCTTTTTCTCCAGTTAAGTACCAGAGAGCCAGAGCTCCCACGTTCTTTGGTACAGGCACAGGACACGAGAGCTGGAAGAGGCCTCGCTGAGGCGGGTAGTCCATCTAAACTCTTTGTTGGAGAGGAGAAAACTGGACTCCAGAGGGAGAGAGAGAGAGAGAGCCTGAGACCCATCTGAGGCCACAGAGCTAATTAGTGGCTTAGCAGGACAGGAACCAAGGTTTCTCAGCAAGTCCTGGGAGCTCACTTCTGCCCTGTGCTCACTGTTCTCTGTCTTTCTATTTCAGGGCTGTCTACCACAGACATGCCTAGGAGACCTCTGGAGAACACAAGATACATTTTAATGAGCGATCACGTGGCACAAACAGTGTTTCATAATTGTCATTTGCTTTGTTGTTGCTGTTAATAAACTTTATTTTTTAGAGCAGTTTTAGGTGCCCAGGAAAATTAAGCAGAAAGTATGGAGCTCCATATATCCCTTACCCACACATTCACAGCCTCCCTCGCTATCAACGTGAACATGGCCCGCTGCAGTGGTCCATTTGTTGCAATCGGTGAACCTACACTGGCACACCACTATCACCCAAAGTCCACAGTTTACATCAGGGTTCACTCTTGGTGTGCATTCTATGGGTTTTGACAAATGTGTAATGACATGTATCCCTCATTGCGGCATCATAAAGAATAGCTTCACTTTCCTAAAAATCCCGTGTAGTCTGCCTATTCATCCCTCCCTTCCCCGTATCCCCCGGCAACCACTGATCTTTTTACTGTCTCCATAGTTTTGCCTTTTCAGAATGTCATATAGTTGGAGTCGTACAGTAAGTAGCCTTTTCAGATTGGCTTCTTTCATTTAGTAATACGCATTTAAGGTTCCTCTGTGTCTTTTCATGGCTTGATAGGTCATTTCTTTTTAACACTGAATAATATTCCATTGTCTATATGTACCACAGTTTATTTATCCATTCGCCTAACTGAAGGACGTCTTGGTTGCTTCCAAGTTTTGGCAATTATGAATAAAGCTGCTATAAATATCCCCGTGCAGGTTTTTGTGTGGACATAAGTATTCACCTCGCTTGGATAAGGAACATAATTGCTGGGTCGTACGGTAAGAGTATGTCTCATTTTGTAAGAAACTGCCAAACTGTCTTCCAAAGTGGCTGCACCATTTTATATTCCCATCAGCAATGAATGAGAGAGTTCCTGTTACTCCACATCCTCACCAGCATTTGGTGTTGTCAGGTTCTGGATTTTGGCCATTTGAATAGGTGTGTAGAGGTATCTCATTGTTTCAATTTGCAATTCCCTAATGGCATGTGATACTGAATATCTTTTCACATACTTGTTTGCCATCTGTATAACTTCTTTGGTGAAGTATCTGTTCATGTCCTTTGCCCATTTTTAAATCAGGTTGATTGTTTTCTTATTGTGGAGTTTTAATACTTCTTTGTTTATTTTGGATAACAGTACTTTATCAGATGTGTCTCTTGCAAATATTTTCTCCCGGTCTATGGCTTGTCTTCTCATTGTCTTGACATCGTCTTTCACAAAGCAGAAGTTTTTTGCTTTTTTAATTGAAATATAATTGACATGCACTGTGTAAGTTTAAGAAGTTCAGCAGTGTTGGGCTTCCCTGGTGGTGCAGTAGTTAAGAATCCGCCTGCCAATGCAGGGGACATGGGTTCGAGCCTTGGTCTGGGGAGATCCCACATGCCGCAGAGCAACTAAGCCCGTGCCTCACAACTACTGAGGCTGCGCTCTAGGGCCCAAGAGCCACAACTACTGAGCCCATGTGCCGCATCCACTGAAGCCCCCGCACCCTAGAGCCCGTGCTCCGCAGCAAGAGAAGCCACCGCAATGAGAAGCCCGCACACTGCATCGAAGAGTAGCCCCCGCTCGCCACAACTAGAGAAAGCCCATGTGCAGCAAAGAAGACGCAACACAGCCAAAAATAATAAATAAAAATAAAATTTTTTAAAAAGTTCAGCAGTGTTGATTTGATACATTTATATGTTGTGATATAATTACCACCATAGTTTTAGCTAATACCTCTATCACATCACATAAATACCATTTCTTTTTTGTGGTGAGAACATTCAGAAATTTTAAATTTTAATGGAAGTCCAGCTTATCGATTATTTATTTCAAGGCTTGTACCTTTGGTGTCGTATCTTGAAAGTCATCACCGAACCCAAGGTCATCTGGATTTTCTCCTACATTATATTCTAGGAGTTCTACAGTTTTGCATTTTACATTTAGATCTATCATTCATTTTGAGTTAATTGCTGTGAAGGGTGTAATGACTATACCTAGACTGATTTTTTTGCATGTGGCTGTTCAATTATTCCAGCACCATTTATTGAGGAAAACATCTCTGCTCCACTGTATTGCCTTTATTCCTTTGTCAAAGATCAGTTGGTTATATTTATGTGGGCTCTGTTCCATTGATCTGTTTGCAATACCACACTTTTTTTTTTTTTAAAGCGGGGTTTCCTTGGTTTTTTTTTTTTTTTTTTTTTTTGGCTGCACTGTACAGCATATGGGACCTTAGTTCCCCCAGACCAGGGATCGAACCCTCACCCCCTGCATGGGAGTGTGGAGTCTTAACCACTTGACCGCCAGGGAAGTCCCCCACACTGTCTTGATTACTGTAAGCTTTACAGTGAGTCTTGAAGTTGAGTTATGTCAGTCCTCTGACTTTGTTCTTTTCTTTCAATGTTGAGTTGGCTCTTCTGGGTCTTTTGCCTCTCCATATAGACTTTAGAATCAGTCTGTCAATATCCACAAAATAACTTGCTGGGATTCTGATTAGAAGAACTGACATCCTGACAACATTGAGTCCTTCCTGTTCATGAACATGGAATCTCTCTCCATTTACTTAGTTCTTTGATATCTTTCATCAGAGTTTTATACACATTTTGTTAAATTTTTCTCTACATATTTCGTTTGAGGGGAATGCCAATTAAATGGTAATGCATTTTTAATTTCAAATTCCACTTGTTAATTGCTGGTACATAGGAAAGTGACTGATTCTTGTCTGTTAACCTTGTATCCTGCAACAATGCTATAACCATTTTGTCATTTGCTTTTAAAGCAGAAAACTTCTCAGAGGATGGTAGCTAAACTTTTCTTTAGTTTCATGTACTTTCTCTCCTTTGGGCTTTCCTATACACTGTTTTCTCATCTGGAATAATCTCCTTTCTCTCGCCTCAATCTCCACTCCAGATATGCCTTTCGTCACGCCTGATTAATGTCTTCAAGGTCTCAGAGAAGCCATGTTTTATGCTGGGAAGCCTTCTCTGACCCTATGAGTCTAGGTTAGATGCTTACCGCCCCCGCCACATACACACTTCTCTCCTTCCCTGGAAGATAGAATCCCTGCCCTCAAGAAACTTATGGTTTATTTGGAAGACAAGCCACAAAGGTTATAATAATAATAAACATTTAGCTCTGATCTAAGGACTTTACCTGGATTAACTCATTTAATCCTCACAAATGTAAAGATTGAGAATTGCTGCCCAATACCCTTAGGAATCCTCCTCAGCCTATAAAATAGAATCCAGATACCTTAAGCTGGCATGTAAGCTTTCAGCATCAGGGTCTACATCTACTTTTCCAAGCTAAGCTGCTTTGCTCACTATGCCTTGTTATAGTCTACACATTCCTGCCTCTGAACCCTTGTGTGTGTTATTCTCCCTGTTTAGAATGTTCCCTACCCCCTTTGGCTCGGTAGAATTTTACCCATCCATCAAGGCCCAGCTGCATCCATGACCACTCCATCTTCCACAGTTCTATAACACCTGTTTTCTACACCACTCATTTTTATTATGAACCTAAGCCAGTTTACAGGAAGAATACTTATGGAACACTAGACAGGTAAATCCCTACTGCCCTCCGTAGTCTCTCTGATTTTGGTTGAGAGCCTTGCACACCTGTGTGTGGTGTGGTCTCTGCCCTGTTCAATTGCTGTATTTTATTTACAGTCTTCATACATTGACATAGCCAACATATTTGTCGTTGAAGTGGTTACCTGGTATTCCATGTACATTCATTGCTTCTCTTTTAGAGCCCTGTGTTGTATATTTTAATTCAATTTTGTTTTCACAAATATTTGCATGCCAAATATGTGCAAGAGACCACATCTCTTGTCTGTTAGTGTGGCAGCTGTGAGCTCCTTGAGACCAGATTGTCTTCAGCATCACTGTCTCCCCCACCGTGCTTAGCTTGCTTGGACTAGATGCTCAGAGAGCTCTGCTCAGTTGAATCAAATGTCACAAAGCCAGGCATTTAGCCATGTAACTCACCCCCCACCTCTACCCTGATACAAACTAAACCCATAAGGGCTAAGATGTGGAACAAGAGAGTATCCAGTCCCCTTCTCCAGATGCTTGATCGCGCTAACATTGCGTCTCTCATCTTGTTGCCTCCCATGGTCCCTCCTCTCTCCAGACTGTCATTTAGCTACAGAGATTCAGGGAACCTTGAAGATCATTTTCTTAGGCAGCTAATGTATACAGGTTAAACATAATGACCAGGTCCTGGCAAGTGCTTCTTGATGTTAGTGACACAGGGCCGTGTGATGCCCAGGGGGCATGGGGAAGGGAGGGTTAGTGGCCCCTTACCTGCCATTTCCCTTCCCCATACATGACTTTGAATACAAGCTCTAAACTCACAGAACTGCTTGCTTAATCTGTACTCATACTGCAGAAACCTGGTCTGACTCCTCTGCCCCTGGAAAGGTAATCATTTCAGAAGCACATTGTGATCCCTTCCATAGGCAGCCATAGCTAACATTAAGCAAAACCTTTATGTGAAAATTCTCTAAGATAGATAGATAGACAGACAGACATCGATTGGTTAGAGAGTGATTATTTGCTTTACAAGATGATCACGAAGCGTTTCCTTCAAGTAACAGTTCCATCAAGCACTGAAGTGTGATTCATTGGCCAGCTCTTCAAAACAACGATCTGTGACATCTACCCCAGCCCCTTCCATCCCCCCACCTTGCCTTTTGGAAGTTTTCTCCCTCCTGGCTATTTATTCAGTGTTTGCTACTGGTTGACCCACCCTATTATTCTCAGAAAATTCTTCTCCTAGCTCTTTTCCCATCCACTGTCTTGACCCTTCCTGGCCTCTTACACTGGTGATTTCTTCCTGGCCTCTAAATATAGGTCCCTTCCCACAAGGAACTGCTTCCGCCTTCCTCTTTTCTGTCTACACTTTCTCCCTGGCAGGCCTGCCTGCCCCGATTACCTTAACGATGCTTTTCAACAGTGACTCCTCAAACCTCATCTTCAACTCCCACCTCTTGAGCCCACTCTGGTACTGCGTTTTCAGATGTCCGCTAGTCATGTCCAGCTGGCAGCCCAAATCCAACCTGTGTAAACAACTCAAGCAGCTCTTGCCCCCATCTTGCCAACTCCCATCAGTGTTCTAGTCACTGATGTTCAGAATCTCGGGGCTTGTCTTGGCTGCTTACAAACCACACCTTGGACGATCAGTTTCCTCACCTGTTGTACGGAGATGGTAACCCTCTCTATCTCACTAAGAGGACGGAATAAAGCAAGGTTTGTGGGAACATGTTTTAAGCTGTAAAAGGGTACAAAGAAAAGGTGTAATCGTAGTATTGTCATCTTCGGCTTTTTATGGGTCACTACAACCACTCTGTCACCTTGTGTTACCATTTCCTTCATCCCTATATCTCTCATCTGTCCTTTTATCTCAATTCTTAATATGACCACCAAAGTTTAAGCCCTTTCACTCATTGCCTAGCCTAGTTCTGTATCCTTTAATTCAGTGGTTCTCAGACAGTAGTCCACATAAGAATCACTGAGATGAACTGATGAAAAGTGCAATTATAGTCTGTATAACAAGGGTGCTGGGACAACTGGATATCCACATGGGAAAGAATACCTCACACCATATACAAAAATTAACTCAACATGGATCAAAGATAAAAATGTAAGAGCTAAAAATACAAAACTCTTAGAAGAAAAAACAGTTGTAAATCTTTGTGACCTTGGATTAGGTAATGGTTCTAAAAAAAGAAAAAAAGACACCCAAAGTACAAGCAACCGAAGAAAAAATAAATTGGAACTCATCAATATTACAAATTTTTATGCTTCAAAGGACACCATCAAGACAGTGAAAGACAGCCCACGATTGGGAGAAAATTTTTGCAAATCACATATCTGATAAGGGATGCGTATCTGTAATATATAAAGAACTCTTACAACTCAATTATAAAAAGATAAATGACCCAATTAAAAATGAGAAAAGAAAAAAAAATGAGCAAAGGATCTGAATAGACATTTCTCGAAAGATAAACAAATGGCCAATATGCACCAGAAAAGATGCTCAGTGTCATTGTTCATTAGGGAAATGTAAATCAAAACCACAATGAAATAATGTAATATTCTCATTGAAATGTATCAGTTGGTGAATTGTACGGTATGTGAATTATATCTCAATAAATCTACTTTAAAAAAACACATAGTGAGATACTACTGCACACCTACTAGGATAGCTAAACTCAAAAAGTCAGATAATAACAAGTGTTGCCAAAGATATAGAGAAATTGGAAACTTCATAAACGCTGGTGAGAATATACAAGGGTACAGCTGCTTTGGAAAACAGTCTGGTACTTCCTCAAAAGGTTAAACAAAAAAAACAACAACAAAAACACACACAAAAAAAGGTTAAACAGCATTACCGTATGACCCAGGAATCCTCCTCCCAGATAGGTGTATACCCAAGAGGAATTAAAACATACATCCACACAAAAACTTAAACACAAATGTTCATAGAAACGCTATTCATAATAGCCAGAAAGTAGAAACAACCCAAATGTCCATCATTCCATCATTGAAGAATATATAAATAATGTGGTATATTCATACAATGGAATATTATTCAGTCATAAAAAAGAATGAAGCACTGATACATGCTACAAGATGTACGAACCTTGAAAAACAATATACTAGGTGAAAGAAGATAGTCACAAAAGACCACATGTTGTATGATTCCATTTATATGAAATGTCTAGAATAGGTAAACCTATAGAGAGAGAAAGTTGATCAGTGGTTGCCTAGGGCTGCAGGGGATGGGGGAAGAGGGGTGCTGAAGAGTACAGGGTTTCTTTGGGGGGTAATGAAAATGTTCTAATACTATTTGTAGTGATGGTTGCATAACTCTGTGAATATACCCCCCCAAAACAGTGAATTTTGTACTTTAAATGGGTCACTTACATGGTACGTAAATTGTCTCAATTAACTTTTTTTGTGTGTGTGTGGTAGGCGAGCCTCTCACTGTTGTGGCCTCTCCCGTTGCGGAGCACAGGCTCCGGACGCGCAGGCTCAACAGCCATGGCTCACGGGCCCAGCCGCTCCGCGGCATGTGGGATCTTCCCAGACTGGGGCACGAACCCGTGACCCCTACATCAGCAGGCGGACTGTCAACCACTGCGCCACCAGGGAGGCCCTCAATTAACTTTCAAAAATATAGTTGTAAGGAAAAAAATTGATAGTGGGGACAGGTTGCAGAAAACTAAATGCCAAGCTGAGCAATGGGGACTGGATTCTCTAGGGCCAATTTTCTCCAGGTGTGTTTCAGATGCCATCTGCATTAGGATAGCTACAAATACCGTCTGACCCCACCCCCGAGACTGTAACTCGGAATGTATTGGAGGGAATCAGTACTCCACATTGCTGCCAGATGAGCCTCCAAAAGGAGAATGGGGGTTGGGTCACCCCCTTGCTCAGAAACCTTCTATGTCCTCTTATTTCCTTGGCAGGAGCTCCAAAAGCTCTGAGCTGCCTGGTTCCCACCCACTTTTCCCAGCCTTCTCTCTTATGACTCCCTATCTGTGTCTTTGATGTCAAAGTGAGATAGTCATCATTCTCTGAACCCTTTCTGCCAGTTCCCACTCTGTGCCTTTGTCCAGGCTGTCCCGTGTTCCAGGAAAGTCTTTCCTGTATTCCCATCACATCTTCGCAGTACAAATGTTCCCATGATCCTTTCATTTTAACTAGATGATCATCTAAAATTCACAGAGTCTTTCATAAACTTTTAGGCTATGTCATTCTGCTGCTTGTAAATCAGATAACAATACTCAGAGTGTTATGAGAGACACATGCAGATCCATCGGCACAGTCTGGCACATGGTAGGAGCTAAATAACTGCGAAGGGAGCCTTGGGACAGAGCCTTCAGGCACAGGATACAGGTGTGGAGGTGGTAGTGCTGGCCTGCGAGGAGGAAAATTCGGGTGGCAGTCTGTCCTGAGGATCTCAGTGTCCTCCCTGGTGACCCAGTAGTCAGGGGCCTGCAGGAGACACAGTAATTTGGGCAGGACTTGCGGGTCCTGGCCACCACCAAGCCCGGCGAGCCTTGGCAGCTCAGCTGGCACCGGCTGCTCACAGTAGTTGGAAACTGCTGGGTTGAATCCTCGTTTCAACTGGTGACCTTGAGCAAAAACTCTCCCCCATCTTATTGTCCACCAAATCACCCCATCCCACAGCAGGAGGGGAGGCTGGAGAGTGACTTCCAGTCTGTTTGGTAATGAGCTCTTAAAAATAAAATGATTGTCAGATAATGTTTTACAGTGCAACAAGAGCCCCCTTGTAACCATTTCAGTAATTACATTAAGCCATTCTATTTGTGAGAAGCTAATAGGAAACAAACCATTAATTAGGGTTTTGTCTTTCCTCCCACTGTTTCTTCCCCCTTGAATTATCGGGGCCTCACCCTGGGGCCGTAGAGTTGGAGTGCAACCCCTGCAGGTGGAAAAGACTAGGAGATACAAGGGCCAAGGGCATGGAGAACAATGAAAGGCATCAGAGTCTTTGTGACTCTGGTGTAACAAGGCCCAGGGCCTACCCTGGCCTGGGGCCCACCTGAGCGGTGCCCCGCATGGCTCTGTGTCTGCTCTCTTGGGCCCGGAGTGGAGCAGCCGGTTAGCTGTGAGGCAGGCTGAGCCCGATGTGGGCATGTTCCCAGGGGCCTTGGAGCCTGTGGGTGGGGCGGCCACCTGGGCAAACAGAACTAAGAAATGGGCAGGAATGAATCAAGGACAGCTTAAATATGCAGAAATGCAGCTCATACCTCTGGGCAAAAATAATCCCAAACAGAGTTATGTAATGGATTGGAGGACTATGATAGGAGGGCTGAGGCTGCGAGGTATAGATAGGTGTGAGTGAATGAGGGAGGGACAGAGAGAATACATATAGTGGGAGGATCCTAGGGGATTTGACAGCAAAGCTCATGATGCTGTTGTCTTTAAGGTGGGTGCGCATGTGTGTACGTGTGCATTTTGGGGAGGGGGTGTCATTCTTCTTTGTGGAAAGCGGCTAGAGGGAGGTAGCTCTAAGTGAGGCTGAGTTCTGGGCCCACGGTGGCCTTAAGGCCACTCCAGATGTGCGGGCTCCCTGGTGCTGAGGTGGTAGGGACAGGGAAATTGCCAGAGGGCCCAGGTGTAGGGTGTGAAGCATCCTGATTTCCCTTATAAGTCAGTGTACCTCCCTCTGACCTCCATCCTCCCATCCCCAGTTCGCATCTCACCTCCAACCCCTTCTGCTATTGGAATCTTCCCCTTCCTTTATAGGAAGCCCACCTTGACTGACCACCACGGGTCACGCTAACTCTTCCCAAGGAACTTCCAGGATATTTAGAATGATCCTCTCACAGGAAACTATCCATAAATTGCTGCTGCTGTCTTGCACTGTGATTTTTGTCCATCTGTGAAAGTATTATCCTCCCTCTAGACAGTGAGCGCCTGAGGGCAGGGCCTTTGTGTCCCGGCAGTGCCCAGCACCGTGCTTGTCACAGAGCAGGGGCTGAGCGTGCAATGTCTGACTCCAAGGAGCAAAAAAAAAAAGAAAGCAAAGCAGAGTCTGCGCAAAGTCTCTGGTGCAGATCCCCTCAGGCAGCCGGACTCTTGAAGCCACTGACCAAGACGTGAGCCTCAGGGACTAGGAGGTGGGTTGGTGCTGTTGGACTGATTTGGGGGGCAATACTGTATATAAAAATGACATAAAGGAAGCAACATAAAGGTTGGACATCATTCAGAACCCAGAACAATGTGGGTAATTAGACAAAGGCTTGTGGTAGGCACTTCGCTGACCACAGTTTTCAGAAGCCACTGCTTCAGAGAGGGAGGGAGAGAGAGTCAGATTCACCAGAAGCCTGGATGTGACTGGGACAGGGTGTCGGAAATGGATTTAGGGGTGAGTATGGGTGCAAGAGGGTTATCGAAGTCACCATCATGGACATCCTCCTCCTCATTGTTGCCATTGTCACGACGGTGGGAGGATGGTGGATGATTCTACGCCGTGGTCAGCAGCCCTCGGAAGACTGAATGGAATTCTGCAGCATCCAATGGCCAGGGGCAGGTGCTCAGAGCTCCTGAGGCTGTGGGGGAGCTTGCTGGTTCCCATGTACATCCCCGTACACACCCACAGGCTGGGCTCACAAGAGCAGAGTTTTCCAGCAATGGATGGTTGACCTTGCAAAGGTAGGAGGGAGGCTGCTAGAGAGCCAGCTTTAGGGGCCACAGCTGATGGCCAGGGATGAAATTCCTAGAGATGGGAACACATTTGGAGGCTCAGAGCTCTCCTCTGAAGGCTCCTGGCTAGAGTGACCCTTGGCTAGCATTTCGGTTTCCCTTGGTTCACAGTCAAGCAGACATCGAGGCCCAAAGGGAAAATATGACTTCAAGAACCACCAGAAAAAAACTGGCCAAGCTGAAAAGAGAACTCAGGTTTCCTGGCCCTATCTTGATGTCGTATCACTTGGAATGTGTAGACCTTGCTCCTGAGTGAATTATGATACTCCCACTCCAGGGTGCGCCAAGAGCCGAGAGCCTAGAAGTTTCCATGGTTTTTGCTTTGTGGTTAGTGCTGGGACTTCCATCAGCTGTAAATAGGGGCTATGAGGAGAAGGAAAGCGGTGATTGGGGGCAGGAAGAAGAAAGAGGACAGGGCCAGAGTTGGGTCTTCAGGGTCCTTGAGGGCTGCCACAGCTACGATGAAATTAGCATCTGTAAAGTTGTCTTTGGGAATTTCTAAGAGGTCCAAGTCTGGCATGTGAACCAGCACCCAGACCAGGCTAGGGAAGCTGGGCTGTGGTCCTGGCAACAGCCAAGCCTGGGGTGGCAGGGCAGGGCTGGGCTGGGTAGGGCTAGGCTGGGCAGGACTGAGAGAGAGAAGAGAATTTTTTGCCTCCAGGCTCATAAATGCCTATATTGGGCAAGGCCTCTTGTTTCGTTGGGCGGTGACCAGGAGTCTCTCCAAGTTTGCCAGTCTGGCTTGAATTGTCTCCCTCTGCCCGGAAAGGGACTGCAACCTTCTAGATGAGCCCCCTCAGTCCTCAAGGGCGTGGGGATGGACACTGGCCCCTCCAGCCTGACCTCCCGGAGTGGATGGAGAGATGTGAGCCGATTCCATATAAGAGGGCTGGCCCCTCACTATCCCTGCTACACTTGGACGGGGCCCGCAGGGTGGGGGACAGTTACTTCTGGGAGCGCTGGCTTTCATAGGTTGCTGATGCACACAGTCACTGTGTCCCCGAGATGATGTAGACAGTAGCTAAGCCCTTGTGCATGGTCCCCACAGCCCCCAGGCCAGCAAACAAGTCATTATGTCGTTATAAATTATGTACGTTCACAGGCCTCGGTGTGTAAGTGCCAGTTATTATTATTGCTGTGTAATTACACAGTTAGCTTAAAGAAGAAGGCAGGCAGAAGGACTGAATCACACCCCTTTCCCTGTCTACTGGGAAAGGTAAACAGGCTCCCACCTCCCACCCCAGGGAGAAGTGTGGCTCTGGGTCACACTAGATGTGGCGCCAGAGTCTCCCAGGTGTTTCCATGCAGACGGGGCAGTTTGCCCTCAGGCTGTGCCTTGGAAGAGGCTGGCAGCAGGAATCCAGGGCAGCCTGGCCCCCCGCAGCGGGGCCTGATACCCGGGCCCCAGGCCTGGTGCCAGCCCCTGATTCCCTCCCTGCAGCCTAACAGAGGGGCTACTGACAACAACTCAGGGCTTCTGCCAGGCCAAGTGGCCACAGAAGGAAAGAGCTAAGGGAGAGCGTGCGGCCGGGAGAAAGGCCTGTGGACCAGTTCCCTTCCCCATCTGTCAGACTGGGGCCACTCACTTGTCTGCTCCCAGCCCCCTCCCCTCTTGCTGGTAGGCGTGGAACCCTTAGGTTCCTCACACGGGAGGACCTCTCAAGATCATCTAGTCCAATCTCACATTTTCAAGACGGGAAGGCAGGCCAGAGAGGGAAAGAGACCTGCCCAAGGGCACCCAGCAGGTGTCTAGGGACACTGGAAGTGGCACCTAGTCCGCCTCCCTCCAGGCCCACATTTCTTTGTCATCTTGATCACACACCCCCACCCCCACCCTCATCACTGGGGCTGCTCCAGCTTCTCACTTCCTCTCTCCATCCTGCTTCCAGCCCTGCCCAGGCCTGCCTGTCGCCTCACCTCTCCCCTGGTTTGCTCTCCCATTGCGCCTCGGCTTTCTTCTCCCGGCCTCTGGAGCCAGGGGCGTCTCTCCACCCTCTCTTTGGCCAATGCTTTCTTCTCTCTCCTGGGCCCTCCCATCTTGTCCTGGGGCTCCTCCTGGGATGGGCCTGCCCCTTCCCTTCCACCTCCTTCTCTCTTCCAAGAGGGGCTGAAAGGAAGGATAAAGTCCCCAGCAGGAGGCATGAATTCTCTCCTGGGTTTGGGATTGGGTGGGCTGAGGCAGGAAGATGCTTCTAAACAATGGGAATGGAAGCAGAGGTGCCCACCCATCAGCCCCCCAGTCAGGCCCAGCTCAGGCTCTGGAACAGCTAACCTGTGTCCCCGCCGGAGCCAAGGGAAAGGGGATGGGGTCAAAAGGGCATGGCGGGGAGGCGTGGCCCTGCACCTTGGCACTGTTGGTGTGGGCCTTTGAGGCCAGGGAGCTGCCCAAGGCTGAGCCCTTTTCAAATGTCTTCATTCTAGAAGATCAGAAATTAATTTCCTCATCCGCTTAGTGGAATCTCTGTGAGAAAGGCCTGTGGGCTCTTTTTTGTTCTCCCCTCGAGGAGAAACCAGGTCTTGATCAGAGCATCACAGTCTTAAGAGGACTGGTTTGGAGCCTGGGTGGGATGGATGACTGATTTCAATCTCTCTGCGGTGCCAGGGCTTAGGGGAGTTCATGCACCTAGGTGTGGGTGCCAGTGTGTGTGCTGAGCGGGCAGGCACAATTCGGAGGGGAATAGCCAGGGCTTGCAGGGCTGTGTGTGGCTCCAGAGGCGTTCTCACCCGGCAATCGAGTGTTTTCTGCAATGATCTCGAGCCCCTTACTCCCTTGATCACCCAGGTTCTGGTGGCCTTCCCAGGCTGAGGGGCAGGGAGATCTGGGGGCCCTTCTCTTCATTTTGTAGCCTGAGTCCCTGGTGACCTGGGAACTGACCTGCTCAGATGCACCTAATCTCAGGGGCAAAACTGGGCCCAAGCGCAGGTGTCCTAGCATCTAACTCAGCCCCTCCGTTTTGTCCAGACTATGCGCCTCCCTTCTCTTTGGCTGCCCGGTTCTCTGCAGGCTGTCAGAGAGAGGTGGTAGCATGAGCGAGCTTGTATGTAGGAGAAGAAATCTGTCGTTTATAGGACAGCCCGGCCCCCCGCGACGGGGCCTGATACCCGTGCCCCAGGCTTTGTGCCAGCCCCTGATTCCCTCAGGGGCTGAACTGTGCCTGTTTATAGGGATGCTGAAGCTGCAGGCCGGGTACAGCGTCTGGGAGAGGCTCTCCCTGGGCCTGGTGGGCTGGGACTGGCCCTCAGGCGCTCCTCAGGGCACACCTGGCTCCAGCCAGGATCCCACTATCTCCTAGAGTCATGGGGTAAGGGGCTTCCCAGGCCCTTTCTTGCATAATCCTCCCAGGGTGACTGGGAAGTTCTCTGGTCCTACAGGGAGTGGCATATTGATCTGTTTCCTCCTCTGGCAGCTTCACTGGGTGGGGAGTGAGGGAGAGGAGCCTCACAACTTTGAGGCACTAAAACGGGAGTCGCTGAGAATAAGAGTAGCTTCATCTTCTCCAGGGACTTCTAATTCCCCGGGCGAACATGCAGTGGCTCAGGGCTGGCTCAGGGGTGCCCTTTCTTGGGCTGGAGGTGGCCCTAAGGAAGGGCATCAGGCTCTCCCTGGCCTGAGGTCACTGACACTCTCCTGGAGAACCCTACCAAGCAGTGAGTCCAAGGGGAGGGGTCTCGGTCCCTGAGACCCCTTTGCAGGAGAACTTTACAGGTAACCCTCGGAGCCCCAAAGTCTCAGGTGGAGAAAGGGGTAGTATTTTTTTTCCCTTTTCACTCAAAGGCATTTTTGCACATGACTCAAACAAGTCTAAACTTTGCTAAACGTCAAAGTTGGCCTGTGGTACAGCCTCAGAGTGGAGGGGAAAATGTTAAAAAAGGAAAAAAAAAAGTTTGTAAGCCAGTTAAACATTGTGTTATTGCTCCTTAAAGGAATTGAATTAACTTGTTACGTTACTGTTAGTGTCCCATTGTGAAACCAGGGTTGGGGAGAGGCTTCTCTGGGTGATGTGGTCTCTGGGCCCATCCCCAGGTTCAGCTCGCTCCCACATGAGGTTGTACAGGGCATTGCACAACCTGTGGTAAGAAGGAGGAGTTCCCATGGCAACAGGTCTGGCTTCCAGGGTCATTTTCAGGCTCATGGCAGGAGCCCTGGTCCAGGCTGGGGATGCTCCAAGTGCCCGCTGTCCTTCCAGGAAGGACAGGAAGCCTTTGCTCCAGGAACTGGGGGGCGGGGCCATGGGAGCCCTGCCGGCACACCTCATGGTGCCCTGTGACTCTCCACCTGCCTGTGACCAAGGCATCGAGTAGCCATCACAGGGCTACGGGGACTGTGCAGGGCCCGAGGCCAGTGGGTGGCCTTGAGGAGGCCGTTTCTCTACTCTCTCCTTTTCCACATCTTCTTGAGCAACACCGTGGAGCTGTGCTAAAGAGTCTGTGCTCTGGGTACCCAACCGCATAGGTGCCTCACCCCTCTCTGCCACTTACTAGTCGTTTGACTTGGACAAATAAAAATAACTTCACCTTTCTGTGCCCCAGTTTCCCATTTTCCTCCGCAAAATGGGGATAATGATACTTATTTATAGTGTTGCTGTAAAGAATTAAGTGAATTAATACTATAATGTCAGCTATTTTTTCTACTACTGCTTCCGTCGCCTTTGCCCCCTGGTTCAAGCTCTTACCTGACCCTCACAATGTTCAGAGCCTGTCCCCTAGTAGGCTCTATTTAATAAAGATAGTTAATGGTTGACCTGCTGAGTGCTGTGAGCTCTGGCTTACACTAGGTGCCCAGTAAGTGTTTGCCGTATTAATTATTAGTAACTCCCATAGCCTCCTCATATCAACCTGGTCTGCTCATGGTCTCCTGAGCCAGTGCCCAGCGACTGCTTCCCCTAGGTCTTTGCCGTGTCTCGCCCACTGGAACCCTTCCCCTGCCCCCTATCGAAATCCTCCCCACCTTGGAAGCCCTTCTTCAAGCCCCACCTCCCTCAGGAGTATGTGTGGATATCCCAGCCCATGGAGAGTGCTCATGCCCCCTTGGAGTTGCCGTGGCATTTCTGACTCGTATCGTGCATTGATACTGAGCCATGAGAGCTCTGGCTGCAGGCTCCTACTTGCAGCCATGTTGTCTTGCCCCCTTGGGCCTTTCTTCACTAGTGGGAGGGGGTCACTCATCTGACCCACAGGGAGGTACAGGCCACCTCCCATGTGCCAGGTGCTGGGCTTCCAGCCCTAAAGGGGCCTGACTCTAGCGGTGGAGACTAGAAAACAGGGACTTCCCTGGCGGTCCAGTGGTTATGACTCTGCGCTTTCACGACAGGGGGCGCGGGTTCGATCCCTAGTCAGGGAACTAAGATCCCCCTGTGTGGTGTGGCCAAAAAACAAGGGAGGGGGGACTAAAAACAATACACAGTGATGTATTCTTTTTTTTTTTTTTTTTGCGGTACGTGGACCTCTCACTGTTGTGGCCTCTCCCGTTGCGGAGCACAGGCTCCGGACGCGCAGGCTCAGCGGCCATGGCTCACGGGCCCAGCCGCTCCGCAGCACGTGAGATCTTCCCGGCCCCTGCATCAGCAGGCAGACTCTCAACCACTGTGCCACCAGGGAAGCCCCACAGTGATGTATTCTTATAGAGATACATAAGAAGTACTAGGAAGCAGAGGATCGGATGATTGCCCTCTCCCACCCCTCACAGACGCTGCTTAAAAGCTTTTGGAAGCAGACCATTGCTCTTGGGATAAACCCCAATACCATTACTGCGCCTACAGTATCCTGCTTGATCTGACCGCTGCTCGCCTTCTCTCCAGGCTCCTTCCACACGTGTGTGCCACCCCACATGCCCCCACACCCCAGGTGCACACACACTTACCTTACATGCAGATAGATACACATACCCCATACACACACTTACACACACTGAAACGCATACACCCATATACACACGCATACACACCCCTCAGCACACTGACTATTTTTTGTTGTTGCAAAGGCACAAAAGCTCCTTCCTGCCCCACAGCCACTGGAGGTACTGTTGCTTCTGCCAGGAATGCTCTTTCCCACCTTCCTTTAGTCCAGCCAACTCCAGCTCATTCTTTGAATCCCAGTTTAAATATTTCCTAGGGAATGACTTCCCTCACTACAATCTGTTTCCTCTATCAACCTGTATGTCAACATATAGAAACATTTGTTGAGCGAGCATCTCTTCAGCATTTAACACAAATTTTAATTAATTCATTATTTGTGTAATTAGTTGTTTGTCCATCCCCACCAAGACTGTAATCTTCATGTAAGTAGGCCCATGTTTGTCTTGCTCACAGCCAATCCCCAGCACACAGCACTGGGCCTGAAACGCAATAAGCCTTACTACATATTGGCTAAATGATTGAACAGAGAGGGTGGCCAGGCCAGGCTAGGGAGGCAGGAAGGGGGGAAGGCCATTCTGGGAAGAGAGATTAGTCTGTGCAAAGATATGGAGAGGAGACAATATGGTGTGTTTGGCTTGTAAGTAAATGTGGCTAAGTCACAGGATTAGAGGCTAGAAGGCTTTGAGCTGGGGCCCAATGGAACAGGGCTTTGGATATCAATGAGGAGCTTAGGTTTAACCTGTAGGCAGTAGTAAGTGATCTGGTTTGTGTGCTAGCAAGCTCACTCTGATGGCCTTGAGGAGGTCAGAACTGAGAGGGCAAGACTTCAAGCAAGGAGACCAGAGTCTGTGGGACAGGAGGAGAGAGTAAACTGAGGCAGTGACCGGGTGGGTGGGGAGGGATGGTTGTGAATGCCAACTTGGAAGCTGAACGAATAGGGGAGGAGTGAGACCTGGACTCTGGCTCTGCCCAGGACCCCTCGCTGCCCACCTCACAGAGAACAGTGCTACCTGAATTGAAGTGAGTGCTCACTGTACCCCAGTTAGGATGTGGGAGGAGGGAGATGTCTTACACTTGGTCTTCCCAGAGCTGGCCCCTGATGGGACAGGCTTGAGGCCCCAAGAGCACTAGAGTTCAGCCGTCTGCGTGGACATTGCCTGCATCTTTTCTCTTTCTGTGTCCACCCCCCCCATTCCCCCACCCCCGCCCCTCCGCATTTGGCCTCAAGGTCGGCCAGGCCCCCAAGCAGCCCTGGAGCCTCAGTGTCTCTGGCCTTGACCCAGAGCCCTAGCCTGCTCCAGGCTCTCCTAAGGAGGACACTGTCCAGAGAAGCCTTGGGACCCTCTCCTGAGGAGACAGAGGACTGGCTAAGATGATCTTTGACTCTGATTCCAGTGGGGATGGCTGTAAGGGGACACCTCAGGCAGAGTGAGGCAGGCAAACCGCAGGCTCAGGCTTTCTGGGAGCCAGAAGAGGGAGAGCCTCTTCTATGTAACCCTTTCAGCACCACACCCAGGCAGGAGGCAGGACGCTGTCCTTTCTGACAGCCCTTGTCCATTGGCTTGTGCGAGGTGTGCTGGCGGGCAGGGGGGTTCCAGTGTCTGAATTCACCATCACAGGCCTTGAAGAGAAGAGCCAGCTAGTGCTGGCAGCCTGGGCTGTCAGTGTGTGTGGGAGGGGGAGCTACCAGCCACCTGGGACACCCAGGTTTCTCTCTGGCTGCAGGCTGCGCTGGCTGGGAGGGGCTCCTGGGCCACAGACCCCTGCAGCCAGGCACAAATGGTGCTCCATAAACGGTATTCCCCCGGCTGGTGGGATCCCAGGGGGTTGCAGCCAGACCTTCAGGGATGAGGAGGCACCGGCACACTGCCCCTAAGGTCGGGGCGGGCGGGCAGGCTGGTGGGCGCACGAAGCAGTGGAGACAGACTGCAAAAAGCAAGAGTGCTTCCCATTCCGCTGGGCTGGTCAGTGGGCTTCATTTCGGTCCCTCCCTGGGCTGTACTCTCGCTGTCTCCCCACCCCCATGCTGTCCTCAGCCTGGCCCTCGCTGGGGGATCTCTACTCCCCCTCCTCAGTCACGTCTCAGGCCCCCAGCCCAGCTCCAGCCCTCTCTCCGGGCGAGGAGGTCGTGGCGCTCTGTTTGGGCGCCGGTCCTGCCTCCCTCGGTGGGCCCCGGAAGGGGTCCAAGGCCAAACCCGGCCGCGCTCAGCCCCGGCAGCCGGAGCGGGTGGGGGTGGGGGTGGTGAGGGCGTTGGGCGCGGGAGGGGAAGAGTTAAGGCTTGGCGCTCCCCTCCCCCGGAGGGTGTGACCGCCTATAAGAAAGGCGCCGCGCTCCGGCACTGGGGCTGCAGGCGGCGGGGGCGCAGCGCGGCTGCGGAGAGCTCAGGCCGTCCCCCTGCCTCCCGTGCCTCGCGCCTCGCATCTCGCGTCGGTCCCATCACCCGGGACCCGCGGCAGAATGTCGGAGTCCAGGAGGAGGGGCCGAGGCCGCGCCAAGAAGCACCGAGAGGGGAGGAAGCTGGAGCTCGAACCCGGGGAGAAAGGTAGGGCACCTCGGCGCACCCAGACACCCCGTTTCCCTGGGAGAAACCTGCCGCCCTCTCACCCGCCCCCAGCGTCTCGCGGGTGAGTCCGGGGCTGTGCGAGCGGTCGCCGAGGTGACAAGCACCGAGGGGCGCGAGTGCCTGCGTGCAAGCGGGTCTCCGCGGCTGGGCAGGCAAGGGACTGCGCACTCGGAGCCGGTCGGTGGCTGTGCGCGCCTGTTCCCGGGCCGCCGCGTCCCGACGGAGCGGGCGGGAAAGAGACGCGACCCGAGCGGACCGGCCTGCCGCGAGGACCCCGCAGCTAGTAGCAAAGTGGGGCTGACCAAAAGACAGGGGACAGGCAGACGCGGGGCCTGGCCTGGCCGCAGTGCTCAGGGAGCTGTCACTGTCTTCCCGTCCTCAGAGTGTGTTCTGGGCTCGCTGCCACCCATGTGCCACACCTCCATGAGTTCTGCTCAGCCATTGGAGCAAGGGCAGCATTGCCTGCCACCTCCTGAGAAGGGATGCCCTGTCCCGGAGAGCCCCAGGGAGTAGGGAGCCCCTGCTTCAGTGACAGGTATTTCCCTTAGGACTGGACCAGGCATCAGGCAGTTGTCCCCTTTGGTCTTCAGGAGTGACTCCCTTGGGTTCTGGGAGGTGAGAAGTTGCTCTGAGTGAGCAGCAGAGCCTGTGCTGAGACCCACTTTGGTGCCCTCCCTGGGCAGCTGCAGGGGGGAAGGAGGAGGGGTCTCCATTCAGTGCACTGGTCTTGGGCTTCTCAGGGATGGGCCTAAGGTGTGCAGGTCCTCCCCTCCAGAACTAGGCTTGCACTATTGGGATGCAGTTGGGAAACCTCGGGTTCTCACTTTTTTCTTTTTCAGGCAAGCATTTCGTTAATGCCTATTTGTACTTGTAAGCAGGCCAAGCATGTTCAAATGGTTCATCTCCATTTAATCCTCATAATAATCCTGGGGGTAGGTGGTCCCAGCCCCGTTTTACAGAAGGAGCAACTGAGGCTTATTGAGGTTAGAGTCACAAAGTAAGTTCCAGAGATAGGTCTTGGGGCTTCCAATCAGCATTCCTGGACAATGATGCCTATTTTAGTGTCTCTGTCCCTCACCAAAGTTCCTGCCAGAGCTGCAACATAAAAATGTCTTCAAAAGAGCACTGGACTGGGAGTTGGGAAGCTTCAACTGTGGTTGAGAATTTGGCCAAATTCCTTTCCTTTCCTGAATTTCTGTGTAATGCGAGAGAAGGGGTAGCAAGGTAGCCGGTGAGGTCTCTATTGGGAAGAGCCTAGGAGTTAAACACTGCCTTCAGCCCAGTAGAGAGGAGAAACTAAGGGAATTTTAAAGGCCAGGCTATGTTCTCTTCTTCATAAAGAAAGCCTCTTTGCGCATTTCTGCCGGATGAGTGTGTCTAGGAGTCCTCTGTAAGGTGATGGACACTGTGGGTCTGCCCTGACCATACTATGCGAGGCAGCTTAGTCTAGGTTCGTGTAGTGTGGATGGCCTCCAATCTGAGATCTGAAGGAACTCAGGGTGCCTATTTTCAGGATCAGAATGCATGGCTTTGGCTCAGTGAGCCACCCTCTTCTCCCACCCCACCATACACATCCTAATGTGGGCACCTTGGAAGGCTGGCTAGTTAAGGGCACCCTTCCAATGTCAAGGTTGCAGGAGCTGAGCTGGTAGCAAGCCACATGGACTTCAGCTGGTGAGAATCAATAGTGCCGGGAAACGAGCAGCTGCAGAGGGTAGAGTACGCGTTGGGGCAGAGGTGGGAGAGGGCTATGAGTAGAAGATGCCACGGGCCTCTCAGTGATCTCTTCCAGCATCTTCTACCCCTGTGAGAAAGTCCTTCTTGATGTCTAACTATAATCTTTCCTGCTGTCTTTTCTTCTCTGCTTTCTCTTGTTTCCTGCTTCCCCGTGGGCAGCTCTTCAGGGAATTGGCTGATCAGTAGATACCAAACAGACCAAAGGCATAAGCTAGAGGACTTTTGGAGACCTGGGACACTGTGGAATGGGGGAATCATGGGGGACGATCATGCTCTGAAACAAGATATCAGAAGAAACCATGTCAGTGAGAAGCAACAGTCTTAAATCCCTGCTATGTAACTGGGTAGGTCTGATTTCAAACCTGGTAGGATGAGTGCTTAAGCCAACAGTGGCCTACAGAGCGGGAGGCCTCCCTCACAGCTGCCCATCTGAGGCTGCAGGGTCCTCCTCTTTTATGCTGAGAGTGCCCCCGCCAGGGAGAACACGGACACTGGGCAGCTGGAGAGGGGTCTTAGCCAGGGCGGAGCCACATTTGGTTGAAAGATTGGGAGGTGCAGACATGGAGAGTGTGAGCAAGTTATCCATTAAAATCTTCAGCTTAGACGGGGGAGGGAATCTGGAAAGTGGGAGGGAGAAAGAAGGGAACATTAATTAATTGGCTCCCCTGTCCCTGACCACACATCCAGCAGCCCCGTCTCCTCCTTGGCAAATAGCAGAAAGGGTACCCCTGTACTAAAACCCAGGCCGGCGTGGGGAAACGGGCACAGGGGTGCCGGGGGGGACTGAACTGCAGGTGTGAACTCTGCCCCATGACTCACTGAGAATTCTCAGGGCCAATGCCTGGTATCCCTACCTGGGGCTGGGTCCTCCTCACCCCCCATTTTCCCTTATCCCAGGGGACTGGGGTAGGGGTGGCTCGTTAGCCTTGCCAGCCTTAGCAGCAGTGTTTGGGGGGAGGGGTGGATAATAAGCTCACTCACATACCTGGGGTCCAGCCTCTGTGTGGCCCCGGGCACTGCCCTCCCTCTCTCTGGGCCTCAGGAAATGTGCTCTGCTCTCAGCTCTCACCTTCTCCACAGCAACGGCAGAGCCTCAGCCCTCAGGCCCTGTGTCTCTGAGAATCCTGAGAGGAGGAGAGCTATGGGATTAGGGTGGGAGGAAGGGGGAAAGCTGGCCCCAAAGAAACTGATAACCCCTGAAAGTGCTGTGTTGTTTTGAAGAACGACTTTGGAATTTGATTCTAAGTAACTGGCCTTTTCCATGTGCCCCCTGAAAGTCCGGTCAGGGTTTGATGGAACGTGTCCTTCTGTTGGAGCTCCCATGTGAACTGGACTCTGTGTCTGCCCACAGTAGGGCAGGGGACAGGCTTTGGTCTTCATGGGGATATGAAGGGGGATTAGCATCACTAGCTGAGCGTTCTGGACACATCTCATTTGAATGGGCGCAAAAAATCCTTGCAAGGTCTTTCTCTTTCATCTTTCCCATCTCCTGCCTTTGGTGAAGATAGCGCCCAGACTTCTAGGATCAACTCCTGTCTTTAGGCTGTCCGGGGTCAGGTCAGAGGTGGTCACGCGCCTGCCTACGTGTACGTGGCTGAGCCACATCTGGCAGTTGTTTTTGGCAGCCTCTGCCTCTGGCCTTGGCCCCTGGATGACCCTGCTGAGCTGGGTACCTGGAGTGGTCCTCCTGGCCCTCTGGGGCTCAGCCTGTGTCTCACACTCTGCTCCGTGTCCCTGGCACCTCAGGGTTCCTTAGGAACAAGAACAGCAAGCAGAGAGTGACTTTGTACTGCCCAGCAGGCTTTCATCCTGAGAGCTCAAAGCAGTTCACACCCCAGGACTTATAGGTCCTCAGCCCAGGTCCCAGACACTCAGCGGTGGGGACGACGGGGCAGAGAGCCCTGGTCTTTCCAGATTGGCCCAGCAGTGGGGCTGGGGGCACACAGTGAGTCACCCACTGTGGAGGAATCAAGTGGCCAGTAAGTCTGGGATAGAAGTAAAATTGGACCGAGGGCTTCAGGCTGCAAACAAAGGGGATAGTTTCCTTTAAAAGAGTATGAGCTGGTGGGGCTTCCCTGGTGGTGCAGTGGTTAAGAATCCGCTTGCCAAGGCAGGGGACACGGGTTCGATCCCTGGTCCGGGAAGATCCCACATGCCACGGAGCAAGTAAGCCCGTGCGCCACAACTACTGAGCCTGCGCTCTAGAGCCCGCAAGCCACAACTACTGAGCCCACGTGCCACAACTATTGAAGCCCGCACGCCTAGAGCCCGTGCTCTGCAACAAGAGAAGCCACCGCAGTGAGAAGCTCGCACACCGAAAAGAAGAGTAACTCCCACTCTCTGCGACTAGAGAAAGCCCACATGAAGCGACGAAGACCCAATGCAACCAAGAAATAAATAAATAAATTTATAAAAGAAAAAAAGAGTATGAGCTGGGCCCTTCCTTCCCTCAGGCCCTCTGGCCCCTGTGGGTTCTATGAGCCGCTGGAGGAAGAAGCAGCAGCTTCTTGGGAAGCAGAAGCCCTTGGACTCGGATATTGACGAGAATGCCTAAGTGATCCCCACTTCTGCCCTCTGCCCTTGGTGCTGGGAGCTTCAGGGCCCAGCCCTGATCTTAGGGTGGTGCCAGAGTGAGGAGTGTATGGAGGAAAAGGCGCTAGCCCAGCACTGGCAGGCCCTAGCCCTGGCCTCGGGTGGGCTTCCCAGCGTGGCTACCCATGCCTGGTTGTCAGCCCCACTCCCCCTTCTAAGTCTCCTCTGCATTCGAGCACACAAGGCTGGCCTGACGAACAGTTGGCATAGGGAAGAGAAGGGTTATTTTTAAATACTGGCAAAGCGCTGCCAAAACTTCAGACCTGGGGTCCGTCAGAACCATGTGCCCACTGTGTTTCCCCACCACGCCTGAGCCTGTAGCACACCGTTTATAACTTAGCAGGGGACAGTGCAGCGTATGCTCTCTGTCTTCCTCCAGCCCAGCCCTGGCCTAGCCATCCATCCATTCACCAAGACTTCCAGGTCGGTCGTGGCCATGTGGGAACTATACACACTGCATGTGCTCTCATTCACTATAGTGTATTCAGTTCTGCAAACATTCATTGAGCGCCTCCTATGCAAATAAATCTGCAAACATTCATCGAGCTCCTCCTATGCAAATAAATCGCAGCTCCTGCCCTCAAGAAGCTCAGACAGATCCTTACAAAATACCTGTGATTGCAGCCAAGTGTCAAGTCAGAGATCTGTGTGTGATGAGGTCTATGATGAGGAAAGGAATGATTTGTTCTCCTGGGAGGGTGTAGAGGAGGCTTCTGAGAGGGGTGACGTTTGAGCTGAGCCTGGATGGCGAGTAGGAATTCACCAGAGTGAGAAAGCACCTTCCAAGAGGTAGGAACATTCCATACCCAACCTGCTTGGGGCTGGGGGGTGGGAGAGGAGCAGGGAGAAAGGAGGCAGCTATCGTTTACTGAGCACTTACTACATGTCAGTCCTGGTTCTATAAAGTAGAGATACTATTTTATCATCCCCACTTTACAGATAAGAAAACTGAGGCAGGGAGAGAGTCCACGACTGGCCTGTGATCCAGCATGACTTAATGGCAGCATGGGATCTTAGGCTCAGGTCTGCCCCCTCCACCCTGCCTCTCCATGCACATTCCACCTGGCTCCAGGCTCTTCCACAGTCCGTGCCTCTCAAGACAAACCAGTGAAGGGCATAGGATGCTCTGTTGGTCCACTTGTTGGAGCAGGTCCTTCCCATCCCACAACTGGTCAGATATTTACTTCCTGGGCTCTTGGGCAGGGTTTAAGGGTACAGAGATGGGCAGGTTGTGTCCCTGCCCTCACAAGGAGCTTGCAGTGTGACTGTGGCAGTAAGGTGTGAATAGGAACTGTGGAGCACTGACAGAGGGGCAGCCCAAGGCCCTGAGGCTGTACCGACAGGCAGGAGGAGCTCCTGGGAAGCCTGAAGTTATTATGGTCAGTAGTCTAAGCAGAAACCAAGCTCAGGATCCAGAGTCCAGTGAGATCTAGCACCAGTCTGGGTAGTTTTCTGGTCCTATGGAACCCCTTGTGCAAAAGGTGAACGTTTCAACCAGTGGGAACCTGGTTTAAAGCATAAACTTGGAACTTGCTAGTAATGCAAATTCTTGGGCCCCACCCCGACCTTCTAATCAGAAACCATGGGGATGGGGGCCAGCAGTTTTAGCAAGCCCTCTGGTTGACTGTAATGTGTGCTGAAGCACGAGAACCACTGGTTAAGCTGTGGCCCAGCCTCCCAGGGCAGAACCCTGCAGAGGGCATGCCAGTCCCACGGCACCTGTGCCAGGCATCATGCTTGGGGGCTGTCAGGGGAATGGGGTCGCCACCTTGTGGGCTGAGAGAGATGGGGACAGACCTAGAGCTGCTAGGTAGAGCCTGGCAAAGGCTGACACAGAGTGGCAAGAAGAGAGACTCATTCCCATCAGAGGAATCTGGGCAGGGTTTCTGGAGGAGATGGGGTTGAGGTAGACCTTGCCGAAAGGAAGCACTGTGCTGGAGAGATCTAAAGAGGCTTGGCATTCCAGCTGAGGAAACCACGTGAGCAAAAGGGGGCAACAGAGGGTGTTTGGGAAATAAAGTGCAATTCCAAAGATACGCTGCTGAACATGGTGTGGAGGAGGGAGAGATCAACAGGGCCAAACAGGTTTTCTGAGTGTCAGGCTGGTGAGTTTAGACTTCTCTGAAACAGCACGGAGTGAAGTGTTCTGAGCAGGAGGCTGACCTGGTCTCCCAGAGCCGCTCTTGAGGCATCGTCAGCCACCACCAGTTTGTGGCAGGATGGGCAAGGGGAGGACACGGCCAGGGCTCCTTCGACAGTCCCAGCCGATTAGTCAGGATGTGTGTATGGTGATGGGTGGGTACAGGGGGGCGTGAGCTTTGCCTCGGGATAGCTCACGAGCTGGCAGCACTTTAGAAGGATTCTGGAGGTTTGGGCCTGGCCAAAGGTCGGCGACTTCTAGCCCAGTCAGGCAAGGCTGGATCTGAGCTCATGGGCCAGTCCCTTCACTGTACAGATGGGCAAACTGAGGCCCAGAGAAGTTCACACACCACAAGGTAAAGGGTTTGGCAGCTACCGGGCAAGAAAGAGAGCAACAGCTTCCTGAGACACTGCCCCCTCCCACCGACCACTGAGCCTCGGGTGTCAGTTCCCCGAGTGCACTGTGGTCTCCTGCCCTGGTCCTTTGAACCCTTTGCCTGGAACACTGTCTCCCTCCTCTTGCCCAACTCCTGTCACCCTTCAGGCCCAGCACAGGCTTTGTTCCCTCCTCAGAGCCCTCCCTGGCCCTCAGGGTGAGGAGGGAGGCTGAGGTGTATGGTCTGTGCCCTCGCATCACCCAGCACCTCCCCATCACAGTACCGACCCCACTGTGTGGGCAATACCCCGCTCAGCTGGAATCCCCACCAGGGAGACCATGTCACGTGACCCTCAGTACCCAACATGTCCTGAGTGCCCGGTACATGCTTGAGCGAATGAATGACGGAGGCCGTTATCAAGCTCTTTCACCCCTGTACACAGACACCTGTGGCCGGTTCTCCTATTTGTTTTTGTTTTCTTGTTTTTGTTTTTGTTTTTTGCGGTATGCAGGCCTCTCACTGTGTGGCCTCTCCCGTCGCGGAGCACAGGCTCCGGACGCGCAGGCTCAGCGACCATGGCTCACGGGCCCAGCCGCTCCGCGGCATGTGGGATCTTCCCAGACCGGGGCACGAACCCATGTCCCCTGCATCGGCAGGCAGACTCTCAACCACTGCGCCACCAGGGAAGCCCTCGTTCTCCTATTTGAAGAAGAGCAGTCTCATGGGAAGAGGCTGCCCTGGCTGAGCTTCCTGCCCACGGCCGGGGGCCCCTCAGCTGTCGAGCAGCCCAGTGGGCTGAGCAAGGGTAGTTCTTCAGGGAGGCCCCAATTGCACCATCTGCTCTGCTATCCTGGGGCAGATGCCTGTTTTGGCTGAGGGGGAAGGAAAGGACTGAGATGCGGAGGAGTGTTGGGTGGGAAAGGGCCCTGGGATTAGCCGTCAAGGGACCCCACCCTCCCCTGAATGCTCGCAGCAGTCTTGTCCTGGGCCACTGTGAGGCACCCATCAGTCACAGCCCAGCTTAGATCACTAATTTATTTGTTCAGCCAGTGATCAGTGAGTGCCTGCTCAGTGCCAGACACCAGGAGTATGGCTGTGCTCCCACACATCCCCTCCCTGAGGGTCCCACAGTCTAGAAAGACAAGAACCCACTTTACTCTGAGGTAGAAAGCCCAAAGTAGGGCAGGTGAAATGCTCAGGGAGCCTGTGCAAGGCAGAGGTTGCTCCTGGCTCGGTGGATTAGAGAAGGCCATGCCATCTGAGGTGATCTCCAGGGATTTAGATGAATAAGAAGGGCCAGTTGTTGAGCTGTCTCTCTGTTCCAGGCACTGCGCTAAGTTCTTGACATACATTATCCCCATCTAATTCTCACCACAATCTTAAGAGGCGGGTGAGATTGTTCCTGTTTTACAGACAAGGGACTAAAGGCTCAGAGAGGTTAAGTAACTTGTCTAGTTATACAAGACACTGGGCAGAGCCAGAATGCAAGCCGAGACTGGTCTGACCCCCAGCCTGTGTGTCTGACACTCTCAACTGTGCTTCTGTGGGGAAAGACATGGCGGCGGAGCATATGAGCAGAGGGCACGGAGGCAGGCAGCATGCAGAACAGGCACACTTGGGGATCAGCCTGTGATTTGGTTTGCCTGGAATATAGAATTCCTGAAGGGAACCAGCAGGGGAAAAGGCAGAGAGTTGTGTTTGGGAAGGGGCCATTCACTGACCAAGCACGCGTCCCCTGAGGACCCTGGCTGCCAGCCAAGGAAGGCCCGTAGCCTTCCTTCTACAGACATCATGGAGCCAAAGGAGGGTTTCTGAATGTCGGAGAGGCACACAGAGGTGCATCTTCCCAGAGTGGTACTCTGGGCTGGGGGACCAATATAGCCTAAACCAGGGCCTGGCAGACGATGGAGGCTTGGGAGGGTGAGGCTTGGTGGAAGGTGATTGGTCTCCACCTTTGGGGAGAGACACAGAGTTGTCACAGATGACAAGGTGACTGAAAGCGGGAACTCAGGAGAAAGAGCAGTCTTGGGAGAGAAGATGGAGAAACTGGTTTTCCCCCGTGCTGTTCGTGAGCTACTGACTGCAGATCCAGACAGTGATTTGTTTTAGGGTGAGTTCTTTCCAGCCCCCTGTCTCACTAGCCTGGACCACAAAGACCACAACTCAGCCCTCCCAGACTCCAGAGTGCTTAGGCCAGGACTCTCCAAGGATAACTTGTAGGGAGGGTGGCCAGGCCTCTGGCAACGTGGGGGACCCCAGAACCCACTGAGGTATCTGCATTTGGTGAGCACGTAGGCCTGTATCCTTACCTGTATCAGGCGTGCTAAGACTTTTTCCCCTGAAACCCAACATTTCTTTGAATTCTTGTATTTTTATTTTATCTTAAAAATCCACAGGAACTTGCAAGTGTACTCCACCATAGATCTGTTTGTTTTAATACAAAGGTGCTGCTTTTCCTTACTAATGAGCTTGGCAAACCCTTCAGAAAGAGGCCCTGAGGTCATCCTGTGGCTTTGCATGCATCCCAGGTTGAGAAGCCAGTCTTGTCCGGTGTATAAGGTGCCTCCCCTTTTCCCACCCCCACTTCATTTTCCACTGACCTAGAGCTTCAGGAACAACTTTCTCCAGCCAGGCTGATGAGGTGGGAAGTGCAGACCTGTCCCAAAGGGGAAAGGGACTCTGGGATTCCCCTCCTCAGCTCTCTTTCTCTCTGGGTTCCTTGAACAAGGGGTAGCCTAGTCCATCAGCAGCAGGCCTTCTCCAGAGGGTTCTCCGAGGCCAGGGCCCATCCTTGCCCAGTGAGGAGCTTAAACAGAGTTGGGCAAATGGTAATGGCCTTGCAGGACTGTCATCTCTGTTGTCCCTACCTCTACCTCCAGCAGCCAAAGAGATGATAATCTCTTCCATCCCTCCATAGAGAGCTTTCTCTTGCCCCATTCCTCTAAAATAGGCAGAGTGTGGTTTATAGATGAGTCATCTGAGGCGCAGAAAGGCTAAACTACTTACTTAAGGGCGGACAGTTGGAAAATTGGGAGACCAGGACAAAGACCTGAACTACTGTGTCCTCGGTTACCGCTCTTTCCTCTGCTATGCACGGCTTCCTCTGTGCCAACTCTAGGTGTCTGCGGTCTGTGCCCCGAGCATGGTAAGAACCAGGGAGCCGTATGCCACCCCAGCAACTGGTGCCTCTGCTCTGTGAACCTGTGCAGTCTCCCCAGACATAGGTGACATCCCCCGCAGTCCCCCATCTCTGCTGCTCATGTCCCCATGTCTCAGCCCTGAACCTAGGTGAGGAACTGTGGCGTAGACCTGCCTGACTCCCAGGGCTGGGCACCTCTGTCTTGGGAGGGTCCCGAGGCGGCAGTGTTTCTATCAGGCCCCCGGGCTCCTGGCAGAGGGGACTGGGGGAAGGGAGGGGCATAGTGTTGGCCCTGGTGGTCAAGACAGGCCTGTTCTTGCCCTGCCCTCGCACTGTAGGGTTGGGTGTCGGTGGATGGGTGCTTCTGGATGGGCAGGCGAGGCTTTAAGGCAGGAACCATCTCAGTTGTTCTTGGAGCTGCCAAGCTTTGTGTCCTCCTCCTTCCTCCCTTCCCCTCTCTTCACCCATGCCCCTGGACCAGCGTCTGCTCTCTCTAGCTCCCATCCCCAGCCAGCCCTGGCCCCTCTTCTCTACCTTGTAGCTGAGGTGTCAGGCACCTGGCCTGTTGAGCTAAGAGCCCATTAGGTCTGGGCTGGCTTTCTCTCCACTCCCAGCCTCAGTGGAGCCCATGGCAGCGGCCACGTTGTCTTGCTTAGCGCCATATCCCTGATGGCTGGTAGGTGGCTGGTACGTCACAGGGACTGAGGTGGACATTTGTTAGATGGTGTGAGAGGCGGGCAAGGCAAGCCCAGGCACCAGGCTGGGCCTGGTTGGCTGAGGAAAGGTGGCTCAGGGAAAGCCAAGAGGCCCAGCAGGGACACACTCCCTTTGGGAGGCCTGGCCTGTGGCTGTCAAATGGCTTTTCTGCAGGCTCCTGGGAGGATACCTGAGGGCCGGTTTCAGAGTAGGCCCTCTGTGCTCACTTAAACCAGCTGTGTTTTTAGTTGTTGTTGTTTCTTCTTTCTTTCTCATTTGAACTTGGAGTCTGTAATTAACCTCCCAGAGGTCGCGGTCACTTCTGGGTGGGGGAGGGGTGGGGAGGGGGCTGGCCCACAGCCCATCAGCAGCAGGACAGTGGGAGACTTTGATGCCAGGCAGGCTGGCCGCATTGTCTCCAGGTGTTGCCCTGCAAAGGGGACTGCTCAGCCTTAGTCATGAGGTGGGGACCATTAACCCTTTTAGGAGTCCGCTGCCCCTGCGCCCTGGTTGTCGGGAGGGAGGCCGGGCCTGGTCCGCCTGGCTGGGCTGCCTGGCCCTGTCCCAGGCATCCGTCTTGCTCTCAGATCTCTGCAGGCTCCGCACCCACCGCCCACTGCCGAGAGGAATGAGGTCAAGTTGCTGGCAGCAGCGGTACTGCCTGGCCTCGGGGCTGGGATGTGGGAAAGGAGCAGCCCTGATTGTTCTTACTGTTGTTGTTCTCTTCAGTGAGGTGCTTTCTGGGGATTCCCTGCCACACAGATGCGGGCCAGGTGCCCCAGCTTGGCATCGGGTGATGAGAAAGCAGAAGCCCCCAGATTAACCATGGCCCAAGTCGTGGCAACTGAGATGTATCTTAAGGTTTTACGAGATCCCTTATCAAGGGAGATCTTTTTGCGGAGACCTGGGTCATCCCTGAGAGACTTTCCTCTTGTTGTTAGAAAGCTGCCAAAAGAGCTGTCCCCACACGCCCACACCCCTACTCCAGAGAGCTTAGGTGGGCCCTAAGCAGCAGGACTGGGACGGGAACGGGACGAAGTGACCTCTCAAGGAGGATGGGAGCTCAGTAGACAGGGCTTGGTCTGAGGAGACACTAGAGGTGGTGAAGGGCGGGCTGACCAACACCCTAGGGCCACCTAGGCCATCAACTTGCTGTCTGCCCCAGCACCCGGGGGTGGGGAGCAGCAGCCCCGGGGAAGCAGGGAATTGGGAATCCCCACCCCCTTCTTTTGAACACAGATCTTCCTCTTGCTTCTACCTGATGCCTCTCGTCTGTCCGCTCTCCTGTGTGCTGGGCCGTTAGGGTGCCCTCTCTGTGTGGGGAAATAAGCACAGACCCTCAGGACTGTGAGCCCTCCCTTTGGCTGCAAAGCTGAATTTATAGAGAAGTTTATGGTGATGTTGTTAACATTAGCAGAACGTTGGAGACAACTGAACAAGTTCCTCTGAACAACAGAATATTATGCAGCCTTTAAAATGATTTAGATCTGTATTTCTAGATTTGGGGAAATGTCTTCATAATATGTTAACCAAGAAAAGTAGGCTATAAAACGTTTTCAAGAGAAGAGTCTTGCAGGAAGTATTTGAAAATGTTGACAGTGGTTTTCTCTCTGGTGGTAATTGAATGGATTTAAATGTGCTTTTCTTTTTCCTTACTTGCACTGTGCAATTTTTTTTTAATAAAGTTATTTATTTATTTATTTTATCTTTGGCTGAGTTGGGTCTTCGTTGCTGCGCGCAGGCTTTATCTAGTTGTGGCAAGCGGGGGCTACTCTTCGTTGCGGTGCGTGGGCTTCTCATTGCAGTGGCTTCTCTTGTTGCGGAGCACGGGCTCTAGACGCGCGGGCTTCAGTAGTTGTGGCACGTGGACTCAGTAGTTGTGGCTCACGGGCTCTAGGGCACAGGCTCAGTAGTTGTGTCCCACAGGCTTAGTTGCTCCACGGTTTGTGGGATCTTCCCGGACCAGGGCTCGAAGCCGTGTCCCCTGCATTGGCAGGCGGATTCTTAACAACTGCGCCACCAGGGAAGCCCACATTGTGCAATTTTTCTACAACAAGAATGTATTTCTTATGTAACAAAACAATAACAGAGAGGAACAAGCTAAGCTCCTTGGTGGGTAGGAGTGGTTGCTCCATACGGGGCTAGGTCATTTCTGTCTGGGACAGCACAGGACATGGCACATAGTAGCACTTAGTAAACACAGGTTTGACTGACTAGGGGCTGAGAGCCTACCCACTGGGTTGCTTCAGCTCTTGTCGTAACAGATCCCCTCCACCCCAGGAAGACTGTGTCTCTGCTTGGTTCAGCTCTGACCCCAAGACACTCTAGGGACACGGTACAGTGGTCTCCATACCTCACACTAGCATTGCATTCTGGGCCCTGGGCTATGAAAGTGACCCAGACAATACGGGACCTGGCTCAGAGATGGTGCCCAGGCTGGGGCTAGAGCTGGCCCATTCCTGTCTGAGGCCTGGTAAGCTCTATCTTCAGCTCCTCAAAGTCTGCTGTGTCAGCAGCCTCTTAGCCTTGTCCCAGGTGTTCCCAGGGTCTGGTACTGAATCCAATGGGATGCAGTGGGAGAAGCAATGGTGGCTCAGGATAAGAACGAGCTTAAAATGCAGGAAGTAAAATAAGATCAAGTCATTCCCCGACTTATAAGCCTCTGATACTTCCCATCACATCTACAAAACTCCAGGGCCGTCTTGCGCAGGTTGTCCACGCTCCTCACTGCAGAAAGCCTGACAGGGCTCCAGGCCCAGGAGTGAGGGTACAGAGGTCCTCTGGGCAGTGTTCCCAGTGCCACCTGCGGGGTGTTCTTCCTGGGCTGCCGCTCCTCTCTCCAAGGGACTTGCTTGAAGTAAAAAATGCAGCCTGTTTGCAGGGTCCCATTCCTTTCAAAACACACATCCTTGGCTTTCAAAGAGCCGTGAACTAAGGTATCTGTGAACAGGGACCAGGACTGGATGCTGCTAGACCAGGAGACATAGGCTTTCAGTATCTCAGATGATGCTCGTGAGGAACTGTTAAGAGACAGAAAAGAAGACTCTTCGTAAAGAACACAGCATGATTGAAATGTATGGTGGTTTTTATTGCCATCCTTTAGCCCAGTGCTGTCTAACAGGAATATAATGCGATCCACATATGTAATTTAAAGTTTTCTAGTAAGCACATAAAAAGTGGCGGGGGGAGGCAAAACAAACCCAGACTTTTCGTCCTAGCTCACACAGCCTCATGTCAGTCACCTGGGCCTACTTCTCCAGGCTCCCCTGCCTTCCAGAATCTTCTAGCCACCTGGGCCTCTTTTATCCCTTGAACTCACCAAGCTCATTCACCCCTCAAGGCCTTTATCCAGGAGCTTATTACTGCCTCATATTTCCTGAGATTGTTTGCTATTATCTACTCTCCTCACTCTAATGCAGGCTCCCAAGAGCAGGAAATTTATCTGCCTTGTTCACCACTGTACACGCAGGGCCCGGAACAGTGCCTGGTATATAGTAGGGTGAATGAATGGGGAAAAAGTGAACTGGATGGGGTTGTTCTGAAGTGAGTGGACTGTCACTCGGGTCAGGTCACACAAGGTTCTCACTAGATGGGGTGGCTCCTTGTCATCTGAAATGCTGTCCTGGGTTTCCCATTGGTGGCAGGGAACGACCTTGAAGCCCCCAGTTCCTCGGGCCCTCTGAACTGGGGTCGTGTCTGCTGTTTCTGGGTCAGTCTCTGTGTAACCATTACCACCACCATTAAACAGTGGCCTCGGGCTCAGGGCACAGGGGGTCAGGACTTGTCAGGAAGCACCACCTCCTCCCACCAGGTATTCCACCACCCCCACCCTGGCTCATTGGGAGGAAGGGGGCCTGGGTTGGGGAGGGTGGGGTCAGGGGTCTCCCTAACCTCAGAACTTCAGGGAAGGTCAACACTCTCCAAGCAGGGGAAGGAGGCACCTTAGAACTTGAGAAGAGCTCTCTGTGTCCCCAGTTCACAAGGAGGGGGAGGAGCCTAGTTGCAGGTCACCAGGTGACCAAGAGGTTAGATCACTGTGTGTCAACCCAACATTGGAGCAAAGCCGCCTGTGAAGATGTGTTCAGCTTGCAGCCAGCTGTCAAGCTCTACACTTACAATATGTACTCTTGCCTAGAGTATGTTACATATTTATTATATATTTTTAAAACCCACATACCTGGACCCATCCTCACAGGTCCTGCTTCAGAATGTCCAGAACAATGTCCCTGGCACTGACACACTTTTTAAAGCTTCCCATATGGTTCTCATTAGCATCTAGGGTTGATAACTATTGATAAGGAGTGACGGGCCCCGAGAGCAAGCAGACGGAGGACGGTGGGATGTAGGTAAGGGAGAAGGATGCTGAGGCAGGGCTTCAATCACACTAGAATAATGAAGTTCCAGAAAGTCCCACAGATTGATAGGTTGATACACATAAAACCTCCGAGTGTCAAAAAAAAACAAACAAAAAACCCAAAACAATAAACCAGCATTTAAAAATGTAAGAAGCAGGTAATTGGGGAAAAACATTGTAGCAAAAGGTGAATAGCCTTACTATTTATAAAGAACTCTTACAGATCAGTAAGAAGATGAGCACCCAGTAGAAAAACAAGAGTACAGACAAGAACAGGCAATTCAAAAAGAAGAAATACAATGAGCCAATACACTTATGAAAAGCGGTCAGCCTCACCAGGTATCAAATAAGTGCAAATGAAAGCAACAAAGAGGCATTATCTTTTGCCTAGCTAACTGGCAGAGATTAAATACATGATAATCCCTCATGTTGGTGAAGGTGTGGAAAAAACAGGCACCATCGTTCACTGGTGGGAGTGCAAATTGGTGCAACCTTTCCAGAACGCAGTTTGGCAACGTGTAAAGCTGAGGAAAATTGCACACCTTTCTGGTGCAGCAATTCCACTTTTAGGAAGATTGCCTTAGGAAATAATTGTGGATAATAATAACAGTAATAGCTAACCTTTATTAAATGCTCTGTGCGTGCCAGAGCTCTACATCCCTTATCTCATATAATCCTCAGTCATCATCCCATGAGGTAGGAGCTGTTTTTATCACCTGTGTTTTACAGATGAGGAAGCTGAGGCACAGAAGGATTAAGGCGATAGCCTGAGGACATAGAACTAACAAATAGCAAAGCGTGGGTTGAATACAGGCAGTCTGAGTCAGGAGCCTCGCTGCCCTTACAGGAGTATACGCTGGATCTGTGCAAAGGTTGATGTGCACTGGGTATATACACTGGATGAAGCTGCAAGGGTGTTCCTCTGGGCTTGTCTGTGATGGGGTGTGGTAAGGCAGGGGAGAATGTATGCTGAATGCTCCACAGTAGGAATTGGTTACATAAGTTGTGATTCACCCATTCAGGAATATTATGCAACCCTAAAAATGGTGCTATAGGCAAAAAATGTGTGTGTAAGTACTAGGGGTTTTTGTTTATGCTTAAAAGGTCTCTGAAAGGATGTAAAAGGAACTGATAAAATTGATTGCCTTCTAGAAAGGCAACTGTGTGGCCTTGGTCAGAAGTTAGAGGGAGATCTGTTTTTTAAGCCATATACCCCTTTTCACTTCTTGAATTTTGAATCATGTGAATATATTCTCTATTAAAATATTTATATATCTATAAATACATACACACATAAGTTGTTATGTTATAGAACTTATTCCAGATAATAGCATTTCAAGGAAATAAAGTCAAGGGTTTCCCAACAAAGCTCCAAGACCCTTACTTGGGGAATCATACTGAAGTCAATGAAGATGCTTCTTTAATGTTTAACCACATGTTTCCCAAACTGATTTGCTCGTGGAGCCGTTTTCTTAAGTAGTATCTATTATCCTCTTTCTGGATATGCCTGTCCTATAGAAGTCAGTTTGCAAAATGTTATTAATAGTTAATGCCAAGGTGAAAGGCTTGCAGTGTTTCATTACATGAGAGAAACATGTTACTGGCACTGATCCCACTTTGTTTAAAAATAGATGTGTAGGTGCATGTGTGTGTGTGTGTGTGTGTGTGTGTGTATGTGTGTTTTAAATACTGGTAAGTACTAGGATAATGGATGGTTTTATTTTCTTTTATCCATTTGTATTTTCGAATTTTCTAAAATGAACAAAATCATTTCACAAGCACCATTTTTTTTGAATCTATGTACTATATTTTTTAAGGCTTTGGGAGCACTTTCTCTCCATGCTCCCTCTACCCCTGTACCCCACGCTCATCTACTCCCTACTAAAAGCAGCAGCCCAGGGTTAGGTTCAGTGAGGGGCCCCTGTAGCCAGGCCCTCTCACCTGTCTTTATCCAGAGCCAGCTTGAGCTGTGACTCTGAACTGGTGGGGGAAGGACCAATGGCCTAGACAGGGTCAGTCAGTCCCCAGACAACTCTCTGGCCCCAGCAGACCCTCCCTTCAACCAGTTTCTCTGTTCCTCAAAGAGAGCCATTGAGGCTGCAAAAGCAGACACCGGCCTGCTACAAGCCTGGCACACTGCACATCCAGATACCTGGGCTCTGTGGCTGCCTGGCTGCGTGACCTTGGCCAAGTTTCTTAACCTGAGTCTCATCTTCACCCTTTATGTTAGCATGACACTTGCCTTACAGAGCTCGGTGACCAAATGAGAGCGCACACAAAGGCACTGGGTATCCTTTACAGGGCTGTCCCAGTGGAAATTATCACACGCCCCAGCAGGGAGCATGGACTTGCCATCACTGTCCTAAGAACAGAGTACTTTTTCCTTTTCTTTTTTTAGGTTGTTAGAGGGAGGGGGGCAAGGAGATGAAACATGGGAGACCAGGGCAGGTGGAAATAGAATGGTGTTCAAGAAAAATGGGAGAAACCTCTTAGCTTGGCATTTGGAGCCCTGCAGCCCTGTGCCCACCAGTGTAGCCCCAGGCCCCAGCCCCCACACAGCCACACCACTTCACCCATTCAGGGCAGCTCACCTTGCTGACCACGTGCGATTCTGATAAACCACAGCCTGGGCCACCTCCCTCCCTTCTAGCTCCCCCATCCTTTAACTCTCAGCTGAGTTAGCTCCCCCCCCACTCTAGGTTGGAGACACACCTCTGGGCTTCAGCACCCCCAGGCCTCCATAAACCACGCTGTGATGTCAATGCCAGGTTCCAGCTCCTCTGCTAGACTGAACTTCCTGAGGGCAGGAGCTGTGTCTGTCATTTTGGTCCACTTGTGTCCTCTGGGCCCAGCATAGGCCTGGGGGTCTGGGACAGGAATTAGATCTTGAGCACTGAAGTCAAGGAGACCTGGGTTTGAATTCCAGTTCCAGCCCCTTGGGGAAGTGACTTCACCACTCTGAGCCTCAGTTTTCCCCATCTGTAAATGGGTTTAATCATTGCAATGAACTCACGGGGTGATTTTCATCAGCTAATGTGTATCAAGCTCTTTGTACCATTCCAGGCATGAAGGAAAACTCTCCACAGGCGGTACCCACACTGACATCAACGCAGACCCTCTGTGAAGCCTTGTTGATTTGAACTAGGAAGTGACACCAGGAGGGGTGGCTCCCCAGGCTCACCCTCTTCCCCACCCCCCAAGGACAGTGGCCCTTCCTCTGCTGCGCGTGCTTGGCGCTGCCCCACCACCAACACGCTCACCTCCTGCCTTGTATCCCCACAGCCACCCGGCCCAAGCTGAAGAAGATGAAGAGCCAGACGGGACAGGTGGGTGAGAAGCAATCACTGAAGTGTGAGGCAGCAGCTGGTAACCCCCAGCCCTCCTACCGCTGGTTCAGGGACGGCAAGGAGCTCAACCGCAGCCGCGACATTCGCATCAAGTACGGCAATGGCAGGTGAGCGACATCCCTCCCTCCATCCACCCAGCCACCCCTGATCCTTCCTCAGAAGGAGGGGCCTGAGCCGGGAAGAGCCCAGGGTTGTTCCCCCAGATCCACCTGTGGAACCAGTTCCAGTCCCCCCTCTTTTGTGGCGTCCAGTTTCTCCTTGCAGCTCCAGCCCCTCTGGTGATGCTGCCCCAGCGTCTTGCAGACGACGGTACCTGCTTAATTAATGTCCCTGGATGGTTGAAGGCAATTTGATTGTCCAAATCAGCTTTAACTGTGGAGTCCCATCTTGGGCATAAAACTTCTCAAAGGACCTGCCACAGGGTCGGAAAGCCCACCATTGGGCAGTTTTTGGTGAAGGACCCTGACTCTAGATTGGGTCTGGGAGGGCACGTGTGAGGATGGGCTGGTTCCTCAGCTCAGCAAGCTGGCACTGGGCAGACAGCCAGGTGAGGGAAAGGCACATGGCTTTGACTGGTGTCGAAGGAGTCTGTATCTCAGACAGTTCCCCTGTGACATGGAAATTGACTTTAGTCTTTGAGTCAGTGCTCCAGGGAAGAGAATCTGAAGCTCTAGAGTCTCTGGGCTGTGGAAGGTGGCCTCTCTTCCACCTTGGATTGGCCAGACAGGGGGCTCCAGGCACCAGAGAAGCCAGACGTCCAAGGGCAGCCCCTCACCTCTCTCCTGAGGGGCTGTGAGAAGGCAGGACAAGCCTGACGTCTGTTCTGCGGGCCCTGAGGGCCCTGTGGACTTCCCTCTCTGGCTGAGGCACGCCCCCGCCTTTCCTGCCCCTCCAGAGGAGCTATCATTTCCTCCTCACCCCTGCAAAATGCAAATGAAGATGATTTTAGAGGACCCTCCAACCTGTCCGACAACAGAAAGTGATGGAAAAAGGGTCTGGGCTCAGGCTGATCCTGGTTTGCCAGGTGACCCCGGATGTACACATCCTGCCCTCAGGCCTTAGTCTCCGAAACCTGTGAAAGAGGAGGTGGGGGTCAGGGGTCTGGGCAGGGCTTCCAGTTTTCTGACTCTCTCTCTGTGAACAGGGAGCAAAGACAGGACTGGTCACCCTGGAAAGTGGTCCAGGCAGCAAACAGAAAGTAATTTAAGAGGATTTGGTGCAGATCAAAGGTTTATGACTGAAAGAACACTGCTTCCTCAGGGAACTTGGGAGGGGGGTCTGGGGTGCCACCAGTCTACAGGGTGCCCATCAAGCTCACCTTCTGAGGCCACCTCACCCCTTCCCCGCCAAGCCTGGCTCTGAGCTGGAGAGAGGAGTGGACAGGCTTCTACAGTTTGGGGGGCCCCGTCTCCCCTTCCCCCTACTTCACTGAGACAGCAGAAGTCAGGAGACGGGGTGCTCCTTGCCAGCCACATTACTCTCAAACAGTCCACAACATGGCCCATCCTCATCCCCATTCCTGATCCGCACGTGGCCCTCACACTCACCCACATCCTCCTGCACACACAGAGCCCTTGTGCCACCAACAAACTCCTTTCTTTGGTGACTTCAGCCTCTCTCTCTCCCCCCCAACAAACCACTAACATCGCCTCTCTTCTAAAAACTTTCCCTCCACGTTGCCGCCTCCCGTTCCTCCTCCGGCTGTTGCCCCATCTTGCTCCTTCCCTCGATCACCACGTGGAGGGAGTTTCGCACCCACTGACTCTACACAGCTCATCCTCCACTCCTCTTTGCTCTGCAGAAATCTGCCCTGTAAATACAACCCCAATTCTCTACAGCTGTGGCTATCGACAGACCCTGTGACCTCAGAGTTTCCTGGCCGCCAGGCCTCTCAGCAGCCTTTGGCATGGGTGCCACCTGCTTCCTTGCCCCTGTGGTACTCCTGCTGGTCCTCTTGTGCCTCTGAGCACCCTGTCTCAGGCGTCACGAATGCTGGGACTTTGCTGTGTTCGGGGCTTCACTCTTCTCCCCTCTCCACCGGTAGGTGATTTCACCCTCTTATATTTGATGACCCCCAAGCCTCCATCTCTAGTTTGATGGCCTTTCTTTTTCCAGACCCATGCTGCCAGATAAACACTTAGTTACCACCCTGGAGATACCCCACAGATCTCTTTTTTTTTTTTTTTTTTTTTGCGGCATTTATTCCCAGGCCGTAAGTTTTTGTTTCTTCAGTTTCTTCTGGATATCCTTTTCTTCTGTGCAACCTCCTCTTCCGGTTTAGGAACAATCTGTTCTTTTTCAGTAAGAATCATCTCAATGTGGCAGGGAGAGCTCATGTATGGGTTGATCCGACCATGAGTTCTGTAAGTCCTGCGCCGCATCTTGGGGACTTTGTTCACCTGGATGTGCTCAATGACCAGAGAATCTACATCTAAGCCCTTAAGTTCAGCATTACTCTCTGCATTTTTGAGCAGGTGCAGTAAAAATTCAGCACCCTTTTTGGGCTACCGACCCTGCTTCCAGCCCCCCTGTTTGGCCTGGGCACCCCTACCAGCTCCACCGTTGTAATGATGGAATGGCACAGGTTATTTCTGTAAAGTGACATCCTTCAGATACTTGGTGGCTTTTCGGATATGCATACCCTTAATGACCTGGGCAGTTTCACGAGTGTTCTTAAAGTGAACACGAAGACTTGAATCTCTATGATTTGCATGATTTTTGAGGGGTTTTCTGGGTCAGTAGTGAATTTTTAGAAGTCACCTCAGGCTGCTTACCGGAAAAGCTCCACAGACATCTCTAACCCAGAATGGCCCAGTCTAGCCTCTCCGCCTTGCCCCTTGTGCTCTCGTCTCAGCTGTGGCAGAACCAGACTGCCCGCTGGCCGGCACCTGCCCCCATGCCGTCCCCTCCAGGTGGATACCCCGCCTCTGGAAGGAGGCACCCTTCTCCCTGCTCACTTCTGCCCTCCCTGACTTTAGCCTCTTTTCCCCCACGGTCTCACTCTTGACCACACCCCACCTTTTCTGGGCCACAGGCCCCTTTGTGAATTCATTTCTGTATCTCACATACATGTGCTGAGCAACAGTTGTGTGTCAGGCACTCTATCAGAGGCTGGAGATGCACTAAGGATCGGAGCAGACATGGTCCCCACCTTCCCGGAGCTTCTAGTCTAGCTTCTAGTGGGGAATCTGGTAAAGACCTTGACCCTTGCTTCAGAAAACATGCTCTTTATACACCTGGTTTTGCTTGCAATTCGAGGGGTCCACAGAGTCACTGACCCCTGTGACTCTGACAGGGGATGATCTTTCTAACAGGGCACATATCTGATCATTCATTCATTTGCTTGACAGATCTCGAGAGCCTGCAGTATGCCAGGACAGCCTAGGTCTTGGGGCCCTTCTGACGCTCCCCTTCCTGGCCTGTAACTCACTGCCTTGCTGTTCCCCTACACCTCGGTGCTCCTGACCCCTGGCCTTGGGCCCAGACTGTTCTCTGTGCTGGCAGTGCCCACCCTCCTCCTCTCACCTTGTCCTCTGCAAAATTCTCCAAGGCCCGGCTTAGATGTCACATCCTCTGGGTCACCCTCCTGAGCCCTCCAGCAAGCTCTCACCGTCTCCTCCCACAGTGCCTTAGACATGGCTTCATAGCATGGTTGGGGGGCTGTCTCTCCCAGCATGAGAGCCTCCAAGACCACCACCCAGACACACCCTCTCTCCTGTGTGGCCTGGCAGAGGAGGTCTACTTCCGGTATGAATTGATGAGGATCTTGCAGGACTAGCTCTCCTCTCCTGGGTGCAGGGTGCCCCTAGGACTGGGCAGGACACCCTCTGGGCTGGCCTTTGAACAAGTTACTATCCTGGTCAAGCCTCAGTGTCATCAGACAAATGGGTCACCCAGTCTGGAAACGGCCTGGTCGTATCATCTGGGTCTCCTCCTGGGTACTAAGGACCCCTGAGAGCCTGAAGTGTGCCTCTGCTCCCTTCCTGTCAGGACCTTGTCCCATCTGCTGCATTTCTGAAACTGCCTTGCTCCACCCGTCATGCCCCTGGGCTCCCTGCAGTGAGGCGATGGGTTGGAGGAGGGGCCGTGATGGAGAACTTCTGATTCCCATGTTGTGACTCAGAGAGCTGCCACCTCTAGACACATACTTCACCTGGCATGGGGCTAGGGGTTAGGGGCGGGAGTCTCCTTTCTGGCAAATCTTCTCTTTCCTTCTGCCCGCGCTGCAGCTTGCACTCTGGCCCTCCCAGCGCTCCGTTCTGCCCAGGCCACACTCTGTCTTGACATCACTCTTGGTCTACGGAGACCCATTCCCGGTGGGTGCCGCCTGTCTCTGGGACTGCCCCGCTGAGGTGTCTCACCCAAGGCTTCCTGTGCCAGGAGAAAACCGTCCCCCTCCCCAGCCCTGGGCATGGAGCCCACCCGTGCAGAGCCGAGTGTTCCCTTATTTACGAGGGGCAGGCTGGAACTGGCCCCTCAGGCAGGCAGCAGGAGATAGGCACTGAGGAACATGCGGACGGGTGGAGGAAGCAGCCACCCAGATCCCTAGTCCCTGCCAGCAGAAAACTGGCTGAGGAAGGAGGGGAGGGGTGTCCATCACAGGGGCAGACCTAGGTCAGCCTAGCAAGCGGGCACTAGGCCTGCCAGAAGGTGGGAGGGAGTCCTGAGTCCTTGGGGCTTCGGACTGGAGCTAGGAGTGAGGAGAAGAGAAACGTAGTTGCCCGTACTCTTTAGGGGCCTGAGAGCCCCACAGAGCCCTACCCTTCAGCGCTGACCCCAGAGCCTCTTGTGCAAGGCTGGGGCCACCTTCCTGGAACTGGGGAGATCATCACACACCTGGTAACCCAAGATGTCTGCAGCCAGCAAACCTAGGGGTCATTGTTTATGTCCCCTTGCCTCTTTCTGGCACCTTAAAGGGGAGGGGCTCTCCCTGCACCCCCACCTTTCCACACGTCTCACACCCCTTCGTGCGGGAAGCCCTTCCTTCTGGTTTTAGCTTTCATTCCTCCAGTTAACTGTGAGCCTAGCTCCACCTTGTCCTGCTGCACGTCATGTCGTGTAAGGGAAGCTCCTTTGAATTCAGCTGTGGGTGGGTGACAAGGAGCTTCTGAGTCTGTGTCCCCTATAGCTTCTTGACCCGGAGACCCTCAGGTGATCCCCTCCTCTGCTCATCTAATGTCAGGGAAGAGCTGGTGGTCAGGAAGCAGAAGCCTGGTTCGGGACAGCTGAGATCTGTGGCATCTAATTAGGCTGGAGCCAGGAAGGAAATGTTGTCTTAGCCAGAGGGGCCTCCAGGGCTCTGTTTAATGAAGAGAACAAACTTGAATTGACAGAAGAGGGTTGTAGGCAGACACCAGGCCAAGGAGACAGAGAATGGCGTGAGCCGGGAGGGGTGGCACGGAGTCAGGCAGCTGTCACTGTAACGTCGGCAAGGACATCACCACGGCAACAGGGCCTTTTTGACAAGACAAGCTCATGGAGGCTGGTTTGGGGGATCTTGGCATGAGGAGGTCTGGGAAGAACCCAGCATCAGAGGCTGAGGTGGAGCTCAGGAGACAGGTAGGTCCCCAAAGCACAGCCCGGGGAGGGATGTGGGTCATTTTGCCATCTCCTCCATCCCTGGTGCAGCCTCTCTTCTCACCATCCACACCTTCCCCCATCAGCTTCATGGCTCTGTCTTTCCATCCCTGGGCCCAGGGCAGGACAGCTCGGCTACCCTACCTCCCATGCCACCACTCCTCCAACCCACTGTGCATATTCTGGGAATCTGATTTTTTAACTCGGGACTAAAAGAGGAGGAGGTTACATCATGTTAAGAAATTTTCATGCTACTTTTTGTTTCCCCCGGGGACCAGGCTGGGGTCCCGGGGTTTAATCCGGAGCTCAGACTGGCCCTAAAGAGCACTGGGGCAGGGGGAGGGATGGGAGGTGTGAACAGATCCTACGGAGCCCAGGCACCGCGGGCAAGTGCAGGGAAGCCCACGGAAGGAAGGAGAGGTTTGGCAGCGTCTTCAGAAAGAAGAGGGGAAGCAGGGCCAGGTGCCCTGGAGTCACCCACAGCACTGAAGTCTCTGCCCAGGCCTCGCCCCACAACTCGTGGCATGCAGGGCTGGGTGCAAAGCCCTCCACAGAGGGGTCAGCCTCAGCATCAGGAGACAGCCCACGAGCTGCTTGGGGCCCAAGTCCTCACCAACTCCAGCTCCTTACCCACCTCTGCCTTTGCCTTGCCGGGTACCCTTGGACAAGTCCGGAAGCCCCTCTGGGACTCAGTTTTCCCATCTGTCCTGTCCTGTCCTCCTCCAGATTAGCCACGAGGGTCAAGTCAGGCCTTGAGGATAGGATCTTTTTGTTCCCTGAGGTATCCAAGCTCCCAGCACACAGAAGGCACTCGGTGAACATTTGTTGAATAAATGAAGCGAAACCCCTTGAGGAGGCCACAGAGTGCCCCTTAGTGGCAGGGCCGACACAAAGGCAGGAGAGAGCTACAGGTTTGGACTGGGAGGCTGGGCACAGTTGCCATGGGAACCTGTTAGATTGGTGGCCCTGCCGGGTATCTGGAAATAGGCCTGGCTTATCTAGAGTGACGGGCTACCGCTTCTAAGGGAAGGCTGAGGTAGCTGTGAGCCAGCAGCTGCTCTACTGGAAGGCGGTGGGGGGAGACACAGCGGGCCTGAGAGAAGGGCACTAAAGGAAAAGGAGGAAGGTGGCCATGCGACTTCCTAAGGACTCCACTTTCCTCCCCTAGAAAAATGGTTACAGAGAAGGCCCAGCCCTGGAAAAGTGAATGTGACGATTCATGGACTTAGAATCCCAATGTTGTCCTGGGTGCCCAGGTCTCCCTCCAGCCCTGGGGACTCTGCACTCCACCTGGACCCCAGCAATGGCTGGTCGGAGGGAATCTACTTCCCGTCCACACGGCGTAGACGCTGTGGCTGTGCAGGGAGAGGTGACCTCTGGGTGACTGCTGGGGAGCCACGGCCAACCTAAGCCCTGGCTCACGCCTCTTCGCCTCTTATCCCCTCCCTAACCAGAAAGAACTCACGACTACAGTTCAACAAGGTGAAGGTGGAGGACGCTGGGGAGTACGTCTGCGAGGCTGAGAACATCCTGGGGAAGGACACCGTCAGGGGCCGGCTCTTCGTCAACAGCGGTAGGTGGTCCCCCAACGAAGGGAGGGGTCCTAGAGGGGTTCTGTGGGGGTGGGCCAGTTGCCCCCCAGCCCTAGGGAGGCCCGCACATGATCCATCTTGCACTTGACTCCTCTCCCTCCTGCCACTGCCGTATCAAGCCCCAAGATCTGAGCCGATTCAGAGAAATGCAGTCGAAGCATAAATGTTTAGCTTTGTTATCTGGACCTGGAAGAGCCGCCAGCTCTCGTTTTAAATACCCTGAAAACTAAATATTTTGAAATCAAGAGGTGGGGGTGGGGGGAAGGATATTTTTAGAAGGCAATTATGGGAGGCTGGGCTGCCTGAAGCGGGGCTCCGAGGAGAGGCAGACCCAGGGTGCGCGCAAGCTGCCTGCCCGCTGCTTTGCTGGGTGCCCGTGTGCAGGCAGCCTGCTCCACGGGGCCACGGGTGGAAGGCTTGGGTGCCCCGGGCCCCTGGGGGCAGCCTCAGTTCAGGGATGGCAGGACCCTCTCCCACAGGTCATCCCCTCCCTGGGAAACGTGCAAGGTCAGGAGCCCACGGCACCCTTCGCTTCCCCCCTCCGCAGAGGCAGCTCCGGCTTCGGCATGGAGGCGGCCTCCCTGCTGGGCTGTCCTCTGGTTATTGCCCTTGACTGGAAAGTCACCAAGGCTGCTGTCCTCAGGTCGCGCCCCCTCCACTCTAGCCTGAGTCCTCAGAACCCCACAGCTCTCGTTCCTCCTCCTGACACCCAGCCTCCACGTACCACTTGGCTACCTGGTTGTTGGGTTCACTTCCAGTCCTGCATCTCCCTTCATCCCGTGTTTCCACCAGACAGCCCTCCAGTACCCCCTACACCCAGCGCAGTCTAACGAGAACCCTGCCCTGTGACCCTCAGAGGAGAGCCTGGCTCAGACCCGGTCTGCCGTGTTGTAAGGGACCTCCCTTGTCCTCCCAGCCTCTCAGCTCCTCGATCTCCCTTACCACTGGATCTACCAGGTCTGAGTCTGCGAGTCCTGGTCCGTCTTCTTTCTGGATCTTTCACTCACGTCTGTCCTTTTCATTCCAGCCCCACCTTAGGGGCAATCCTGGCCCAGGTTTCATCCCTGCTGAACCTGGACCAGAGCAGCAGCCTCAAGATGCTTTCGCCCTGTCACTCCCCGACCCATGGAGCCAAAGAACAAGGACTCGGTCCCACAGCCCAGCTCTCACAAATCCGACCCAAATGGCCTTTCCGACCCTAACTGTAGTCGGCCTCTCCTTCCCATTTTTATTCTTCCTCCTGCACCATCTCTCCCAGGCAGCTATCCTCCTGACCAGTCCAGCCCACCGCAGCGGCACGCCCAGTGCAGGCCCCACTCCTGGGCCACTCCTCGGCCCTCTGTGGTCTTGTGTATCTCTCTCCAGTTCTATCAGATCATTCTTCAGCTCTCATCCTGTTGCTGAACTTTCTTTGCGGGTGTGGCCTTCTGGGTGGACTGTGCCGGGGTGGCTGTACCAAGTCCTGGGATATCGGGCCGGGCCTGGCTTTGCCCAGAGGGCAGGCAGGTGTGACCTGGGGTGTCACAGGATCGTGGAAGACCTGGAGAGGCTTCTGGGTCTGCCCCTTACCTGGGGGCTTAGAAAGGCTAGCTGTTTAATCACAGGTGCACCCATGTGTCCTGTCAACTCAAGCCTTCAGCGAGGCCTAACTCAGCAAGACGCTGTTCTGAGCGCTGAGGGGTCACAGTCTTGGCTCCCAAAGTCCCCTCAAATGGCAGGAAGCTAAAACCTGAACTCAAAGCGTCTGCCTGTTCTAACACACTGAAGAGGAAAGACAGGCAACTTAACAACGGGAGAGGGGGCATCCCAGGCAGGCGGGAGGGGAGCCTTACAGGATGAAGAGATACTTGATCTGGGCCTTGAAAGATGAGCAGAGATTTTCTCCAAGAGCAAGGGAGAAAAGCAGTTGCAGGAGCTGGCAGCAGGCAGAACATCTCTGCCGCATCAGCTCCTTCCCGGCCCATTTTCTCTTCAGAGATCCAATAAACTCACTCACACCAAGACACTAATGGCTGATAGAGGCTTCCTGGGTTTATCCTTCCCAGGTGTTTTCTTTAAATCCCCCCAGCCCTTGGCAACCAGAATCTCCTTTCTGCCACCGTGGATTTACCTATCCCGGACATTTCATATAAATAGAACCACAGAATATGTGGCCTTTCAAGACTGGTTTCTTCAACTTAAAATAATGTTTTCAAGGTTCCTCCATGTTGTAGTCGTGTCAGTACTTCTTTCCTTTTCGTGGCTGAATAATAATTCCATTGCCTGGGTCTACCACATTGTTTATATATTCATCAGCTGAGGTTGTTGCATCATTCTAGTTGTTTCCACATTTGGACTATTATGAAAAATGCTGCTATAACATTTGTGTCCAAGTTTTTGTGTGGACATACGCTTTCAGTTCTCTTGGGTATACACCTAGGAGTTGAATTGCTGGGTCATATAGTAACTATGTTTAATTTTTTGAAGGATGACCAGCTGTGTTTCAAAATGGCTGCACCATTTTACATTCTCACCAGCAAAGTATGGGGGGTTCCCATTTCTCCACATCTTCACCACCCCTTGTTATTATCCATCTTTTTTTTTTTTTTTAAATACAGCCACCTGAGGGCATGTGAAGTGCTATCTCACGGTGGTTTTGATTTTCATTTCCCTAATGACCTTCCAGGAGTATTTGCCTTTAGTAAGAGACAATGCTTTAACCTACAGAAAAGATAATCATCATCGGCCAGGGAGACCAGACTAGACCCTGGGATGGTAGAAGAAGGTACCTTTCTCTCAAGAATCAGATGTCCGTTTGCTCATTAGAAATATTTGTAAATATTCGTTAAGCACCTATTACGTGTCAAGCGCTGTGCTCGACACTGGGGTTCGTTCACCAGTGAAGCAGACAGACATGGCCTCTGCCCAAATGGAGCTTACATTCTAGTGGAGGAGCTAAGCTTTGGACAGCTAGTAATTGCATAACTAGTCCTTTAATTGTTAGAATAAGCACTACAAGGAGAAGTTACAAAGCTAAGGGAAGGAATGAAGGAGGAGCCTGAGCAGCCTCTCTGAGACACTGATATTTTGAAAGTCCTGGATAAGAAGGCTCGTGGCCTCTTAGAGGAGCTGGACTAAGCCAGTGGAGTCTGAATATGCTGCAAGACAGGGACAGGACATGAAGTGGGAGAGGTGGTTAGGCCCAGATTAGACTTGGGGAGGGGGAGGGGGACTTTATTATGAGTATGGATGGAAGCCATTGGAGGGTTTTGATAATGGAAGCGACTGATCAATTTACATATTTTAAAGACCCCTTTGGTGGCAGCTGCGAAGCGAAAAGGTTAGAGATGAAGGCAAGAGTGAGGGAAGAAAGACCAGTGAGGAGGCGATTGTGGCCATCCAGGAAAGAGACCACAGAGGCGGTATTGAGACATGGACAGAGCCTCAGGAGGAGGTGGGAAGGCAGCCCTCAGTGATGGACGGCTAGGGGGACAGAGAAGGACCAGAAATCAAAGGTGCCCTCTAGGCCTTTGGTTTGTGCTGTCCAGTCATTGAGATGAGCAAGGCTAGAGGAACAAGTAGCTGGGGCAGATGAGTGGGAGCTGAGTTTGGGGTGGATCGGCGCCATCCCCGCGGTGGTATCCAGGGAGCGGCCAGATTCTCCCACTCGGAGGTCATCTGTCATCTCCACATCCCCAAACACGGGAGAACACAGTGAAGAAATACAAATAGGCTGACGAGGCAGCGTGACACATTGCCTTAGGAGCCCACGTGTGCTGCAATAGCACGAATGCACCTCTTCAGTGTGGAAAGCTTCTGGCGTGAGCCTTCACCACCAGCAGAGTTGGCTGCCGTGAGCTGGGAGGGCGCTGCCGTCACAGGGGTGGCCTCAAGGTACTTCTTTGTGAGGTGGAAAGGCCTATGGTCACTTCCCTCCACACCTTCTACAACCGGCTCCCCCATTGCCCTCCCTTTTTACCTTTCTGGGGCCCCAGCCTAGTCCCCGTGATGACATGGTTCTGGCAGCCCTAGGCCATGGATCCCAAGATGGGGCCCTGTCTTCCCTCAGGAGTCGTCCTCTGCCTCCCAAGGCCTCAGTGAGCACAGATGTACGTGTAGACAGGCCCAAGCGTGCAGCTGTGGTCCTGCCGCCATCCTCGCTCCTGCCCGCTGCTCATGCAGCCCATCGTTGGGCAGCTTCCTCCACCCCTGGCTGCAGAGGGCATCAAGCTGCCCTGAGATTTCTCTGGCTTGGCCAAGGCCCATGAGAGGACTCGGGCCCGTGGTCCACGTCGTGTTTGCATTCGTCTTCCCGTCAAGCCTTGGTGCTGACGTGTTCTTCTACGAGGGACCAGGTGCCTGGTGAGAATGCTCAGCCAGATGTTAGGAGCCCTGAGGCCTTGTTACAACACACACTGGACTCTGGAAGGCCCTTCCCTGCTCTCTTTCCTCACTCCTCCTTGGCAATGTAACCGAAGGGCAGGACAACCTCTAGGGTCGTCCCGGCAATGAGATTTTATAACTCACAGGCGTGGTCACCTCAGCTGTTTGTCTTCTCTGTCCCTTTCTTAGTTCCCTGGGTCTCACTGACCCAGAAGCATGTGGGTCCCAGCCTTGTGTGGGGTTGAGCAGAGGTGGGAGACGTCAGCAGGGGTGGGGCTCGAGGATGCCAGACCAGCAGCAGGCATGATGTGGAGGGAAGGTGGGAGCTGGCCCTACCCGCTGGGTTTTATCAGCGAGCTCCTCAGACATATACAGAGGCAGAGCTGTGTATACACTCCCAGTCCCGTGCTCCATCCGTCTCCCCACACGTCTAAACACTCAGGGCGCCAAGTGCCGGCCCTCCTCCTCCTGCTCTCATCCCCCCACTTACTTCGGGGGTTGGTGGAGACTCAGTACCCCTGAGTAGACAGGACCGGCCAAGGTAGGACGGGCCACCTCAGTCAGGAGGCCACCGCTGGGTGGGCATGAGAGGCCCTCAGAGCCACAGAAGCTGAGGGGGGAGCAGGAACCGGTTTCTAGCTGCCCAATATGGATACACAGCCTAAGAGGTTAGCTAATAGATAAAGACTGAAATTTGGGGCAAGAATTTTCACTTGAAACCAGGCTCCTGGCTGCCATCCCTTTGGGGAGCAGTGCTTTTGTGATTTTCACTGATCAAATGAATCTGATCCAGCAGGTGTGCAGTCTGGGTTAGCAGCCTTGAAGCCCAGTCTTGCTGTCACCTAGTTTCCACATCCCAGCTGTCCCCCAGCCCTCTCCCCAGCAACGTGAAGCCCCGGATTTACGGCCTGGGCTGTCCAAGGCCTGGAGGCTCCCTCCAGAGGCCACAGCTGACCGGGTGGGGGAGGTGGAGGCTGCCTGGTGAGGGAGGACGTGAAGGCGGCCCGGGATGCTTATGGAGACGCGCATAGCGGCCTTTGTAGCATTTCCGGGCACCTTGGCCCAACTCTGGGACAAAGAGGGGAGAGACGGAAGCTAGGGTTCTCGCCACAAGTCCCCAGATCGCAGAAAATTACAGTGCCCAAAAGGTGCCATTCCCCTCAAAGCCCAGCTCCCTGTAATCACGCCCTGGTCCATGAGAGCCCCAGCAGTGCAGACAGATATAAATGTCTCCTCCCTGAACCCCTGTGACTTGCCCCCCACGTAAGACATGGTGCCTCATCCACCTGCAGCAGAGCCCCCAGAAAGGCAGGCAGGCAGGCAGCAGAGGTGGGCCCTTATGCCAGAAGATGGAGCAGTTTCTGCTAGCCTCTCATCCCCTCCAAAAGAAGAAAATCTTCCCAGCCTTTGAAGGTTTGCCTGGAGCGAGGGTGCAAGGTGGTGCTGGGCAGATGGTCCAAGCTCACGGTGGCCTCCCCTTGGCCTTGTTGGTGACCTGGGAGGGACCACCAGACCTTCCCCCCACCCCAGCCATTCCTACAGTCTCTGATCGTCCAGCTTTGAGATGGGCCATGAAGGAGGTGATTCCTGGGGCCCAGAGGTGGTCTCAGTGGGTCACCGGCACGTGTCTCTCGTACCTCCAGTGAGCACTACCCTATCATCCTGGTCGGGGCACGCCCGCAAGTGCAACGAGACAGCCAAGTCCTATTGTGTCAACGGAGGCGTCTGCTACTACATCGAGGGCATCAACCAGCTCTCCTGCAAGTAAGTCACCAGTGGGGGCAGGCATGGGGGCAGGAGCAGGGGGAGAGAGGCTGGGGCAGAAGTGGAGGGCTCTAGGAAAAGTGAGCTTCAAGATACTAGTAAGGGGTCTCCAAGGGGTGTAGACAGGGAGGTTTGCCCCACTTCCTAGCCCTTTCCTAGAATACAGGGAGATGTAAGCTCTAAAGGGCTCAGGGCTTCTGCAGTCCCAGTTTCCCAGGCCCCTACCCACCCCATCTTCCAATGTCCACCCTTTCACCAACACCTTCTTGGGAGATGGCTAGACCAGTCTATGCCCGGGGCACTGGATTCTCTCTCTCTCTCTCTCTTCCCCTCCCTATCTCTCAGCAACTTTCCAAACTTTGTTCTGATGAACATTGCCCAGGGTGCATCTTCCCCAGCAGTGAGGAGCCTGGCAGAGTCAGGTAGGGCACACGTCCCAGAGCCCTTGCTAGCTGAGCTCTGCTCTTATAGCCTTGAGGGGAGAAGAGGGCTCTGCCCCCAGTGCTCGCCTCAGGACCTGGCTCTTCTCCCTGCCCAGCAGGACCCCAGTGCCCAGATATGCTCTGGCTGCTGCCTGTGCCACTTCAGTCCCTAGCCCCTCTCTGGGGAGTGAAGGGCTACCAGCAAGGACATCACTCTGGGTGTGGCTGAGTGGGGGAGGTCAGGGTTGAGGAAAAGCTCATGTTGGGACTCTGCCTCCCCCCAGGAGCTGCCCCGAAGGAACTCCCAGGAGCTTCCCCCTGCTCCCCACCCTTAGCAAACAGGGTAGGTGGGAGCACAGTGATCGGGGAGGGCTTGCTCAGGCCCAGCCACATCTGGGAGCCGGGCCCCCACTGCCCCCTTGACAGATTCTCTGGTAGGTGAGCAAGGAACAGGTAGGGGAGCTTGGTGAGGGCAGCACAGGTTCTGGCCGGATCCTGAGTAGAGGGAGGGAGGCCTAGTTCACAACTTTGGGTTTCAAAGCAGCCCAAGCCTAGGGCGCTGGCGATGTGCCAAAGCTGCCCCATTGCCGTGGCATCTGGGCCAGGGCCAGCAGAGTACTGATGAAGATTCCCGGAGAGAGGCGTTTGCCCTCTCCACAGATAAGGTCAGGTTCAGCGCTCCTCTCGGCTTTCCTGCCTTTGGCCTCCAGCTCCAGAGCTGCATCTCCCTCCTGACTACAGCCTTGGCCAAAGACCCCTCCACCTCACAGCGTGATAACGAGGGGCCACACCTCCTTCACGCCCTCCCCTCAGTGCTGGGTGAGCTGAGCCTGGACTGCCAGGCACACCTGTGCCTCTTGCTCCAGCTGGCCTCCTTTGCCAGCATCCACCTCGCCTCCACCTGTCACCTGCTGCCATCCGCCTTCCGGCCTCCCCCATCCTGAATCTCAAGGGACAGTCCCAAAAGCAACAGCAGGTCCCCCAGGGAAGTTCTCAGTCCAGACTCAGCCCCTCATCCTTCCTCTCTCTTTCTGCCTCTAGGAAGCTGCCACATTAGTGCCACAGACCCTGGGGAACATTCTAGCCTTGAAAATGCTCTGAGCACTTTGGAATAGATCTATAGAAATGCATAAGCGTTCTGGAATACCTCACAGAGATGGCCTAGCCCTGGACCCCTTCTTCTTGTCCCCCACAACAAACACATACACCCCAGGCCTCTCTTCTTCCCTAGCCCCTTGGATCCCAGAACCTTGAAGGCATCCAGCATTGTCACTGGCTCCAGACAGAAAAGGTTTCAGCCACCGGGACAGGTGTCGGGGCTGAGGAGGGCCACGGGACCCAGGACTCCAGTGCCAGAGTCTAGTGTGGGAAAGAGTAGTGAGCTATAGGATTCCCAGGGGCCCCTGCCAGCAAGGCTGTACCCCTAGGACTTTCTGGGTGCTGCCCAGCTAAATCTGAGAGGAGCAGAGGGCAGGAGCCTGAGCCACTGTGAAGATGCTGTCCTGTTTCCCCGTCCCACCAGGGCAACTGGGGTTCACTGCTTAGAACCTGAGCTTGGTACCCAGAACCACCACCTCCCCATCTCAGCCTGTCCTGGGTCAGCCCCAGCCAGGGCTCCTGGAGCCAACTTCCCTGATGCCCTGAGCCCTCAGGGGAGAGGGGCATCCCTGGCGGGGATTGCAATCAGGAGGGCAGGTCCTCAGAGCTGTGCTGGAGAAGGGCAGGGGGGAGGGGGGCAGGGCAGAACCCAGAGGCCATTCTGGGGGTGGGTGAGCTGGGAGGGAAGGAGGGTAGGCCTCTTGGGGTTCCTGATGACACCCTGAATGGAATGCATGGAATAAAAAGGAAAGAACTTAGGAAACGGAACTCACGTCGTACCATTTGTGCTGTTTGTTTACTTTTATTTTGATTTTTTTGCATTTCCGCTTAGCTTGGATAATGAAACTAGACTGGTCAGTTTCATTCCAGTTTCTACAAAAATCAGTTTTCCTTCCTGGTTTTCTGACACTTGTTGTTGTGTATTGGTTGAGAGCCCTGCGGGGAGTGTTGGAAAGCAGGCACACTCCGTCCCTCCTGTTTTTCTAGAATTCAGAGCCAAAAGAAACAGTGTCACTGATGCTGAATTTTGTTTTAAAAAAGGAAAGCTTAGGGGGATTTGAAAACGGGGGTCCAAATCAAGGTAACCGTCTCCTGTCTGGGCCAGACAGGGGCCTCTGCACTTCCTCTTGCTGCTTTCTCCTCTTCTCTCCGTGTTTTTATAGAGCACGGTTGGTGCGTGACTCTTGGGGACTGGTTCAGGGGATGATGACAGAACAAGACTCTCTTTCCAGCCCTGTGCACATACCAGTGGCATGCCTCCCTTTCCCATCAGCTCACCCCCCCATCCCCTCTGCTCCCATGTCCAGGTGATTTCCCCCATCCCATGCCCATCTGCCTGCTCATCCTCTCCACCCACACCCCTCATGAGGCCAGAGACCCTTCACTCCCTCCAGTGCCCGGGGCACACCCTCATCCTTCATCCTCCCTCTCCCCTGGGTGAGGGCAGCACACATGGCATTATCCCCAGGCTACCAAAAGGAGACACTGAGGCCCGGGAGGTGGGGTGGGAAAACGGGGAGGCAGAGTCCCAGCCTCTCTGTCACCCCAGATGCAGCCCGTGGGCTCTCCTCTCTGCCCCTCTCTTACCCCTGCTCTTCTCCAGCCCTGAGCACAGACCTTCCCGTAGTCAAGGATAACAGCTTGGGGGGAAAGGCTGGGAAGCCTGTTACCTGCCGCTCCTCCTAATCTGTCCCGTGTCCCTGAAACTCCGGGGGTCAATCCCTGTTTGAGTGGGAACTCACTACCAGCCAGCCACCCACGCCAAGTTCAGGCCCTGCTCCTGGTTGATAGGCTAATGTAGCCTGTACCCTGTTACCAGGTCCTGGCAGCAGGGTAGAGAGGCTGTAGGCCCACCCCCAGAGCCTTCTCTAGGGAAGCCCCAGCCTCCTGGACGTGGACAAGCAGGGCTAACGAGAGAACAGGAGTGTCCAAAAGCTCCGCGAAAGGAGCCAGTGCCTGAGGAACAGCTCAGGTGTTAGTCATCCCAGCCCCGTGCAGTGCCCACCCCCCCCCCACCTTCTCCTTTGTTCAGCTAGTGGGCACTTTCCCAGGGCAGGAAGGTTAGGACTATATCGCACAACTCCAGGGGGCTTGTTCGTGTTGTACACGGTGTCCACAGCACCACCTGGAGCTGTGCAACTCTGTGGCCACGAATAATACGAGGATAGAGTCGGGGTAGTCCAGGCTGGGTGTGGGGCCGGGAACGCAGGGATGTGCTCAATTACCCTCCGTCTCCAAGAGCCACAGGAAAGCATCCTGACTCTCAGCAGTGGGAATAAATTCCCCTCTGTCCTCTCCTGCCCCTGCACTCCCCCATTTTCTCTTACACACACACAGGTTTTTCCTGTCTCCAGGAGCCGGGCTAATCTCAGACACTGGACACAGTCAAGCCTATCTCTTTCTTATTCCTGATTGCAAGAGTCATTTTGGCAACGTCCTGGGTCTTTATCGTCCACCCCCAACGATGCTGCTGCTTGAAAAGTCACTCCTGCGCCTCTAGTCCCATCCCAAGTGGAATCAGTTTCCGAGAGCTGAGGAAGAAGGGCTGAGCCTGAGTGGAGCTGGTCGGAAAGCCTTAGCCACTGCCTCCATTTTCCTGGGCTGGGATAACTGGGGACGAGGGCGAGGGGTCAGAAAAGGGCGTATTGACAAAGTTGTAGCCTCCTCCTCCGAGCCACCCTGTTCAACAGGATGAGCGTGCATCAGCTTCACGTGCAGGCTCTCCCCCTTCTCCAGACACACTTCCCCCCCTCCACTACCATTCATTAGCCAGGCACACCTGCACACACACTGCCCCGGCTACAAGGACCAGCCTCCTGCCTCCCCTGAGGGAGATACAGTAAGGCCCAGAGAGACTCCAGCTATCTGCTCATCAACCACTCCCGATCCTCCAGGCTAGATTGGAGGCCACAGGGTTTTTGTGAGGGTCTATCACAGTCAATCGCCATCACCCCCTATAAGTTCAAGGGGCTGCTGATGGTTGGTATACGCTAGAATGCTAAGAGGTAGAGTACATTCACCTCTTGGGGAAGTTTACTGATTAACGTCACTGACCTGTTATTGAGGGGACGCTGGTGATGGGCTTACCTAATTTCCTAATTTAGAAGAGGCAGAAGAGCATAGACCCATCTTCGAGTAGGGGGCGGTGCGGGAGGATCAGTCTGGCCCTATCTGTAAGCTTAAGTATCTGGCCTTGCTGGGATTCAGAAGAGAGTACAAGGGCTGGGCATGTCTCCCAGAAATCTACAAGACAGGGACTCGAGGGGAGAGTGGCAGCCAGGGAGCAGAAGGAAGTGGACCTTGGAAGTTAAGGACAAGGTCAGGGAGATGGGAGTGGGTGGTTCTCTGCAGGAGGCAACGTGGGAGAATGAACTCCCGCTAGAGCCAGGCAGTGATGGAGGAGCAGGTCGTGGGGAAAGGGCAGGTGTCCCAGGCAGCCAGTTGGCCCCCTGATGCGGAACAGGCTGCAGCCCCGCCCCCACCCCGCCACCGTGATTCTTGCCACCTGAGGCCAGAGGCCCCACGCCTGCCCTCAGCCCACCAGCTTTGGGATGCTGGTAATTCAGGCTTCTCTCCACCCTCACCTGTTCCCCATAAGCTTTTCCCGTGTATATTGCTCTAGGGCAGCCTTCCCCAAACCGTATGTTCACAAGGATTCCTCAAAAAACAACTTCCAAGGTCAAATACATTTGGAACCTACTGGAAAGTTCAGCTCTTTCCTCCTACAAAACTTTTCATAGCCTTTCATGTGCTAGCGTGCACTGCACCTCTACAAGGAAGCCTGGGAATGGATTTCCTGAACTTACTTGGCCACAGAGCCCTCTTTGAAAGAACAGATGAGACATCTCCAAGGCCCCTTCTGCTGGAGGCGCACAGTCTGGGAACAGCATTCCCAAGTTCTCCTTTGAGCTTTCTGGGGTCTGTTTCATGGATGAGAAAACCTGCCCAGGGCCCTGGACAGAACCCTTTGGTAGGGCTTGGAAGGAATGTCTCCCCAGAACTTGGTATTCCAGAAGACTCCCAGCCCCCCAGCCTACTGACTGCCTGGCACGAAGGGTCTACAATCCTGGCTTCATGGGGCCCCAGGCAGGTCAGAAGGGAAGTCTCAATAACCATGAGGACCTTTAGGCAGTAAGTTCCCAATTTCCCCACCCCGCTTCCCCAAATCATCTTCTTCCCTCCCCCTCCCCCGCTTCCCCACCACCTGGAGCCACATCTATTAGAGAGATTGTGAAGGAGATTTCCGAGCCCTCCACCCAGCCCCGACTCCAGCCCCTTCAGCAACGAGTGTGCCCCAGCGCTCGACTTGGTTTTCTCATTCATCACTGTGCACTTTGATTTCTAAACTAAGCCTCGCGGATGATGCCAGTTTGTTCTGTGATTTTTCCCCTTTTCCTTCTCCAGATGTCCAAACGGATTCTTCGGACAGAGATGTTTGGAGAAACTGCCTTTGCGATTGTACATGCCAGATCCTAAGCAAAGTATGTTTGAAGATACAAACACGAGTCCCTGCTCCTTAGAAAGCTTCCGGGTGCAGTCCCCCCCCACTCCTCACCCCGTTGTAGGACATAGGGCCAGGGGTGTTGGTTGTTTTGATCTTTGGCTGTTTTGTTTCTTTTTTGTATTTTGGTTTGTTAGTTCTTTTGTTTTGCTTTTTCATTTTTGGCCTAATCCTTGGGTTTAAAGTTCAGGGCTGCAGGTAAGGGGCAGAGTGGCAAGGCCGGTACAAATGGTAACAGTGGCAAGGAACCCAGCTGGCATTGGCAGGAGCCTGTGCCGGGGTGTTGCAATGCCTATGTCTTGCTATCCTGGCTCTCTCTTTCTGGTTTTCTTTCTTTTGGTAGGTGTCCTGTGGGATACACCGGGGACAGGTGTCAGCAGTTCGCAATGGTCAACTTCTCCAGTATGTCTCTTTCTTCTATTTCTTTCCTTCCCTGGTAACTGACAGTTCTTCCCCCCACCCTACCCCCCACCCCGTGGGAAGGATGGGGCCTTGCTTAGAGAGACTGGGGTGGGCCGGGAAACGCGGGGGGCTGTCCTAGGCTCCTCTCAGTCCTCATCAGAAGCCTGTGCGTGTTACTGAACCAAACTTGGGTCCCCTACGCCAAACACACAGCAGAGCTAACCTACTAAACCGGGTGGAGGTGAAAGAAAGAACAGCGCTAGTCGTAAGGTGTCAAGCAAAGAATACAAGGGGCTCATGGGAAGGGTTTTTAAAGACTGTGGGAGGGTGGGGTCATGAGGTGCACGATCAGCTCATGCTCAGTCCTCTGATTGGTTGATGGTGAGGTAACAGGGTGTTTCAGGAATCTCAATCATCAACCTTCTGGTTCCAATCAGCCTAGGGCTGGGGGTGGTCATCATGTAGTTAACTTCTAACACCTCGTGGGGTTTTAGTATCTGCAAAACAACTCAAGGATATACCAAAGGTCTTTGACTTTGTCTTATGGCTAAACTCTTACTATTTTGTCTTGTTTGTTTTCCTTTGTTTCTGCATTTTCTCACTTCTCTGATTAAATTTGCTCTTTGGAACTCGAGGAGAAAGGCCTAGGAGGCTAAAGCTTTTCTACAAACAAGAGGCAGGGGTCACTGGGGGGTCTTTCCTGGGGAAGCACCTGCAGGGTCCTGCTGGGTTTCACACAGAGGAGACTGATACACCCCCTGCCTCATGTTGCTGTACTGCCTGGTCGCAGTAACACTGAATTCTCTCTGCAGCTGCTCAGAGCCAGGCTCAGGCCTCTTCACCACTGGGGTCAGGCAGCCTGGCCAGGATGGGAAGAAGCATTTGCAGAGCCCTCACCTGCCTCTGAGAGCCTGTCTGAGGATGTCAGGCTGTTGGTGAGGCCGGGCAATGAGTGTGTGCACATGTGTGCTCGTGTGTTTGAGAGAGAGAAGCAAGTTCTCAGAAAGCCTGCCTTTCCATCTGGCCAGAGTTTGTTTTGGTTTGATTTGGGGTGATGGGGGAGAGTGGGGAAGGCGGATTGAGGGAAAACAGGTCCCAGGGCAGTGGTTTCCGTGAAGACCAGGGTCATCTGTGCAGCTAGATGTTGGAGTAGGGGCGAGGGTTGCCGCAAATACTAAGGCATAGAGGGAAGAAGGAATCAAGGGGTAGCTGGTGACTCTCTCCAGGCCCTCTCTGGTCTCAGTCCCCATCCAGGACTTCACTCCCTTCCTTTCTTCCATCTCTGAAGTTGGAGCTTTCTGGTTTGCACAGTCTGCCGAGAAAAGTGTGACCCCTGGAGCTGAAGGATGAGGCCCTAACTGTGGCGTGTTTTACTGGGGGCTGGGAGCAGTGCCTTCAAGTGCCATGAGGTGGTGGTGGAGCAGAGCAGAAGGCCACAGGCTGGCCATGGACTCCATTTGGGGCCCAGCGGTCCACTGGCCTGCAAGGCGGGACCGTGTCCCCCGTCCTCCAGAGCACGCTAGGCCCCTGCTCGACCCACCACCCACCTCCTCCTCTCCAGGGAGGACAGATGGGTCCCATGAGGAATTAGAACTAGATTGATGGTGCCTGGGCATGAAGAGGCCAAGGGAGGGACCCACGGGACCATTTAGGTAGCCCTTAGAGAAAAGGGGTTTGGGGCTCAGGGTAGAGAAAGGAGCCTTCCGATCCTTCTCAGACCACAGCACAAAAGCCTAGACATTCCCTGCACAGGAACCTGGAAGCCAAGATTTGACGAGGAGAGGCGCCAGAGAGGTCGGGGCTGGTCATCCCAGGTGGTCAACTCTCTTAATAGAGTGTTGGGGGCGGCGCTGTCCTCAGGCCCCTCCCACTGGAGGCCAGGGAGGAAGGCCATGGGGATAAGAACAGAGCCTGTGGGCACGTGGCCCAACAGAACTCTCCAGGGCCCAGGCTCCGGGAGGAATTGCAGAGTCAGATCCAGCCCCATTGGAGGACCGTAGGTCAGGAGGACAGAGCAGCCAGCTGGGGCTGAGGACCTGGGGAGAGAGGCAATGCAGGGCCTATTCCTTTTCCCCCTTAGGCCCAGAGCCCCCCTAGCTTATGGGACTGTTCTGGACAGGGAGTCTCAGCCCATCCTGAATCTGAGCAGCAGAGCCTCCAACACTCGGCCACTGTCCAAGCTTCTCTGCCAGCTGGGCTGCTTCAGCTTGCAGCTCAGATCTTCTGGGAGGGTCAGCAGGGCCCCGGGAGCCCAGAAAGGAGCCTGGAAATGCAGCCTTTCTGCCTAGTGTTACTGGGATCCTTGCTGGTACCTTTTGGTAAAGGATTTATACTCTCCAAGCACTTTGCCCAGAGCACTTCATGCACTGCTCTATCAGATAATTATTGAAAAAGGAGTGAAAAATGCTAACTTAAGTGTTCAGGCTTCGATTCAGATGGACCTGAATAAAATTGCCAGCAGCTGAGCTTCCTGTTCTGGGGCCTCATTTAACCTCTCTGATTTTGTTGTCTCATCTGTAAAATGGGGATAGTGGCATTTATGCCTTTAGGGTTGCTGTGAGGATGAAGTGAAGTGATGCACACCAAGGGCTTAGTCAAGGGCCTGCTGTTGTTTGAACACAGTTGAGCTCCTCATCCAGCTACTGCTGGCGTGGGAGTGGAGGCCAGAGGGGCAGCATCAGTCCCCTGGAGGCTGACTCCCAGCACATCCTGAGCAAAGTGTCTGACCTTCCCCCTCTGCCCAGACAGCCTCTAGACCAGGTTACCTTTTGCGGAGGCCACGGAAACAGAGCCTGCAGCCGCAGTAGCCCTTTAAAGCTTCTCCTTCTTCCCTTGACAGCCCCTCCACTTCCCAAGACTCAAAACTTGTACACCTGGATACCCACCATATACAAGAGCACGCACACCTGCACACACAAACACATGCCTGCACTTGCACACAAACACATGTCTGCTGACACCTGCTCACACACACACAAGCACACAAGCACATGCTCCGGGGTCGACATCAGGGCCTTCTTGTCCAGGTGCCTATGACCAGGTGTCGTAGGACATGTCCAGGATGAAGACTCTGTCTGTTGTCTGGTAAGCCTGACCCTGCTGGGAGTCCAGCATCAGGCTGCCATGGTTACTGGTCAGTATGCAAATTTCTGTTCGGTAGGACCCACCTGTGACTTGGTGGTATCACTCCATCCTGGCTGAGTGGCAGGCAGTGAATATGATGAGCAGGAGACTGTTTTTTTGATTTTGGGTTTTTGGGGTGTCTTTGTTTTTGTTTTTTGCTGGGGCTGACATGGCTGCAGGCCCCTCAGAATCCATCCCCGGGGAGAGGGAAGCAGGGCTGCCTTTTAGTGACTTCTCAGTGACATCACCAGTCCTGCCAGCCACCACTGTCCACCCAAAACAGTACTGGCCTTTGACTCAAAGGGGAGGCCAGTCAGGAGTCCCAAAAGCTGCTGCCGCTGTTACTTGGTTCCCAGAGGAGTGATGCAAATGGCTTTGGGAGCCCTGCTCACTTCTCCAGATGGTCACTGTCCTGAGGACTAGCCAGTCAGGGCTTCCCAGGGACTCAATGGGCAGGAATAGCCATGGCTTAGCCCCAAGAGACCAGAGACCTGGCCTCCAGTCTCCCTTCCGCCTCCTAATTTGCTATGTGACCTTGGGAAAGTGTCCTAGCACTACTGGGCCCTAGCTGCCTCATCTAATACAAACACCACCAAAAGTGGAGCCCAGACCAGCTCTGTGAACCACAGTTCTCTTAGTGTCTGGGGTGCTGTGGTTCTCTTAGTGTCTGGGGTGCTGTGGTCAAGCTGGGCTGTTCTCTGTGGGGAACCTGGCTGGATATCCAAACATTGTGAGCTCTTTTGAGCTGCCTGGAGGGTCCCTGGGGCTACAGGATTAACTGCTCAGTGAGAGTTGCCCCCGAGGACCCTTTCAGTTTGTCAAGTTCGTACTGCCTGCTTAGCACAGTTGGCCAGCCCTGGGAGGCCCTGGGAGAGGAGTGGACTTGCTGTGCTTATGGTGACTCCTACCTCCAAGCAGTAAGCGTAAGACTGCAAAGAAACCACATTCAAGATCACCTGCAACCTCAGGTTTAACAGGAGTGCACGGAAGGGCTCATGTTTAGCAGAGCTGGGGTTCTTGCTTCAGGGGTGTGGTCTCTGCATGGAACTGGGGGTCAGAACCCCAGGATCTTCCTCAAGCCTCTTTCAGTCAGAGCCATTCTACTCTCTTGCCCTTTTCCAACTGCATAACCCTCTGGAATCCCTATCAGGAAGCAGGGGAGAGATCCAGAGCTAGACAGTGCACAGGACTTCCTGCTCATGTCCCCGTGCTCCGCTCCCTCTGCAGGAGATGAGAACATCAGAACACAATTCCACCTCCTGCCTGGGTCTAGCGGAACTTGCTGTGCACGTGCGGAGGCAGTGGAGCAAGCCCTTGCACATCGCCTCGCCCGTCTTTTTTTTTTTAATTTTTATTGGAGTCTAGTTGATTTAAAATGTGTTAGTTTCTGCTCTCACTGTGTACAGGCACTTTTGACAGATGAGGAAACAGAGACTATGTATGACTTGCCCACATGCACACAGCAAACTAGGGACAAAACTGAGACTCGAGGCCTGCAATCAGGTGCTGCCTGTTACCTTAGAATGGTAGGTGAGCTTTTCAAAAGCACTGGGGAGATTTCTGGGCTCCCACCCCAGAGCCTGTTTCCATTGGTCTGGATGATTCTGAAGGACAGCCGAGTTGCAGACCTCAGAGATCCCGTGGCCAGGCCTGATCCCCATTTAACTGATGAAAGATTGAGAGCCAGATAGGCGGGATACTATGGGGTCACACAGTGGGTCAGTGACAGAGCTGACCCTTGGGCAGGGCCCTTTTATCTAACCCTTCGATGGCCTGGGTGTCTACCTCGAAGACCCGTGAATTTGCACACTTACAACATGATCCAGCTTCAAAGAGTGCAATTGGCTGCCATTTAGGGGGCACAGGTGTTCTACAGGTGAACCCACTCGTCTCTTTCTCCAAGTTGCAGTTTGCTTTCCTAAGTTGTGTGATCAGGCTGGGACCCGAGGCCTAGCCCCTGCAGGTTTCTAGGGTGTTGGGGGTGTCAAGTGGAGAAGTGACCTGCTGCCTGGGGCCTCTCCCCCTCCCCAGTCCTGCGCCACACAAACTCTGAGCCTCCATGCCTGGCTCTTAGTAGATGGGCAGGCCAGTGAGGCCCATGGGGGCAGGACAGGGACAAGGGGCCGGTCTGGGTACCCCAAGCCCTAGTTCTGAACAGAAAGAAGGGCCCCATGAATGAGCTCAGGCTGAGCAAGCTGTCTCCAGCTTGCTCGAAAGGGTCGAAGGCCTGGCATTGGAGCTGGGAGGGGAAGGATGGGGACTCCTCCGCCCCCTGCCCCCACTCACCTTTCCTCTCTGGGGACATCTGCCAACTGACTCTTGCGCCTCTGCCTCCCCACCAGGTACTAACCCCACAGCTCATCTCTAAAGAACCTGCCCTGCCTGCTGATCCTAACATTTCCTCTCTCTACCCCAATCAAGGGCTCCTGGGGACTGGGGGCCAGGGAAGGGGCTCAGGAGGCTGGGAGGGGACACCACTAACCTGCTTTCACCTCACAGGCTGGCTGCTGGTGTCTGAAGAGTCCTGACCAACGTTTCTCTCTCTCTCTCCCGCCCCCTCCCCCATCTCTCTCTCTCTCTGTATCTCTCCCTCCATCCCTTCCCCTCTCGGACCCTCCTTTCTTCTGCACTGCCAGAGCACCTTGGATTTGAACTAAAGGGTACGGAGCCTCTATGTATCGGTCAGCGCCATCCACACAGCCCCTCTCCACAGCCTCTGACACCATGTGTGCTGGACGTTTGGTTTCCTTTCCCCCCAAATGGGAAAGGGATGATTTCAAAAATCCCCCTGTCCCCATCAGGATGTCCTGTAATAAACTACATTGATTTGGGGGAGACAAGAAAAGCTCATGAACAGCAGAGTACCCTGGCGTTCAGACTGTGCCCCCGTGTACAGTAGTGCCCCCTTGCCTGGGGCCAGTCGCCAGAGTACTCTGAGGGGAGCGGGACCCCTGAGCTGTGTGCAACCCAGTGGGTTGGTCAGACGAGCCCTCGGAGAGCAGGTGTCTGAAAGCCACAGAATCCTGGTTTGGAGAACTGTGCAGAGAGGCATCCCTTTCAATTTGACCTTAATCCTCCTTCCTTTTCCCATTTCCATTTCCATTGCTTTTCATTCTTCACCAGGCTGGCAGCTGATAACACCCATTTGTCTCTGCCGCCTGCCCCATGTTTGTCTGCCAGGCTTTGCCATCTGCTTGAGGCTGTTACTCCCTTCACGATCCGTCCCCACGGTGGCACATGTGTTTGTGGGCAACACCAGCGAGGGGCCACGGTGGGCTGACTTCGGGTGCCTGCCCTCCTGCCTCCCAGCTCAGAACCTCACGTCCCACTCCTGACTGTCCTCTGGCCCCTGGAAGATGCCTTGGGCAGGGAGGGACTTTGAGGGGTCAGTCTTCCCAGCTCTCTGGCTTTGTGCTGGGCGGCTCCACCCTGGTCCACACATATAGCAGGAGAGATGCGGGGTCTCAGAGGGGTTGAGCCTTCGATGGGGTCAGACCCCAGATGTGTGCAGAGCCTGCAGTTATGAAAAGACTGTTCTCGTGGCAGATTTGGGGAGGCCCTGGTTCCCCGGCCACCTAGCCACCATCAGCTATTCTCAGAAGATGGAGCTGAAAGTCTGTGTGTAAGAGTATGTCTGTGTCTCTGCTGTGACAGGGTGGGGAGGAGAGGGGCCGAGTCTGTGGTGTCTGTGTGATCATGGCAGGGGGTGCAGGGGGGGAATCTGTAGGTGTGCGTGTCTATGTTGTTATGTGTCTATGTTGACATGTTTACACCTTGTTGGGTCTCTCAGTGCAGGGTGTGAGCACACAGAGGGGTGCAGTGGAACATCTTTGTTGTTAAGGGTTGAGCGTGAGCAGTGGGTGCGGAGGCAAGTGTGAGCGTGTGTAAATATGCGGCTGTCTGTAAAGGTGGTCTGTATATTCATTCACACACCAACTCGACAAACCTCTACTGAACCCCAGAGTTGGCCAGACTCTGGCGATCTAGCATGCAGAGTCCCTGCCCTCCTGGTGCAGGGGTGAGACAGACAACAAACAAACAGGAAAGATAGCAGGTGGGGGTAAGTGCTACACAGAAAATAAAACGGAATGGGATGGCGCCTAGCCGGGGTGAGGAGCTGCTCTAGCTAAGTGGCCAGGGAAGCCTTGTCCAATGAGGCGACATTTGAGCTAAAACCTGACGAGAAGCAGCCAGCCCTGCAAACAATCAGGGGAGAGTGTTTGAGGCAGGGGGCACAGCAAGTTAAGGGTGATGTGGATGGGCCTGCCTTGTTCGATGGATGGAAAGACTGCCAGTGCCTCTGGAGCACAGCAGACATGGGGAAGAAGACTACAGGTGGGATCTAGAAGAAGGGACCAGGTGACCCTGGGCCTCGTGGACCATGGTAAGGCTTTTGGTTGTATTTGAATCGCAGGGGGATGCCATTGTGGGTTTTTAAGCAGAGGAGTAAAATGATCTGCTTTATCGTTGGAAATCAACGTGGCTTCGGGGCAGAGGATAGACTGGGTGAGGGGACAGGGTGTGGAGCAATAGAAGCAGAGAAACCAGTCAGAAGCGGGCAGCTGTCGAGTGAGAGATGGCATCTTGGATGAAGCTGGAAGCAGTGGAAATGGGAAGAAGTGGTCAGATCTGGGATCTACTTGGGAGGGAGAGCTGAGACGACTTGCTGATGGATCAGGTACCAGAGTGGGTGGGAAGATCAGGAATGATTCTAAGGTCTGGGGCTTGTTTAACAGGAAAGGTGGTGTCGCCACTGAAGAGATGGGAAGAGCAGGGAACGAGGGTGGGGAATCAGTGCTTCTGCTTGGCCATGGCCCTTGAATGTAGGAATCTGGAGCTCCGGAAGAGGTCAGGGCAGGAGAGAGAAACGTGAGATTCAGCTGCGTACAGATGGTATTTCAAGTCTGAGTCTGGGTGAGATGACGGAGGGAGAAAGGGCAGATGGAGAGAGGAAGAAGCCTGAGAGCTCTGGGCCTGGACCCTGCAGCCCACATGGAAGAGGGGGAAGTAGCAACTGAGACAGAGAGATGAGCCAGTGCAGGGGGAGGAAACCCAGGAGGGAAGACCATCCCGGGAAGTGGTCCCAGCAGGGGGAGTCTGCTGAGAGGGAAGCGAACCACAGACTTGGCAGCGGGGGGGTTGTTGGTGACCATGACCAGAGCGGTCTCAAAGGAGTGATGGAGACAGAGGCCTGAGTGGAGGACTGAGGCGTGGCTGAGGATGAGAACCGGAGGCAGGACGAGGACCACAGAGCCTGGAGGTGGGGATCTGGGGTGGAGGGCTGTTTGTTCAAGACTCTGCATGACTATGTCAGTGGGTGTGATCGCGTGCGTGGAGGCCGTGTGTATTGTTGTGAAGGGTCTGTCTGTGTGTCAGACGGGCACAGTCCTCCAGGTATGTGTGCCTGGGGCTTTGTACCCAGTGGTTGCTGCTGGGCGTACCTTTGCCACAGGAGACCCTGCAAGCCTGGGGGCTTAGGGACACTGCCCAGGGTTCCACCAAGGCTTTGGGTCCCGCCCCCACTTATCCCTGTGCTGGTGGGAGGGGAGCGATGGGGAGGGGCCGGCCAGCAGATGGGAGCCAGAGCAAGGGCGGGATGTCTAGGCTGTAGGCCTTGACCATGTCTGGTGCTGTCACCTTTTTCCTTTGCTTCCTCCAGGCTTTCTCTGTTCTAGAAGCGTAGGGGTTGCCCCACCAAAAAGTGGGAGTAGAGGTAGAGGGGATAGTTGGGTCTTTTTGAGGGCTTTGAGGCCCAGCCTAGCTCAGCTCCTTCAGAAGGGTGGAGGCTGCTTCTTGAGCACAAGGGCTGTCCTAGGCGCCAGGGGGCTGTGCTGCCACTCGTGGGTCTCTGACAAGCAGAGACGGGGAGAGCTGGAGTGGGCCAGGGCCACAACCCTGACCGAGCTGCAGGGATAAACCAAGGCCTTTCTCCCCTCTCCCGCCTCTGTGGGCCTGGTCTGCTCTGTTCCTGCTCTTGGTCCTGGCATCCCTCCTAAGTCCAGCCTCTGGGCCTCATGTCCTGTCTCCAGCCCAGAACAAGCCACTCTCCACCTTCTTAAGGAAGCCAAAGTGGCCAGCCAGGCCTTTGCCCAGGGTCAGCATGTTCACCACCATGAAGACCAGCTTCCCCCAGCCCATCAAGGCTCTTTGCAGCCACCAGGCCATAGTGGGTTGCCCTCCCCTATGACCTTGGGAACTTCACCTCCATCCCACCTCCTCCACCCATCCCCCTGCATTTTCCACTCACATGCTCCAGGCAGAGCACAGGTTTGGGAAGGTGAGCTCAGGTGTAGTCAATTGTGATGAGATTCCACAGGTGGGTGGAGTTCAGGAAAGCAGGAAGGAGGGAACTGGCTGGGGGAGGAGTGAGATGGATGGGAGCCGGGCAGCACCCGAGCTGGAGAGAGCCCGGGGTTTGCGGGGCAGGGGGACGGTCTGCAGCACTGTCTCTACGGGTCTGCCTCCCACCCTGCCCCCTCACGCCCTCTACCTCTGCAGAAGCCGAGGAGCTGTACCAGAAAAGGGTCCTGACTATCACCGGCATTTGCGTGGCTCTGCTGGTCGTGGGCATCGTCTGCGTGGTCGCCTACTGCAAGACCAAGTGAGTTGTCGGGCGCTCAGAGCAACCAGGGACTGCTTTTGTGGGGACAGGCTCTCCTCTCCACCGCACCATGCCTGGCGGAGCCTCCCCCATTCCTATGCCCCTCTGCCCCCTTCTGCAGCTGGTGAGGGGCCAGAGGGCTGGGCCAAGAAGCAGGAGCAGAGGGTGGGGTAGACAGGCCCCAGAGGACTGCACAAGAACGGTCATAAGCCCAGGCGGTGAAAGAAGATAGATCTGGGTTCTAATTCAGCTCGGCCATTTCCTGTGACCCTGAGGAAACGGATGAGCTTCTCTGAGTTCTCATCTATAAAATGAGTGTGATCCTCTAGTACCTCAGAGGATCCTGTGAGGGAGGATCTGCCCTGTCAGGTAGGCAGGCACTGGGGCAGTGTTGGGGGTGGGCAAGCACAGAGAGGGAGGCACCTTCTCAGGGGAAAAAGAGACCTCACAGGGCACTGCCTAATCCCACCTAGGAGCAGTCCAAGCAGGAATACAGAGAAGATGGGGTTGGGCCCCCCCTGGGCAAAGGAAAGGTGGCATCAGAACCTTGGAGCAAGGAAAGGGGCTGGACAATTCCAGTAGAAGAGTGCGAGCTAAAGGACAAATGCAGGAGAGGGTCAGCTGTGTTCATGGAGCGTGAGCAGCCGAGCCTAGCTGGAGCAGAGGGCTGGGGTCAATTTTAAAAAGGTGCACGAGTCTAAAAGAACAGCTGGAACCTGCGTGGCACCACAGGGCCTTGAATGTCAAGCTTGGGGACCTGGGTTTATCCTACAGATGATAGGGAGCCATTGCAGGTTGTAGAGTGATGTGGTACAGAAAGAGTTTGTCATATCTGTTCTTATGCGGAAAGCAAGAGTCTGGGCATAGCCACCATTTGGGGGACTGAGCCCCTGGGTCTTGACTCCTGCTGCCCCTATCTATGAGATCTAAGGCCCTGCCAGCCTTGGGGTTTAGGGTTCAGGGAGCCCACAGGAGGAGACTGGGCCCACACAGGAAAATTGAGGCCAAGAACTGGGGGGAGAAGCAAGCCTCATGTTCTAACCCCTACTATATTTACTTATTTCTTCAACAAACTTTCATTCAATGCCTGCTGGACACCAGGCCCTGTACCAGGCACATGGCCAGTGCTCTAAGCAAGAGGTCCAGTATTACAGGATGTATTTCAGGGGTGCCTAACCTCAGCTAGAGGGCAGGGAGGGTTTCCCTGAGAAAGGTGCATTTAGGCCAGGCCTGAGAGATGAGCAGGAGTTAGCAGGTGAAGAGGCAGAGAATGTGCTGCAATTGGATGCAAAGGCCCAGAGGCCAGAGAGGCACAGTGTAGGATCAGAAACAAGCCCTCCAAGGATGCAGCAAGCTGGGGTGGGGAAAGGGCCGTGAGAGACAGGGCTGGGGAGAGGAAACAGGATTCTGAAGCCCAATGAAGGGGCTTTAACAGGGGAGTGACATGATTAAACTTGTTGATTACAAAACAAATGTATTGAGCACTTAATAGGTGCTGAAGTGAAGCAGCCCCACAGGTCTTGACTCCCTGACCACAGCATCCTGTTTTATTTTCTCCATAGCACTTTGCTGAAAGTATCTTGTTTGTTTATTTGTTTATGTGTTTATCATCTGCCTCTCCTACTGGCCCACAAGCTCCATGAGGGCAGGAACCATATCTGTCTCCTCTGCTCCAAAACAGCATCTGGCACATAGTAAAAACCCAATAGACACCAAATAAATGAATGCAGGAAGTGGGCCAGCACTGTGCTTGAATATTTTATCTACTCTTAATCCTCAGTGGTCTTTGGAATGCGTAGATGATCAGTCCGTTTTACAGATGAGGAAAGTGAAACATGGATAGTTTAAGTAATTTGCCCAGAGTTACACAGCTAGAAAGTAGTAGAGTTCTGCTCTCTCAGCAGAGCCAAAGCTCACTACCACTACGCTCAGGTCCTGCTGAATTCCGGCTGGTAGTGATGATGTAGGCGGTTGATTGAAGGGGTCCTGGCTGAAGGCAGCCTGAGCACAGGAAAGAGCAGTAGCAGGAGACTGCCACGGCAGTCCAGTCCCGGCACACGTAGACTAGTTCCCTGGAGTAACAGCTAGGGAAGCTCATACTTCATGTGTGCCAGGGGAGGCGGGGAGGGGGTGTCAGGCTAATGCACCTTCCCCTGTGCAGAAAACAGCGGAAGCAGATGCATAACCACCTTCGACAGAACATGTGTCCAGCCCACCAGAACCGGAGCTTGGCCAATGGGCCCAGCCACCCCCGGCTGGACCCTGAGGAGATCCAGATGGCAGACGTGAGTGGTGTTCCCAGGCCCCACTCTGACCCCTTGCTGTGTAGCCCGCCTTCTTATGCCCCCTGCAAGAATGGGCCAGGGAGGCGGCCGGCCCATCCTGTGCTCAGCCTTGCCTGCTAGCCTAGCCTTGCCTCACCAGGATGACTTAGCCTCGCTTGGCCCACTTCCTTAAGGGAGGTCGGGGGATTGATTTCCAGGGGCCATTGCTGCCCTAACACCGAGTTGCTTATCCAGTGGACCACCACCGCCCCCGCAACCTGGAGCTTACTGCCTCACTTCCCCTGCCCACCAGGAAGGAGGGTCAACTTGGTCATCTGTCACTAACTGCCCCCCTGGCAAAAAACCCTCTGTCTGTTCCAGTATATCTCCAAGAATGTGCCAGCCACAGACCATGTCATCCGGAGGGAAACGGAGACCACCTTCTCTGGGAGCCACTCCTGTTCTCCTTCTCACCACTGCTCCACAGCCACGCCCACCTCCAGCCACAGGTGGGCACCACCAAGGCCCACGCAGCCTTGCAGACTCCCGTATGCACACCCTCAGGGCGTGCACATGCACACCACACACCTGCCTGGGGACACACACCAAACTCCCCAGCCAGGCTGGGCTCTGTATTGAGGGTCCCTGTGAGCAGAAGGGTGGAGGTGGGGGGCTTCAAACCAGAACCCACCACCAAACGTACATCCAGGTCCTCACAGACCGGATTCCCTTTTCTAGTCTAAACCAGCCCCAGAGGAACAACAGCATCACTGTGCTCCCACCTAACATTTGGTTTTGTTTGGGCCTCATCAGCACCACTTCACCTGGCATAAAGTACCTGCTCACTCGAATACCCACAGCTATTTGACGCCCTCTCCTGGGTTTCCCACGTGAACCTAGTCCACCTTAGCCTCCTCTCCAGAGGTAGGGAGGCCTGTCCACACAAGCACACAGGCTCAGACAGCTCAAGAAAGAACGTGGTTGGCCCCTTTCTTCCCTGGGGAGCAGCACAGAATAGGCAGGGTCCCCATATATTGGCCACTGGGGCTGGGCTCTTAAGGCAAGTGGCTAAGGACCATGGGAGTGGAAGGGTCCCAGACAGGGAGGCTAAGGAGAGGTTGGTTGCAGAGAGGAAAGGAAGAGGCCTCTGCACACTGCAGCTCACCCATCCACAGGCCTCCAGCTCTCCTCCTCCCAAAATCGGGGTTTGGCATTTATGATGTTACACATCAGCCCAGAGTGAAGGGCAGTGAGCTGAGGGAGCCTGAGATGGAATGAAGAACCAGGGAAGGGGTGGGCCTGGGACCACACGTGCTGGGCTGCCCGGCACCTTCCTGACCTCACCTCACTTCCACCTGGCTTCTCCAGGCATGAGAGCCACACGTGGAGCCTGGAACATTCTGAGAGCCTGACCTCCGACTCCCAATCGGGCATCATGCTGTCATCAGTGGGCACCAGCAAGTGCAACAGCCCAGCGTGTGTGGAGGCGCGGGCACGGCGGGCGGCAGCCTACAGCCTAGAGGAGCAGCGCAGGGCTGCTGTGCCACCTTACCACGACTCCATAGACTCCCTGCGTGACTCCCCGCACAGCGAGAGGTCAGTTCCTACCCCGTGACCTGTGCCCCACTGTAGCCAGAGAGCTGGCACCACTGACCCAGGGCTGACCCTTAGGTCACCTCAGAAACACTTCAAAGAGCCTCATCCCCATTTTCCAGATGCGCAAGCAAGGTCCCTGAAAAGTTAAATGGTCTGCTCGGGGTCATCAACATGTTAATGACAGGCTGGTACTACAGCCAGTAGACCCTGGTGTGTTATGACCATTTAATTTAATTGTTCTACTAGGACACTCTTCAGAGTAGAAGGGGATGTTATTAATAATTGCAGTAGAACATCAGGAACAAACAGGGTCTGGCATGGACAAACCAGAACACACAGTTGCCCTACCCTGGTGTCACCTAGAGGCCCCATGTCCCGGGAGAAACAGACACCAAGATTGAACAGGCTGAAGAGTGGGAGGGGAGGCTGTCTGTGAGTAAACCGATGAGTGCAGGATGGGAATGAGCCAAGAATGCCTGAAGGCCCTGGAAGAATCAGCAACTAGGCCCCCATGGATCAAGATGCCATTGGGTTCCTGAGCAATGAATGCAGTGAGACCCAGGAACCTTCCCTTCTTCCCTGACTCCAAGCCAGGAGTTGCAGGGGGCCAGCCTCCATCTTGCTCTCCCCTTGGCAACTGGGATCTGTGGGAGGAGAGCAGAAAAAGGGGCATGGTACTAGGAACTCCAGGCTGGGGTGGCGAAGGCTTCAATTCAGCCTACTCCGTGCCGGTCATGGACACGAAACCACTGAAGCTCACAGCTGCCTATGGAAAGTGCTAAGCATAGGACACCCCACCAGGGCAGAGAAACCCAGTCTGATGGTAGGCTCTGGGAAGCAGCTAGGTTTTCCAAGACCAACCTTTCCAAGCTCAGCCCCACCACCTGTGTGACTTGGGGCAGGTTGATCACCTCTGTGCCTGTTTCCTCAGCTATAGAACAGGGAGCATTACACCTGTAGTGCGTGGTTCTTATGAAGGCCACCCTAAGATCATGCGCAAAGCTCTTTGCCTTTTACCTGACATGGCGCTGGTGCTCACTAGGTGGAGCTATGGTTAGTAGTAACAAGAGCAACAGGACTTCTTAATGCAGCAGTCCCCAACCTTTTTGGCACCAGGGACCGGTTTTGTGGAAGACAGTTTTTCCACAGACGGGGGCGGGGGGATGGTTTCGGGATGATTCATTTATTGTGCACTTTATTTCTATTATTATTACATTGTAATATATAATGAAATAATTATACAACTCACCATAATGCTGACAGGAGGCAGAGCTCAGGTGGTAATGCAAGCCATGGGAGTGGCTATAAATACAGATGAAGCTTCAGTCGCTCCGGCCACACACCTCCTGCTGTGCGGCCTGGTTCCTAACAGGCCACAGACGGGTACTGGTCCACGGCCTGGGGGTTGGGGACCCCTGCCTTAATGGATGGGAGGTAGAGAGGCAAGGCAGGGAAAGACTTCCAGGCAAGGGGAACAACTTGAGCTGTTCCAGCAGAGGCACTAAGGACATGGCTGGTGAGGCACCTAGAGCAGGGTGGGCTGTGAGGAGAGTGGAGCTGGGCCTGAACAGGAAGGCTGGGGCCAGATAGATGGCCAGTGGCCCTGGGTGGGTAAGCAGGAAGGGCCTCCTAGAGCAGAGATATGACTTTAAAAGATTGCTTTGGGAGGGAATTCCCTGGCAGTCCAGTGGTTTGAGGCTCCACGCTTCCACTGCAGGGGGCGCAGGTTCGTAGGGGGACTAGGATCCCACATGCCACATGGCCAAAAAAAGATTGTTCTGGGAACTGCATAGGCTGAAGGAGGAAAGACACTGGGGTGGGGGAATGGCCAGAGTGAACATCTAGTCCCAGGATGGAGTGGAGCAGGATGGAGGGTATTCCAGGAGAAAGGGGATGGGTAGGACATGATGGATGTGCATGTGGGAGAGGGAAGAGAGAGGAGTCAGATGATTCTGAAAAACAGTAATGGGGACTCTGGAGAGCAATGAGGTGCCCAGCTTTACAGTTTGGAAGAGAGGCAGGGAGGTGGGTGGTCCCTGTCCCAAGGTGGATAATGGTTGGGCAAGAGGCCAGTTGGCTCAGAAAGGGAAATGTGGAGAAAGAAAAGGGACAGGTGCCTGGGACCCAGAGTGGGAGATATTAGCAAGGGCAAACTTTTGAAGGAACTGGTGGTCTTTAGCCCCAAGCAGAGACACTTCAGTGAGGTCTTGGTAACTGTGAGCTCTGGGCTGAGGACCCTAACTGAGGTGGGAGCAGTCACTTCCCTGAGGCAGCTTTTAGCTTCAACTTAAAAAGGAAAATATTTCCCCACTGTAGCCATCAGCCATGGGATGAACTGTCCCGGAGGGGAGGTAAGTCCAAGTCACAGGGGTGGCTGAATGCAGGGACTAGAATGAGGAATTGGGCAGTATGAGTTCTGATTCCTGCCTGGCCTGGGTTCACATCCCAGCTCAACCACTTCCTGGCTGTGTGAACCTTGAGTAAGTCAATTAAATGTTCTGAGTCTTTTTCCTCACGTGTGTAGTACGGGACTAACAGAAGCCTCTTATAGAATTACTGTATTAGATGAGATCACACATGTAAAATGCCCCAGCCTTAGCCTCACCCGAAGTAACCATTCAGGAGCACTGGTGACTGTGAGCATCCCCACAGCCAAGGACCACTGATACGTTTATGGAATCATCCAACAACGCTACGGAATGAGCACTGTGGTTACTCCCGTTTCACAGATAAGCAAACTGAGGCTCAGAGAAATTAAGGAAATTTATTACGGCCACTGAGGAATACCAGCATGGTTCTTGCAAGAGGGATCCTGGGCTAGACCACTGCTTTGCATCAGGTCCGCCCCATCCCCTGGCCACCGGCCCACGTCTCTGCCTCTCCCCGCAGGTATGTGTCGGCCCTGACCACGCCCGCGCGCCTCTCTCCCGTGGACTTCCATTACTCGCTGGCCACGCAGGTGCCGACTTTCGAGATCACGTCCCCCAACTCGGCGCACGCCGTGTCGCTGCCGCCGGCCGCGCCCATCAGCTACCGCCTGGCGGAGCAGCAGCCGCTCCTGCGGCACCCGGCGCCCCCCGGCCCCGGTCCAGGGCCCGGGACCGGTGCGGACATGCAGCGCAGCTACGACAGCTACTACTACCCCGCGGCGGGACCGGGGCCGCGGCGCGGGGCCTGCGCCCTAGGCGGCAGCCTGGGCAGTCTGCCCGCCAGCCCTTTCCGCATCCCCGAGGACGACGAGTACGAGACCACGCAGGAGTGCGCGCCCCCGCCGCCGCGGCCGCGCGCCCGCGGCGCGTCCCGTAGGACGTCTGCTGGACCCCGGCGCTGGCGCCGCTCGCGCCTCAACGGGCTGGCGGCGCAGCGCGCACGCGCGGCGCGGGACTCGCTGTCGCTGAGCAGCGGCTCGGGAGGCGGCTCGGCTTCCGCCTCGGACGACGAAGCGGACGACGCGGACGGGGCGCTGGCGGCCGAGAGCACGCCTTTCCTCGGCCTGCGTGCGGCGCACGACGCGCTGCGCTCGGACTCGCCGCCGCTCTGCCCGGCGGCCGACAGCAGGACTTACTACTCCCTGGACAGCCACAGCACGCGGGCCAGCAGCAGACACAGCCGCGGGCCGCCCCCGCGGGCCAAGCAGGACTCGGGGCCCCTCTAGGGCCCCCGCCGCCCCCTCCGCCTCGCCCGCCCCACTGTCTTTAAGGAGAACAGAGACCGCCGACTGGAGAGAGAAAGGAGGGAGAAAAAGAAATAAAAATATTTTTATTTTCTATAAAAGGAAAAAGGTATAACAAAATGTTTTATTTTCATTTTAGCAAAAATTGTCTTATAATACTAGCTAACGGCAAAGACGTTTTTATAGGGAAACTATTTATATGTGACATCCTGATTTACAGCTTCGGAAAAAAAAAAGAAACAACAAAAAAAAAGAGAGATGGGCCAATTTTTTGACTCTTTAATAGAAACCTATATTGTGGTGCCTTTTGCTGTACGCTAATCTGGAGCTCCTGGAGAGAAGTCTAGGTTGCGGGGTGAGGGAATGTAGGATCCCAAGCTGGCTGGGGTCATGGGAGGTGGTGGTGAGAGAAAGCAGGAGAGGGGAGGCTGCGGGATTGGGTTCGGGTGGGCGTGAGGCTGGGGGGCCCCAACGAACGACATGAGGTCCGGAGTAGCTTTGCCCCAGTGCAAGATCTGGAGCCCTGGGCCCCCTGAGAGGGCGGGGATCCTAGGTTTGGAGCTAGAGTTGGGGGTCAGGTAACGTCCAGGGGGAGACTAAGGCCCAGCGACAGCAACCAGAATGGGGAGGGGGCCTCCCCGCTCCTCACAGCTGCTAAGGGAGGGGCGCACTGAGAAAGAGGTCTTCCCAACAGCCTCGGCCCTGGGAGGGGGCAGCTCTGCCAGGGCCCCAATGTTCGTGGCTCCTCCTCCCCTATGGCCTCCAGGAAGCCCCTCCGTCCTCTGCAGCACCTTCGTTTACAGGTCGTCTTTTCTATTTTATGCCTGCATGTCCTTTGCATTTCAGATTCTTTAGATTGGATGCATGGTCACGCTGGGACCGAGAAGAGCCACTCGACAGTGTATTTGATTCCCCTCTTAGCAATAAAGTAACACCATTTCCTTCTCACAGCCCAACTCCCAGCCTCTAGCCCACCCATGACTTCCACTCCCTCTCCAGCCCTGACCTCGCCACCCTCCAAAACTGGGTCCACTGCTAATTTGTCAAAAAGGTAATTGTTTAAAAAAAAAAAAAATCCTAAGCAAATGGGAAACCTGCCCCTTGAAATGTCCAAACACCTGACTGTTGACACTTGAACATTTTTATATTATAAATAAAATCAGAAATAACTAATGTTTGACTGCGTGTGCCTAGCCCCCAGGTGAGGAGGGAGACAGAGGATGAAGACCTGTGATAGAGATGGATGGATGTTGGTGTGGAGGTTGGAGAGGGCCAGAGCAGTACCTGGGAGAAGAGACCCTCCCTTCAATCTCCCTGCCTTCGACTCCCAGGACAGGCTCCAGCCCTCCTCCCTGTTCTAAGAACGTTCACAAGGTGTCCCCCAGCTCCCCACCCACCACCCCCTGCTGCTGGGGAACCTGGCCAAGGGGCTGACACAGATTACTCTGCTTCGAGCTCAGCCTCAGAGCCCTGGCCCAGTTCCTGCCCTGGAGCTACAGGGGCCGGAATGAGGCAAGAGTTTCTGGGCCTAGGTGGGTGAGGAGGGAAGGGTTGTGAGGTTGGCACTGAAGCAGCTGAGGCAAGATGACCCTTGGGGCCTCAGGCATGTCACAGGCAATGTGTGGACATGAAAAGTGGCATAATGGGTACCCTCAGCTGCCAGGAGGACCACAGCTGCTGCAGCTTGTAAGCCCACAGGGTGTTGGGTTTTTTTTAATATCCCCTCAAAGCCAGGGCCTGTCTAAACTTGCAGTCCCTGATGAAGGGTACGTGATTTCAGGCATGGAGAAGGAAGATGGTGTCCAGGGTGAGCCTTTCCCCTCATTGATTAATGTTACTAAGCCAAAGCCCATCACCAGGAACCATTAGGTTCCAACCAGACACAAAGGAGTCAGCTATCCAAAGAGCTCCCATGGTTGACGTGTGGGTGTGTGCACAAATGAGCCCGGAATATGTGTAGTCAGCTCAGAGACCTACACATGCGAAGGACAGAGAGGCTTAGGGTTGAAAGGGCTTAGGTATCAACAGGGCCTTAGTTCAAATTCCAGCTCTGCCCCTCACTAGCTCTGTGACTTCTCTAGGCTGCACTTGGCTCAGCTGGGAAATGGTGATGCTAATACCTACCTCAAAGGGTTGCTGTGGAGATTATATAGGGCGCCCAGGATTGCTTCTGGCACATGATAGATGTCTATTAATGGCTAATTTGATGATGATGATGACCATATCCTGTGCCTTGCATTCTTGAGTCACACAGAGAGTGGCAAAAACTGGATGAAAGGGAAGTGATGGAGAAAAGTAAAGAACTAGACACATATTCATGTGGGGATGCTGGGAGAAAAAGTACCTGTTACAAAGAAAAAAAGGAAATTAATGAACTAAATGCTACACAAACCTGCAAATCACTGACTTCTCTAGCCCCTGATGATCTCATCCAGATCCCTGTACCGGCTCTGAGTTTGCTATTGCCTCTAAAATTTTCTGAGAGCCAGTAATTCCTCTATGTGATTTATGATCTCTGTATGACCCTGAGTAATTCTGAATGACCTTTTGGTGAACCCATCGACCTTTTCATGACCCAGTTTATTGTCCTCATTTGACCCTTCTGAGGGCCTGAGTTGCTAATACCTTCTAAATTTTCACTCAGAAACCACTTCCATGACTCCAGTGAGCACACCGACCTCTATGTAACCCAAAGTAATTCTGGATGACCTCTTGGTGAACCTATTGACCTCTATGTGACCCCAAGTAATTCTGAATGACCTCTTGGTGAACCCACTGACCTCCTCATGACCCAGTTTAGTATCCTCATTTGACCCTTCTGAGGGCCCTAAGTTTTTACCTTCAAAATTTTTAGTCAGAAACCACCTCCATGACCCCCAGGGAGCCCGTCTACCTCTGTGTAACCCCCAAGTAATTCTGAATGGCCCCTTGATTAACTCATTGACTTTCACATGACCCCATTTGGTACCTTCATTATCTGCTCTGGATTCTAAGTTACCTGCTGAGAGTCTAAGGCCAGAACCTAATCAGTTTCCTTGACTCCCCATCATATCAGCCACCTATTCATTCACAGGTGTGAATGGAACCTAGGAGCAGGTGTGGCCAGAGAGGCTCCTTTTCTACTCACCTCTCAAATTCTGCCTTTGGGGCATCTTTAGTATGGCCTGTCAGGAAGAGGTATAGCCCTGTTAAGTGACTTTCCTGCTACTACCCTGTCCCCCAGGAGCACTTAGGACATTCGGGTGGCTTCCTGAGTCAGTCTTCCCCACTTCTCCAATTCTTTTTTCTTCTCTCTGCCAGGTCATTTTTGGCTTGTCTCCCCAGCCCTTCCAGAGTCCCAAATGGAAATGGTGACTGTCTGTCCCCCTCCCCACTAGACTGTGAGCCCCGTGTGGACAGGGATCTGGTCAATCCTTTTCTCACCACAGTATCCCCAGCACCCAGCACAGTGTGCAGCACTGTTCACCTTCACTGAATGAGAGGATGGAGCCTCAAGAGACGCTGTCCTCAAGGGTCGGCCCCCAGGAGTCCCTGAGCCCACGGACACTTCCCAGGACCACCAGGTGGCGCAAACCACTTATCACATCTCACCTGCAGTCCTCCAAGTCTCTGGATTTGGACAGTCCTGGAAAATGGACATATTAGGGGCAGAGGTTGTGGAGGGAATATGATGGTCCATTAGAATGCAGAAAAAAAAGAACTTTGCTTTAGATTTATTTTCAACTCATCTTTTTAAAATTTCTACTTTTGTGTATGTTTTATATTGTACATAATATTTTAGTACAGTAGTACACGTATATAATTTACAATAAATAATTATACAATTAAGAAAGTGAACTAAAAGTTTTTTTACTGATGGGAGGCACAGCTAGTGCTCAGGGAAGCACACGTGTCTGCAGCGGATGGAGCCTGCTCCTCTGCTTTCACTCACCCACCCTCATGAGGTAGAGGGTGGGAAGCTGACCCCAAACTCAAAGGACCTTTGAGACAGCGTGGAGAAAAAAGTACAGAGAGCTTTTTTATGTTGCCACATTGCTCTTTCAATTTCACTTAAATGAACATTTACTTCCACTCAGCAAAATGAAGGTGCCAGATGGTTTGGTTATAAAATACACTCAGCTGATCCAAATTAAATAACCTGGATTTAAATCACTACATCTCTCCACAGGCTCACAGGTCCCTTGTATCAAACGTCAGTGGGCTTGTAAACGTTGGCTGCTTAGTTGCAAGGTTGGCTTATTAACTAAATATGTTACCACTGAGGTCAAATTGCTGGCCAAACTACAGTAATCTATTTTAAAAATAGAAAGGATTTGCTCATCACAGCTGTATTGCAGGTGCCATCACCCCCACCACTGTCAGTCTGAGGATTGCAGGGTTTAAAGGATGCTAGTCTGTGATCATCACATGGAAAATTATTCTTCCCAGACATGTCCTTCACTAGCGTTTCTGAGTCACTAGAAGAGTACGAGAAATAGCAACCTAAAAAACAATCAACAACTTGTCATTCCACCTTTTCCCAAGACCAAGAATTAATGGCTTCCATAACCTTCCCCCACCAAACATCTTTGGGCTTGTTGACAAATGGCTATTTGCAAGGCAGAGTGTCTTTTATTCCTGTAGCAGTAGATCTGTACAAGAGGCCACCTCTGGAGCTCAGAGACCCGGCAGCACCAACATAAAGACCAAAATATAAACAGGGCCACAGTCCCATCCCACTCACACCCCAGGATGCCTGTGGGACAGACGGGGCAGCACACACACACACTATTTATTCCAAAGCATTAACTGTAAGAGCAGTTTAAGTCACAGGTCAGCCGGAAGAGGGGGAAATAGGGTGAGAGGAGGTCATACTATCTCTACCTTCCCTCCCAGAGTGTCAGGGCCTCCAGGGGCCAGAGAGCAGCCCTCCTTGCTAACAAGTGCATTCTGAAATAGGCTTTTCCTACCTCTTATTTCATCCTCTAACTGATATCAGTTCCAAAACCATCTCTAAAGGGGTTCCTTATATATATATATATAATTCTTATATATATACATTTATGTCCATATAAAAGAAAGCAGTAGTGGCCTCGATGGATGGAAGATGAGGTGGACACACACTTGAGTGGAGAGAGCTTGGCACTGAGGGACAGGCCTGGGTCCTGGGTTATTGCCAGGTGAGGCAGGAGAATGCGGTGTGGTTCCCAAGGCTGCTGAGTGGAGGAGGAGAGGATAGTGCTGGTGGTCTGCAGACCTGCTGCTGGTCAACTCAGAGGAAGGAGGAGGAGAAAGGGTGGGAGTCCAAGCTGAGACCTGGGGTCAAGACCTGCCCTCGGAAACAAGGGAGATGAAGG